>NC_136058.1:290610605-291250605 GCF_964261635.1 Lissotriton helveticus | reverse complement strand
GTCAATCCCCCTGCCACGAAAACCCAATGTATTCCAACGCAAGATCTTTGCAACGGACTTTCGGATTTTTTTCAGGACAAAATTATTAAACTTTCCTCTTCTTTTGATACTGCTGTACCCTGCCACCCCCCTGATATAACATGTCCCAGTCATAGCTCATTTAACCATTTTGATGAGCTCACCCCCGAACAAGCCTGGTCCTTGCTATCTAAAGTGAAGTCCGGTTCTCCTTTGGACCCAGTCCCTGCCAAAATCATGGGCAATCTTGCCCCTATTCTGGTTAAACCTCTCCTTACGATTTGGAACTCTTCTCTGTCTCGTGGTCAATTTCCCTCAGACTGGAAACAGGCCAGGCTAATCCCTATTCTAAAAAAACCCGGTGCTGACCCTTTACAATTCACCAACTACCGGCCCATTTCACTTCTGCCTAAACCTGCTAAAATCTTGGAGAAAGTGGTACAGACTCAGTTGGCCCAGTATCTGGCATCTAATCAGCTGTTACACGAGTCCCAGTCCGGCTTTAGAGCAGGTTACAGCACCGAGACTGCGTTGCTAGAGGTCTCAGAAATTATTAGGGAATCAGTGGATAAGGGCGAGGAGGCCATGTTGGTCCTCCTCGACCTATCCGCTGCATTTGACACTGTATCCCATGATATACTAGCAATTCGTCTACATCAGCTCGGGATCAGTGGCACAGTACTGGCCTGGATTAATTCCTTTCTGTCGAATAGGTTCCAGAGGGTTACGTTGCACCCTTTTGAATCAGAGGATAAACCCCTTCTGTGCGGGGTGCCTCAGGGCTCTGCCCTCAGCCCTCTATTGTTCAACATCTACGTGGCTCCTCTTGCTAGGGTAGTAGAATCTTGGGGTGTCAGGGTGGTCTCCTATGCTGATGATACTCAGCTTATCTTCTCATTTAGAGGCCACTCTGACTCCCATTTTTCTAATTTTAGAAACTGCCTTGGCAATATCTGCACGTGGATGTCTGCTAACCACCTGGCGCTCAATGCCGATAAAACTGAGGTTCTTTTCTTCGGTCAGAAATCTCCTCCCCCGGCCAGCCTGTGGTGGCCCACTGTTCTGGATCCCCCTCCTAAGCCAGTTCAGGCTGCCCGCAACCTAGGCTTCACATTTGATAACACCTTGTCTGGTAAGTCCCAAGTCAACAAGGTTGCGGGGGCTTGCTTTGCGAAATTGCGCATGATCAGGAAGATATTCCCGTATCTTCCTCAATCTTCCCGCAAAACGGTGGTCCAGGCACTTATCACCACACATTTGGACTATGCTAACAGTCTGTAGGCGGGTGCCCCCCAGTATTTGATTGATCGCCTGCAGACTGTCCAAAACGCGGCGGCTCGGCTTATTGGCAATATCCCTTCTCGCACCTCAGTCAGAGCGTATAGAGATGAGCTTCACTGGCTCCCTATAGCTCGGCGTATTGATTTTAAGATCTTGACCTTGGCATTTCGTGCTATTCATGGAATAGGCCCGTCTTACCTGAGTAAACGCCTTAAAATTTCATCTTCAGTTAGACACCTCAGATCTAACAGCCTTCGCTTACTGATCGTCCCAAGATTCAGACTCTCCAGGTGTGGCGGCAGAACTTTCACCGTCACTGCTGCCAAACTCTGGAATAGCCTACCTTTGGATCTTAGGTTCACTGAATCTGAGACGGTCTTCCGACGTAAACTCAAAACCTGGCTGTTTACTAATCGGTCATAATAGTGTCTGCTCCTTTTTATTTCCTTTCTGTTGGATTTACTCCTGGTACCTTCTTTGGGTGGCATTCGGGTAATCTCGGCGCCGGGACACCTCCGCCGGAGGTAGCCGTGCGCTTTATAAGCTTCATAAATAAATAAATAAATAAATAAATATCTATCTATCTATCTATCTATCGCCCTCACTCTATCTATCTATCTATCTATCTATCTATCTATCTATCTATCTATCTATCTATCTATCTATCTATCTATCTATCTATCTATCTATCTATCTATCTATCTATCTATCTATCTATCTATCTATCTATCTATCTATCTATCTATCTATCGCCCTCACTCTATCTATCTATCTATCTATCGATCTATCTATCTATCTATCTATCTATCGCCCTCACTCTATCTATCTATCTATCTATCTATCTATCTATCTATCTATCTATCTATCTATCGCCCTCACTCCTATCTATCTATCTATCTATCTATCTATCTATCTATCTATCTATCTATCTATCTATCTATCTATCTATCTATCTATCTATCTATCTATCTATCGCCCTCACTCTATCTATCTATCTATCTATCTATCTATCTATCTATCTATCTATCTATCTATCTATCTATCTATCTATCTATCTATCTATCTATCTATCTATCTATCTATCTATCTATCGCCCTCACTCTATCTATTTATCGCCCTCACTCTATCTATCTATCTATCTATCGCCCTCACTCTATCTATTTATCGCCCTCACTCTATCTATCTATCTATCTATCTATCTATCTATCTATCTATCTATCTATCTATCTATCTATCTATCTATCTATCTATCTATCTATCTATCTATCTATCTATCTATCTATCTATGTATCTATCTATCTATTTATCTATCGCCCTCACTCTATCTATTTATCGCCCTCACTCTATCTATCTATCTATCTATCTATCTATCTATCTATCTATCTATCTATCTATCTATCTATCTATCTATGTATCTATCTATCTATTTATCTATCGCCCTCACTCTATCTATTTATCGCCCTCACTCTATCTATCTATCTATCTATCGCCCTCACTCTATCTATTTATCGCCCTCACTCTATCTATTTATCGCCCTCACTCTATCTATCTATCTATCTATCTATCTATCTATCTATCTATCTATCTATCTATCTATCTATCTATCTATCTATCTATCTATGGCACTTTTTTGTCGTGGTTACACCATTACAAAAGGTGCCGCACTGGCGGTGCAAAGGGCTCATAAATAAGCCCCTTGATATGTAGGACCCTTCTAAATTTGCCTGGCCATAGGAGTGTGTACTGGAAGGGTTTGCCTCCTGCAGAAGTCCTAGACAAGAGTGATATCTGCAGATATGAGACACTCATTCAAAAAGTACTGAGAATAATACAGGAATCTATTATATGTCTTGTTCTTGATTCTAGCTTCTCTTTTTAGGCAAGTCGTTGTGTTATGCGGATGGTCTAATATGTATTTTGTTATAGAGAAAGCCTCTGTCATGAATATACTTGTATTGTTGCTCTCGTATATACGTTTATTGAAATGTGTACATTCGCCTTTGACTGGGACCCATTACTATCCAAGTGAAACGACTGATAGGCTGGTGACAATCTTCCCATGATGATGCGATATCATTACACATTTCCTATGCTGTTATATCCCCACCCTTCCTTTGCAGCTTGGCTCATGTGTTTTGGATTCGAGGTCGGGCAGACATGTGTCTGGCACTGGCTGGTTGGTGCTAAATAAAATCAATACATTTTTGATTCACACATGTATTAGGGAACTAGGGGTAGTGTAGCCATTCCCAGATTTTCACAATTAGAATTTTGTGAATGTACAACGTGAATCCTTAAGCGCACGGGCGTAGGTTCAGCTGCCCCTTTATTAAGCACGTCATCCTCGGCCTTTACGGGTGAACGGTCCAATTTTCTAAAGCAGCATGGACTATGGAACTGTGCCTTGTGATGTATCTCACTGCAGGAATCCACTGCTTGCAGCTGCAGCAGGGCAAACAGGATGCCCCACACCTCCCCTTCAAGAAACAGCAGCAAGCAAACCACCCCTTCCACCAAGGACGAGAAACAAAAAGAAAACAAGCATTTGCAATGCAATAGGTCTCGCATTAGGAAAGTTTGAACTTTTGGTCTTGTAAATGACACATTTTGTATTTATGTGTTGGTTTTGAAAATAGCTTTGTCATTTACAATGCCAATAGTTTTAACTTTCACAAATGTGACACCTATAGCATTTCTAATGCAATATGTGTTGTATTTACGTGACTTAGATGTATTGATATTACAAATAACAATGGCTTTCATTTTTTTAAAATAATTAATACTTACATAAAAGCTATTGTAATTTATAATGCCAATAGCTTAAACTTTTGTAAATAACTTTTGTGAAGATTATGTTGTGTATTTTATTGTGAAGAACATTCAAGAACTGAAGTGAAATATTAACATCTTTTTGTGACATTATTAATAAAGCTTGAAACACATATTTGAACCAGTTGTTGTTGAATGGTTGCACAGATTGATGCGGTGGTGGCACTGAGTGATGTTGTAGTGGCAACGAGTTATGCTGTGGCGTTCAGTGATGCTGTGGTAGCGCATAGTGATGTTGTGGTGCCCCTGAGTGATGCTGTGGTGTTGCTGAGTGATGCTGTGGTGATGCGATAGATAGAGTGAGTGCGATAGATAGAGTGAGGGCGATAGATAGATAGAGGGAGGGCGATAGATAGAGGGAGGGTGATAGAGTGAGGGCGATAGATAGATAGAGTGAGGGCGATAGATAGAGGGAGGGTGATAGAGTGAGGGCGATAGATAGATAGAGTGAGGGTGAAAGATAGATAGAGTGAGGGTGATATATAGCTAGACAGATAGATAGAGTGAGGGCGATAGATAGATAGAGGGAGGGCGATAGATAGATAGATAGATAGATAGATAGATAGATAGATAGATAGATAGATAGATAGATAGATAGATAGATAGATAGATAGATAGAGAGTGAGGGGCGATAGATTGATAGAGGGAGGGCCATAGATAGAGGGAGGGCGATAGATAGATATATAGATAGATAGATAGATAGATAGATAGATAGATAGATAGATAGATAGATAGATAGATAGATAGATAGAGAGTGAGGGGCGATAGATTGATAGAGGGAGGGCGATAGATAGAGAAAGGGCGATAGATAGATAGATAGATAGATAGATAGATAGATAGATAGATAGATAGATAGATAGATAGATAGATAGATAGATAGATAGATAGATAGATAGAGAGTGAGGGGCGATAGATTGATAGAGGGAGGGCGATAGATAGAGGGAGCGCAATAGATAGATAGATAGATAGATAGATAGATAGATAGATAGATATAGGAGTGAGGGCAATAGATAGATAGAGTGAGGGCGATATATAGATAGAGTGAGGGTGATAGATAGAAAGAGGGAGGGCGATAGATAGATAGAGTGAGGGCGATAGAGTGAGGGCGATAGAGTGAGGGCGATAGATAGATAGAGTAAGGGCGATATATAGATAGAGTTAGGGCGATATATAGATAGAGTGAGGGCGATATATAGAGTGAGGGCGATAGATAGATAGAGTGAGGGTGATAGATAGATAGAGTGAGGGCGATAGATAGAGTGAGGGTGATAGATAGAGTGAGAGTGATAGATAGAGTGGGGGCGATAGATAGAGTGAGGGCGATAGATAGATAGAGTGAGGGCGATAGATAGATAGAGTGAGGGCGATAGATAGATAGGGTGAGGGTGATATATAGCTAGACAGATAGATAGAGTGAGGGCGATAGATAGACAGATAGATCAATAGATAGATAGATAGATAGATAGATAGATAGATAGATAGATAGATAGATAGATAGATAGATAGATAGATAGATAGATAGATAGTGAGGGGCAATAGATTGATAGACGGAGGGCGATAGATAGATAGATAGATAGATAGATAGATAGATAGATAGATAGATAGATAGAAAGAGAGTGAGGGGCGATAGATTGATAGAGGGAGGGCGATAGATAGAGGGAGGGCGATAGAAAGATAGATAGATAGATAGATAGATAGATAGATAGATAGATAGATAGATAGATAGATAGATAGATAGATAGATAGATAGGTAGAGAGTGAGGGGCTATAGATTGATAGAGGGAGGGTGATAGATAGAGGGAGCGCAATAGATAGATAGATAGATAGATAGATAGATAGATAGATAGATAGATAGATAGGAGTGAGGGCAATAGATAGATAGAGTGAGGGCGATATATAGATAGAGTGAGGGTGATAGATAGAAAGAGGGAGGGCGATAGATAGATAGAATGAGGGCGATAGAGTGAGGGCGATAGATAGATAGAGTAAGGGCGATATATAGATAGAGTGAGGGCGATATATAGATAGAGTGAGGGCGATCGATAGAGTGAGGGCGGTAGATAGATAGAGTGAGGGTGATAGATAGATAGAGTGAGGGTGATAGATAAAGTGAGGGCGATAGATAGAGTGAGAGCGATAGATAGAGTGAGGGCGATAGATAGAGTGAGGGCGATAGATAGATAGAGTGAGGGCGATAGATAGAGTGAGGGCGATAGATAGAGTGAGGGCGATAGACAGAGTGAGTGAGGGCGATAGATAGATAGAGTGAGGGCGATAGATAGATAGAGTGAGGGCAATAGATAGAAAGAGTGATGGGCGATAGATAGAAAGAGTGAGGGCGATAGATAGAAAGCGTGAGGGCGATAGATAGAAAGAGTGAGGGCGATAGATAGATAGAGTGAGGGCAATAGATAGATAGAGTGAGGGCGATAGATAGACTGAGGGCGATAGGTAGAGCGAGGGCGATAGATAGAGTGAGGGCGATAGATAGATAGAGTGAGGGTGATAGAGTGAGGGCGATAGATAGATAGAGTGAGGGCAATAGATAGATAGATAGATATATAGAGTGAGCGCGATAGATACAGTAAGGGCGATATATAGATAGAGTGAGGGTGATAGATAGAGTGAGGGCGATAGATAGATAGAGTGAGGGCAAAAGATAGAGTGGGGCGATAGATAGATAGAGTGAGGGTGATAGAAAGAGTGAGGGCGATAGACAGATAGAGTGAGGGCAATAGATAGAGTGAGAGCGGTAGATAGAGTGAGAGCGATAGATAGAGTGAGGGCGATAGATAGAGTGAGGGCAATAAATAGATAGAGTGAGGGCAATAGATAGATAGAGTGAGGGCGATAGATAGAGTGAGGGCGATAGATAGAGTGAGGGCGATAGATAGAGTGAGGGCGATAGATAGAGTGAGTGAGGGCAATAGATAGAGTGAGGGTGATAGATAGATAGAGTGAGGGCGATAGATAGAAAGAGTGAGGGGCGATAGATAGAAAGAGTGAGGGCGATAGATAGATAGAGTGAGGGTGAAAGATAGAGTGAGGGCGATAGATAGATAGATAGAATGAGGGCGATAGATAGAGTGAGGGCGATAGATAGATAGAGTGAGGGTGAAAGATAGATAGAGTGAGGGCGCTAGATAGATAGAGTGAGGGCGATAGATAGAGTTAGAGCGATAGATAGAGTGAGGGCGATAGCTAGAGTGAGGGCGATAGATAGATAGAGTGAGGGCGATAGATAGAGTGAGGGTGATAGATAGAGTGAGGGCGATAGATAGAGTGAGGGCGATAGATAAAGTGAGTGAGGGCGATAGATAGAGTGTGGGCAATAGATAGATAGAGTGAGGGCAACAGAGAGAAAGAGTGAGGGGCGATAGATAGAAAGAGTGAGGGCGATAGATAGAAAGAGTGAGGGCGATAGATAGCTAGAGTGAGGGCGATAGATAGCTAGAGTGAGGGCGATAGATAGATAGAGTGAGGGCGATAGATAGATAGATAGATAGATAGATAGATAGATAGATAGATAGATAGATAGAGTGAGTGTGATAGATCGAGTGAGGGTGACAGATAGATAGAGTGAGGGCGACAGATAGAGTGAGGGCGACAGATAGATAGAGTGAGGGCGATAGATAGATAGAGTGAGGGCGATAGATAGATAGAGTGAGGGCGATAGATAGATATAGTGAGGGTGATAGATAGATAGATTGAGTGAGGTGGCCTCGTGGTGGACGTGGTGGTAGCCGTGGTGGTGGACGTGGTGGTGGTGGATGTGGTGGTGGTGGACGTGGTGGTGGTGGATGTGGTGGTGGTGGACGTGGAGGTGGACGTGGTGGTAGTGGACATGGCGGTGGACTTGGACATGGTGGTGGACCTGGTGGTTGTGGAGGTAGTGTTGGACGTGGTGGTGGTGGACGTGGAGGTGGTGGTGGAGGTGGTGGTGGACATGGTGGTGGACGTGGTGGTGGAGGTGGTGGTTCTGGAGGTGAAGGTGGAGGTGGTGGTGGGTGGGGTGGTGGATATGGGGATGTTGGACGCGGTGGAGGTGGTGGTGGGTGTGGTGGTGGATGTGGTGGTGTTGGCGGTGGTGGTGGACATGGTGGTGGTGGATGTGGTGGTGGTGGACATGGTGGTGGTGGATGTGGTGGTGGTGGACATGGTGGTGGTGCACGTGGTGGTGGTGGACGTGGTGGTGGTGGACGTTGTGGTGGTGGACGTGGTGGTGGGCGTGGACGTGGTGGTGGACGTGGTGGTGGACGTGGTGGTGGACTTGGTGGTGTACTTCGTGGTGGACTTGGTGGTGGTAGTGGATGTGGTGGTGGTGGAGGTAGACGTGGTGGTGGTGGTGGACATGGTAGTGGCCTCATGGAGTGGCAGCCGGGTGAAATAAGAAATAGAAAAAAAAATCTAACATACTCATGAAAATGCGCTCAGTACAGTCCGTAGCTGTTCTACCTTCAACAGTAGCTAAAAAATGATGATGTAAATGCTGTGAAGTCCGTAACTATCATGGCGCTTATGCTCGTGGAAATACACTCGCTAAAGTCTGGAGCTGTTCTGCCTATAATTTATAATAATAAACAAATGCTGTGAAGTCCTTAACTATTGTGCCGGCAAATACTTTACGGTCGGGGAAGTTGGCAGATGTCATGTCTGCCATACCAGCTAAGAAAAGTAGCCTCATGGCTAAATACACTTGAACGACTACTGGGGAAAAACTACAAAGACTCGATACTCACTTCAACAAGGGATCATTCCCGACTCCCTCAAAGTTGGACAAGTAACACCTTTGCTAAAGAAACCTACAGCCGACCCCTCTGACCTAAACAACTACCGTCCCATTACCAACATTCCGACTCTTGCCAAACTGCTGGAAAAATGCGCACAAATACAATTGACTAAACACATTACTCAATTTGATCTCCTCAACTCTCATCAATCAGGCTTCCGAGCTAATCACAGTACGGAAACTGCCATGATTCACATAATCGACGACGCCCTCCAAATCCTAGATCATAACGATACCTGCCTCCTCATCCTCCTTGATCTCTCCTCCGCATTTGACACCGTCAAACATGAGAGCTTACTCGAACTATTGAACACAAGAATGGGCCTATCTGGAACTGTGCTCAAATGGTTCACTTCCTTTTTGCAAAACAGGTCGCAGAAATTCAAGAGCAACAACTTGATGTCCGCACCAAGACCCGTATCGCTAGGCGTACCACAAGGATCCTCCCTATCCCCAACCTTGTTCAACCTAGTTATGGAACCTCTCACCACCTTGCTGCAAGAATCCAATGTACACTTCCACATGTATGCTGATGACACCCAACTTTATCTCAAACTACAATCACCCAAAGACATCACGCTCTTGAACTCAACGATCAGAAGCACCCAATCTTGGTTGGCCGCTAATCATCTCAAACTCAATGCCCTTAAAACAGAGTTCCTTCTGATCTCACCTCCAGCGAAGATCACTATCGCACAAATGTGGCTTGAAGATCTAACGGCACTCAATGTTCAACCCACCATCGTGGACTCAGCGAAATCTTTGGGCATAACACTTGACACCAATCTCAGCATGCAGGAACACATCAACAAAGCAACTAAGGGATCAAACTACCAAATCAACACCCTTAGGAAACTTAAACCTTTCCTTCCAGCCAAAGACTTCCAGTCGGCGGTACAATCACTAGTCATACCTCGAATAGAATACGGCAGCACCGCCCTCTGCGGTCTCCCCCTAGCTACTACGGCACCCATAAGAGCCTCTCTAAACGCCGCAGCGAGACTTATCACTGGATCAAAAAAACACTCACACATTTCCCCTGACTTCAAATCTCTGAACTGGCTGCCGTTTGAAGCCAGAATACACCTGAAAATCGCTTGTTTGACCCACAAGGCTGTCCACCTGAGCTCACCTAGATACCTCGCTCAGAAGCTGACGATTTCTGGAGGCTCCAGAAACACTAGAGGCACAAACAATCTTTTGCTAAAGCCTAAAAGATTCCGCAAGGAAAAAACCTATAAACGCTCTTTCTCAGGAATGGCTCCCAGGATTTGGAACTCGCTCCCCCCTGAAACAAGGCTCATCACCTCTACCATACTTTTCAAGAGAGAAGTAAAAGCGATCCTCATGGCTAAATACACTTGAACGACTACTGGGGAAAAACTACAAAGACTCGATACTCATCTATACTACTTGTTCGAACCCTTGTATTTTTATTTTTGACTTTGAAATTGACTTACTTGATTGTTTTATGATATCACTTCAATGTACTGTTAACATGATTGATGTATCTGCGTATACATGCTCCCCTCCTCTCTAAAGCGCTCTGATATCTGCGAAGATCTTGTTCGCGGTATATAAAACTTTCAAAATAAAATAAATAAATAAAAGTCTAACAAAATAGCGCTCACAAATTGAAAATAAAACAAATCAGAGTAAGGTCACTTATAACAGAGGCAGTTCTTATGGGAGGATACAACTGTAGACAAGGAGGGTCTAAGGAGGGACTACTAAAAAAATTCACCAAATAAGCGAGTGTTCCCAAAACACAGTTAAACAGGCTCTCTGCATTGCTGTGGCAGGGGGGTGAGGGGAAGGCGGGGGAGCGGCAGCCTTATGAAGTCTGAGCCTTTGAAGTCTGATGCCAAGGCTCAGACAAATGGTGGTGTGCGAGCGGCTTCCTTTCAAGTTTGATGGGGGGGGGCAGGGGAGCAAATGGTGTGCGCGCGCCCGTCGCACATGCACTGGCCACAATCCGCATTCCAAAGCCCTCTTGGTAGGATTTTCTGGTGCCCCTCTATATCTCTCTCCAGCAATGCGCAAGCGCATTGGCAGGCGAGACCTAAAAAGGAACAAACAGAATATAAGCAAATTCATCAGAATATCATGTAAAGCCCAAAGAACAATGGCCATGCATCACTTCAAGGGAGTCATGTTCCAACTGTGACCATCATCATTGTTGACTGTGCTTTTAAACACTTAAGCACCCTCGTGGGTGTGTAAAAGCTAGAACCCCCTTGTGCGGCCAGCAATTTCACAACCACTATGTCTCCCACTTCCACTCATGGTTCCCGTACAGCTTTGCATAAATCGTGTAATAATTTTCTATAAGACATTTTTACCAATTTGTTGATGGATAATTCACCAGTGTCCGACCACATATACTTTTTTCTCTTCTTTCCTCCATCTCACTACCTCAAAAGGGATCTCCCCTGTAGCAGCATGAGTCGTTATAATAAGCCACTAACCATTTCCATATTTCTTTTCGCAAGGATTTGCCTGCGGTTTTCCCCAAGTGTATGGCTTCTTTTATTGTTCGGTTTAGTCTTTCAACATGTCCAATACGCTCAGGTTGGTAAGTAGCACGCCTTTTTGTGTAGGATACCTTTACATAAAAAAAAAATCCTCCATGTTACATAAGATCAATTGTGGGCTATTGTATGTAAGGAATGTACAGTGACATTCAACGATACTGGAAAATCTTTGATTTCAGTCCACCTAAAAAAAATATCCATAAAAATATCCATAAAAATAAGTATGTACAATTTTGTTCGCTCGCCCTGCATTGGTCAAATTACGTCCAGAGCTGAATCTTCTCATGGCCTATTTGGTAATATCCTACACGTAACAGATGCCATAATTTTTCAAAATGTATCACTTATGCAACAATCCAGACACTTCCTTATGAATCTTTCAATTTGATTGGCAATCCCAGACAACCAATACTCCAATCAGAACCTCTCTTGGCCTGTCAAGTCTCAGGGTTGGACTTGGTTGGACTTGGTTGACTCAGTCCGTCAACATCTCGTTGTGCTGTCTCCCTATCAAGTGTCTCTTTCATTTTCCAGGGAAATTGACTTCTACCAAGTTCGTAATTTTCCACTCAGCCCCATGAGTCGGCAGACAGTCTGCTTGGGCCACAGGAATGTGTCTCCATGCATGAGCTCAGATTCAATCCGGTCTTCAAGCATCAGTAATGTCGAATCAGTGATGGATCTGTCTTTGGTCGATTTTTCTTTTGTCTCAACACAAACATCTTTGACCACAGGAGCGCATTCTTGAAAATGTGAGACATTGTGCATGAACTGCTTGTTCTCAGATTCCACAGTTGTCATGGTTTCTTCTTGCTGTGGGACTACTGATATTTCAGCGCGGTAGTGGCAGTCTGTTCTCCATTGTGACACTTGTTTTTCGAGGCATCCGCTTGTGGTTTCACTTCTTTTACCCATTCGGTCAGGGGCATCAATGCTCTCGTGTTCTCGTGTTTTCGGCCCTGCGTTTTGGACGTTAGGGCATTGACTGATAAGACATTGTCTGAACTGAGTGTCCTGGTTCAGGTTTGGGACTCATTTGCGGGCTCTATTTGTCCTATCTGCTCCCACTCGTGTTTGTTAATGTTGAACTCTTTGAGTATGGGGGCATGAGCAAGTACCGTTCACGTCCCCTCTTGTCTTCGTGATGCGGATCCATCTTTGCCAACACAGCTTGCCTTCTTGACGGAGTGAGGAGACGGTCTTTTCCCACGCCAGTGTATAGTGTCCCATATGATTGTCTTTCTTCTGAAAACCCTTGGAGTCACCCTCGCAAACCCCGTCAGGGGTGACGGTACCCTCCTCAGGTCCGGATATGACTGCAACGGACAGGACAAGTTGCTTGACGGGGTGATCGATTGTTCCGAGCCATCGGCGTGAGATGTGTTGCTTTGGACGGGTGGGACATTCTCTGAGTCCACTGTCCGCCCAGGTGATCGATGCCATGGGGGTTGTCGTGAACTTGATTCCGTTGATCCGAGTGATCGTACTGACATGTCTTTTGAATCAGGGAGGTATCTGGCTGATTTCCTTCGGGAACCTTCTTTCAAGTGTGTTTTGACTGATACACTTCTTGAACCGGTAGACTGTGACGAACTGCTTTTAGAGTCAGAACTGTCTTTGGGACATTTCTTGGGATATGTCTCTCGACATGTCTTCCACGCTGTTTCCGTGGAGAGATTGTCTGACAACCAAGCATTTATTTCTTTTGTTCGATCCCAAGGCCTTTTGTCGCTGCCCCTCTCGTATGATGTTGCTTGTTTCTTCTCAGTTCCCGCATTATCACAGTTGTCCTGAGTGTGCTGGCCTATTTTCTGGTGTTTGAGTGAACCACCCAGTCTTATGCGATTTCTTTCTACTTCTCGCTTGTTGGGGGCCCTGGTGTCGGTGTCCTGGGAGTGGTGTTTCCCTCGGCCATGTACCTCTTCTGACTCGTCTCTGACAATTGGTGGACTGCAGGTTGCTCGGGTGTGTTTGTGTCTCAGCTCCCAGAGTTGACGTGACTGGTCTGGTGTTCTGTAGCTTGTCTTTCCTTCATACTCGTTGAGCAGTCTGTCATTGGTTGCATCCGCATGATCTGTCCCACTTGACTCTTCTTGAGAATAGTTTGTGCCATTTGTTGAGTGACTCCTTGAGGTTGAATAACTCCCTGAGGTTATGTCGGTGGGGTTGTCATGATCTTGAATCATCCCAGTCCTTTGTCTGGAGTACTTCATATCACTTTGTCTCTCCTGTTGTCTTGTCTCTAGTCTGACTTCACCATCCGTCTCTCTGGTTTCGGTTGCCTCTTGGATTTTATGCTCTGCCATGAGGGGTGTCTCCTTTCGCTTTTCTTCCTCTCTTGCATTGACATGCACTTCTCTTGACAATTCTCTCGCTTTGGCTTGCTCTCCAGCTTCAGCCCTCCTGATGATTTCCTTTAGCGAGAATTGCCTTTGAAGTATCTTATGCTGTGCGTCTGGTTTTGAACAGCTCTCAATTGCCCGGAGACCAATCGCTTCCTCATTTGTGAGTGTATTGAATTGACAGTATCGTACCAACTTTTGTAACCTCGTTATGAAGTTTGGTAATGATTCCTCTGATTCCCGCCGTGCTGCATTGAAGACGATGCGTTCATGATCTACATCTTCCTTTGTGGTGAAATGAGCACGTATCGTCTTTTTGAGTTTTCTATATGTCCCTGTATCCTTTGCTGAAAAGGTTCTGACTAGGCGTCTGCCTTCGTGACCCACCAGTTGAAGTAGTAGTAGTAGACGTTTGCTATCTCTTCGTTCTCCGGTTATATCAAGAAATGCATCCAGTGATTCCAACCACTGGTTCCATCTGGGACCCAAACTCTGGTTACCGGTCCGTGTCACTGGGGGTGGCACTCCAATACAGGGGTTATATGTATGGGTTTCTTCTCTCACCAACATGATGGTGGAATGTGGTGGCATGACAATGTCACAGGGTCGTTCCTTTGGCTTCCTGCCTTCTTTTGCCGACCCACCTCGGCCGATAGTCTTTGTTTGGTTGTTTCCTTGGATTTTGATACAATTCGCCGCTCCCGGGTGACTCTTGTATGTTGACCGCCCCTGGCACAGCTGTCTCTGTATGCTTCAGCGAGTTAAGCTTGGATCTCCTGAGGTCAAATGGCCACCATTCAGCTGTATCATGCGCGACGTGTGTCTCTGCGAATTCCCGCGTTCTTTGATGTTGCGTGCTAACTGCAGGTAGTCAGTGTGGCTGTCGCAAAGATACGTGGCAACGTTGACATTGTCTTGTGTCGTTTTGTTCCAGACTAGTGCCGGTTGTCCAGCTACTTGGATGATGAGGGAGAACTTCGTTGGTGTTTGTTTACCTCTGCTTCTGGATCATTTGTTTCTTCGCTTCTTCTACTTTTAATTGTTTGTCTTCACGTGGTTCTGAAGTTTACTTTGGCACTTGCCTTTGCTTGTGCTTGTTTCGTTTTGCATTCGAGGTTTGTGCGGGCTGGTGCTTGTTTCCGGTGCATCCCCTGCACTTGCCAGTGCTTGCTGTGTTTATTGGCCCTTTGCTCCTTTCACTTCATGTTGCTTGTACTCGTGCATTTTTTTTTGCTTTCAGATTTACATTCCGTGTGATCTTCGCTTGTTTCTGGTGTTATCTTCTGCCCTCTTTGGGGTCTTCTGCACTTCTTGCATTTACTTCGTGATTGCTCGTGCCTATTTACATCATTTGTGCTTGCATGCTTTTGTGTCCATTTATCTTTTGCACTCGCCAGTGCTTGTTTGCTTGCATCTGTCACGGCTTGTTTACTGATTTAGTCTGGCACTTGCCAATGTTTGTTTGTTTGTTGGTTTTACTCTTGACTTGCTCGTGCTGGTTTGTCATTTGTTGGTTGCATTCACTTGTGCTTGTTTATTTTCGACGGTTCGTGTGCACCAATGCTTGTTTGTCACTGGAGCGCCTGACCTCAAAATGGCCGCTCCCGAATTGCACAGGGATGTCCCTTTAGGCTGCCTGACTCCAAGATGGCCGCCCAATTACCACGAGGCTTGACTACATTCAGCTCGTCTCCACATGCAATTCTCCACATGGACTCACCCAGGCCTTCCTTCTAGTGCTGCACCTTTCTTCTGGGGTTTTCTTCTCTCCACCACCAGGTAGGCTCGAGGTTTCAGTCCGACTCGATCTCCGGACACAGATGCGATAGCTCACGCATCGGGGTGAGGTTTTCTGACAGGGCGGCACAGTTTCTTTCGGCCGGACAGCGCTTCCTTTCACGGCGCTCAGTCAGTCCCCACATTCATTCATGCAGCATAGCAGGGTCGGGGTTGGGCTCCCGATCCCTTGCTTGATTTCCTTCGGCCTCACTTCAGCCCGTACTCACTTGGGCGCTGGCAGTCTTTTGGCGCGAACAGCGCTCAATTTGAAAAATCCCTCTCTGGCACTCGGGCAGCACTTCACTCAGCTGCGCCAGGGGAACTCCACGCGATTTACCAATCGCGGAGTGCAGGTCTTGATCGCTGGTCGTTCTGACGGCGATCTTGGCGGGCTCACGTGTCGCTACAGCGACTTGATCAGCGCGACACCCAGGGACCGAACAGTGCTTGCTTCTGGGGTCTTGGGATAGCGGACTGCTACATCCCACCCTCGTCGCCAGTTGTAGTGTCCTAATTAATAATACGAGGACACAGGAATGATTGTCTATCATCACCTTTATTCTGCACGTCTTGTCTCTTCCAGGTCCCTACTCTAACTAACTCTTTCCTGTCACTGCCCCTCCTCTTCCCCCAACCCCTGGACTCCTCCTATCCCAACTACTAGAACGTGTACATCATCCCACCACCCTGCATAAAAACAATCATTGATGGCATTTTCCTCCCTCTGGCACACCTAGAAAGAGCAAACAAGAATTGGGAATGCAATAGGTCTCGCTTTTGTTGGAGTTGGAGCTATTGGCATTATAAATGCCAATGTTTTTTACCTATGCAATAGATATGCCCTCCCCACCTTAATAAAATGAAGAACTCTGTTGTGTTTTTCTTTTATGTAGTACACCTGCAAGGGTGCCATAGCACTGGGGCTGAAAATGGCGGTTACGACTCCACGTGTTGTGAGGGTGCAGTACCACAGGCTGTCACTAGGTGTCCCTTGGGACCTTTTTTGGCCGCAGATGGGACTTCACCCTGCAACATGGCTCGGCAAAGGATATGGCGCAGCGGTGAGAGATGCTGACTGGTGAGCTGGGCATCAGTGTTCGAGTATGGTGTCAGCTCAATATCCTGTAATAATCGGCTGATTATCCTCGGGCCCATTGCTAGGTGCGCTATATAAATAAAAGCGTTTAATGTAAAATAACATAAGATTCAAAGGCAGTGATTTTGGGGGCGGGCAAGCAGTGTTGTGCAGGGGGGGGGGGTAGATGACAAAGGGATATTAAACTAGGGCACTGCATTGCAAATTATTTGTAAAGTAATTATAAAACAAAAAAGCAAGCTCAACAGCTGTGGTCTCTGAGGGGTGGTGGGGGCCTGTGAGCATTGTCATAGGAGGGGTGAGTGGGAGGCATGGGAAGATTAGGGGACATGAAGCAACCAAAGCAGTGTTGTGGGAGGGTCGAGGGAAAGGCACTGGGAGATAAAGCATTGGCAAGCAAATGATGCAACCGAAGTTTCATTGCACAAGTAAACAGAACAGTTAGCGAGCAAAGAGGCATGCCACCTAAAAAAAGAGATCTTTCTAAGTATAAATAACCTGAAGTGTAAGGATACATGTAAAAGGGCCAGTCCTCTTCGGAGGATACAAAATTCCAAAAGGAGGGACTACTAAGTGTATTTACCAATGAAAAGCCAGCATTTCTAAATGACAGCAACAGGAATTTGAGAGGTTGTGTCCCTGGGATAATGCACTTATCTGCACCGCGCCATGTCGTACTCCAAATGGACTGCCTCTGCATCACAAGACCTAGAAGATAATTTAGATACAAGAAAAAGAGTTTATGCAGCCTCTCACCACAGTCACACTGACTGTCTCCGTAAACAGGAAGGAGGGTTGCCGGGAGAGGAGATCCAATCTTACGGAAGCGGGCTGGAAAAAAACTGAATTGCCAAAGTCGGAAGGAAGAATGAAGAAGGAAGCCGCCGACATCCAGGAAGACGCCGACAGCAAGGAACGCGCCGACAGCAGGGGATACCCGACAGAAGCTGCAGAAGGAGAAGAAACCACTGCTCGGAGTACCGAAGAGTAGAGGAAGAGCCCGGCTACCAGCTCGCTCAATAAAAGAAAATAAAGCTATATCAAAGAAAGCGACCTTGAATATACTGCTGAAAATATGGTAACACAATTAATATTGATATACATAGCTTTTTATTTGATATAGATAATAGAACCAAGTATTATTATTTCATTAAATTTTTTTCAGTTTAGATAACCAATCGAGAACATATAGGCTAAATCTTAGAAACAAATCACATTTATACAAAAGAAAAAACACAGACATATATTACAACAAGTCACACTGGACCGGTCAATATTCTATTGTAGTTGGCAAAGCGGTTGAATTCGAATGGTTATCTAAACTGAAAAAAATGTAATGAAATAATAATACTTGGTTCTATTATCTATATCAAATAAAAAGCTATGTATATCAATATTAATTGTGCTACCATATTTTCAGCAGTATATTCAAGGTCGCTTTCTTTGATATAGCTTTATTTTCTTTTATTGCGAGAGCTGGCATGTATTAATTGAATGTTGCTATAAATGTACTTTTCTCTAAGGTGTTGCTTTCCCTACGTATAGCAAATTGAATACTGTAGGGGTCCCCTGTTTTTCAAATAAGGAAGAGCCCGACTATCCAGGTGGGTGCCAGAGAAGCCGTGGAGTGGGAGAAATACGAAGGGCCCGGTCCTCAAGCAGAAGAAGACAAGTCCGGTCCTGAGGAGTGGTGGATCACCCTGGCGGACGCCTGTCAGCTGCTACAACTCTGGAGAGTTGCTGCGTAGCGAGTGAGTACACAGGAACAAAAATTGCTGAGTTCGGTGTGAAACAGGAGGAGGGTGCAGGACGAAGCGCTGAGCACAGGAGGTGTTGGTGATGGCCCGGCTACTTGGACACACTATTATTTTGTTTCCAGGGAGAGGTGTGGCGCCGCGGCCAGGGCGACTGACGCTGGAATCTGGTGATCACGGTTCGATCCTCAGCGCCGGCGGCAGGTTAGCCCAGCACCATGTGACTCTGGGCAATAGCTTGCTTAATCTTCCCGACGGCCCCCAGCGCCTAGAGACCCTAACGGGTGATTGTGCGCTTTACAAATGTGGATTATATTATATTATATATTATATTATTTTTGTTTGCTAAAGCGTTCCTTGCATGCAACAGCACTACATGTCCCAGGACGCACTGGGGTCACACCTATAAATTGAGAACGGATTCCTTATCTTTAAAAAGATTGGGCAAAGAAAATAGATGCGCCCTTTTTGAAACTCCATTGAGATTGCCTAGAAAATCTCATGACACAATGGGTTCCAAATAAACAGAGAATATCTCCTACTCTTACAGTCTTATGTAGCTTGATCTATCTTCTTCTTTGGTTTTGATTCTACTTTGACATGCCCCTTTCCCACTTGCACATAAAAAGGAGATGGTGGAGGAAAATCACTTAGGGGCATATCATCAGGGCCATGCAAACATTTTCGCTTAGCGCCCTTAGCACGAGGATAATTATTGACGGCCAACTCTGAATTTTATCGCGGAGATAGCATGCTATCAGCAACGCTTATCTACAAAGCGATAAAATTCAGAGCGCAAGCTGCCAATTGTGCGAATATCGCTGGAAATACAGCAATAATCGCACAAGGTTTGGAGAAAGCTTGCTGATAGGGCAAGGCATACTTAGCCATGATATCCACCTTACATAGGATATCATGGCTAAGTCAGTTTTGAGCGTGTATCAAGAAGGAGAGAGAGGACCAGAAAGCTAGTCCTTATCCCCCGGATTATATGTAAGTAAATCAAAAATGGACTAGCTAAATAATCAAAAGAAAATAAATTGTTTTAATTTATTTTATCAAGGACTCAAGTATGTTTTGTCAATGGTTTGTGGCACCTGGTAGGTGTGCTCAAAAAGCCCTCACCCACCAACCTAGTTGGTGGCATGCTTCATCATCGGGCCCACCCAGTGACACCTAGCGTGTCCCGGGTGTGCTTCGACGCCTGAAGACAGCGGAGCAGGTATGTCGCTGTGTGTGTGGTGAAGACTGTGTGGATTCCCATCTCAAGAAAACACCTATACATGGAACATATAGGACAAGGACAAAACATACATGGAGAATGGTTAGAGTCACATGGCTGTATGATATATATACAGTTGGTTGCCGGCTCTATAGCCTGTGGCAAAACCCATGTTTTTACTCCACAGGGTCAACCCATGCCACTTCTCAAACCATGAAGTAGCATTCTTGACAAACTAGCGTAAGAATGAACTCTTATGTTTTCCTCCTGTACCACTGTGCACTAACTTTGTACAATTCGTGTTTTAGCCACCCCACTACCGTAATCAAGTGCGAACCCCACCCTAATGGTACCACCAGTACCATTACACCCTAGCCGCTCATAGCCAGCACCTACACCGCTATAGAGCCGGCAACCAACTGTATATATATCATACAGCCATGTGACTCTAACCATTCTCCATGTATGTTTTGTCCTTGTCCTATATGTTCCATGTATAGGTGTTTTCTTGAGATGGGAATCCCCCACTCACACATAGAAAAACACTTTAGGGCGTGTATACACATAGTCTGGATATACACCCACTAGTTTTAACTGCACACACCTTTTTTACCCGTCCTGAAGAAAGCCAGCATAGACATAAGGCACTGGCTGAAACATGTTGACACACCCCAGGATGTGGGAGGTCGTAACTCGCCCCTAGCATCCAATAGCCTTATTTTTAACCGCTGACGGTGACCCAGCCAATAAAGTGTATTTGCCCTTGGGCACTGGGATCCCCGCCAAGCCGTTTTAAACTCACAATCCATAACAGTCTTCACCGCACACACAGCGACATACCTGCTCCGCTGTCTTCAGGCGTCGAAGCACACCCGGGACACGCTAGGTGTCACTGGGTGGGCCCGATGATGAAGCATGCCACCAACTAGGTTGGTGGGTGAGGGCTTTTTGAGCACACCTACCAGGTGCCACAAACCATTGACAAAACATACTTGAGTCCTTGATAAAATAAATTAAAACAATTTATTTTCTTTTGATTATTTAGCTAGTCCATTTTTGATTTACTTACATAAGTCAGTTTTGAAGCAGGCCTAAGGAAAGTACCGATAACAGAGGTTATCGCTACTTTGCTTGTCGCTCTGCAGGTTAGCGTGCCCATTGATAATTGGAGAAATGTCGCTTAGCGACATTTCTCCAGTTATGTCAGGGCAGGAACGCCCACTTTGCATCTCATTAGAGATGCAAAGTTGGGGGTTGGGGGAAAGGGCGATAATGCAAGGATTCACGCGATAGCGTGACCTTGCTGATTAGGCGATAAAATTATCGCTGCTTTTCGTCCGAATACGGACGCTAAAGCGGCGATAATTTTATCTCCGGGGCTTGATGATATGCCCCTAAGTTATTCTGTGAATAGTTACTTACCGCACCTTTCTTTTGTCTAAGAATCCAGGGAGTCTGTCCATGTCTGAAGACCTAAAGGAAGAGAAATGAAGAAGAGAAAGAAGGGCTCAAGATCGTCTCAGGAAAACCCTTTCATCCATATGTATATATTTCATTCACAAAACAAATCTAAATAAATAAATCATTGTGAAAAAAAATGAAGCCTGCTCACTTATACATCTGTCCCAGTCTCCTACAAGGAACCTGAAAAAGGTGGGTGGTTTTTTCAAGCCCATATTCTAGATACAGCATGTCTCGAAGAGATAGCACAAGTGCCAAAAGCCAATAGGTCTTGCTTTTGGGAGAGTTAGAGCTAATGGCCTTGTAAATGACAATGTATTTTTGTTGGTGTTTTTAGTTAATTAGCAAAATTGGCATAAAGTATTTTTACTGCTAGACCAAAGTAGCCAAGTTTGCCCCCGAGCTTTCCTATTTTCGGCGTTTTCTGTTGATATCAAAATGTCCCCAGTTAGTGGAAGAAGGCTACCAGTTATGGTGCTGTATTTCTGCCCCCTGCCTTTTGTCTACATTTACGCTATATAAAGAACACATACATACATACTGACATATGTCTGTGTTTGCCCATTGTTTTATTTTTCCATCTTTTATCTACATTTGTTGTTCTGTGAAAGAATAAACTTGCAGCTAGCCTTTTTCTACATTTATTCTTATTAAAGAAGGGAATGCGCACGTTTAAATGTCTGCAGGATTTGCGTACTACGTTAAACAACATTGTGCAAAACAGCAATTTATTTTTTTGCTTTTTTCCTGATGTTTATAGGATTTCTTTATGCTCAAAGACTTCAATGTCCAGCAAAGGTTAGTGCTCAAATGAAAGTTACCAGATTCAGAGCTCTGGAATCCTGAGGCCTCTACAGCAGTAGGAACCTGTCACACTGCTTGTTAGTACGCAGAGGCCCTGCTCAAGGGGGGGTAGAAAGTAGTTACACTAATCCATGAACAACCCCAGACCATAACCAGCCAAAATCTAGAATGTTGATTTTTCTGTTAACAAATACCCAACTCTGGGGCAACAGAGCTCTTTTTATGACATTGATTGCACTCTGATGCCCTCTTCTGGCTATTTGTGGTTGTGCAGTAAGGCAGCTGATGACTGAGGGCCCGATTCACAGAACTAACTTAAGACAAAATCCTAAACTTACTACCATTTTCGTATTCACAGAAGGCACTTACTCATTTTGGTATTCACAGAAGACACTTACTCATTTCGGTATTCACAGAAGTTAGGAGTCCTAACTTTAGGACTCCTAAATTTCTTCTGTGAATACCGAAAGTCTTAAAATTAGGATTTTTCTCAGTTAAGTAGTAGTAAAGTTGAAAAAAATCCTAATTTTAAGACTTTCGGTATTCACAGAAGGCATTTAGGAGTCCTAAAGTTAGGAGTCCTAACTTTACTACTACTAATCTGAGAAAAATCCTACTTTTATAATAATAATAATCCACATTTGTAACGCGCACAATCACCCGCAAGGGTCTCTAGGCGCCGTCGGGAAGATTAAGCAAGCTATTGCCCAGAGTCACATGGTGCTGGGCTAACCTGCCGCCGGATCCGGGGATCGAACCCTGATCCCCAGATTCCAGCGTCAGTCGCCCAGGCCGCGGCGCCACAGCTCTCCCTATTTTAAGACTTTCGGTATTCACAGAAGGCATGTAGGAGTCCGAAAGTTAGGAGTCCTAACTTTACTACTACTAAACCGAGAAAAATCCTAATTTTAAGGCTTTCAGTATTCACAGAAGGTATTTAGGAGTCCGAAGTGAGGAGTCCTAACTTTACTACTACTAAATTGAGACAAATCCTAACTTTAAGACTTTCGGTATTCACAGAAGTCATTTAAGAGTCCTAAAGTTAGGACCCCTAACTTCTGTGAATACCGAAATGAGTAAGTGCCTTCTGTGAATACCAAAATGAGTAAGTGCCTTCTGTGAATACCAAAATGAGTAAGTGCCTTCTGTGAATACCAAAATGGTAGTAAGTTTAGGATTTTCTCTTAAGTTAGTTCTGTGAATCGGGCCCAATGTCCTTAAAGTAGAGCAGGCCCTGCAGTGGTTGTGTGTCAGAATGTCAAGGACAGAATGATTTTCCTGCAAAAATATTGTCGCACAAGTATTGAGTACCAACATACTGTGAAGGTCTGTATGTATAAATAAGTAAAGATTTACTATTCATAACTCCAAATCCATACACCTTGAAGATACATATATCATCAAGGTACATATAGGGGGATAGTATTTTAGTAAACCTATACTTACCTACAGATACTTGTCGTCACTACATTTTGGCCACAATAGTTCTGTATGACGATACTTCACCCATGATATTGTAGTTGTATATCCTGTAGATAGCTCTCAATCGACTCTCATTTGCAAAC
Source organism: Lissotriton helveticus (assembly GCF_964261635.1). Taxonomy (NCBI): domain Eukaryota; kingdom Metazoa; phylum Chordata; class Amphibia; order Caudata; family Salamandridae; genus Lissotriton; species Lissotriton helveticus. The sequence goes on along the minus strand of NC_136058.1, from coordinate 291,227,131 downwards.
ACAAACATATAATGTGTCCTTATGGGAGAAAGAAAGTGTTAGTTGGAGTGAAAAATAAAGAGTTGGGAATAAGTGTAGAGGCAGGCAGGCTACATTTGAGGGCATCTCCTAATTATTTTGCTCTTGCCTACCAGAATGGTTGCAAAAAACCTATTGGGGGCTTACCGTGAACTTTCAGGCTGCCCATTTCTTACAATTGGTTGGTTTAAGTGTCAGTCTTATTTGCTTCTTCTTTCTTTGCATTAGTTTGCTTTCCTCTTCTTGTAATTGTCCTTTACTTAGAACTCAGCCTCCTTACCATCCTTTTGATTGGCTGACTTGTATCCTTCCACTGCTCATTTTTAGGGAACTAAGGCCCATACTTATTCTTTTTTCATGTAATGCAACACAGCTAGACAACTGGCTGCATTGCGCTGCCTGAAAGGGAGAGGTCATGAATTTGCTGTATTCACCATTATGTGGCACGTTCCTGTCCCCTCCTTGCACTGGAGCACTCAGTGCAGCCTCGCTCCAAAGCAGGAACTCTAGCGTCACTCTGCATGGGTGCGTGCGTTGCAGGCAGGATTGTTCTTGTGCAGGAAGGGACAACATAAGTGTAGCACACATAGAAAGAGGAAACAATGAGGATAAATAAAGATATATCTCCTTGCTGCACCTCTGGTGGGAACACGTACAATTTTGATGCATTCCCAGGTCTACCAGTTTTGACAAATCTGGGAATGTGCAGAATACATGGGTGGATGCAAGGGAAAAGCCATGTTCCATCCATGTAATGCCTCCACCATGCAGTGTAATGCAAGGCAGTGACTTTCACTGCCTTGCGACCAGATCTATCAAGCCACACAGGGCCATGTAGGGTGGCAATGAGTGGGTTGGTAGATCAGATTATAGGTTTTGCTTTGCTTGCGAGGTGCATGGGTGACACAAAACTATGATAAATCTGCCCCAAAGTTTTTGGGGGGTTTAAGCATTTCAGTAGAGTGCATGTGTTTTCCAGCTCGCTCCATCCTGTGCTTCTCCTCTGCCCACACATCTGTGTTGCTCCCTCTCTTGTGTGCTGCTCTCTCTCGCATATGGGGGCATATTATCCAGTGGGTTCATCTCCGCTTTTTTGGCTTTAAAAGCCAAGAAAGCGGAGATAAAATTATCTCCCTATTACCGAGCTGTTGCTAACACCAGTTAGCGACAGCTAGTAGGAGATAGCGACCATCTTGGGCCCCACTTTGCATGTCAGTGATATTTATCACTAATGACATGCAAAGTGGGCGTGCCAAGATGTTAGCGACTGGAAACCGTCGCTAACATCGCTATCTCCTATTACCAACTTTTGGAGATATTCGCGCTAAGCGCGAATATCTCCAAAAGCTAACACCTGCCCTGAGCAGTTCTTAGCCATGTTATCCAATGGGAGGTGGATAACATGGCTAAGAGCATTAGCTCGGTAATGCATGAATATCGCTGACTTTTCAACGATATTCAAGCATTGCGGCCGATTTTTATCGCATTTGCGATAAACCTTGGTAATACCAAGGTTTATCTGCGATAAAAATCGCCGCAGCTCAGCGGTACATTTTTGTCTCTAACCAAGCAATAGCGATAATTATCGCTATTGCTTGGTAATATGCCCCCATGGTTCTCCCCCTGCAAACTCCACCAGCACCTCACCCAGCGTTGCTCTCTTCCTCATGCACTTCTCTGCCGCCGCAATGCTTTTTCCCTCTTGCGCTGCTTGTGTTCTTTCTTATGTGCTTCTCCCATCAAACGCCCTTGCAACAGCTCTGTGTTGCTCTCTACATCATGTGCTGTTTTCCCCTTCTCCTCTCAACCTCTTCCCCACCTGTTCCTCCATTGCTCTCCCACCCCCTTGGTCCTTATCTTTATTTTGCACTTTCATTCTTGAAATCTTTTTTTTACTGATCTAAGTGGCGTACGCCATCTTGGATCAGTAAATAAAAAAATATAATGACACCTGCGTCATCATTCTGCAGGTACACATATGAGCTGTGATGAGTTGGCGCAACTTCAAACTGATGCAATCCTCAACAGCGGCCGTGTCGTTGAAACTTTCTTTTTTTGCCAAGGCTGTGTAGCATCGCAGAAGCTGCATAGGATTCGAAAACTGCATTAGCAATGCCAATAGATCCAAAATGTGAGACCTGTTGGCTTTGCCAATACTTGTTATTAGGAAGCTCCATACAGTGAATCTACAACGCAATTGGTCTGGAAAAGACAGTTACGTCACTAGGAGCTGATCAAAATAAATGTTTTTTTTTTATGGTTAAATACTGGAAGGGAAACGAGTTATTTTCAGTTGTGAAACATTCGGTAAAATCTGAATACAAGGACCCCTCCTTTCAACATGTATTAGGACATATGTTCGCAGCTGGGCTGAGGCTGGTTTCAACCCACTCTCTTTCCTCTTAACTAAAATACACCTCGTCCTCGGAGGTGTCGTAATAGGCAGCATTAACACCTTCCCTCCCCTGGGACAGTGAAAAGCCATCAAGGATGGGAAAACGAGGCGTGAAGCGAGGTAGCGGCCCATGACTGTCGCGTCCCAGGCTCCCAGGCTGATTAATCACACTCCGAGTGGTGACTCCGAAGAGGAGAAGGCAAGGTTAGCCTCACCTAGAAGTGATCCAACCCAGGGAGAGGAAGCCCCCAGTGCAATCTCTCTCTCTCTTAAACCAGATTTTATGAGGATTACACACACACACATAAATCAAGGAATTGCTGTCACAAATGGAGGGTCTCATTTATGAGGCCGTGCGTCACTTTTACGCCGCCGGTGCGTCACTTTTTGTGAAGCACCAGCAGCGTAAAAAATGTGCCTTGTTGTACCATATTTACAAAGTGAGGCATCTAGGTAGATGCGTCACTTTGTAAACCCATGCGCCACATTATACCTCCGCCAGGTATAATGTATGCAAGTGGGGCGTATTGATGCAAGAAAGGGTCGTAGAAGTGATGCAGTGAAATCTATAAGATTTCACTGCGCCACTTCTAGGACGCAAATGCGTCAATATCTTACGCCTGCCTCACAGCAGGCGTAAGACTGACACAGGCCCTTTCACAAGGGGCTTGCCCCATTTGAAAGGACACATTGCTGGAGTTGCGTCACTTTTGTGACACACTCCAGCAATGCGTCACTTTTGCGCCATACAGATACGTCAGAAATACTGACGTATCTGTAACTCCTTGCGCCATGATGCGTCATACTGTAAATATGACGCATCATTGGTGTCGCAAGGAGGGCGCAGTGCAAAGTGACGCATCTCTGTTTTCACACAGCAATGAAACCTCTTTTCATTAATGAGGCCCGGAATTTCCATCGCAAAGTGGCCCACCATCCACATGCATAGCACCCACCACACTGTAGTGGCTGCCGTGCTACAAGCAGCGGGAGTCAGGGCTGGACTGGCCGTAGCGGGCACCGGCATTTCCCCAGTGGCCTGCCAGGGTGGGGGCCGGTTTTAGACCCGAAAGGGGGGCCTTTTTGTTACCGGGGACCAGTTTTGTAGCTTAGCTGCTATATCAGCCCCCAGCAACAAAAGCGGCACAAAGCTAGCTTTGCGCTAGCACACCCTCCTAGCCGCCAAAGACCAGCCGAGTTCTTTTCCAGGGGCAGTTTCGGTTCCCAGTGCGGCCATGGCGTGCGTCTGAGGGGCCAAGCAATAGCCCTTAACAGTAGGGGTCTCACCGCCTGAGTCTGAGTGATTGTGACTGAAGGAAATACTTTTAGGGGCTTATTTACCAGCCCCTTGTGTCGCAGGTGCGTCACTTTTAATATGGGAAAAAGTGATATACCAGTGGTTCAAGAGTCTTGTAAATAAGCCCCTTAGTGCCATCACTATGATGTAAAGGTCCAGGAACATCAGCTGGGGTAAAACTTCCCATCACAGGCTTGCCCTTTGGGACTCCTGTCACTGGCCTTTCCCTCCTTCTTTCCAGTGCAAATGGAGACGGTGAGAGAACAGAAAGTAAGCAGGGCTCCCAGAGCCTTGTTTACATTCTGAGTAGTCCCTCAGCTGCAAATAAGAGGGTGTTGGCAGGCAACGGTGGTACATGTAAATGTAAATGTGGGTGTACTTGTAAAGGGCACTACGACTCCAAGGAGTATCTAGGCACTGAAGACCGCTGGGGAACCCATCCTGGTTTTCCCTGTGAGATGGTCCCTTTCTGGGTATCTCCAGGGTGAAACCAGGCATCCCCGGCGTTTGTGGGGGGCCGTTGTAGAGATGAGGCAAGCTTAATGCCCAGAGTTGCCGAGTGTGTTCCCTGGTTAGAATAGGCACCGAGGCGAGAATTATCGAGTCCGTTTTGACCCTGGTCCAGACCCTGCCGCGTCAGGAATTGAACCCTGGTCCCGGGCCGTTCTCTGCTTACGGGTCTGCCGCCTCTAACCAGTGAGCCACACCACTCCACTAACCTCAACCTTGTGATGTCACCGAATGTTCCTAGGAGTGTGATGTTATTTTCGCTACTCATGGCATTTGGATGAATTGCCAGCCGTGCAGGAATTGTAAGTATATATTGAATACTTCAATATTCCTTATTATTTCTGCATATGTTATGGTGAGTATTCACAACGGTGAACTTACACAAGAGCACGTGTTCATTTAGTCTTACACTTAGTAGTAATTTAACTACTTAGGGCTAGTCACCATTTCTGAGTGCAAATTTACTACAAAGTATAGACTTACATGTCTCCACTCTCTCAGTTTAGGGAATGGAGTCAGAATAAACATAACTTATCACAGTAGAGTTACAATTAGTAACTTTACGACTGTATTTTATGTTCCACAAACTTTGCGGGACCTCCTCACTTGGGCCGGAGACCTCCACAGCTGGTGTGGACCTCACCATGGGAGGGAATAGGAGAATTCTGTACACTCACTCCTGACACCCATTCTCTTCCGATTAAACGAGGAATCCACTTAGAAAGTGGAAGTGATCCCTAAAGTGATGGGGAGCACACAGTGTTGTTTAAATGCCCCTCACACACCAACAGGCCCCTTGGTGTCATGCTTCATCATCGGGGCCTTCGCACCCCTCTACGGGATGCGGCGTGCTACAACTAACGACTACGTAGGAGCACTTGATAGTGATCTATGTGAGGGTGTGTGTTTGAAGGAGAGAATGTGAGTTAGTGAGGCGAAGTGAAAAAAGTGAGTAAAAAATACCTGGCACGTAGGAGAAAAATTATTTATTATGTCCCCGGCTGGTATTATTAAAAAAGTGCAAAGTGAGGTTGATTATATACGTACTAGGGTATATCAACCATGTCAAAGTGTGACAAACACACACCCTCACAATTAACATCAGGCATTGCTATCCCCCCCAAAAAAGTATTTATATAAGTATATATATCCATACTAAAATAATAATATACCACGCATACATTTACAACGAAATTCGTTGTAAATGCATGAATGGTAAAAGCATGGTTTTTTATGTTTGGATAAGGTAAGTATGGGTATAGGGGTATATGTTTTGGGGTACTGGGGTATATGTTTTGGAGTGTTTGGGTATTTTAAGGGTTCAGATATTGTTTTGGGTTATGGGGTACAGGGGTATTTTAAGGGTTCAGGGCTAGGTTTGGGTTTTGGGGTACAGGGGTATTTTTAGGGTTCAGGGCTAGGTTTGGGATTTGGGGTACAGGGGTATTTTATGGTTCAGGGGTAGGTTTGGGTTTTGGGGTACAGGGGTATTTTTAGGGTTCAGGGGTAGGTTTGGATTTTGAGGTACAGGGGTATTTTTAGGGTTCAGGGGTAGGTTTGGGGTACGGGGTATTTTACGGGTTCAGGGCTAGGTTTGGGTTTGGGGGTACAGGGGTATTTTAGGGTTCAAGTGGAGGTTTGGGTTTTGGGGTACAGGGGTATTTTTAGGGTTTAGGGCTAGGTTTGGGTTTTGAGGTACAGGGGTATTTATATGGTTCAGGGCTAGGTTTGGGTTTTGGGGTACAGGGGTATTTTTAGGGTTCAAGGGGAGGTTTGGGTTTTGTGGTACAGGGGTATTTTTAGGGTTCAGGGCTAGGTTTGGGGGTACAGGGGTATTTTAGGGTTCAAGGGGAGGTTTGGGTTTTGGGGTACAGGAGTATTTTTAGGGTTCAGGGCTAGGTTTGGGTTTTGAGGTACAGGGGTATTTGTAGGGTTCAGGGCTAGGTTTGGGTTTTGGGGTACGGGGGTATTTTTTAGGTTTAGGGAAAAGTTTGGGTTTTGGGGTACAGGGTATATTTATAGGGTTAAGATGGGTTAGTGTTTAAGGGTGTTGGGTTATTTCAAGGAGTAAGGGTGGGTTATGATTATGGGGTGCAGGGGTATTTAAAGGGAGCAGGGTGGACAAGCAGAGCTGGAATGTACAGAACCTGGGAAGAAAAAACAATGAAATATTTGGCACAACGCACGTTTTTTTCCCCCGTAATCCCATGCCCCGCACACCCCCACGCCCCCAGCACATGCCCACAGCACACGATATGAGCCATGGCATAAAGGGCGGAACGTAAAAACAATAGTTGATGGACAGAATGCAGAATAATGTCATACATTCACCCCAGTACAGAGATCTGGTCCTAAATCCATCGTTTTTTTGCACTCCACACCAGCCCAGTTCAGACATGGTCATATGCAAATCAGCCTTGACCCTGTGCCTCATGGGAACAGTCCAGCCTGAACTGCCAAGCCATGTCTTTTCTGGACCAGAATCAAGCATCCTAGGACCGGTTTCTGGTTATCAGTCGTGACTGAGCATACCCATCCCAATCGGGGTGACAAATGCAAAAACAACAGTTGATGGACAGAATGCAGAAAAATGTCATACATTCTCCCCAGTACAGAGATCTGGGCCTAAATCCATCGTTTTTTTGTACTCCACACCACCCCAGTTCAGACATGGCCATTTGCAAATCAGCCTTGACCCTGTGCCTCTTGGGAACAGTCCAGCCCGAGCTGCCAAGCCATGTCTTTCCTGGACCGGAATCAAGCATTCTAGGACCGATTTCTGGCTATCAGCCGTCTTCAGCAAGGATAGCTTGACTCCAGTGGTGTGGAGAGCATGGGACTCACGTCTGAGCATACCTATCCCACTCGGGGTGACAAATGCAAAAACAACAGTTGATGGACAGAATGCAGAACAATGTCATACATTCACCCCAGTACAGAGATCTGGGCCTAAATCCATCATTTATTTGCACTCCACACCACCCCAGTTCAGACAAGGACATATAGAAATCAGCCTTGACCCTGTGCCTCGTGGGAACAGTCCAGCCCGAACTGCCAAGCCATGTCTTTTCTGGACCAGAATCAAGCATCCTAGGACCGGTTTCTGGTTATCAGCCGTGACTGAGCATACCCATCCCACTCGGGGTGACAAATGCAAAAACAACAGTTGATGGACAGAATGCAGAAAAATGTCATACATTCTCCCCAGTACAGAGATCTAGGCCTAAATCCATCGTTTTTTTGTACTCCACACCACCCCAGTTCAGACATGGCCATTTGCAAATCAGCCTTGACCCTGTGCCTCTTGGGAACAGTCCAGCCCGAGCTGCCAAGCCATGTCTTTCCTGGACCGGAATCAAGCATTCTAGGACCGATTTCTGGCTATCAGCCGTCTTCAGCAAGGATAGCTTGACTCCAGTGGTGTGGAGAGCATGGGACTCACGTCTGAGCATACCTATCCCACTCGGGGTGACAAATGCAAAAACAACAGTTGATGGACAGAATGCAGAACAATGTCATACATTCACCCCAGTACAGAGATCTGGGCCTAAATCCATCATTTATTTGCACTCCACACCACCCCAGTTCAGACAAGGACATATAGAAATCAGCCTTGACCCTGTGCCTCATAGGAACAGTCCAGCCCAGACTACCAAACCATGGGGCATATTATCAACACAGGCGATAAAATTATCGCTGCTTTTATCGGCAGAAAACTGCCGCTAAAGCCGCTTTTGCGGCAGTTTTCTGCCGATAAAAGCAGCGATAATTTTATCGCCTGTGTTGATAATATGCCCCCATGTCTTTCCTGGACCAGAATCAAGCATCCTAGGATTGGTTTCTGGCTATCAGCCGTCTTCAGCCAGCATAGCTTGACTGCAGTGGTGTGGAGAGCATGGGACTCATGTCTGAGCATACCCATCCCACTAGGGGTGATAAATGCAAAAACAACAGTTGATGGACAGAATGCAGAACAATGTCATACATTCACCCCAGTACAGAGATCTGGGCCTAAATCTATCGTTTCTTTGCACTCCACACCACCCCAGTTCAGACATGGCCATATGCAAATCAACCTTGACTCTGTGCCTCATGGGAACAGTCCAGCCCGAAGGGCGGAATGTACCACACGCCCCCAGAGTTTGTCACGCCCCAGCACACGTCCACAGCACAACACAGACACGCCCACAAGGGACTACTTTGCTGGCACGGTTCTTTTACTTTTTAAATGTATATGGTGGGCGTCTGCATAGCCTATGTCCTTCTGCTGCAACTGCCCTTTCCAACGCTGTATTGGGTGTTGTGATTGGTGCTGTGGTTCCTGAGATTACCCGCCTCAAAGGTTTGGGCTCTCTCTTTATTATATTAGTATGGATAAGCTGCTTGCAACTCAATATGACATGGAAACAGTGGGCACCCTAAGGTACTGAAATGAAACATCCCCTGTAGCCAACTTCTGAGAGCACATACAATCTGCTCCTCTGATGAAGAATTTGAGAAATAAGTTTTTCTTATGAAAAGTTAAGCATGTGAATATTATCAAATTGAGTTTCCCATGGGAGAGATGAGAGACTGCTTATTCAGTTGTGATGAGAAACAGGTGAATCAGATATCGTGAGAAACAGGTGATTCATATGTGATGAGAAACAGGTGATTCGGATGTGATAAGAAACAGGTGATTCGGTGGTGATAAAAAACAGGTGCTGCAGATGTGATGAGAAACAAGTGATTTGGTGGTGATAAGAAACAGGTGATTTGGATGTGATAAGAAACAGGTGATGCAGATGTGACGAGAAACCGCCGATTCGGTGGTGATGAGAAACAGGGGATTTAATTGTGGTGAGAAACAGATGATTCAGATGTAATAAGAAAAAGGTGATTGAGATTTGTTTTTGGGCCAGGTCGCAGATGGAATGGAAGTGATAGCCGTTTGCTGCATCCATTTGTGTCATCCTCAAATAAAATGGATGCTGCTGAGTGGGGCAAATTGTGTGGTTAATTAGAGGGGAAGGTGTGCAGCCATCTACAAGTGAGGGGAATAGTGAAGAGCGTGCAAACAGAAGTGGCGTCTAACTTTAGGATCAACTGACTGCAAAGGAAAGATTCAAAAGGAACCAATGAGCACATATGGTTCATGCGAGTACAGATCATTCATGAGAGTACACATTGTTCATGAGAGTACACATCGTTCATGAGAGTACACATCATTTAAGAGAGTACACATCGTTCATGAGAGTACACACCGTTGATGAGAGTACACATCGTTCATGAGTACACACCGTTCATGAGAGTACACCTCGTTCATGAGAGTACACATTCATGAGAGTGCACATCATTTATGAGAGTACACATCGTTCATGAGAGTACACTTCATTCATGAGAGTACACATCGTTCATGAGAGTACACATCGTTCATGAGAGTACACATCATTCATGAGAATACACATCGTTCATGAGAGTACACACCGTTCATGAGAGTACACATCATTCATGAGAGTACACATCATCCATGAGAGTACACATAATTCATGAGAGTACACACCGTTCATGAGAGTACACCTCGTTCATGAGAGTACACATTCATGAGAGTGCACATCATTTATGAGAGTACACATCGTTCATGAGAGTACACTTCATTCATGAGAGTACACATCGTTCATGAGAGTACACATCGTTCATGAGAGTACACATCGTTCATGAGAGTACACATCATTCATGAGAATACACATCGTTCATGAGAGTACACACCGTTCATGAGAGTACACATCATTCATGAGAGTACACATCATCCATGAGAGTACACATAATTCATGAGAGTACACATCATTTATGAGAGTACATATCCTTGATGGAGTACACATTCATGAGAGTACACATCATTCATGAGAGTACACACCATGCATGAGAGTAAACATCATTTATGAGAGTACATATCGTTCATGGAGTACACATCATCCATGAGAGTACACGCCGTTCATGAGAGTACACATCATTCATGAGAGAACACATCATTCATGAGAGTACACAACGTTCATGAGAGTACACACCATTCATGAGAGTACACATTCATGAGAATACACATCATTCATGAGAGTACACATCGTTCATGAGAGTACACATCGTACATGAGAGTAAACATCATTTTTGAGAGTACATATCGTTCCTGGAGTACACATCATTCACGAGAGTACACACCGTTCATCAGAGAACACATCATTCATGAGAGTACACATTCATGAGAGTACACATCATTCATGAGAGTACACATCGTTCATGAGAGTACACACCGTTCATGAGAGTACACATCATTTATGAGAGTACATATCGTTGATGGAGTACACATTCATGAGAGTACACATTGTTCATGAGAGTACACATTCATGAGAGTACATGCCAGTCATGAAATTTCACATTGTTCTTGAGTACACATCGTTCCTGAAAGTACACTTAGTTCATGAGAGTACACCTCATTCACAAGAGTATACATCTTTCATGAGTGTATACATTCCTGAGAGTACACATCGTTCATGAGAGTACACATTCATGAGAGTCCAGATCATTCAAGAGAGTACACATCGTTCATGAGAGTACTCATTCATGAGAGTACACATCATTCATGAGCGTACACATCGTTCATGAGAGAACACACCTTTCATGAGACTACACATCATTTGTGAGAGTACATATCATTCATGAGAGTACACATCATTCATAAGAGTACACATCGTTCATGAGAGTACACATCGTTCATGAGAGAAGACATCATTCGTGGGAGTACACATCAGTCATGAGAGTACACATCATTTATGAGAGTAGACATCGTTCATGAGAGTACACATCATTCGTGGGAGTACACATTCATGAGAGTACACATCGGTCATGAGAGTACACATATTTCATGAGACTACACATCGATAATGAGAGTACACATTCATGCGAGTACACATCGTTCATGAGAGTAAACACCATTCATCAGAGTACACATCTTTCATGAATGTGTGCACATGCTGTGAGTTAAGCAACATCAGTGATGCTGTTTATAAGCCTCCGGTCTGAGTTGCTCGACAATCATCACAGCTTCACTCTTAGGTGGATGTCAAGGACAACAACAGAAGGTTTCCAAGTGGGCTGGTGAGGGTATCTTTGTTCCTCTCACTGCCTGAGCCCTGTTTGCAGGTTAAGCTTCTGTGTGCACCTGAGCTGGGATCACTTCTGTGTGTCAGGTTTGCATAGAGTGACTGCACGCTTCAGTCCTTGACCCAAGTCCTACTGGACACCAGAGGATTCTCTACACTAACCTGACAAGCTAGAGTCACACATCATTTCATTGTTTCCTCTCTAGGGACCTGATTCACAGAACTAACTTAAGACAAAATCCTAAACTTACTATCATTTTGGTATTCACAGAAGGCATTTAGGAGTCCTAAAGTTAGGAGTCCTAACTTTACGACTACTAAATTGAGGCAAATCCTAATTTTAAGACTTTCGGTATTCACAGAATGCATTTAGGAGTCCTAAAGTTAGGAGTCCTAACTTCTGTGCATATCGAAATTAGTAAGTGTCTTCTGTGAATACCAAAATGAGTAAGTGTCTTCTGTGAATATCAAAATGGTAGTAAGTTTAGGATTTTGTCTTAAGTTAGTTCTGTGAATCGGGCCCTAGATCACTGCAGGCCCTGGATAATATCTGCTTCAGAGACATGCAGGGCCGACTGAGTCTTGTGGCGAAGGTTGTCCATTGTTCATGGTCTTCTTGCTATCTTTACTCCTTCTCTATCTCACAGATCTCAATTCCCCCCTTTCTCCTTTCTGCTCACTTCTCCTTAATGAAAACACCATTTTCTATGGAAATGCCCAAAGGCCATGTGAAAAAAGCGCAAAGCCATAAATGTGATCAGTGATTTAAGTGTCTGGTGGTGGAGTTTTATAACCTTATTTTGCACACAGTGAGCTGCTTTCCTGTCCCTTAAACACTCTGGGGTCATATTTACAAGCCCCTATCACCACAGGAATGTCACTTTTTGTGATGTTCCTGTGACGATAGGGGCTTCGCCTTATTCACATGGCGGATTAAGCCGCTTAATGTGGCTTAACGCTGCCTTGTAAATAAGGCACCATTTCACGCTATACTTAGTGTGAAAGGGGCGGGCAATGGGTGTTGTGGTGGGTGCTCCACCGCAACACCCATTGATTTTCACACTGCCCTGTATATACAAGGTTGGCGTAAATATGGGGATGCCAAAATTAAGACAAGGGAAAACCTGGTCATACCCATGTGAAACAATGGGAAATGCTTTATTGCTCCTCGTTTTTGCTGTTTCTATCTGTGCTGCGTTGTACAGCACACATAAAAACAGCAAAACGCCGTACATGATTGTTTATGTGCAAAAAGGTGTTCCTTCTTGCACATAAACAATCATTACAATTTTTATTACAAGTTGCAACTTCTATATGTGCTACACAAAGCAGTACGCATAGAAGTTGCAAATCGCCATTTAAAGATTGCTTATGTGCAGGAAGGTGTCCCATCCCCTGCAATGCAGACACCCTTGCACTATGGTGCAAGAGTGCCTGCGTTGGTTCTGGGCAGCTGAGGGGGAAAGGCAGGGCTGCACCATATTCTTGTAAATATTTATTTATTTATTGATAAAGTTTTATATAGCGCTTTACAAAAGGGTGGAAGGAAGGTCAAAAACCCAATATCTACATCAAGTATGAATACACAACATGTATAATTCACATAAAAATGATACAAAGGAGAGTGACACAAAAAGCAGGTATATAGCGGGCTACGAAGGGGGCACACAATGTGGTAAAGTAGATAAGCATCACATGATGGAATAGTGGTTATAGGATCAATGATTTTGAGCCAGATTAGGGTAGGAATGTGTCCATTAGGAATCTTTTGGCTTCCAGTTTGGAAGCCGTAGTTGAGGATATTGTGCGTACTTCCGGTGGCAGAGAGTTCCATATCTTTGGGGCCACACCAGAGAAGGCTCAATGACAACTTCTCTTTTTGCTAAGGATGAGTGGTTTTAGGAGGAAAGTGTTAGCGCTTCTTGAGGTTCTCCAACCACAGGATAATTCAAGCTTTTGCGCTAGGTACCTGCGAGTTTTGAAATGCAGGGCTTTGTTCGTCAGAACGGCAATCTTTAACTGAATTCGAGCTTTGTAGGGTAACCATTTAGAGATTTTAGGACTGGGGATATGTGCTCATTTCGTTTGGTACCTGTGACCAGCTTGACCACAGCGTTCAGTGATGCCCTTAGTGGAGCCAGGGTGTATTTGGGAAGGCCACAGACAAGCACTGCTGTAGTTTAGTCTCGCCAAGACCAGTTCTTGGACCACCTGCTTGAAATTCTTTTGTGGCAGGAATGGTTTGATGCTTCTCAGGGCGCTCATCAGATGGTTAGCTCCCTTACACACGTTGCTGATATGATTTTTCATATCCAGGTGCTTGTCCAGGGTGATTCCGAGAGATTTGGCTGAGTCAATGATGAGGGCGGTAGAGTTGAAAGTCGTGAGGTGATTCAGCCAAAGGTCTAGCTTGGGGATGTAGTTTGGGGGAGAGATGAGAAGGAATCAAGGGGCATATTAACAAGGAAACCTAGGGATCTCTACAGGAAATATCTTAGAGATTCCTTATTCAATATCCCGATGTCTAGTAAAGTACATCAAAACGACGTCAAGATTAAATAATTCTGACAAAGGACAAGAAATGTTTGACAGTGGGCCACCTGTGATTGTAGACCAAACTCTTGTAGGATTCCCATCAAAGTCTTGTAGTGATCAATACTATCATTTGGTCATCCTAAGGGTCGTGTGTCTCTGGATCATCGAGACATTGATCGTACCCTATGGCGGATTAGGGTTCCGACCTGCAATCACTGTTGGACCATATGGTGTTGATCAGATGGGATCAAGTGCAGTGCAAAAATAAAAGTGGTGAGTTAAAATAGGATAGAGAACCAAAAATGGGGGCTTTTTATTAGAAAAGGCCTCTTCCTGTTAAAAGGGATTTAGGAGTCCTAAAGTTAGGAGTCCTAACTTTACTACTACTAAATTGAGAAAAATCCTAATTTTAAGACTTTCGGTATTCACAGAAGGCATTTAGGAGTCCTAAAGTTAGGACTCCTAACTTCTGTGAATACCGAAATGAGTAAGTGTCTTCTATGAATACCAAAATGAGTAAGTGCCTTCTGTGAATACGAAAATGGTAGTAAGTTTAGGATTTTGTCTTAAGTTAGTTCTGTGAATCGGGCCCGATGTCTTTTTCACTAAATAGGGTAAAGGAGCCCCATGTCCCATTGTTTTTGGTTTGCGTTTATCTAAGAGGTCCAGGGATGGCAGTAGAGCCTTCTTAGAGGCGAGTTCAATGGTGATGCATCTTGATTTCTCGTTGAAGAAAGCAGCATGATCATTGCATGAAGGTGGGATGACTCCGAAATCCGAGTGGTTTGGACCTGCCACTGATTGCTGTTTGACAAATTCGAAAAGTTTCTTGGGGCGGTTTGCAGCTTCATCGAGTTGGTGTCTGAATATGGTGCAGCCCTGCGTTTCAGAAGTAGCAGAGTGTGGCGCTAAGCCGAGAAGGCTAATGCCGGGCTCCGTCACTTCCATTTCAAAACTGCCCCTGGGTTCACCTGTAGAGTAGCAAACTCTTTGTTGTAATGCCGGGAACAAGGTGCAATCTAACTGGAAAGCTTATGGCTTGCAGGCTAACTGGGAAGGTCTTGCACTCACAGCATCTGTAATTTTACAGCTTGGCCTTGTGCACATAGATGTATCCTACTGTGTCAGAGTGCGAGGTATTTATTTTTAGGATGTGTATTACATCTCTCTCTCACACACACACATTTTGAACCATGCATCGGTGGCAAAGTGCGTTTTACACAAATGCCCCCAACTCACAGTTACCAATGGAGCCCTGTGAGCCAGAAGCCCTCCACATGTGCCCTCCAGTACTTGATTTGTAAACAAAATAAGTGCCAGGGCCCCTCTGGGAAGGCCACTGCAGCTTGCATCTCCCATTGCCGCTGCCAATGCACAACTACTAAGGACCATGCTCCTACAAGTGCGACTATTTGGATTCTTCAAGGAACATGGGAGGCTATAAGAAAGGCCTAGGTGGCAGGTATTGTTGTATTTTTAATGTATATTCCATTAAACACTTTTCTGGTGTACTACCATCAAACTAAGAGAAAACATCGCCATCATTTGGTGGACTGTCAGAAGTGCTGGTGTTGAGAATTAAGACCTGGTGCAAAGCACCAGCAAACACAGGTTCAAATTAAGCACTGGTTCCCTCTACCTAGAGTGGGCAAACCTATGTCACCCTAGACCATCCAAACCATCTTCTAGTTCTGAGTCCCTGTCTAGTGATCCAGAAACAAAGTGTGCACATTTCTGCACCACTTGTGGGAAGTTTTGTGGTTGTGTTTGACCATTAGTAAGTGGTGATGCAGTAGTCTGGCTCTTTGGGTGTCAGATCTTTAACTCTCACAAAATTCCTCAAAATCAACATTTTCTGCTGTCCATTACTGGAAAGAAGGTTTTTAGGCAAATGCACTTCTCTGATAGACAATCCATCATTTGTGTGCAATGCACTTTAACTGCACCCTTCTTCAAGCTCTGGTTGGATTGCATACATAGACAGAACAGTCAGGTGTCTCAATAAAACAGAGGGCTCAAACTTACATGGGTCCATGAGTTTGTTTCCTACTTCTGATCAGTTTCTGGTGCATAGACAATAAACTCTCAAATCAGGCCCTTGTTCCAGGTGGTTTTTTTTCTCTGCTTCCACTGTGGCTGACTGAAAACCTGTATGCATGTGTTGATTCAGCTGCTGCACGTATTTCCATCATCTTCTGGGATGTGACCAGGAAAGTCCCCTCCAAGACACCGGTCCATCGTGACTTTGAACAGCTCTCTTGATTGGGTTTAGTCACACAGCTCCGTTGGCACAATCTGATCTCAAACTGGCCAGCAATCAACTGACCAGCGTAGAACTCTAATTCAAACACACAGGTACGTGGAAACTGAAGGACGTCGGATTCCACATGTTGAACAAAACAAGCACAAGCAACATCAAATTATAACATATCTCTTTTTTGTTCAAAAAGAGATAAACGAGAAGTAAAGACTGTACAAAGGAAAGAGAACAGGAAGGGAGCGAGGAAACTGGGGAGAAGAGAAACAGAAACAGGAGGTAATCAAGACAAGAGCAAAAGTACAAAAACAATGTAACCTTTTAATATTGTAACATGGACACAAAGGAGCAAAGAGCTATATTACCAGGCTTAGGGCCAGATGTAGGTCGGTCGGTAACGGCCGAAAATCGGTATTTTCGGCCGTTACCGACCGGTATTTCAGAAATGGTATGTAGGGCCCTTAATTTTACAGAATCAGTAAATTTACCGATCGGTAAATTTACCGATTCTGTAAAATACCGAATCGGTATTTTTACCGATTCGGTAAATTTGAGATGTAGGTGGGACTCTTCTGAGTCCCACAAGCTTTACCGAATCGGTATTTTACCATCAAATCCAATTTGATGGTAAAATACCGATTCCGGTGTGCATGCACATGTGTGCATGCACACCTCTGCCATATGACAGGCAGACCTGCCCTTGGGGCATGTATGCCTGCCACATGGCACCCGAGCCTGTTTTGGGGGGGCCAGAGGGTGTCAAAGTGACACCCCCTGCACCCTTGCTAAAATCGGTATTTACCGATTCTGTAATTACAGAATCGGTATTGCCCATTGATTCCTAGGGGCTTCACAGCCCATAGGAATCAATAGGAAATACCGATTCGGTATTTCCAGATTCGGTAAATACCGAATCTTAAAGATTCGGTATTTACACATCTGGAAATACCTACATCTCCCCCCTTCATATTTACCACTTCTTAAATACCGAATCGGTAAAATTTGGTATTTAAGAAGTGGTAAATAAGAATTACCTACATCAGGCCCATAGTCATTTAAATACAAAGGAGCCTTACGAGCTCTTGAACTTTTCTCTTTGCCATAAGTACATTCCTCAGCACACTGACTTTCAGGAACCTCAAAACCTACAATGTCCCTTTGGGGACTCACTCCTTCCCCCGGTCGTGATTGAAAGAAGATGTGTCAGTAAACTCGCAATCCTTCATGAAGAAAGACCCATGGACGGACTCATTACCAGACTTGGAACAAACACCACCCTTCTGGTATAAATCAGCCCTACGTTTGTTCCAATGCTTATCATTCTCCAATACAACGTAAAAGTTGAATGACTGTTTAACCTTGAAAGGACCGCTAAACTTGGTCACCCCCTTGGTACTCTACCAGGCTTAACTTTCACCCAAATCCCCAGGTTCAATGCTCTTCTTCATCACAACCTCCTCAAAGGATGCACCATGGTGTAAGGTCCCCTCTTTCAATCAACCTGGAACCAGCTTGTCTCCAGGAACCCGACCGCTCATAGCTTCACAGGGAGATTTACCCAGAGCGTCCTGCATAGTGGCGCAATACGCCCAAACCATCTCATCAACTGCTTCCTTTACCTCAAGATTGGAAAACAAGCCCTTTGAATGACACCCTTGACCAATATATTTTCTCTATCCACTCTGCCATATAAAGAGGTACGCTGATATCTGACACCATTGCTGCCCAAAAACTTCCCATGTCTTTAGAAATGAGTTGAGTACCATTATCCGTCAGCAGGAGGGAGGGGACACCATCCTCAAAAAATAGCTCCCTCAAAGCACAAATAGTGGCACTAGTAGTAACCTCTCCCATGAACTTTACAAGGAACCACTTAGAATAATAATCCACGCAAACAATGGCGAAACCTGAGATCACCACAAACATCAGACATCGGACCAATGAAATCCAAACGTACAGTGTGCCAAGGCAAGCCTGGGTTAGCAATGTGACCAATGGCAGACTGTCTACCAAGTTGGAGACGCTTCTCACTTTCTTTACACGCGATACATCTGACCATCCAATCCACCACCTGAGTGTCCATACCTGGCCACCAAAACTGGGCTTTAAAACGCCATTGAGTGAGACTTTGACCTAAATGACCAGCATGTGCCAAAGCCTGAAGCCTCTGCCTAGGACTAACGGGTGACACAAACCTTTCACTCCTCATCAAAATATGGGCACCACAAGTTGTCAGTTCTTCCAAAACTTTGAGAAACGGACAGACAGAACTAGCGAGACAACGCTAGTTCTGCTTGCCTGAGACAACCAAAAGCATGACCTCTTTAAGGTTGAGGTGGCATCCATGGCTTGACAGCAATCTTCTCTAGAGAAAGCACCTGCACCCTCCAACTCAACATCTTGAACAGAAGCAATAGCACCCTCATCCTCATGACCCTCCACAGCCAGACATCATACTGCTTTCCACTGCAAAGGCAACTTAGACAGGCAATCCGCTTGGACATTCCTCCACCCCTGAATGTGTTCTAAGATGTAAAAAACTTCTGAAGTCTGGCAGCAAAATGTGCCAACCTGGCCGAGTCCTTACCAGCACCACCAGGGAGAAGAATTTTGATCAGAGGCTTGTGGTTGGATAACAAGGCAAATTGGGAACCCCACAAAAATGTGTGAAATACTCAACCACCCAAGAGGCAGCCAAGGCCTCCTTTTTGATTACCGAATAGTTTTTTTCAGTATTGGTTAGGCCACGGTTCTCTCACCATCCTTATCTTTTTGGAAAAGAATGCCACCCAGACCTGAAGCACTAGCATTGACAGTCACCACTGACTTGATTTTGATATCGAAGGGCACCAAAATGCCAGCCTCACAGATTTCTTTCTTAATGTTTGAAAAACATTCCTCTTGCACACTCAACCATTCTAAACTCTTGTCTTTCTTTAAAGGAAACCTCAGACACTCAGTCTTGTCAGAGATATTGTGAACAAACTTTGAATAGTATTCAATGAGGCCCATAAAGGACCTGAGCTGGTCCTTGTCTTGAGGCAAAGGAGCTAAGCGTATGGCTTCCAACAAGTCTTTCTTGGAACTGATCCCACCAGCAGATAAAGTGTAGCCCAGATATTCGATCTCCTCCTTCAAAAAACAGCACTTCTCCTTCCTCAAAGTAAGCCTCATATCAGCAATCCTCTACCATTGCTGACTTCGTCAGTATGCATACACTCGCCTCCACAGACGTCATCCTCCTCGGGGACCTGAAATTGCGCCTCGAGAACAACAATGACACCAACTCCACCACCTTGATTGACAACCTTGCCAACCTCGGACTCAGACAGCTCGACCAACACCCACCCACTCTGCCGGCCACACGCTTGACCCCATTTTCTCCTCAAGCTCCCACGTCTCCTTCAGCCACACCACCGAAGTCCACTGGACCGACCATCGCCTTGAGACCCTCACGAGTGAGTAGTGCGCTTTACAAATGTTATGATTGATTGATTTGCAATGCAAGTTTTAAAATTGCATTATGTTCTTGAGCCAATTTCTGAAAGACTAGTATGTCATCTTGGAAGTAGATGACATTCTCCAAACCCTTAAAAACATCAGAGATCATCATTTGGAAAACACTAGCCGCAGACGAGAGACTGAAGGGCAATCTCGTATATTGGTGGGTACCTTCCATTGTGATAAGGAGGTAAGAGCTTTAGAGTCCTGGTGGAGCTTTATCTGGTGATAGGTGCTCTTCAAGTCCAACTTGGAGAAGTATCTCCCCCTTGAGCAACAACACCATCTCATTAATGTTTGGCAGAGGGTAAGTATCCACCACAATGTTCTGATTAAGCGACCTCAAGTCCACGCAGAATCTGAGCCGCCCATCAGACTTGCGCATGATGATCACGGGAGAGACTCAGCTAGATGCCTTCACAGGTTCTATCACACCTTGCTGCAACATATCTTGGATTAAATGTTTCACTTCCTCACAGACCATCACATGGACCCTTCTAAGCTTATGTTGGACAGGAATGGCCCCTTGTTTTAAAATAATCTTGTGTGCGTAACCCTTCAACAAGCCTAAGTCTTCTCTGAACACTTTCACATTTGCACAAACAATGTCTTAGATTCTTGGTCAACGACCATAACTTGTGAAGGTGCCCTGGGATTAACAATGATGTGCAAATCATATTGATGGAGCCATCCAAGGAAAGGTGGCCCATTCTCAGCAATATACATTTTACCCTTAGTGCAATGTCCCTCAAACTCAGTCTTAGACTCCATACATCCCTAAATGTCGATGGACTCCCCTTGAAAACCTACAAAGGAAATGTCTTTGGGTTTCAAAGTCCCCAGAGTCCACCAGAGCTTAAAGACTGCCTTCAGTATGATAGTGTACAAGGACCCTGTGCCCACCATGAGTTCCATTTCGCGACCATTAATGGTAAAGAATGCCTTGGGTCTAATTCAACTTTGAACATCTTCCGCTTTATGCCCCACTTCATACACATCATCTACCATAAGGATTCTGTTGCAAGCTTCCCCATGACACACACTCTTATTAGAGACCAATGAAACTTTATTGCGATTGCTCACCCTGCACATCTTCGCAAAGTGTCCTACATGATCACATTTTCTGCACTCTTTATTGTTGGCAAAACAAAATTTAGACTCCGAAGAATGATTAGTGATACCACACCGATTCCATCCTCATCGCCAAAATTAAGTAAACAGCCAGGGCAAGGTAGGTGACTTTGAACAGCTTCTTTTATTGGGTTTAGTCACACAGTTCCGTCTGCACAACCCGATTTCAAACTGGCCAGCAATCAACTTACCAGAATAGAACTCTGTTTCAAACACAAAGGCATGTGGAATCTGACGGATGCCACATGATGAACAAAACAAGCACAACCAACAGCAAATAATTACAGTTTCTGTTGGGCCGGGCACGTATTATATATTACATACATCGCACATAATAATAAAGCAGCTGATTTGCATGTACCCTTTTGCTGGTCAGATGTGGACATATGTGGTAAGTTTATTAAGCACATTTTTTACAACAATGGCTTATTCTCCTGGATTAGATGTGGCCACTAGAACCTGCTTCAGAGTAGCTTGATGGTCCTGTCACTGCGCAGGTGACCACTGTGGTCACAGAGGGGGTGCATGGCTTCTTTTGTCTAGTGACCTGCTATGAATGGTCTATAAAAGTGTAATTTGTTGCCTCCTGGGTTTTCTTTTGCATAATACTCCATCAGCACTCAACTCACCCTTGCTTCCACAACAGAGACGTCACTCCTAGTTCAAGCAAGAATGTCTACTTTTTTCCTCTTCAACAGTTTGTGAGGCCTCACAAATCTATTTTAAAAGACATTTTATATGTGTGAGCCTGCAAAGGAGCTGTATCATTTTTAACCTGGCCGCTCTTTATTTTAATGATCAGTCAGGATCATTAAGTCTGCTATGGAACACATTTTAAAGTGCTTTCTTCTTATATTGAATATATTGATAAGGGGGAAAAATACTGGCTTCATTTGATTTTCCAAATTTTTGTACCAGCTGGAGCATTAAAATAATGGTCATGCAGGTGGAAAAAGGGCCAGGGCCAGATTTACAACAAAGTAACGCAGCACGGTGCAGCAAGTCATTTTGCTGCGCCGTGCTGCGTTCGTTTGGAAAGCTCAGAGATGCGTCATATGTCGCATCTCTTTGCTTTCCCCAGCGCTGGCGCACAAACTGCAGCCATGCGCCGGCGCAGGCACCCATGGTGCAAGGGTGCCTGTGTCATGATCAGATTGTTTTTGTGCAGGAAGAGACACCTTCCTTCACAAAAACAATCACAAGAGGCTTTGTCCTCTGTCAATGCGTGCTGTAGAATGCAGCACGAATTGAAAGAGGAAAAACGAGGAGAAATGAAAACATTTCTCCTCATTGCGCCTTGCTACGCCACCTCTAGGGTGGCGTAGCATACTGACGTATTTCTAGGTTTACTATTTCTCTTCATTCTGGAGATGTGTCTTGTTCCATGGGTGTTGCGTGGGAACACTCACAGCAACACTCATGGAACGCCCCTTCCACGCACTATGCTGCGTGTGAAGAGGCCATATTTACAAGGAGAGGAAAAGTCACGCAGGGTGGCTTTTCCTCTCCTTGTAAATATGGAGGAGCCCCCTGCGCCACCAGTACTTCACAGAAAGTGATGTACTGGTGGCGCAGGGGGCTTGTAAATCTGCCCGTCAGTTTCTAACCCTATAAAACTTAGTCACCGTTCTTCACAGCAGGTGGTAAACCTGTCTGGGAAAGGTCGTGCTGATGAGCGGGCTTGATGAACCGCAATCAGTAACTCTGATCCCTGCTAGGGTCCACTGACAGCAGCCGTTCATCAGTTCCTACTGTAGCCTGACAAAGGAGCCATGAACACCAGCCTAATCTGCCCTCTGCCACAATTGCTTTTGGCTTGGAAGCTGCTCTGCACTGTCTCTGCATGGAACTGACGAGAAACTGCATCTTCCACACACGGTTCTGGCTGATTCTGTCAACTGCATGCTACCAACTGTCACTTTCCAATCCGGTCTGAACTGGATTCACATTGGCCGGCTGAACAACAAAATGGTGGCCGCCCTCCCAATCCAAAATGAACAGTGATATTACTGTAAAAAGCCACACTATTAATCGATTTGGCAAGTTTATTGAATACCCATAGGGCCTCATTTATGAGGCCTTGCGTGAGTTTTGCGCTTCCGATGCGTCACTTTTTGTGACGCATCGGCGGCGTAAAACTTGCCTCCTGATGCGCACTATTTACAAAGTGACGCATCTAAGCAGATGCGTCACTTTGTAAACCCCTGCGCTACATTATACCTGCGTCAGGTATAATGTATGCAAAGGGGGCGTTCACACGCAAAAAGCCTCGTAATAGTGACGCAGTGAAATCTATGAGATTTCACTGCGTCACTTTTAGGATGCTGTTGCGTCAAAATCTTGCGCCTGCCTCACAGCAGGCATAAGACTGACGCAAGCCCTTTCACATGGGGCTTTCCCCATGTGAAAGGACGCATTGCTGGAGTTGCGTCACTTTTGTGACACACCCCAGCAATGCGTGACTTTTGCGCTTACAGATACGTCAGAAATACTGACGTATCTGTAACTCCTTGCGACATGATGCGTCATATTATAAATATGACGCATCAATCATGTCGCAGGGAGAGCGCAGTGAAAAGTGACGCATCGCTGTTTTCACGCAGCGATGCGTCACTTTTCATAAATGAGGCCTATAATATTTAGAGTGCAACCTCCAAAACACGTGATAGATTTTTCGGAAGTGAACATTTTCACTTCATAGCATTAGTCGACATTATATTATGCCACGTACACGCATAATGATAGAGCATGCCGTTGGATTTTGGAGTGACAGATAAAATGGGTTATTATCCCATTGTACATATTGGAACAACAGATACAAAGGCTGGTTATTGCTTTTAGGGAACCTACTTCACTCCAGGTCCTTAACAACAGATACAAAGGATGGTTATTGTGTTTAGAGTACCTACCTCACTCCAGGTCCTTAACCACAGATACAAAGGATGGTTATTGTGTTTAAGGAACCTACCTCGCTACAGGTCCTTAACCACAGATACAAAGGATGGTTATTGTGTTTAAGGAACCTACCTCGTACAGGTAATTAACAACAGATACAATGGATGGTTACTGTGTTTAGGGTACCTACTTCACTCCAGGTCCTTAACCACAGATACAAAGGATGGTTATTGTGTTTAGAGTACCTACCTCACTCCAGGTCCTGAACAACAGATGCAAAGGATGGGTATTACATTTAGGGAACCTACCTCACTCCAGGTCCTGAACAACAGATACAAAAGATGATTATTGCATTTAGGGTACCTACCTCACTCCAGGTCATTAACAATAGATACAATGGATGGTTATTGTGTTTAGGGTACCTACCTCACTCCAGGTCCTGAACAACAGATACAAAGGATGGTTTTTGTGTTTAGGGAGCTTACCTCACTCCAGGTCATTGTCGACACTGGCTCCACTCCTGAACTTTTCACCTACAAATGATTGAGTTCAAGTGTATTAATCTAATTGGCTCAATGGAAGTAAAGCAAGACAACAAGGCACTGTGAAGTAATTGGTTATTTTCTTTCGAGGGCATGTATTGTGAATGAAACTTTTCTGTTGTGTTCCTAATGTAACTTTCTGAAGGACACTTCTGCTGGAACGTCCGATGCAGGCTTGCCAGCACACTAATGTATGAGTCGTGACTTGTTGGGACATATTATGTGCCACCGGGACGTTCATCAGTTCCATGAACACCAGCCTAATCTGCCCTCTGCCACAATTGCTTTTGGCTTGGAAGTTGCACTGCCTCTGCATGGCACTGAAGAGAAACTGCATCTTCCACACACTGTTCTGGCTGATTCTATTACAGGACCGGAGGCTTCAGATTATGCTTCTGTCACGGGGCCTCTGGTGGCGTCGGTGGACGGGGCGGGGACTTTAACAGCTGTTCCTTTCCGCCCCGTCCTCAGGATTCCTGCGGCCCCTTTAATGCGGCGTGGATTTCTCAAGCAGAGGCGGAGTCAACCCTGACGTCAAGTGAGTCCGACCAACCAGTGCCGGAAGGGGCGGATAAGGAAGCCCGGCCAGAACCACACGGCGCGAAAGCCGGAGAAGGAAGACGAAAGAGGAGCAACGTTCGGGACGAGGATCCATGAAAAGAAACAGACGAGAACCCCGGAAGAGGAGCAGATGAGGAGACCAGGAGAACGGGTACGCCTGGAGGCCACCTATACCACGAGCCGCCCTGTCGCACTTCTGGAGAAGTGTGGCTGGACAAGGTACGGAGCCATTTAAAGGGACTCTTCTCCTCACAGGGTGGGAACTGGTAGGGGAGGTTTGAGGGAGGTCACGACACTGGGAAAACATTTGTGTGTGTGCCTCACCCCTGAACACACACGCGCCGTCACGATAACGCGCAGATGGAGCACAGCATGTTCTTGGTGTAGGGCCCTGGTGACTCCTCACTCCCCTTCCCCCCTTCATTCCGTCAAGTAACCCTGAAACGTGTCAGTAATCCCCGGATTTGTTTTCTTCTTTTTTTTTCATGACACTGCTGTCCGAAACCAAGCCACAAGACTGGGAACTGACACCGCTCAAGTCAGGAAGAACTTGAAAACCCCGACATTTTCCTTTCCTTGTCTATTTTTCGCCCAACAGACAACAAAGCTGAACGTAGAACTAATTACCTTGTTTTCTTGGAAATAAACGTCTACTCCACAAAAACGTTCGACTGGTTACCCATTCTTACCACCCCTCACAACCTCCCTCCTCACAAGTAGTGAGCCAGATAGGAGCCTGTGAGAGAACCACCGTCCGGTACAGGATGGAAACCATCATACAACAAATGAAGGAGGGACAAGAACAACTAGAATGGGCTATTGAACAAACCTCCACGCAAGCAGAGGCAGATCGGACAACCTTCACCCAGGCGATGCAAAACTAATCAGAAAGCCTACTTAGGTTGGCCAAAGGACAGACCCAGCTCCTCCCTGTTTTGGGACAGGGAAGACCAACTGCACCTCCCCCTGGCACAGTGGTTCCTTTGCAAAAATATGCTCCGGGGGATGAACCCCTAGCTTTCTTTTTGAATTTTGAGAGGGCGGCCCGGGCGAGTGAATGGCCTGGAGACCGATGGCCATTTTATCTTGCCCCTCTCTTGACTGGAGAGGCACAAGCGGCATACCAAATGGTGAATCGGGACGGGACCTGTGCATACGCTGTTGTTAAGCAATATATTCTAGATCGCTTAGGAGTGGATGAGGAAACCCACCGGTTACGGTTTCGCCAGGAACGAGGAGCCCCGGGGGATCTACCCAAGACATTATTCTATAAATTAAAGGAAGCAGCTGACCTTTGGCTTAAACCACACGCGGCCAACATGGACGCAGTTATGGAGAAGATTTATCTCGAGCAGTTCCTCGAGGCTCTACCTTATGGCACTCAGCGTTAGCTGAAGCAACACGCGGGTCTCACACTAGAACATGCCATAGAGATGGCCACGTGTTATGCCAGGGCACAAGGTCGTCCTTATGTCAGAGACCCGTAAAACACCCCAAAAGTGTTCCTCCTACAAAACCAGGAAAAAGCCATTAAAAGGGTTACCAGAGGCTATACGCCCCCGTTTCCCTAGAACGGAACTTCCAGTTAATTCAGGTCCCCAATGTTACGATTGCGGGGAGTGGGGCCATATAGCCCGATACTGCAAAAAAAAGAAAGAGAAGGAAGATGAGCCCATGGACTTGAGCTATGCCCCCCGCTCCATCCTTTTTGCACAAGAAACCGGCACAACCTTCTACGTAAGTCTGACTATTAATGGAACGCCTATAAGAGCCCTGCTTGATTCGGGGTGTAAGCACTCAGTAGCAAAACAAGTGTTAATCAATCCATACAATCTTATCCCAGGCAAGACTGTTCACATTAGATGCGTTCACGGGGATGTGAGGGAATATCCCTTAGCTAAGGTCACCCTCTATAGCGAGTCAGGGAAGGGAACAGAGGTAAGGGTAGGTGTCTTGTCCAATCTCCCAGAACCCGTCATCATCGGGACCGACAATCCCTCCTTTCACTCTCTTATGTTAGAAGCATTACAGCCCCTGGGGAAAACCTATGACAGCCTTCTGCTACCAGAGCCTTGGGCAAGAGACACCCATTTTCGCACAGCACAGTTAATCGATGCCAGCCTCACTAATGCATGGAGCAAAGCCCGTGAAGATCAGGACCCCCTTACCTGGGTATATCCCACCTTTGTCGAGAAAAACAGTCTACTCTATAGACTGGCAAAACCCGATGCGACCCCACAGCTGCTGGTACCCACAAGTTTTAGGGAGCAAATACTATTTTTTGCACATGCCCATCTTCTGGCAGGCCATTCTGGGGCTGAAAAGACAGGACAGGCCATACTCCAGCATTTCTTTTGGCCAGGAGTGTTTGGACAGATTCAAAAATACAGTCAAGAATGCAGGATATGCCAGAAACGAAATCCTTACATACCTCCCCCTGTACCATTGAATCCATTACCCATTATAGGTACTCCATTTGACCGACTAGGTATGGACCTCATTAGTCCTTTGCCCAAGTCAGGAAGGGGACACCAATACGCCCTGGTGTTGGTAGATTATGCCACCCGCTATCCGGAGGCCTTTCCCCTTCGGGTGGCCACCTTCTCTGCCATAGCACAAAGATTAGTAGAAGTGTTTTCCCGAATGGGGTTCCCCAGGGAGATCGTTACCGATCAGGGGACCCCTTTCGTGCCCCGCCTTATGAAACAGGTATGTACCCAACTGAGAATAAAACACATAAAGACGTCTGTCTACCATCCCCAGACAGATGGTTTGGTTGAGCGGTACAACGGCTCCCTAAAGCTCACCTTGAAGAAATTACTGTCTGGGGATGGGAAAAACTGGGATCAGTTACTACCTCTATCCCTTTTTGTATTACGCAGCCAGACCCAAGCTAGTTTGGGTACCTCACCATTCGAGCTGCTGTTTGGCCGTAAACCCAGGAACCTGTTGGAGATTACCAAAGATAGCTGGGAAAGGGAGGGGGCACAAGAAGCGGAGGCGCTTTTGGACTACACTCGTCAATTACAAACCCGCCTCCACAAACTGAGAACCCTTGCTCATGATCATCTGGCCATGGCCCAGGCCAAGCAAAAAACCTTCTATGATCGAGGAAAAAAATGGAGGGAACTGAACGTAGGGGACAGGGCTCTAATACTACTACCCAGCTCCACCCACAAACTAAGGAAAGAGTGGCAGGGACACTTCAAGGTCCTCAAAAGAATAGGGCGTACCACCTATCTGTTACAGTTATCTGGAGAGAGAACACAAATGTACCACATAAACCTCTTAAAGAAATGGTTAGGTACACCCCCTCAAACAGTCTCCACGGTCGCCATGGTTTCTCCCTCTCCTCATACTGTACATGACACCCCTATCAATCAGGATCTTACCCAGAAACAAAAGGACGAGGTTCTCTCTCTCCTCCTTAGCCACAAGAGTGTATTCTCCGACCACCCAGGCAGAACCCACCTAGCCGAACATACCATTCCTACACCCCCTGGCATTGTGGTAAAACAAAAACCATATTGAATCCCGGAGGCTAGACGTCTTGCCTTTATGAACGAGGTGGATAATATGCTACGGTCAGGCGTAATCGTCCCGTCGCATAGCAACTGGTGTTCACCGGTGGTTCTCGTGCCTAAACCGGATGGCAGCATCCGGTTTGGCATAGACTTCCGAGCAGTTAACCGGGTTTCTAAACAGGATGCATACCCTCTCCCCAGGGTGGACGAGCTTTTGGAACGCCTTGGTGAGGCCAGATTCATCACCACCATCGACCTCACCAAGGGGTATTGGCAGATACCATTAGCCCCTGCAGACAGGGAAAAGACTGCCTTTTCCACGCCCTCTGGCCATTACCATTTCACCGTCCTCCCCTTTGGGTTGCATGGAGCACCAGCAACCTTTCAAAGGGCTATGGATACCCTGTTAGCCCCCCACCTGGAATACGCCTCAGCCTACCTCGACAATATCGTCGTCTTTAGCAAGACTTGGGAAGACCACTTCACTCATCTAGACAACATTCTGTCCAGTCTACATAAAGCAAACCTCCATATCAATGCCAAGAAGTCCAGGGTCGCCTATAGGACTGTCAATTATCTTGGTTATGTCCTGGGGAATGGCATGATTCAACCCCAAACCAAGAAAGTAGAAGCCATAAACGCTGTTCCCTACCCTACCACTAAATGAGAAAATGGGGCCTTTTTGGGGTTGGTAGGGTACTACCGAAGGTTTATTCCGCAGTTCGCAGATCTGGCAGGACCTCTAACGGACCTCCTGCGTAATTCGCATTCTTCTTCCAAATTACCTATTCCCTCCCCGAAGGAAACCTCAGCCTTTCGGGCATTGCAGAACGCTATCACCTCCTCCCCTATATTGATCTCTCCGGACTTCAGTAAACCATTTTTTCTGCAGACCGATGCCTCAGGGGTGGGTATCGGTGCTGTTCTGTCAGAACTGGACGAGGGTCGTCCCTTCATTTTGTTCATGGATCATGTTCCTCTCACTTGGCTCCAACGTAATCGGGGACATAATGAGCGTATCCTGCGTTGGTTCTTAGCCCTGCAGCCCTTTCAAATTGAGGTCCGCCACAGGAAGGGGGCTGATCAGGGAAATGTTGACTTTCTGTCCCGCTACCCTATTTCCCCCGATCGTGGAAATCCTGGGGGTGGGATGTGTCACGGGGCCTCTGGTGACGTCGGTGGTCGGGGCGGGGACTTTAACAGCTGTTCCTTTCCGCTCCGTCCTCAGGATCCCTACAGCCCCTTTAATGCGGCATGGATGTCTCAAGCAGAGACGGAGTCAATCCTGACGTCAAGTGAGTCCGACCAACCAGTGCCGGAAGGGGCGGATAAGGAAGCCCGGCCAGAACCACACGGCACGAAAGCCAGAGAAGGAAGACGGGAGAGGAGCAACGTTCGGGACGAGGATCCACGAAAAGAAACAGACGAGAACCCCGGAAGAGAAGCAGACGAGGAAACCAGGAGAACATGTACACCTGGAGGCTCGTGACACCACGAGCCGCCCTGCCGCACTTCAGGAGAAGTGTGGCTGGACAAGGTACGGGGCCGTTTAAAGGGACTCTTCTCCTCCAGGGTGGGAACTGGTAGGGGAGGTTTGAGGGAGGTCACAACACTGGGAAAATGTTTGTGTGTGTGCCTCACCCCTGAACACACACGCGCCGTCACAATAACGTGCAGATGGAGCACAGCATGTTCTTGGTGTAGGGCCCTGGTGACTCCTCACTCCCCTTCCCCCCTTCATTCCGTCGAGTAACCCTGAAACGTGTCAGTAATCCCCGGATTTGTTTTCTTCTTTTCTTTCATGACGCTGCTGTCCGAAACCAAGCCACAAGACTGGGAACTGACACCGCTCAAGTCAGGAAGAACTTGAAAACCCCGACATTTTCCTTTCCTTGTCTATTTTTCGCCCAACAGACAACAAAGCTGAACGTAGAACTAATTACCTTGTTTTCTTGGAAATAAACGTCTACTCCACAAAAACGTTCGACTGGTTACCCATTCTTACCACCCCTCACAACCTCCCTCCTCACAGCTTCTCAATCTTTACTGTCAAATTCACAGCAGCCAATGAAAATGCATATTTTCATAAATAACAATAAACAAACTACATTTCCCATGATGACATATGCATAGGCACGCCCCCACAGTCCATAAGAACCCTTAGCGTGCCGCCATCTTCCTCTTTCTTTGCTGCTCACAGCAAGAGATAAGTGCACCTTGTTCCCTCCCTTTGCTGTAGTGCATTGTTATTTATGACTATAATTTGATATGGACATTACTGTATTTGATATGGATATTTATTGAATTGCCTTTATGGTACCTTCATTGTGGATACACTGTTGAGGGATTTGGTGCATCGGCGGACGAGCGCGGTGTTAAGAAGCGTGTCTCCTCAGCCCGCCTTTTATTTCATTCCTCTGTGGCTTATGTGCGAGTTTCGCGCCGCTTGCTGGCGCGTTGTCGTTACGGTCGCTGACCGGGTGCAGACCGTCACTGTGTACACATTGAGCCTTAGTCCCGGGGTGGAAGGCCTTCCCACAACAGTAGCGCGCTTCTCGCGCATGCGCAAGGGCTCCCCTCATTGCCCTGTGACACAGTACCGACCGGGTGGCTCTCGGCGGCGAAGTGCTCCCCAGCGCGCTGATATTGGGCACCTTTTGGGCGGCTTTTCAGTAGCGTTTGGGCAGCGCGCTAGCGGCGCGAATCCCCTGTCATTTAAAAGCGGTTTTTCAACGGTGATCGCTCTGCTTCTCCTAGCGCCTGTGGCAGGTTGTAAAATACTGGCCTGATAAGAGTGGGCACACGCTCTATATATTCCTACATTGGCCTGGGTCTCTGACCTCTTTGAATACAGCTTTGCAGAGGGGGTTCTTTAGTGTATCCTTCTGTGTGCTAGTGGGCTGACCCCCCCATTACCCTCCTTGTGGCTGTGATACAGTTTGGCATAAACGGCTACCATCAGTGTTGTTTGAATAATTTGTACATATTTAAGCCATTATACTTACTTAAAGCCACCCTTGACAATGGCTAAGTGGGAGCAATACCCAGAGGAGTATGCTGAGGAGGAGACATATGACGGACAGCAGGAGGCTGTCTTAGAGGACAATTTGGTAAATGCTTTGGACGCTTCTGTCCAGTCCTCTGTGAACAGGGCTATGGAGACCACGGTCCCACAAACTGTTCAACAGGCCCTAGCAGCGGCTCTGCGCCCTATCAGGAAGCAACTTGAGGGCTTCGCAAAGAGACACGGCTACGACAAGAAGAAGAAGGCAGAGGCTTCTACATTTAGTCAGGGCTCGTCAGACTCTGCAAAATGGCCACACGCACAAGCACTATCTGCGCTGCCCGCATGCGAGGCAGTCGATCATTCCTACTAGGGAGGCAAGGCCAAGGCTAAGCTTAGGGCACATGCCGACACAGATACAGACACTAACACCACGAATACAGACACCGACACTGATACCTCGCAGGTGCCTCCTCCACCAAAGAAGGCGAGAACATCTCAGCCGACTGGGGATATACCTACAGATACCCCATTCACCTTCGACCCTGCAGACATTATGCACCCCAGATCCTCGGACTGGGTGCCCCCCTGCAGTCTCAGCCTATCTGCGCAAGAACCTCAGGAAGAGTTTCCCAAGAGAGGTGCGCAATCGCCTAAAGTCGGAGTGTCCACGACCAGAAATCCCGGACAAGGTGGCGGAGATGCCGGATATCGATGCTAGCCTCCTGACCTTTCTCCGAAATTTTTCAAAAGACCCAAAACGCGGTATAGATCGAGCCTGGAGGGGCTGTCAGGATAAACTGCTGGATATAGTGGGCCCCTTGGCCAAAATTCTAGAAATGGCTTTAGCAGCCAAGGAATCATCTACGTCGGTAAACTCTGATATATTGGCAGGTTGGACAGAGCGGACCATATGCCTTATTGGCAACGCCAACTGTGTTATATCCTCTTAGAGGCGTAAATCTCTCCTGATAAGGATGGACAGCAACTTGACGGAGTTGGCAGATGCAGAACCCGGACCCCTAGCGGCGGGTCAGCTCTTCGGCGAGAGATTCGTCAAAGACGTTTCAAAGTACGTCGGGACCTTCACGACCTTGGATAAGGCGCAGTCAGGGATTAAAAGAGTATTTAACCAGGGTGTTTTTAACCGGGCCGGACGAGGCGGGGGCCGCTTGTCAGGCCGTGGAGGTCCCCAAGGCTCCCAGAGAGGCGACTTTGGTCGTGAATGAAATGACTATGATTCCACAAGAGGCGGGACCTTCTACCCATCCCGCAGGAGGTTCAACAGGGGATGCTTCCAGTCCAACAACAACAGGGCGAACTTCAAAGCTCAACAAAACACAGGTGAGCGTTGTGGACCTTTCTCCTTTTCCTTTGAGGGGTCGTACTCGACACTGCCTACAGCAGTGGCAGGAACTGACACAGGACGCCTGGGTGTTGCAGACTGTACAGGGCTTTCACTTAGAATTTTACTCTCGTCCTTTTCAGTCAGGTATCCCAGCAGATCTCCATTTTTCCCTACAAGATCGCAGTTTTACAGAGGAGGAGATCGTGGGGTTGCTGCAAAAAAGCGCGATAGCACCAGCCATCCGGGGGCCTCACGGTTTTTGCAGCACCATATTTATGGTACAAAAGAAGGGAGGTGGAAACAGACTGGTTCTAAATCTCAAAGACTTCAATCAGTTTCAAACGTACAACCACTTCAAGATGGAAGGCATCCATCTTCTAACGGATTTGCTACAAGAAGGGGACTGGATGGTCAGGTTGGACCTCAAAGACGCCCACCTCTCCATCCCAATCTTCCCGCCGCATCGCAGGCATCTCCAGTTCAGGTGGAACGGCCAATGGTACGAATATTTGGGGCTCCCTTTCGGGCTTTCTTCAGCTCCTTGCTGTTTTACCAAGATAATGAAGCCGGTCGTGGCTCATCTGCGGGAGAGGGGGATACGTCTCATAATTTACTTGGACGACATCTTGATAATGGCACAGAGTCAGCAAGTGCTTCAGCAGCATCTCGTCCTTACGACAACGCTGCTTCAAAGTTTAGGATTTGTGATCAATCCAAAGAAGTCGGTGATAATTCCCACTCAGGTAATAGACTTCCTAGGATTTACGATAGACTTGATATCAGCCCAGTTGTGCCTTCCAAAGGCGAAACTGAAGGATCTCAAGAAGGAGATCCAGACGTTGTTGAGCAGTAAGACAGTCACCCTCAGGGCGATCGCCAGAGTAGTAGGAATATTGGCCTCGTCTGTCCAAGCGATATTCCCGGGCCCTCTTCATTACAGGGCCCTGCAGCACCTAAAGATCAGGCATCTCCAGAAGGGACTGTCCTACTCGGACGTCATCCCTCTGTCACAGGAGGTACGGACCGAGTTACAATGGTGGCTAGGCCATGTAGACGCCTGGAATGGCAGAGCGATATACGGCTCCCAACCAGAAGTCATAATCAAGTCTGACGCCAGCCGTTGGGGCTGGGGTGCGCGCTGTGGAGACATCTCCACAGGTGGCAGATGGTCTCCACAGGAACTTTCCTTGCATATAAATTGCTTAGAACTGCTCGCAGGGTCGTTCGCCATGCGGATGTTATCCCCGAGGCAGACCTCTTGTATCCTCCTTCGCATGGACAATGTGTCAGCGGTGAGATACATCAACAATTTGGGCGGCACGAAGTCGTCGCTTCTAGTACAGATAGCCAAGGATTTCTGGCATTATTGCCTGGCGAATGAAATCTCAGTAATAGCGGAGTACCTTCCGGGTCAATCCAATCAGGTGGCGGATTGGAATTCGAGGTACCTCAGGGATTACAGTGACTGGTAGTTGCTTCCCGAGGTCTTTCAGTGGATCCAGAAGATTTGGGGTCCATTCCAGACGGACCTTTTTGCCTCCAGACTAACATACCAGATTCCGCAGTTCTTCAGTTGGAGGACGGATCCGCAGGCGAAAGCGACCGATGCCTTTCTACAGGATTGGTCGAAGGCAATCCAGTATGCCTTTCCCCCGTTCATGTTGATCCCCAGAGTACTGTTGCAGGTGATCAGACAACGGGCAGAGATAGTCATGGTGACGCCGTGGTAGACGTCTCAGTCATGGTTTCCCAAGTTGTTACAGTGGAGTTGCGATCTCCCCAGACTCCTACCGGAGTCGGACTTGTTGTTGCTGGGCCCTCATCAAGAACGGCACCCATTGATTTTGGAGGGCAGGCTCCAACTGATGGCATGGAGGCTTTCAGGGAACAGTGGCAACTGCCAGGTGTTTCGAGCAGGACTTCTGAATTTATCAGACAGGCCTGGGCACCATCCACAGGAAAACGGTATTCCTCGGCCTAGAAGAACTGGGTGGATTGGTGTGTGGAACGACATTTGGATCCCGTGGGGGCCGAACTACCCCACGTGCTGAATTTTTTGTCGGATAAGGCAGCAGACGGATTGGCTTATAGATCGGTGAACAATTTCCGGTCCGCCATTTCTGCGGGGCATGCCCAGATAGACGGGAAACCGGTAGGCATGCACCCGGTGGTGTGTAAACTGCTTAAGGGTATTAGGGTTGCTAACCCACCTAAACCCGAATATACAGGTTTGTGGGACGTCTCTTTAGTTCTCGCTTTGTTTAACAGATAGCCTGTCAACGCGCTCTTATCCAGAAAGCAATTATCGGCCAAGTTGGCCATGCTACTTTGCCTTTCAGCGAGCAGACGATCATCAGACGTGCGGGCTCTCGACGTTACAGGTAGAGTATTTACTCCGGAAGGAGTTTCCTTTATCATTACATGTCGCACCAAAACATTGTCACGTCATATTGATTATTTATAATGCTTTTCATGATAATGAGAAATTATGTGTGGTACAATGTTTTAAAATGTGTGAGGAATGCACAAAGGCCATTAGGCCTCAGGGCTGTTCACAATTACTGATTGCTTTGCAAAAGCCTTTTAAACCAGTGGCGGCTGCCACCATTGCCAGATGGCTGCATTATATTATGCATGAGGCTGGCATTGACATCACCATTTTCGGTGCCCATTCTGTAAGAGGCGCTATGGCGTCAAAATCGTTCATGCTGGGTTCTAGCATCCAGGACATTATGCGTTGCGCAGATTGGTCCAACTTTTAAGACATATTATTATAAGCCGGTGGGGGATATTACCTCTGTTGTCTTTAATGAGCGTTAAACTAGCATAATCTGAAGCCTCTGGTCCTGTAATAGAATCAAAAATTTGCTAGCATTCGCGCCAAATATTTTCAATTCTATTAAGGACACGGAGGCGAGGATTATCCCACCCGGCTTGGTTAAGCGTAACAGCTTGCCCACCCTGATGTTTTCGGTGCTTACGGTTTCATTTCCTTTGTTTCAGGATCAGACAAGAAATCTGAATAAACGCAGAAGACTGCCAGGATATTCAAACTAAGGAGCACGTTTCTTTCTTCCATGTTGGAGGAGTTCTGATGTTATTCAAGTTAATTTTGGACTTGTTCGCTACAAAGAAAGAGGAAGATGGCGCACGCTAAGGGTTCTTATGGACTGTGGGGGCGTGCCTATGCACATGTCATCATGGGAAATGTAGTTTGTTTATTATTATTTATAAAAATATGCATTTTCATTGGCTGCTGTGAATTTGACAGTAAAGATTGAGAAGCATAATCCTCGCCTCCGTGTCCCTAATAGAATTAAAAATTCTTGGCGCGAATGCTACAAATTTTTGATTCTCTCAACTGCATGCTACCAACTGTCACTTTCTAATCCGGCCTGATCTGGATTCACATTGTTCGGCTGAGCAACAAAATGGCGGCCGCCCTCCCAATCCAAAATGGAGGCTTTTCATAAATGAACAGTGATATTACTGTGGACCGCACCACTATTAATCAATTTGGCAAGTTTAATAAATACCCATAATATTTAGAAGGCAACCTCCAAAACAGGTGATAGATTTTTCCTAACTGAACATTTTCACTTCATAGTATTAGTGGACATTAAATTATGCCAAGTACAAGCATAATGAGAGAGCATGCCGTTGGACATTGGAGTGACAGATACAATGGATTATTATCCAATTGTACATGTTGGAACAACACATACAAAGGCTGGTTATTGTTTTTAGGGAACCTACCTCACTCCAAGTCCTTAAGAACAGAAACAAAGGCTGGTTATTGCTTTTAGGGAACCTACCTCACTCCAGGTCCTTCACAACAGATACAAAAGATGGTTATTGCGTTTAGGGTACCTACCACACTCCAGGTCCACAAAGAACAGATACAAAGGATGGTTATTATGTTTAGGGAGCCTACCTCACTCCAGTTCATTACAACAGACACAATGGATGGTTATTATGTTTAGGGAACCTACCTTACTCCAGGTCATTACCAACAGATACAATGGAAGGTTATTGTGTTTAGGGAACCTACCCCACTCCAAGTCCTTAAGAACAGAAACAAAGGCTGGTTATTGCTTTTAGGGAACCTACCTCACTCCAAGTCTTTAAGAACAGAAACAAAGGATGGTTATTTCTTTATGGGAACCTACCTCACTCCAAGTCCTTAAGAACAGAAACAAAGGCTGGTTATTGCTTTTAAGGAACCTACCTCACTCCAAGTCCTTAAGAACAGAAACAAAGGCTGGTTATTCCTTTAAGGGAACCTACCTCAATCCAGGTCCTTCACAACAGATACAAAGGATGGTTATTGCGTTTAGGGTACCTACCACACTCCAGGTCCACAAAGAACAGATACAAAGGATGGTTATTGTGTTTAGGGAGCCTACCTCACTCCAGGTCATTACAACAGACACAATGGATGGTTATTATGTTTAGGGAGCCTACCTTACCCTCTTCCATGCTCATGATGGCTCCCGGCCATCATGAGTCACGGTGGGCGTGTGCTGATGATGGCCGGGAGCCGTCATGACCGCGCCAGCGATTGGAATCTTCAGCGCTGCGGCGGAATTCGCGCCGCAGCGATGAGGTTAATCCAGGTCATTACCAACAGATACAATGGAAGGTTATTGTGTTTAGGGACCCTACCTCACTCCAAGTCCTTAAGAACAGAAACAAAGGCTGGTTTTTGTTTTTAAGGAACCTACCTCACTCCAAATCCTTAAGAACAGAAACAAAGGCTGGTTATTGCTTTTAGGGAACCTACCTCACTCCAGGTCCTTCACAACAGATACAAAGGATGGTTATTGCGTTTAGGGTACCTACCACACTCCAGGTCCACAAAGAACAGATACAAAGGATGGTTATTGTGTTTAGGGAGCCTACCTCACTCCAGGTCATTACAACAGACACAATGGATGGTTATTATGTTTAGGGAACCTATCTTACTCCAGGTCATTAACAACAGACACAAAGGATGGTTATTGTGTTTAGGGAATCTACCGCACTCCGGGTCATTAACAACAGCCACAATGGATGGTTATTGGGTTTAGGGAATCTACCTCCCTCCAGGTCCTTAACAACTGACACAAAGGGTGGTTATTGTGCTTAGGGAAGCTAGCTCACTCCAGGTCCTTAACAACAGATACAAAGGATAGTTATTGTGTTTAGGGAACCTACCTCACTCCAGGTCCTTAACAACAGAAACAAAGGATGGTTAGTGTGTTTAAGGAACCTACCTCGCTACAGGTCATTATCAACAGATACAATAGATGATTATTGCGTTTAGGGAATCTACCTCCCTCCGGATCATTAACAAAAGATACAACGGATGATTATTGCGTTTAGGGAATCTACCTCACTCCAGGTCCTTAACAACAGAAACAAAGGATGGTTAGTGTGTTTAAGGAACCTACCTCGCTACAGGTCATTATCAACAGATACAATAGATGATTATTGCGTTTAGGGAATCTACTTCACTCCATTTTATTAACAACAGATACAAAGGATGATCAGTGCGTTTAGGAAACCTACCTCACTCCAGGTCACTAACAACACATACAAAGGATGGTTATTGCATTTAGGGAGCTTACCTCACTCCAGGTCATTCACAACAGATACAAAGGATGGTTATTGTGTTTAGGGAACCTACCTCACTCCGGGTCATTAACAACAGACAACGGATGGTTATTGCCTTTAGGGAACCTACCTCACTCCAGGTCATTAACAACAGACACAATGGATGGTTATTGTGTTTAGGGAGCTTACCTCACTCCAGGTCCTGAACAACAGATACAAAGGATGGTTATTGCGTATAGGGAATCTACCTCACTCCAGGTCATTAACAAAGATACAAAGGATGATTATTGCATATAGGGAATCTAACTCACTCCATTTTATTAACAACAGATACAAAGGATGATCAGTATGTTTAGGGAACCTACCTCACTCCAGGTCATTAACAAAAGACAACGGATGGTTATTGCGTATAGGGAATCTACCTCACTCCAGGTCATTCACAACAGATACAAAGGATGGTTAGTGTGTTTAGGGAACCTACCTCACTCCAGGTCATTAACAACAGACAACGGCTGGTTATTGCGTTTAGGGAACCTACCTCACTCCAGGTCATTCACAACAGATACAAAGGATGGTTATTGAGTATAGGGAATATACCTCACTCCAGGTCATTAACAACAGACACAATGGATGGTTATTGTGTTTAGGGAGCCTACCTCACTCCAGGTCATTAACAACAGACAACGGATGGTTATTGCGTTTAGGGAACCTACCTCACTCCAGGTCATTAACAATAGACAACGGATGGTTATTGCGTTTAGGGAACCTACCTCACTCCAGGTCATTAACAACAGACAACGGATGGTTATTGCGTTTAGGGAACCTACATCACTTCAGGTAATTAACAACAGACAACGGATGGTTATTGCGTTTAGGGAACTTACCTCACTCCAGGTCATTAACAATAGATACAATGGATGGTTATTGTGTTTAGGGTACCTACCTCACTCCAGGTCCTGAACAACAGATACAAAGGATGGTTATTGCATTTAGGGAACCGACCTCACTCCAGGTCATTAACAATAGATAGATACAATGGATGGTTATTGTGTTTAGGGTACCTACCTCACTCCGGGTCATTAACAATAGATACAATGGATGGTTATTGTGTTTAGGGTACCTACCTCACTCCGGGTCATTAACAACAGATACAAAGGATGGTTATTGTGTTTAGGGTACCTACCTCACTCCGGGTCATTAACAACAGATACAAAGGATGGTTATTGCATTTAGGGAACCGACCTCACTCCAGGTCGTGAACAACAGATACAAAGGATGTTTTTTGTGTTTAGGGAGCTTACCCTACTCCAGGTCATTGTCGACACTGGCTCCACTCCTGAACTTTTCACCTACAAATGATTGAGTTCAAGTGTATTAATCTAATTGGCTCAATGGAAGTAAAGCAAGACAGCAAGGCACTGTGAAGTAATTGGTTATTTTATTTCGAGGGCATGTATTGTGAATGAAACTTTTCTGTTGTGTTCCTAATGTAACTTTCTGAAGGACACTTCTGCTGGAACGTCCGATGCAGGCTTGCCAGCACACTAATGTATGAGTCGTGACTTGTTGGGGCATATTATGTGCCACCGGGACGTTCATCAGTTCCTACTGTAGCCTGACAAAGGAGCCATGAACACCAGCCTAATCTGCCCTCTGCCACAATTGCTTTTGGCTTGGAAGCTGCTCTGCACTGTCTCTGCATGGAACTGACGAGAAACTGCATCTTCCACACACGGTTCTGGCTGATTCTGTCAACTGCATGCTACCAACTGTCACTTTTCAATCCGGTCTGAACTGGATTCACATTGTCCGGCTGAACAACAAAATGGCGGCCTCCCTCCCGATCCAAAATGGAGGCTTTTCATAAATGAACAGTGATATTACTGTGGACCGCCCCACAATAAATCGATTTGGCAAGTTTATGAAATATCCATAATATTAAGAAGGCATCCCCCAAAAAAGGTGATCGATTTTTCGTAACTGAACATTTTCACTTCATAGTATTAGTGGACATTATATTATGCCACGTACACGCATAATGATAGAGCCATGCGTTGGTTATTGGAGTGACAGATGCAATGGGTTATTATCCAATCATATGTTATGTTATGTTAACTATTATTTATATAGCGCACGGCTACTCAACAAGAGTGTCCCGGCGCTATCTGTAGAACAACAGATACAAAGTATGGTTATTGCGTTTAGGGAACCTACCTCACTCCAGGTCACTAACAACAGACACAAAGGCTGATTATTGCGTTTAGGGGATCTACCTCACTCCAGGTCATTAACAAGAGATACAAAGGATGATTATTGTGTTCAGGGTCACTGCCTCACTCCAGGTCAGTATGGACACTGGCACCACTCCTAAACTTTTCACCTAAAAATCAAACAAGACAACAGAGCCCAGAATGCATTAGGCTGTTGCACAAAAATCCAGTAATCAAAACTGTGTCCATCATGACCCAGAGGGCATGGTCACATACTTTGCAATATTTTAGAATTAAACGGAGAGCATGTGGGCAAAAGAGGGAGTAATGTATTAGTTAATTTGCATATTATATTTTAAGAGAGAAATGTGAAAAAAAGATTTAAAATCTTAATATTTTAAGGGGAATAAAATATGGAACCTCTTCTGAATTGGTGAAAGATGGTGTCTGATCTCCAATTCTGTTTTTAGGTCTTGATTACCAGACAGTGCGTGTGCTGTCTATTATGAAACATATTGTGGGCTTACTAAGAACATACAGGGGCTTGGAGAACATTCATTGGCTTGGAGAACATTCATTGTTTACCATTCATTGCCTTTCCTGTCACTCTCATTCGTCTGCTTCTTATTGGTGTTCCAGCTGGTCAATCTTATGTTTGTCCCTCCAATGTAGCAGAGTCTCCTTACCATCTCTTTTGATGGGCTGGCTTCTATGTTTCCACTGCTTGCTTTTCAAGCACAACTTTCTTTTGGGTTAAGCATTCCATTAGAATGCATGGGCCTCACTTATGAAAAGTGACGCATCGCTGCGTGAAAACAGCGATGTGTCACTTTTCACTGCGCTCTCCTTGCGACACCAATGTTGCGTCATATTTACAGTATGACGCATCATGGCGCAAAGAGTTACAGATACGTCAGTATTTCTGACGTATATGAATGGCGCAAAAGTGACGCATTGCTGGAGTGTATCACAAATGTGACGCAACTCCAGCAATGTGTCCTTTCACATGGAGCAAGCCCCATGTGAAAGGGCCTGCGTCAATCTTACGCCTGCTGTGAGGCAGGCGTACGAAATTGACACATTTGTGTCTTATAGATTTCACTGCATCACTTCTATGACCCTTTCTTGCGTCAGAACGCCCCCCATGCATACATTATACCAGGCATAGGTATAATGTAGTGCAGGGGTATACAAAGTGACGCATCTACCTAGATGCGTCACTTTGCAAATATGGTGCAACAAGGCAGATTTTTACGCTGCTGGTGCGTCACAAAAAGTGACGCACCGGCACCATAAAAGTGACGCATGGCCTCATAAATGAGGCCCCATGTGTTTTCCAGCTGTCTCCCTTGTGTATTTCTCTTCCTCTGAACTCCGTAACAGTTCCCCAAACACCGTCCATGTAGCACTCACTCGAGTGTACTCCCCTAGTTGCAGGAGCAACCTGTGCAGGTGAGAGCAGTTGGGCGGTGAGGCGGGACTCGACAGACGATGATGAGGGGAAATTAAATAAATAATTAATATTTACTCATTGTTGTCTGTCAAGTTCCCAATACCCTGCC
Organism: Lissotriton helveticus; assembly: GCF_964261635.1. NCBI lineage: Eukaryota > Metazoa > Chordata > Amphibia > Caudata > Salamandridae > Lissotriton > Lissotriton helveticus. The sequence goes on along the minus strand of NC_136058.1, from coordinate 291,185,110 downwards.
TCACCACTCTTACCTGCACGGGCCGCTCCTGCCCAGTTGCTTTCGCACCTGAATGCGTCTCACCTGCCCTTTACACATTGCTCGCTCAACCATTGCTTCACCTACCCACACCTGCCATCTGTGTTTCTCCGGTCCTTTGGACCTGCGCCCTCTCAGTTGCTCCCCCCCACCTGCTCCCTTAGTGTTACTCCCCCGACCCATGCTCTCCATGTTGCTTACCACCACAAAATGGTTTTTCACTAGTCTTTTTTGATTAACTATCCAACTTGGTAAAATAAAATCGATTGAGACATTTTGAACGTATGTGCCTAAACAATTATGTGGAGGCTGCATCACAGCAACTTTTATTTTGTTTTTTTATAGTTTTTTTTTCTTTAGCCATGCTTCACAGCATTGGGATGCTGTACAGCATAGCTGAAAAACATTGGCAAAGCCAAAAGGCCCCAAAGACAGGCCCTAGTGGTTTTGCTAATTCTTGTTATCTAACATGTCTACTGCCACATAAATTCCATGTGGTCCAGGTCCTGTGTGACACCTTCAGGCAGTCCTGACTTTTTGACCAGCCGCATATTGCTTTCTGGGACATGTAGTTTTCATTATAACATTTAAGTATGACTAAAGCTTATGTGTGTGTGTAGGAGTATTTGCAGTGGGTGGGCCCATTTACCAAACAACGGAGCACTATATACAATAGAAGGGGGTACACATCTTTATGATATTGCTGGAGTGGGTATCCGGTCATTACACGCCAGAGCTTGGACACATCCAACAGCATCCAGAGCGGGGGTGTTTATTTCTTGCAGATCAGATGCTTCCAGGGTGCAGAGCTCTGATGACTGAAATTCCAGCATGACTGAATGTGTTACACATAGTAGTGTACACGTTGCTTTCAAATGTGCATCTATTAACACTGTGGCAGGTCAACATCTCCAACACCAAGGGGCAGATTTACAAGAAAGTGACACATCTATAGAGATGCGTCACTTTCCTTGCCCCACCATAAAAAATGCTTTCACCACCAAGGATGCACCATATTTACAGTACGACGCACCATGGCGGAAGGATTGACAGATGCGTCAGAAATTCTGACGCATCTGTTGGGTGAAAAGCCACGCATTGCTGGAGTCGTGCAGCAAGCACGAAGCAACTCCAGCAAAGGATTTTGTGGTCTATTCCCAAAACACTTCCTTACGCATGCTTTCAGCAGGTGTTAGGTTTTGACACAGTGGCATCCTAAAAGTGACACAGTGAAATCTTGTAGATTTCACTGCGTCACTTTTATAAGGCTTTCCTGCGTGGGAACGCCGCCCCCTGCATACATTATACCTGACGCAGGTATAATGTGACGCAGGGCTTTACAAAGTGACACATCTCCCTAGATGCGTCACGTTGTAAATAGGGCGTTAAAAAAAGTGACGCAATTGCGGCGTAAAGAGGCGCAAGGGGCTTGTAAATCTGCCCCCAAGTTTTTTTGACACCCTCTTTTCTTAGAGTTGCCAGATGACCTCCATGTGACCACGGTGGGGGGAGCACCATGTGTACACTTAAACGGATAATTGCATTCCGGGCTTTGTAGTTTTGATTCCCTTCAGTGGGTCCAACTGGACAGACATGCCTCAAATAAATTATTTTATAAAATAAAGAACAGGACTGAAATAGTTTTATCCCTGTGACATGGAGACACAGAGGCCCTGCCCAATAGGCTTCAGCGGCATGAAGCATCTCACTCTCTGCTTTGCTCTGTGTCAAAGGTGTTAAAGTTTTTCTAAATGTGTAAATTATGGGTGACAAATAATTTGTGAATATTAATAATTTTTATAATGAATATAGTCACAACCGATTAATTGATAATGTTGCACTTAAAAAACAATTGGGGGATTTTTTAGAAGTGTATTTATTAATGAAAGTTAGTTATGCCACATGTTCATGCTCTTGCTATTATGTTTATATTAGATGTTTCTGTGCAACTCTTCTGTCCTGAAGATGGTCCTACGGATCGATTGACCAACAAGGACCGAAACGTCGACGCATAACGCCTTTTTGCAATATACTGTACATAATTCACTTGAAATACGACGTGTGAATTTCATTGTTCTAATCATGTATATGGGGCTTTATTATCTATCCACATTATAAGCGAAAGGTGTTTTCTCACTTCCATATTACTTGTAATAGCTGCTTTGGTAGTATTTCTGTTGCCAGACTTTTATTGTCAGAAAAAAGCAATTTATACACTGAAAATTAAAAACAATTTATTTTTGATACTACTTTGAGTATTGTTGATGAATCCCTATGGTCATTAGAATTAAGTGTTCACATATGTGACACAGGTGACATTGAAATTGTTGTTTTGGAATGATTCCTTCCCGGATACTTAGCTTTTATTGTTTAACATTTTCAGAGACACCATTTAATTAAAATTTGTACTTGTTCTGGTGTTTTGTTCTTCTTTCTCATGCTCAACACCCCTTCCAATCAATGTCTCCCTGTGTGTCTTCTCTCCTCACTGTTTTTGCAGAGCACAGGGCACTGTGACGTCATTGGTTATTTTCATTCGAGGGCATGCATTGTGAATGAAACGTTTCTATTGTGTTCCTAATGTAACTTTCTGAAGGACACTTCTGCTGGAACTTCCGATGCAGGCTTGCAAGCACACTAATATAAGAGTCTTTGTAGCATATGTGCAAGTCCTCACTGCCACCGCAGCGTCACTTTTTTGATGCTCCGGTGGCCGTATGCCCTGCACCATATTTACAAAGTGCAATTAAGCCACTTTTTGTGGCTTAATGCCGCTTAGTAAGTATGCTACCCTTTCACGCAGGTATCTGCATGAAGGGAGCGTGCAATGGGTGTTGCTGTGGGCATTCCACCACAAAAAACATTGCTTTTTGACGCTGCCCCATATTTACAAGGAGCGGCCAAAAATAATGCTGTTCAAGAGCAGGAATTAGAATGGCGCACCAGAAGAAATGCTTTTATTTCTCCTCATTTTTGCTTTTTCTATGTGTGCTGCATCCTGCAGCGCACCTAGAAAGAGCAAAAATCCATTAATGATTGTTTATGTGAAGGAAGGTGTCCCTTCCTGCATATAAACAATCATTAAATGATAGTGACTTGCTACTTCTATGAGTGCTGCACAATGCAGCACACACAGAAGTAACAAATCACCATTATGGATTGTTTATGTGCAGAAAGGGACACCTTCCTGCACATAAATAATCATTCCCTGCAACTCAGCCACTCCTGCACTATGGTGCAAGGGTGCCTGCGTTGGCGCGAAGCAGCTAAATTTAGTGCCAGTGAAAAGACAGGGGTGCACCATATTGTAGTAAATACGGCACTTCCATGCGTTTTGAAAATGTCGGAGCACTGCGCTTACAAATTTTACTTGAAAAATGACATTTTCTTGTCAATATGGTCCTTTGTTTGACAATGTTTCATATTGTAGTACATGTTTCCGGACTGCTGTTGCTGTGGAAGCTGAAAGAGATTTCCTCTATCTTAGGAATTAGTTAGTGTTTTAAAATTTTTAATGATGATTGTGATTCTGATTTGCCTGATATGTGTTATCACTAGTCATGCCATGCCGAATTTGCAGTTTTTGCTTATCAATCAATCAATCAATCAATCAAAGACATTTGTAGAGCGCACTACTCACCCGGAGGGTCTCAAGGCGCTTGGGAGGGGGGGGTGCTGCTACTGCTCGAACAGCCAGGTCTTGAGCTTCTTCCTGAAGGAGAGGTGGTCTTGGGTCAGGCGCAGGTCGGTCGGGAGGGAGTTCCAGGTCTTGGCGGCCAGGTAGGAGAAGGACCTTCCTCCTGTTGTCGTTCTTCGGATGCGGGGGACGGCGGCGAGGGCGTGACTGGCTGATCGGAGGTGGCGCTTGGGAGCGTAGAAGTTGATGCGGTTGTTGAGGTAGCTCGGGCCTTGATCGTGCAGGGCTTTGTGTGCGTGGGTGAGGAGACGGAAGGTGATTCTCTTGTTGACGGGGAGCCAGTGCAGGTCTCTCAGATGTCCGGAGATGTGGCTGCGTCGGGGGATGTCGAGGATGAGTCTGGCTGAGGCGTTCTGGATCCGCTGGAGTCTCTTCTGGAGCTTGGCGGTGGTTCCGGCGTAGAGGGCGTTGCCGTAGTCCAGTCGGCTGGTGACGAGGGCCTGGGTGACCGTCTTCCTGGTTTCGGTGGGGATCCACCGGAAGATCTTCCGTATCATGCGCAGGATGTTGAAGCACGACGAGGAGACGGCGTTGACTTGTCTGGTCATGGAGAGGGAGGAGTCCAGGATGAAGCCCAGGTTGCGTGCGTGGTCTGTCGGTGTGGGTGCGGTGCCCAGGGCGGGGGGCCACCAGGAGTTGTCCCAGGCGGAGGGCGAGGAACCCAGGATGAGGACTTCCGTCTTGTCTGAGTTCAGTTTCAGGCGGCTGGTCGTCATCCACTCGGCTACATCTTTCATCCCTTCGTGAAGGTTGGCTCTGGCAGCGGCGGGGTCGTTGGTCAGGGAGAGGATCAGCTGGGTGTCATCGGCGTAGGAGATGATGTTCAGGTTGTGTTGGCGTGCGATGGTCGCGAGGGGGCTCATGTAGACGTTGAAGAGGGTGGGGCTCAGGGAGGATCCTTGAGGGACGCCGCAGATGACTCCGGTGGCCTCTGACTTGTACGGTGGTAGACGGACTCTCTGTGTTCTTCCGTCGAGGAAGGAGACGATCCATTCCAGTGCCTTCTCCTGAATTCCGACGTTGCTGAGGCGCTGCACAAGGGTGCGGTGGCAGACAGTGTCGAAAGCCGCGGAGAGGTCTAGGAGGATGAGGGCCGCTGTTTCTCCGTTGTCCATCAGGGCTCGGATGTCATCGGTGGCAGCGATGAGGGCGGTCTCGGTGCTGTGGTTGGCACGGAAGCCAGACTGTGAGGGGTCGAGGGATCCATTCGTCTCGAGGAGGGCGGCCAGCTGTTTGTTGACGGTCTTCTCGATGACTTTGGCTGGGAACGGGAGGAGCGAGATAGGGCGGTAATTCTTGAGTTCGGTGGGGTCCGCAGTGGGTTTCTTTAGTAGAGCGCTGAGCTCGGCGTGCTTCCAGCCCTCCGGGAAGGTGGCGGTGTCGAAGGAGGTGTTGATGATGTCCCGCAGGTGGGGTGCGATGACAGCGTCGGCCTTGTTGAAGACGTGGTGAGGGCAGGGGTCGGTCGGAGATCCGGAGTGGATGGAGTTCATCATGCGGACGGTGTCATCGGTGCTGATCGGAGTCCAGGCGCGGAGGGTGGTGGTGGGCGGCGTTGCTGCGGTCGTTGTGTGCGATGGTTGAATGCTGAAGCTGTTGTGAATGTCCGTGATCTTGTTGTGGAAGTAGGCGGCGAGGGAGTTGCAGAGGTCTTGCGATGGGGTGATGTCGTTGTTTCCGGCGCTGGGGTTGGAGAGCTCTTTCACGATGTTGAAGAGTTCCTTGCAGTTGTGTGCGTTGTTGTCCAGCCGGTCCTGGAATGCAGTTCTCTTGGTGGCGCGGATCAGTTGGTGGTGCTTCCGGGTCGCGAGCTTGAGGGTGGTCATGTTGTCCGGTGTTGGTTCCCTTCTCCAGACTTTCTCGAGGGCTCGGCAGTCCTTCTTGGAGCTCTTGAGTTCGTCGGTGAACCATGGGGCTTTCTTGCTGCCGGGTCTGCTGGGCGGGGTCCTCAAAGGGGCGAGTTCGTCCGCGCAGTTGCTGATCCACTTCGTGAGGGTGTCGGCGGCTTGGCTGGGGTTCGCTGAGCTGGCGGGAGGGTGCTGACTCAGGGAAGCGGCGAGCTGGTCGGCTGTGATCTTGTTCCAGCTTCTTCGGGCAACCTGTTGCTGGTGGTGGTGGATCGTCGTTCTTCTGAAGGTGAAGTGGACGCAGCTGTGGTCCGTCCAGTGGAGTCCTGTGGCATGGCTGAAGGCGATGTCTTTGCTGGATGAGAAGACGGCGTCGAGTGTGTGTCCGGCGAGGTGGGTGGGGGTGGTCACCAGCTGCTTGAGTCCCAGGTTTGCGAGGTTTTCCAGCAGGGTGGTGGTGTTGCGGTCGTCGTTGTTCTCCAGGTGGAAGTTGAGGTCCCCGAGGAGGATGTAGTCGGCTGAGGGGAGGGCGAGCGGGCTGATGAAGTCGGCGATGTCCTCGCTGAATTGTGTGCGTGGTCCCGGGGGTCTGTAGATGAGGGTGCCTCTGAGGGTGGTCTTGGGGTTGACGTGGATCTGGAAGTGCAGGTGTTCGGCGGGTGCGATGGTGTCGTCGGTGTTGGTCGTGATGCGGATGGTGTTCCTGTGAATGATGGCGATGCCTCCTCCTGTCTGGTTGACGCGGTCTCTCCGGATGATCTTGTAGCCGTCCGGGATGGCGATGGCGGTCGGGCGCTGAGGAGGCGTTCATCCAGGTTTCCGTGAGGAAGGCGACGTCTGGGTCTGTGGTGTCGAGCAGGTTCCAGAGCTCGACGGCGTGTCTGTGGACGGAGCGGGTGTTGAGCAGGATGCACTTCAGGTGGCTGCTGTTGTTGCTCGTCTTGGTCTTGGTGGGTGCGGGTGTGGTGCAGGTCCGGATGCAGGTGAACTTGCAGGAGCGGCAGCTGAAGGGTCCGTGGGTGCGTCTCGGGGTGGCTAGGTAGCATCCAGGGGTTCGGCCGGCGTTGAGTGCGTTGAGGGTGGCGGCGTCGTACGTCCGGCGGGAGGGCTGGGGTCTGCGGGGGCCAGGGGTTCCGGCACTGGGCGCGGTCCAGGCGCAGACGGGCGCAGACGGGCTTACCTTTGGCGCGCCTTCGGCGCACAATCGGCACGCCCGCTGCGCGTTCGCACGGTCGCCATATATGGCGAAGTGCGAGGGAGGGCGGAGCAGCTGGGAGGCGGGAGCGGGGAGGGTACAGAATGAAAAAAAAGGGGCGGGGTTAGCGGCGGTGGCGGGAAGCGGGGAGCGGGGAGGGATGAGACGGGGGCAACCAGGCAAACAGGCAAAAGAGGGGGACAAAGTTAAAAATAAAAATGCTTATTACTAATGCGTAAAATTTGCATAAAACCCCTGGTTTTGGGGTTGAGCCAAATGATGATTTCTCTTTCTACTGAGGACGCTGTCCATTTATCTAAAGATTTCCTTTACCATTAGAGCTGCTGTCTTTATGGTTTTTTCTGCTTATTGGGACCAAGAATAATTTTTGATTTCTGACTATGTACTCTGTATCTGAGTCTTCATGGCGTTTACTGCATTTCTCTGTATTGCCTATTTTAAGATTTTGAAATAAAATCCTTTAACTTTTATTGAGCTAGAACGTAGTCATTGAATAGTCCCAATCATTCTTTGATTACTCTGCTATTGTTGTAGGGCCTGAGGATCAAGAAGGGTGGTTACTCTTATCGCTGGATCAAGGGTGGTGGAGGCGAGCTACTGAAGGTAAATATTGGGGTGATCGAAATATTGGGGTACAGTGAAATATTGGGGTTCGGTTTGTCGCATGGCTGGGTAAGGCCCGGGGAGAAAAACGGTCTTTTCACATACACATTCCTTAAGTTGCCTTCTTTTCTACACGTTGACTTTTGACACATATTTGCTTGTGTGAATGTGCAGGATATGGTTCTTTAACCCCTTGGGCGCTGCCGCGATTCTGCGCCTGTGCGGCCGTTTTTAGGAGTGGGCGGGATCATGACGGCCCCCAGCCGCCATCAGCACACGCCCACCGTGATGCATGACGGATGGGGGCCTACATTTGCTTACATTTCAGCTTCATCTAAACATTATTATGATACCTTGAACATTTAGAACAAGGGACAAAGTTCACTGCACACATGTTGTTGTTGTTCGTCCGTTAGGTGACATAGCTATACTAAGAGGATACTAAGAGGATAAACAACACCAGCCTGGCTGAGGTCTTGGCACAATGGCATGGATCTGTTTATTATAAATACATGAGCACTTCCGTGTTCAAATCAGAGGAGCACTGTGCTGTCACTCCAAGGTTGCTGCTAGTCGAAAATTCCAGCTCAGCTGTTCCTGTTTCCCTCTGCAAGGAGGGGTGTCCAGTTGCGACCAAGAAAGACCCCTGAAGATACTTAGCCTCAGGTATGGGGAGTCAGATAAACCAGTAGGGGATTTTGGGCAGCTCACCATGCCTTAGGCCACTAGGTTAGGGAGCATATAGTAGGAGTACACTATACACAATACTAATACGCCAGCATATATACGCTGCTTTAGCACAATGTTGGACAATGTTTACCCTTTTCACTGTTCTCGTGGTGCTAATAACGCTTATTTGTTTCTTTCTATTAATCGTTGCAGTGCTTATATTTTATACAAGAATCGCGATGCTTGAATAAATATTGAACCGCTTACTTGTGGAATTCGTGTATATCTCTTTGGGTATGCACGAGTGACTGAGCGAAAGGGTTCTAGATCTGTTACCATGATTTCTTGGGGAGTCAGAGTTGTCAAGTTCTGAGGTTGCACAATGCATTTGTTACCCTCCTAGGTTTAGGGGCACTTATGGTTGCACTGTGAGCTAGCAGGGCTATGGGCCAACACATCCTAAGCGGGTGCATGAACTCTGGAACCATCCCAATGCTTATGTTGTCAAACAACCGCACAATTCCTACTGAGAGGTAGAAGCCATTCGACAGGCTCCCACACAGACATTGGCTGTAGTTTGCCCATAGCAGAGCTACCCATTGCGAGTAACACACTCATGTCATTCCTGCAGAGGAAGCCTCCTCCAGTGAGGCTCAGTCATGCCCAGGCAAGAGGATGCAGCCAGAGAGCTGGGAGGATGCTGTGCAATTAGGGGCACCAAGTTACAGTCTTTCTTTCATTGTTTTCAGGCGTGCTTGTCCAATTGTTGCTTTGCAAATGATTCAGAACTACAAGTCCCAGAATAGTTTAGTATAGATGCCAGAAGATGCATTTCAGGCAGTTTTAGAGCCAAAAATTGCTTTATTTTACCTTTTTATGTAATTACTAGCAGCCCGTCCCGACGTTGTCCGGGTATGAATTGCTGCCGGCCAGTAGTATATTGTTTTGTAGGATTTCGTTTTGATAGCATTTCTTATCTGTGACAGGCCTGTGAAACGCTCTGATTCACAGTGCACTGCTGATGCACAAGAGTGCGCGTTCAGTAGTGTGTAAACTCGAGTTTCCCTACTTTATTTTTCCTTGCAATATTATATAGCGCGAACTCGACAACATGGCATGAGCACAATTTACATTACAGAAGAACACATTCATTTGTGGTAGGCACGGGGAGACAAAGCGATTTGCCTGGAATCACAGGATGTTGAGCTGATGCCGAGATTCAAACGTAGCTCCCCAGCTCTAAAGTTCGCAATTCTAGGACTTGTGGCGGGAGGTGTGTCTAAAAGTGTATGTCGGCGCTGGCCATCAATGAGGGAGACCTGTGCATTTTTCAAATGGGTGGTGAAAAGTATGTTGCTGGAGATGTGGGCCGCCATGCCACCAATGTACTTACCGGGGGAAGGTAAACACCCATTATTCCGCAACTTTCTTTCCGCATACCATCACTCCACATACTTTCATTACGAAAGTACCATGACTCCGCAATGCCAGTATAGCGCATGGCATTACATTTTATATGCTTTTACCACGCATACATTTACAACGAAATTCGTTGTAAATGCATGAATGGTAAAAGCATGTTTTTTTAAAATGTTTGGATAAGGTAAGTATGGGTACTGAGGTATATGTTTTGGGGTACTGAGGTATATCTTTTGGGGTGTTTGGGTATTTTAAGTGTTCATATATAGTTTTGGGTTATGGGGCACAGGGGTATTTTTAGGGTTCAGGGTTAGGTTTGGGTTTTGGGGTATAGGGGTATTTTTAGGGTTCAGGGGTAGGTTTGGGTTTTGGGGTACAGGGGTATTTTAAGGGTTCAGGGCTAGGTTTGGGTTTTGGGGTACAGGGGTATTTTTAGGGTTCGGGGCTAGGTTTGGGTTTTGGGGTTCAGGGGTATTTTAGAGTTCAGGGGTAGGTTTGGGTTTTGGGGTACAGGGTTATTTTTAGGGTTCAGGGGTAGGTTTGGATTTTGAGGTACAGGGGTATTTTTAGGGTTCAGAGGTAGGTTTGGGTTTTGGGGTACAGGGGTATTTTAAGGGTTCAGGGCTAGGTTTGGGTTTTGGGGTACAGGGGTATTTTTGGGTTCAGGGGTAGGTTTGGGCTTTGGGGTACAGTGGTATTTTTAGGGTTCAGGGCTAGGTTTGGGTTTTGTGGTACAGGGGTATTTTTAGGGTTCAGGGTAGGTTTGGGTTTTGAGGTACAGGGGTATTTATATGTTTCAGGGCTAGGTTTGGGTTTTGGGGTACAGGGGTATTTTTAGGGTTTAGGGATAGGTTTGGGTTTGGGGGTACAGGGGTATTTTTAGGGTTTAGGGATAGGTTTGGGTTTTGGGGTACAGGGTATATTTATAGGGTTAAGATGGGTTAGTGTTTAAGGGTGTTGGGGTATTTTAAGGAGTAAGGGTGGGTTGTGATTATGGGGTGCAGGGGTATTTAAAAGGAGCAGGGTGGACACCCAGAGCTGGAATGTACAGAACCTGGGAAGAAAAAAGAATGAAATATTTGGCACAACGCTCGCTTTTATTTTCCCGTAATCCTGCGCCCCGCACACGCCCACAATCCACGCCCACCATATGAGATATGGCATGAAAGGCACAACACAAAAACAACAGTTGATTGACAGAATGCAGAACAATACATTCACCCCAGTACAGAGATCTGGGCTTAAACCCTTCATTTTTTTGCACTTCCACACCACCCCAGTTCAGACATGACCATATGCAAATCTGCCTTGACCCTGTGCCTCATGGGAACAGTCCAGCCCGAACTGCCAAGCCATGTCTTTCCTGGACCAGAATCCAGCATCCTAGAACCAGTTTCTGGCTATCGGCCATCTTCAACCAGGATAACTTGACTCCAGCGGTGTGGAGAGGATGGGACTCACGTCTAAGCATACCCATCCCACTCGGGGTGACAAATGCAAAAACAACAGTTGATGGACAAAATGCAGAACAATGTCATACATTCACCCCAGTACAGAGATCTGGGCCTAAATCCATCGTTTTTTTGCACTCCACACCACCCCAGTTCAGACATGGCCATATGCAAATCAGCCTTGACCCTGTGCCTCATGGGAACTGTCCAGCCCCAAGTGGAGAATAAGGGAGAGAGAAAACCAGAAGAATCAATCACAGGTACAAAAAGACACCTCACATCCCCCTAACCAATATAATAGGGTATATCTCCTGAGATTTATAAAGATAAATTGAATTAAGAGGAGCCACAGACATTGGCTCCTCTTAATTCAGTTTATCTTTATAACTCTCAGGAGCTATACCCTATTATATTGGTTGGGGAGCTTTGAGGATTCATTTTACCTCTCCCCCAAATACAAAATTTCCTCAACAGTGAATGTATCTCAGTGGGGTAAACATATTCCCCCAGTTTATTGTTCACAATGTCCCTCTTTTTGCGGTCAACCATTAGCATGCAAGCTTTAGGTTCTTAAAGGAAAGCGAGAACTGGAAAACTGAAGGGCATACGTAAAAGTCCCTATTGCCACCAAGTCACTTTTACAGAGGTTGTGGTGGCGATAGGGGCTGCGCCTTATGCACAAGTCAGTGTTAAGCCACTTAACGTGGCTTAATGCTGCCTTGTATGTAAGGCCCCCTTTCACGCTATGGTTAGCGTGAAAGGGGTGGGCAGTGGGTGTTGTCGTGGGCGTTTCTCCGCAACACCCATTGTATTTGACGCTGCCCCCTATGTACAAGGATGGCGTACATAGGAGGTAGCACCAAAATTAAGACCAGGAAAATCCTGGTCTTAAGTTGGTGAAACGAGGAGAAATACATTATTTCTCCTCGTTTTTGCTTTATCCATGTGTGCTGCCTTGTGCAGCACACTTGGGAAAAGCAAAATGCCATGGTTTGTTTATGTACAGGAAGGTGTCCCTTCCTGTAAATAAATAAACCTTTAATAAAAGTGCCATTTTGTGACTTTCATGTGTGCTGCATGAAGACGGCTGGTGACGAGGGCCTGGGTGACCGTCTTCCTGGTCTCGGTGGGTATCCATCGGAAGATCTTACGTAGCATGCGCAGGATGTTGAAGTACGACGAGGAGACGGCGTTGACTTGTCTGGTCATGGAGAGGGAGGAGTCCAGGATGAAGCCCAGGTTGCGTGCGTGGTCTGTTGGTTTGGGTGCGCTGCCCAGGGCGGGGGGCCACCAGGAGTCGTCCCAGGCGGAGGGTGAGGATCCCAGGATGAGGACTTCAGTCTTGTCCGAGTTCAGTTTCAGGCGGCTGTTCGACATCCATTTGGCTACGTCTGTCATCCCTTCGTGCAGGTTGGCTCTGGCGGTGTCGTTGGTGAGGGAGAGGATCAGCTGGGTGTCGTCGGCGTAGGAGATGATGTTGAGGTTGTGCTGGCGTGCGATGGCTGCGAGGGGGCTCATGTAGATGTTGAACAGCGTGGGGCTGAGCGACGATCCTTGTGGTACGCCGCAGATGACTTCGGTGGCCTCTGATCTGAACGGGGGGAGGCGGACTCTCTGTGTCCTTCCGGCGAGGAAGGAGATGATCCACTCCAGTGCCTTCTCCTGGATTCCGGCGTTGCTGAGGCGCTGTACTAGGGTACGGTGGCAGACAGTGTCGAAGGCTGCGGAGAGGTCCAGGAGGATGAGGGCCGCTGTTTCTCCGTTGTCGAGCAGGGCTCGGATGTCATCGGTAGCTGCGATCAGGGCGGTCTCGATGCTGTGGTTGGCCCGGAAGCCAGACTGCGAGAGGTCGAGGGAACCGTTCGTCTCGAGGAAGGCGGCCAGTTGCTTGTTGACGGTCTTCTCGATGACTTTTGCCGGGAACGGGAGCAGCGAGATGGGGCGGTAGTTTTTGAGGTCGGTGGGGTCGGCTGATGGTTTCTTAAGTAGAGCGCTGAGTTCGGCGTGCTTCCAGCTCTCCGGGAAGGTGGCGACATCGAAGGAGGTGTTGATGATGTCCCGCAGGTGGGGCGCGATGACGGCGTCGGCCTTGTTGAAGACGTGGTGAGGGCAGGGGTCTGTCGGAGATCTGGAGTGGATGGAGTTCATCATGCGGATGGTGTCTTCGGTGCTGATCGGGGTCCAGGTTCAAAGGGTGGTGGTGGGGGGCGGTGGTTCGGTCGTGGTGTGCGTCGGTTGAGTGCTGAAGCTGTTGTGTATGTCCGCGATCTTGTTGTGGAAGTAGGAGGCGAGGGAGTTGCAGAGGTCTTGCAAAGGGGTGGTGTCGTTGTTTCCGGCGTTGGGGTTGGAGAGCTCTTTCACGATGTTGAAGAGTTCCTTGCTGTTGTGTGCGTTGTTGTCCAGTCGTTCCTTGAATGCTGTTTTCTTGGTGGCGTGGATCAGTTGGTGGTGTTTTCAGGTGGCGAGCTTGAGGGCAATCATGTTGTCCGGTGTTGGGTCTCTGCGCCAGGTTTTCTCGAGTGCTCTGCAGTTCTTTTTGGAGTTCTTGAGTTCGTCGTTAAACCAAGGGGCTTTCTTGCTGCCGGGTCTGCTCGGCGGGGTCTTCAGAGGGGCGAGGTCGTCTGCGCAGTCGCTGATCCATTTCATGAGGTTGGTGGCCGCTTGGCTGGGGTTCGTTGTGCTGGTGGGAGGGTTCTTGCTCAGGGAGGTAGCGAGCTGGTCTGCAGTGATCTTTTTCCAGCTTCTGCGGGGAATCTGTTGCTGGTGATGGTGGAGCGTGGTCCTTCTGAAGCTGAAGTGGACGCAGCTGTGGTCCGTCCAGTGGAGTCCCGTGGCGTGGCTGAAGGCGATGTCCTTGCTGGAGGAGAAGACCGGGTCGAGCGTGTGTCCGGCGTAATGGGTGGGGGTGTCTACCAGTTGCTTGAGTCCGAGGTTGGCGAGGTTGTCCAGCAGGGTGGTGGTGTTGCGGTCGTTGTTGTTCTCCAGGTGGAAGTTGAGGTCCCCGAGGAGGATGTAGTCGGCGGAGGGGAGGGCGTGTGGGCTGATGAAGTCGGCGATGTCTTCGCTGAATTGTGTGCGTGGTCCCGGGGGTCTGTAGATGAGGGTGCCTCTGAGGGTGGTCTTGGGGTTGACGTGGATCAGGAAGTGCAGGTGCTCGGCGGGTGCGAAGGTGTCGTTGGAGTCGGTCGTGATGCGAATGGTGTTCCTGTGGATGATGGCGATGCCTCCTCCTGTCTGGTTGATGCGGTCCCTCCGGATGATCTTGTAGCCGTCCGGGATGGCGATGGCGATGTCGGGCGCTGAGGAGGCGTTCATCCAGGTTTCCGTGAGGAAGGCGATGTCTGGGGTTGTGGTGTCGATCAGGTTCCAGAGCTCGACGGCGTGTCTGTGGACGGAGCGGGTGTTGAGCAGGATGCACTTCAGGTTGGTGCTGCTGGTGCTCGGTTTGGTGGGTGCTGGTGCCGTGCAGGTCCGGATGCAGGTGAACTTGCAGGAGTGGCAGCTGAAGGGTCCATGGGTGCGTCTCGGTGTGGCTCGGTAGCAGCCCGGGGTTCGGCCGGTGTTGAGTGCGTTGAGTTCAGTGGCGTCGTAGGTCCGTCGGGTCGGCTTCCGTCGGTGGGGGCCCGGGGTCCTGGCACTGGGCGCGGTCCAGGCGCGGACGGGCGCAGACGGGCTTACCTTTGGCGCACCTTCGGTGCTCATTCGGTGCTCCCGCTGCGCGCGTCCGCTGCGCGGTCGCTCTGTGGGCGTCATAAATCAGGAGCCGGGAGGGCGGGTCAGCTGGGTGGCGGGAGCGGGGCGGCCAATGGGGTGAAGGTGGGCGGGGCCGCAGGGGGCAGCGGTGGAAAAACGGCGGGAAAAACGGCACAGGCGGGCGGCTCAACGGCGGCTAGGTCGCTCGGGGCAGCGGCAGCAGGAGGCGTCAAGAGGCGTCGGGAGCAGGAGGGGTGACCCGGCCTAATTAAAGGCACAGTGGTCACTCCAGAACACGTACTGCAGACCCCTTATATCAGGAGCCGGGAGGGCGGGTCAGCTGGGTGGCGGGAGCGGGGCGGCCAATGGGGTGAAGGTGGGCGGGGCCGCAGGGGGCAGCGGCGGGAAAAACGGCGGGAAAAACGGCGGGAAAAACGGCACAGGCGGGCGGCTCAGCGGCGGCTGGGTCGCTCAGGGCAGCGGCAGCAGGAGGCGTCGGGAGCAGGAGGGGTGACCCGGCCTAATTAAAGGCACAGTGGTCACTCCAGAACACGTACTGCAGACCCCTTATATCAGGAGCCGGGAGGGCGGGTCAGCTGGGTGGCGGGAGCGGGGCGGCCAATGGGGTGAAGGTGGGCGGGGCAGCGGCGGGAAAAACGGCGGGAAAAACGGCACAGGCGGGCGGCTCAGCGGCGGCTGGGTCGCTCGGGGCAGCGGCAGCAGGAGGCGTCGGGAGCAGGAGGGGTGACCCGGCCTAATTAAAGGCACAGTGGTCACTCTCCTACATGTAAACAATCCTCCCCTGCACGCAGACACCCTGAACAATGGTACAAGGGTGCCTGCATTGGCGCTAAGCTGCTAAACTTAGTGCCAGTGCAGGGGGAAACGCAAGGCTGCACCACATTCTTGTAAATATGGTGCAGCCTTGCGTTTCAGAAGTGGCGAAGCGTGGCGTTAAGCCAAGGAGGCTACCACCGCGCTACACCTCTTCCTTGTACATATTCCCAAGTCCCTGATGGCACGGCATGATCTTACACAATGTTCAGATATTGCACTGAGACTGGGCCCTAGTCATGGCCAGACTGGCCAGCCGGGCAAGCGGCCAAACCCCCAGGGGACTGGAGCCCCAGGAGGCCAGTTTTGACATTAGGAGGCCGGTTATGCCTCCAGGAGTTGTGGCGCATGTTACTTGATCCTGGCAGCTGTAGTGTCGGCCCTATGACATAGTTGGCGTGACATGAGACAGGTTCACTGATGGCCCGGTCCGACGGAGAGTTTATGTAAACCCCCGCGGCCTGATGATATGGTGGTACCGCCGTAGGTCACATGACCTAGTCAATAAAGAAGTGCCCACGCGGAAGTGACACCAAAGGCACCCATACGCGGTAGCGCAGTTCAGCAATACACTGGCTCAGTGTATTTTGTCTATGGCCTGCACTGCACGTGTCCTTGAGGTCTAGCGCAATCGTGAGGCCCGGAGGTGTCCGCCGCAGACCACGCGGCCGTGACACGCTTCAACATTGGCGACGAGGATGGGATTGGTAAACTACGAGGGAAAGAAATACATCTGCTTATAGATCCCACTATGCAGGCAGTAGCATTATGCCACCAACGCGTAGCCTTCCACCTAAGGCCATTAGTTGAAAAAGAGCTAACCAAACTAGAATCCGCCAGAATCATCGAGAAAGTGACGTAACCCACCCTGTGGGTCTCACCCATTGTTGTAACTCGAAAAACAAAACAACCAGGGGAGGTGCGGATCTGTGTCGACATGAGGTTACCCAATGCCGCAATAAAAAGGGAAAGACACCACCCCCACGATCGATGATCTCATCGGGGAATTGAGTGGAGCGTGCTGGTTCTCAAAGTTTGATCTTCAATCTGGATACCATCAGCTGTTACCGGACAATGAGTCATGTTACATCACAACCTTTTCCACCCACATAGGCCTGAGGAGGTACACTCGCGAGTTTCGGGGTGTCGAGCGCAGCAGACATATTCCAGAACGTGATTCACGAGTTGTTGACGGATCTTCCAGGAAGGGTGAATGCCAGTGATGACATTCTCATCTACGCAAAAACAATTGCAGAGCACAACACCAGGTTGACACAGGTGCTTCAGAGGATCCATGAATCGGGTCTTACCTTTCATTGAGATAAATGTCAGTTCCTCAAACAGCAGCTCCAATTCTTTGGCAATGTCTTCTCTGCATCGGGTGTAACCCCAGACCCGGACAAGGTACGCGACATAAAGATGGCCTCTGCTCCCACCAGTGTTACTGAGGTAAGAAGCTTCCTCGGTATGGTCAACTACAGTGGCCGCTTTATCAGGGATCTCACCACACTAACCCAACCTCTCAGGGAGCTCACAAAGGGCTCTGTGCCCTGGACATGAGGTCTGGAACATGATGCTGCCTTTCAAGCGGTCAAGGATGCACTATCCGCCAACACGACCCTGGCTTTCTTCGGCCCATGGAAATTGACCATAGTCACTGTTGATGCTGGTCCAAAGGGACTTGGAGCTGTTCTACTACAGTAGAGTCACGTGGAAGAAGACTGGGCACAGGTGGCATTTGGCAGTCAGTCTTTAACCGACACACAGCAGCAATATTCCCAAATAGAAAAGGAGGCCATAGCCATCCATTAGGGAGGTCGCCATTTACATTTGCCTGTATAGGGACAACCGTTCATCATGGCAACCGACCACAAGCCGCTTCTCTCCCTTTTCGTAGGAACTGCCTCAAAACCCCTCCGAGGATAGAAAAGTGGATGCCGCAGCTGCAGGAATACAATTGTCGTGTTGAGTACCATCCAAGAGCTCAGAACCCAGCTGACTAATTATCCCGTCACCACCGAACAGCTACCCCTGAAGAAGAGGATGACGCTGAAGACACAGAAGAATATGTTTGATGTATCACAGCAAGGTCATGCCCCATTCCATTATCCATGGAGGTGTTGGGGGAAGAAACACGATGAGATGAGTGTTTTACAGCTAGCCATATTAATCATGAAGCATGGTCGGTGGCAAAGTGCGAGGAACTAATGGAAGGTACTCATAACTGAGGCCAAATGAATTATGGAGAGTCTTTACCACGTCAGGCAGGAGCTTAATGAAGATTCCACAGGTTTCCTACTTCGAGGTCATTGCCTTGTGATCCCTTCATCCCTGACTACACAAGTAATTCAACTGGCATATGCTGGGCACCAGGAGATGGCGAAAACAAAGACTCACCTGAAGACCAAAGTGTGGTTTCCCCTGATGGACGAAAAGGTAGAAGAGGTGGTGAGATCCTGCCAATGGTGTCAGGCTACAGGAGAAAGCTGTCCACCGGCTCCGGTAATCACTGAACCTTGACCTGAACGTCCATGGGCCTGTGTCAGCTTGGATTTTGGGAGTCTCCCAGACGGACGGCACACCTTCGTACTGATTGATGCCCACTCAAAATATCCTGAAGTGGAAATACTCCAATCACTGAGTGCGAATGAGGTCATCCCAAAGCTGGAGAAAGTGATGGCCACCCATGAGCCCATCCAAGAACTACGGACTGACAGTGGGCCTCCGTTTCAGGGACAAGAAGTAGCCAACTATCTATCCTCTCAAGGCATTTCTCACAAGAAGATAACCCCAAGGTGGCCCCAAGCGGATGTATGACGTTACAACGCATACTTTTACCACGCATACCTTTACAACGCGGTTTTTACCACGCAGATCATTACAACGCATAGCGCTTAGAGGTGCTGGATAGTGGTAAGTATAATTTTCTATTCCAACTCCAGTCCCCGTGGACACTGGGGAAGGTGTTGGATAGAAAATTAAACATATTCCCTATCCTAGAGCGCCCCCCCAGCGCAATGCGTTGTAATGGTATGCATGGTAATGCCTGCGTTGTAATGGTAGTGCGTTGTAAAAATGTCATTGTAAACGTTACATACCCCCCAAGCAAATGGCAAGGTGGAGAGGTTCATGCGCACTCTAAACAAAGTTATCCGCATCGCTTATGATCACCAACACTGCTTTAACTAGCCATCGTCTCTTTTCCCCAGGTCTATTGACAGACGCCGCATTTCACGAGTGGAGTTGGTCTGGGGCACCGTTCCATGGGGCGTGTGATTGCTGACTCTATTACCTATCTTCCGCTGTGGCGTCAGGAGTCTCTGAATAATCCACAAATTCAAGTGCGACACCAAAGGCAAAATGATCAGCCCAGCCAGCAACGGAGAGCTAGGCAGTCTGACTTAAAAGTCGGTGACCTGGTTCTGATGAAGAATCATGCTGCCAACAGCAAGTTCCGTTTGCTGTATGAGATCGAGCCGTGGATCAGCACCCAGGTGAATGGCACCCGAATCAATGCTCAGAGGGAGGCGGAAACTGTCACTAGGAATGTGTCCTTTTTCCAGAGATTCCATCCGTCCGGGATATGCCTCTGGATGTGAGTGGGCCTGCCTCTGGTCAAGGGCTCTCCTCTGATCACGACAAGTGGGGAGGTTCTGAAGGGGACAGTCCGGGCGTCGAGAGGGTGAATCCTGATGTACCGGCAACCAACGTGAGTCCCACAGAGAACTCCATGATGGTCCCTCCGGTCAATGCATCTAGAGCCCGAGGAAGCTCCCAGTATTGTCTACAAAGAAATCATGAGCCCTCCTGCAGACTGAAGGGCCATTTCATGTAAGACTGTTCTTTTTGTATTATGGTTCGGATGCATGAGCCACCTGCAGTGTTGTTGTATTTTAGATTCTGTTTTGGGGAGGAATGTGGTGTTGGCCCTATGACATAATAGGCACGACACAAGACGGGTTCCCTGATGGCCAGGTCTGGGAAGGAGTTTATGTAACCCCCGCGGCCTGGTGACATGGTAGTACAGCCTTAGATCACATGACCTAGTCAATAAGGAAGCGCCCACGCGGATGTGACGCCAGTGGCGTGTATAAGAAGGAATGCAGGGGCATATTATCAAGGAGGGCGATAAGAGATTATTGCCGCTTTAGCGGCCGTTTTCGGCCGCTAAGCGGCGATAATTCTATCGCCCTATTAGCAAGCTGTCGCTAACAGCGAGTCCGCTTTGCATGTCAGTGATATTTATCGCTAATGACATGCAAAGTGGGCGTACCCAACCTGTTAGCGATTAAAAACAGTCGCTAACATCGCTATTGTCAATTATCAACGCAGGCGTAGCGATGGAAATATTCGCGCTAAGCGCGAATATCTCCAAAAGCTAACGCCTGCTCAGACCAGTTCTTAGCCATTATATCCAATCGGAGGTGGATATTATGGCTAAGATCCTATTAGCGTTAATGCGTGAATATCGCTGTATTCTCAGCGATATTCATGCATTTCGCCGATATAGCCGGATATTTTATCGCTTTAGAGATAAACGTTGCTAATAGCACGTTATCTCTGCGATAATATCCGGCGATGCACGGCGATAAAAAAAAAACTTGCTAAGCCCAGTTAGCGATAAAAATCGCTAGTTGTTGGTAATATGCCCCGCACTTCAGCAATACACTGGCTTCGTGTATTTTGTCTTTGGCCTGCAGCGCGCGCCCTTGAGGTGCAGCGCAATCGTGAGGCCCGGAGGTGTCTGCCGCAGACCACACGGCCGCAACACGATACAACAGTGGCTTGCATTACATTCTTAGGCCCGTTTGAAAGAGTAATGAATGCGTGAATGAGAAGCCTCTCGTAATGGTACCAATATGCTCTTATTCTCGTCGGGCACACTATTTTTGCACAAGTGCATGCATGATTAGAAGCTGTGTAGAAATAGCGCTACGAGGTACTGTGGTAAACTCCTATGTACTGGAATATTTATTTAAATCCCTTTCAGAACAACCAGTAAAACTAGCACATATAATTGACATAGTGAGCAGTTATCATGCACCTTTCGGTTTTATTTTTCCAAAATTATCCTAGGGAAAATCATACTGATCAACGCGTCGGGGGTCACCACTTGGTGCAGATGGGGGCAGAATTTATCATTTGTTTCCAGGGCTGTTTTAAGTTCCATGGGGCAGATGTACAATAACTGGCACATCCCTGCATATCAGCAGGGATGCACCAGTTATTTTACGTCTCGGCATAAACCTATTGTGCCACCATGGATGCGCCGCATTTACAATGCAGCA
Organism: Lissotriton helveticus; assembly: GCF_964261635.1. NCBI lineage: Eukaryota > Metazoa > Chordata > Amphibia > Caudata > Salamandridae > Lissotriton > Lissotriton helveticus. The sequence goes on along the minus strand of NC_136058.1, from coordinate 291,164,375 downwards.
CACCATGGCGCAAGAATAGACAGATGCGTGACGCATCTGATGCCGTAAAGGTGATGTAGTGCTGGAGTTGTGTCTCAAGCGCGACGCAACTCCAGCACTGCTTGGGGCGCGCTATAGTAGCTGTGCTGCGTCACTCCTTATGCCTGCTACAAGCAGGCGTAAGGTTTTGACGCAGCAGGGTCGGAAAAGTGGCTGAGTGAAATCTTGTAGATTTCACTCACCCACTTTTCCAAGGTGTTCCTGCGCCAGAACGCCCCCCCCCCCCTGCACCGGAACGCCCACATTAAACCGGACACAGGTTCCATGTGGCGCAGGGCTTTACAACGAGACGCATCTCCCTGGATAGGTCACATTGTAAATACCCAGCAGCATGGTGCTGGCTTTGCGCTGCTGCTGCATCACAAAAGTGATGCAACGGCGGCGCAGAAGTTGCTTACGGGGCTTGTAAATCTGACGCCCAGTCCGGCCCTGGCCCCAGTCACACCAGGCCAGGCGCCAGCCAGGCATGTGCCCTGGACCCCTCTCCACCCTGCTGATGTAGAGTTGTGGGCCAGGGCGCCATCTTTAAGTCTGTTTCCGAGGCGCCTGTGCCCCTGTCTCCCTCCCTCTCGTCCTCAGCCCTCGTCCATCACTCCTGCCCCGCGGGGACAGCACGGGGGGCCCCGGTTGGGCCCATCGGCTGCAAGGGCACCACTGCCGCCTCCATCAATACTGCGCTTATCGCCCGCTCTGTCGGGCTGCGGGTAATTGAAACAAAGCAACGCGGCCCGGTTCAGCCGCAGTGTCATCAGCAGCCAGCGCCTCGATTATCCATCCATGGGGAGGGGCTGGTGCAGAGCGGGAGTGCGGGGCATGGGGGGCTGATGCGGTGTCTCTGCCCCGCATAGGCTCGCCTCCCGCCCCTCAATCTCCAGGCTTCACTGCTGAGCATGCATGTAGCGCACACCACCAGTACCTGAAGACTCTCTAGGCGCTTGAATACTAGCTTCTATACTGAGCACACATATAGTGCACGTACCACTACCTGAAGTCTCTCTAGGCGCTTGAATAATAGCTTCTATGCTGAGCACACGTTCTGCGCGCACCGCTACCAGAAGTCTCTCTAGGCGCTTGAATAATAGCTTCTATACTGAGCACACGCACACGTTCCGCACGCACCACTACCAGAAATCCCTGTCAGCGCTTGAATAATCGCTTCTATTCTGAGCTCACATGTAGCGCACAGACCACTGCGTGATGCCCTTTAATATTCGGTGTTGTTATCACCAAAACCACTTCCTCGCATTTCATCGTGCGACGCTCTCAGATGGATGAATTCAGGGGCAGCCAGCTCGCCCCAGACCCGGCACTCGGCTGTTAGTAATCAATCTTGTGGTGTGCACAAAGATCTTACATTGCGTGGTGTCTTGTGAGCTTTCCGTGCATCCACGTTCTCCTCTTTGCACTTTGGTAATTAAGGGGCATATTTACAATTACTGGCGCATCCCTGCATATCAGTATCGATGCGCCAGTAATTGTGCGCCGCAGCTCCGCCCCCGTGATGCGCCGCATTTACAATGCGGGGCACCATGGGGCAAAAACGGCACAGATGCGTCACGCATCTGTGCCGTAAAGGTGTCGCATTGCTGGAGTTGCGTCGCATCCGCGACGCAGCTCCAGCAGTGCTCTGGGGGGCCCATTCTACTAATGCTGCGTCAAGCCTTATGCCTGCTTCAAGCAGGCGCAGGGTTTTGACGTAGCATTGGCCTAAAAGTGACTGAGTGAAATCTTATAGATTTCACTCAGCCACTTTTAGGAGGCGTTCCTACGTCGGAACGCCCCCGCCCCCTGCGCAGGAACGCCTACTTCTGGCGCACAGCTTTACAACGTGACGCATCTCCCAGATGCGTCACGTTGTAAATAGCCCGCACCATGGCGCATCTTTTGCGCCGCCGCTACATTACAAAAGTGACGCAACAGCGGCGCAAAAGAGGCGCAAGGGGCTTGTAAATCTGCCCCTAATTGTTTAATTTCCAGTTTATATATTTATTTTTAAATGAAGGATAATATTATTATGGCTGGGTGTAACCTGAGGTGGCATGGTGGTCAAAGGAACAATGGATTGGAATGCTACCCAGAGCGATTGGCAGTGGTTAGACTTATTGCAAGCACCCGCCTATCTCATTTTGGGGCAGATTTATGTTAACTGGCGCATCCCCAGGGATGCGCCAGTTAACATGCGCCACTGCTCCGCCACCCATGGTGCGCCGCATTTATGATGTGGCGCACCATGGTGCAAGGCAGTGAGGATGCGTGACGCATCTCTCGGCGTAGGGCGGCGCATTGCAGGAGTCATGTCGCAAGTGCGACATGACTCCTGCAATCACAGGAGCCACCTATTGAATGCAGCACCCTTACGCCTGCTTCAAGCAGGCGTAAGGAATTGACGTAGAAAGTGACTCAGTGAAATCTCATAGATTTCACTCAGCCACTTTTAGGAGGCGTTCCTGCGCAGGAACGCCCCCCCCCCCTGCGCAGGAACGCCTCCTTATGGTGCAGGGGTTTCCAACGTGACGCATCTCCTAGATGCGTCACGTTGTAAATAGGGCGCATTGTTTGCGCCGCCGTTGCGTCACATTACGTGACGCAATTGCGGCGCAAGGAGGCGCAAGAGCCTCATAAATCTGCCCCTTTGTGTCTTTAATTAACTCAGTGACCACACACAGAAGGATTTTCTTAAAATAATCAAGGAGAAAAACAAAACATTCTACGTGTGCTGTTAGCACAGATCAAGTAAAGCATCTCCAGTTGAGGCCTATATGTCACCTGACAGCCAATAGGACTGCTCGGCCTTTCAACCTTCACATGTCGATAGCATCACAATCAGTGAAGACAGCACCTGTTTTGCAGTGCTTTGAGAGTTTGATAATCAACTGCTATATAAACACCAATGTACAAAGGGGCAGATTTACGGGAAAGTGACTCAGTGCATTCCGCAAGCCATTTGGCTGCGCCGCACTCAGTCACTTTCAGAGCACAGGGATGCGACATATTTACAATGATATGTTGTATTCCTGTGCTCTCCCCTGAGCTGGTATGCAAACAGCTGCCATGTGCCGACGCAGGCACCCTTGCACCATGGCGCAAGGATGCATGTGTCACGGGGGGATTGCTTTTGTGCAGAAAGGGGCACCTTCCTGCACGAAAACAATCACTAGAGGCATTTTCCTCTTTCAGTGCATGCTGTAGAATGCAGCATGCACTGAAAGAGGAAAAAACGAGGAGAAATAAAAACATTTCTCCTTTTTGCACCTCGCTACGTCACCCCCACAGCAACACCCATGGAACGCCCCTTCCACGTAAAGTGCTGCGTGTAAAGGGGCCGTATTTACAAGGACATGAAAAGCCACGCAGGGCGGTTTTTCCTGTCCTTGTAAATATGGAGCAGTGAAATACGCCATGAGTACATCACAAAAAGGGATATACAGGTGGCGCATGGGGCTTGTTAATCTGCCCCAAAATGTCTGAATTGAATGCAGGACAGTGTTAAATAAATTTGGGCGCACTGGTGGCAGGCATGCTTCAAGCCTCCCCTTTTAAAACATTTACATTTCAAAAACTGGCACAAGCCTTCAGAACCTGTTAGTTTCCCCTACAGGTACTGTGATAGGGTGGAAGTTTTTGACTAATTCCGAAATAATGCCAGGCAAATAGAGTTTAATCTAATCACGTGAGAAAAATATTATATTTTGCCTTTTTGAGAGTCAATTTATGTTATTTGAATACATTTCACAAACAAACATTCTCTAAACTTTTATTCGGGGAGAACAATACGAGGTCGGGAGAGGTACCACATTCTTTGCCTAAAAAAAGCAGTTGCTCAGGTGCTACACGTCACAGTGGATTCAATCAATCAATCAATCAAAGCATTTATAAAGCGCACTACTCACCTGTGAGGGTCTCAAGGTGCTGGGGGGAGGGGGAGGTGCTGCTACTGCTCGAAGAGCCAGGTCTTGAGGTGCTTCCTGAAGCTGAGATGGTCACGGGTCAGTCGTAGGTGAGTGGGCAGGGAGTTCCAGGTCTTCGCTGCCAGGTAGGAGAATGATCTTCCTCCGGAGGTGGTTATCCGTATTCGTGGGACGATGACAAGGGCGAGGCTGGTGGAGCGGAGCTGGCAGGTGGGGGTGTAGAATGAGAGCCGGCTGTTGAGGTAGTTGGGGCCCATGTTGTGGAGCGCTTTGTGTGCGTGGGTTAGCATTCTGAACGTGATCCTTTTGTTGACGGGGAGCCAGAGGAGGTTTCTCAGATGGGTGGTTATGTGGTTGTGGCGAGGGATGTCGAGGATGAGTCGTGCGGCGGCGTTTTATATGCGCTGGAGCCTCATCTGAAGTTTGGCGGTGGTTCCTGCGTATAGGGCGTTCCCGTAGTTCAGTCGGCTGATGACTAGGGCCTGGGTGACTGTTCTTCTGGTTTCTGTGGGGATCCACCAAAAGATCTTTCGAAGCATTCTCAGGGTGTTGAAGCATGAGGCTGAGACGGCGTTGACTTGTTTGGTCATCGTGAGGGAGGAGTCCAGGATAAAGCCCAGGTTGCGTGCGTGGTCCATGGGTGTCGGTGCGGTTCCCAGCGCCGATGGCCACCAGGAGTTGTCCCAGGCAGATGGGGATTGTCCGAGGATGAGGACTTCCGTTTTGTCCGAGTTGAGCTTGAGACGGCTGTGCTTCATTCAGTCTGCTACTTCTTTCATCCCTTCCTGGAAGTTGGTTCTGGCGGTGGCTGGGTCCTTGGTGAGGGATAGTATCAGCGGGGTGTCGTCGGCGTAGGAGATGATGTTGACGTTGTGTTTTCGTGCGATGTTGGCGAGGGGGCTCATGTAGATATTGAAGAGTGTTGGGCTGAGTGAGGATCCTTGAGGGACGCAGCAGATGATCTCAGTGGCCGTGGAGCGTAAGGGGGGGAGGCGGACTCTCTGGGTTCTTCCGGAGAGGAACAAGATGATCCATTCCAGGGCCTTTCCTTGGATTCCGGTGTTGCTTAGGCGGTGTATTAGAGTTCGGTGGCATACGGTGTCGAAGGCTGCTGAGAGGTCCAGGAGGATGAGGGCAGCTGTTTTCCAGTTGTCTATCAGGGTTCTGATGTCGTGTGTGGCTGCAATGAGGGCAGTCTCGGTGCTGTGGTTGGCTCGGAATCCGGACTGGGAGGGGTCGAGCGAGTTGTTGGCCTCGAGGAATGGAGTCAGCTGTTTGTTGACGGTCTTCCCGATTACTTTATCCGGGAAGGGGAGGAGCGAGATGGGTCTGAAATTCTTGAGGTCCTTGGGGTCTGTTGAGGGTTTCCTCAGGAGGGCGTTGATCTCTGCGTGTTTCCAGCTTTCAGGGAAGGTCGCTGACGTGAAGGAGCTGTTTATGACGTTTCGCAGGTGGGGTGCGATGGTGGTGCCGACTTTGTTGAAGATGTGGTGGGGGCATGGGTCGGACGGGGAGCCGGAGTGGATGGTGCTCATGACGTGGGTGCGGTCTTCAGTGCTGATGGGGGTCCAGGAGTCGATGGTGATGCCGGGGTCGTTGGTTTGCTGTCCTGGAGTGGAGTTTGGGGTTCGAAGCTGTAGTGTATGTCTGCAATTTTGCGGTGGAAGAACGTGGCGAGGGAGTTGCAGAGGTCTTGCGAAGAGGTGATGCCGTTGTTGCTGGCGTTGGGGTTGGAGAGCTCTTTGACGATACTGGAGAGTTCCTTGCTGTTGTGGGAGTTTTTGTCCAGTCGCTCTTTGAACGATATTATCTTGGTGTTCCGGATCTGCTGATGGTAGTCGCGGGTGGTGGCCTTGAGGGCTGTCATGTTTTCTGTCGTTCGTTCTTGGCGCCATGTATTCTCAAGTGATCGGCAGGTTCTCTTTGCGGTTTTGAGGACGTCTGTGAACAATGAGGGTTTTGTGGAGGTGGTTTTGCTGTTGGGGTTTTTCAGTGCGATGTATGATGTTTCAATGCATGCTTTTACCACGCATGCGTTTACAACGCAGGTATTACAACGCAAGTCGTTACAGCGACTTGCGTTGGGGGGCGCTGGATAGTGGAATAGTTTAATTTTCTATTCAACTCCAGTCCCCGTGGATAGCAGGGAAGGTGTTGGATAGAAAATTAAACTATTTCCTATCCAACAGCGCCCCCCCAATGCAAGTCGTAACTACTTGCGTTGTAATACCTGCGTTGTAAAGGTAGTGCGTGGTAAAAGTTGCGCTGTAAACACTGTTCCCCTTTTCAGTGGAGCGAGGTCGTCGGCGCAGTTGGTGATCCATTGTGCGAAGTTGAGAGCTGCGTCCTTGGCTTCGGGTATGTTGGTGTCAGCAGGTGGGTTCTGGCTCAGTGACGTGGTAAGCTGGTCAGTGGTGACTTTGCTCCAGCATCTGCGGGGTATCCGATGCGTTCTTGGTGAGATGTAGTCTTCTTGAATGTGAAATGTATGCAGCTGTGGTCGGTCCAGTGTAGTCCTGTGGAGAGGTTGAAGGCGACGTGGTTACTAGCGGTGAAGATGGCGTTGAGGGTGTGGCCAGCGAGGTGGGTGGGGGTGTCCACCAGTTGCTTGAGTCTGAGGTTGGCGAGATTGTCGAGCAGGGTGGTGGTGTTGTTGTTGTTGTTGTTGTTCTCCAGGTGAAAGTTCAGGTCTCCTAGGAGGATGTATTCTGGTGAGGCTAGGGCGTGCGGGCTGATGGCGTCGGCGATGGTTTCGCTGAATTGTGTGCGTGGGCCCGGGGGTCTATAGATGAGTGTTCCTCTGAGGGTGGTCTGGGGGTCGGTGTGGATATGGAAATGTAGGTGTTCGGCAGAGGCGATGGTGTCTTCGGCGTTGGTCGTGATGCTGATTGTGTTCCTGTAGATGATGGCGATCCCTCCTCCTGTTTTGTTGATGCGGTCTTCCGGGTGATTTTGTAGCCATCCGGGATGGCTATGGCGATGTCGTGGGCAGCCTGCAATCCTTTGCATTACACAGGTCTGAAAATAGGATCAGGCCTCAAGCATGAAAGGACGATACTTATAGACTCAGGCACCTATCCTGCAGGTTACATACGTCACACAGGCTCAGACTGCAGATCCCTCCTACATATTACACAACTTATGGGGTATATTTACAAGGGGAGATCGCCCCAGAACGCCACTTTTAGCGACATTCCTTTGGCGCTATGCCCTTGTCCATATTTACAAAGCTGCGTCAACCCACTTTTTTGTGGCTTAACGCCGCCTTGTAAATACGGCTCCATTGCACGTATCACTTAGCGTGAAAGGGATGTATAATGGGTGTTGCTGTCATGCAAGAGCAGGCATTAGAATGGCACAACAAGGAGAAGTACTTTTATTTCTCCTCAGTTTTTGCTTTTTTTGTGTGTGCTAGAAGTTACAAATCACCATTAGTGATTGATTATGTGCAGGAAAGGACACCTTCCTTCACATAAATAATTATTCCCTGCAATGCAGGCTCCCTTGCACTATGTGTTGATGCTAGGCAGCTATTTTTAGCACCAGCTCTAGGGAAAACACTGGGGTGTGCACTATTGTTGTAAATACGGTGCATCTCTGCGTTTTGGAAATGGTGGAGTGCGGGGCTGCAAAATTTTGCGCAGTTCTGCGCGCCACCATTTCCTTCTAATTATGTTCCTAAATTTGTTTTTGTGGTTGCCTACATTTATTATCCGGTCTACTATTAGTGTTCTAAATTATCAAAGCTTGAAAGCAAGCTGAACTTGAGAAGTGGGACTGTTATTCAACACTCTTTATTGTCTACCCGACATGTGATTACCTTGCACCACCTAGTGGCGAAATTACAAACTGCGTATTAGCAAGTTGAAAACATATCGTGCAGGGGAACAAAGAAAGCTCAGCACGCCCCAAGAATCTGGAGCTTTTAGCTTAGTTAAGCATGGACATTTTTAACAGAAAATATGTAACAACATTAGCACTTGGAGTTAATAGAGTGCATGCTGGGCCACGGTGGACGGTGAATGAGACAAAACAATGGCATAGAATGACAATTTGATTATGTGTATTTACATTGAGGAGTATGGGGGCATGGTGTCAGGTCAGTTGGTGGAAAAGGTATATAGGTGTCAGATAGATTTACAGATTATGAGATCAACCAGGGCAGTCCTCTGGCCCGGCTTCTTGTTTTCTGTTTGTGTTTCTGAGGACGGGGGACTGGCTGGGGTTATTAGAATGCTCCAAGCTGATGGTGGGATCTGGCATTGGAAAGAGTGGAGAGGTACTACTGGTGAGAAACTGTGGGGCATATTTGTAACTAAAGTGGTGTTAAGCAAAGAAGGCTAATGCCGCGCTCCGTCACTGTAGAAACGCAGGGCTGCACAGAATTTACAACAATACAGTGCAGCCCTGCGTTTCTCCCTGCACTGGTGCTGGATTTAGCTGCCTAGCTCCAATGCAGGCACCCTTGGGGTGCCCGTGTTGTGGGAAAGGATTGTTTATGTGCAGGAAGGTGTCCCTTCTTGCACATAAACAATCACAAATGGTGATTTGTAACTTCTATGTGTGCAGCTTTTGCAGCACACATTGAAATTGCAATCATCATTTTAAAATGATTGTTTATCTGTGGCAAGGGACATCTTCACACCTTCCTGCACATAAACAATCATACATGGTATTTAGCTGTTTCTATGTGCAGCGAATGCACATAAAAACAGCAAAAACAAGGAGAAATAAAGCATTTCTCCTCATTTCACCTGTTTAAGACCAGGATTTCACAGGTCTTAATTTTGGCGCTGCCCCACATATACACCACACTTGTAAATATGAGGCATAGTCAAAATCAATGGTTGTTGTAGAGGAACGCCCACAGCAAAATCCATTAACCACCCCTTTCACACTAAGTAAAGCGTGAAAGGGTGCCTTATTCACAAGGCGAATAATGCGAAGACCTTATCGCCACAGGAACGTCAATAAATGTAATGTTTCTGTGGCGCTAGGGGCTTGTAAAAATGCCCCCTGTATCCTCCGATACTGAGGCATTGCAGACTATGAGTACCTACTCTTTGGGGTATATATACAAGGGGATAGCGCCATCAGAATGTCACTTTTAGTGATGTTCTGATGGTGCTATGCCCTTCTCCAAATTTACAAAGCGGCGGTAAGCCACTTTTAGTGGCTTAACGCTGCATTGTAAATACGGTCCCTTTACACGCATAAGTTTGCATGAAAGGGGTGTGCAATGGATGTTGCTCTGAGCGTTTCACCACAACACCCATTACAGTTTGAGGCTGCCCCAGATTTACAAGGCGGTGTAAATATGAGGCAGCGCCAAAAACGAATGCCACGCAATAGCAGGCATTAGAATGGCGCAACAAGGAGAAATAATTTTATTTCTCCTCATTTTTGTTTTTTTTATCTGTGCCTAATTCTCTAGCACACATAGAAGTAGCAAATCGCCATTATTGATTGTTTATGTGTAGGAGAGGATGGCTTCCTATACATAAACAATCATTTCCTGCAACGCAGGCACTCTCGCACTATGGTACAAGGGTGCCTGTGTTGGCGCTAGGTAGCTAATTTTGGGTCCCAGTGCTAGAGAAAACACAGGGGTGTGCCGTATTGTTGGAAATAGGGTGTTTCCCTGCGTTTTGAAAATGTCAGAGCGCGGCATTGTCAAATTTGGCGTTGCTCTGTGCTCCAACATTATCTTGTAAATATGCCCCTCCGTTTCACGCCATGAACATGCAGGGATATCATGGTTAATGCTAAGTCAGATCAGAAGCACTCACTGCAGGACTAGCCGCAACACAAGTACTAGTGTCAGCTCTCAACCTCCAACATGGAATGTGGAACGCCACTCTCAGTACTTATGGACATACATTCCACATACCCTCAGACAGTCTACACAAAACTAGCCATTACACACCTTCCTCCTTTACAACACCAACAGGAAGCACACAAACATGCACAACCACACACCGAACAACAAACACCCATCCCCGAAGAACAGAAACTAACCAAATACAAAGTCATGCAAGCAAGAACCACCTTCTCCTCTGTGGCCTCAAACCACCAGGTCCATCTTCTTCATGCCAAAGCTAAATGAGTTCAAACACAGTCACTGTACCTGAGGTGTCTTCTCCTCCTCCTTTTACTTTAGGTCTGCCTCGCCAGGGGTAGTAGGTGCTATACAAATGGAATTTAATATTCTACTGACCCTTCAATACATTAAAAAACATGTTATTGGTGTCATCTCTTTCAGCAATGTCTCCTCCAACTCCTCACTTTGATATATGCCTAGGCTGTGGGGTTTTAGGTTTAAACCTATAATAACTGATAAAACCCCACTGAAAGAAAAATAGCCCTCACCGGTGAAAACATATAAACACTGAAAAAACACCTGCACAACCACAAACTAAATGCAATTCAAAGAATGGAAAAAGAAAGCGAAAGAGTCATTTTGTTCTTACTGAAGGGGTCAATAAAATGTAACTTTGTTAAACAAGCTAGCAGTAAGAAAGACTGGCTAACATTATTCTGCTTGAGTTTTGTTCTTTAGGGATGCCACTAAAATATGGTTTCTTCTTCCTTTTATTTTTTTCATTTTTATGGCCTTTGGTCTAAAGATGCAGGGTTTAGTTTAATTATTTTATAAACCGTAGAGAATCAGGACATATCAAACTCACATTTGATATTTTGGCTGCATTTGATTCTTTCACGGATAGGTAAAATGGCTAGTTTCATAAAAATCTTTCCTAATATGTGTCATCACATTTACCCACAGAGAATGGGTAAAAACCCTTAATACATCAGACCATAGTTTTTAGTGGGTCAGTATTGATAGTAGGTGAATTGCCAACACCTCAGGCTTTAATTATTAAATACAAGGTATAGTAACAAGTATATATATCACCAAGCATCTGGGATAGTGGTGAAAACGTGACACCAGACTTTTGGAAAACATGGAACGCATTGTCACTTATTATGCTCTGCAAAAAAGGTTCTTTCCAAGTTCAACAAAGATTGGAGTGATATTGTTTGTATTTGTAGTGATTCAGCTACGTATATAAAAAATTTGTGTGATGACCTGTCAAAATTGATACCCGAGCTGAAGTGATTCCCTGTAGGAGATCCTTGCCACTTGTTAGATTGTATGCTGAAAGCATCTTTACAATCTTCAGAGTTAATGAGGGATGCTATTGACTTTTTAGTCCATTCTGGTGCACTGTTTTCTTATGCCCAGGAACTAAAATGCTAATATTTATCATTTCGTGCTTTGTGTCATCAAACAAAGAGTCATCCCAACTGTGCTCCTTAGCTGACAGTTCTCAGCCCAAGGGGCTATGAATGCTGAGAGGGCCTTTTGAAGAAGTTTACATGGGAAGGAAAGCGCCTAGCGCACATGACCAAAGACTCACTGAAGAAGTATTGTATGGTGTACTACAATAAGATTAATTTGCAAAAATCTCTTTGGACCTCAAATACACTATACGTACACTGTCTATATACCATGTTCTTTCAGTGCAGAAAGCAAGCAATGATAAAAGCAAAACGTTTCATAAACACCGGAAAAACACTTTTTCTGTTGTTTTTAGTGGTGTGAAAATGTGTAACCACTGATAACAACTGTTTTTTAAGATATTGAAAACACTGAAAAAACCCCACCAGAATTTACCAAAAATAGAAACTGAAAACAGAACAGCCTATATATGCCCCAGGTTCTATGCCTCTCATCCTTAAATTGTACAGCATTGTGCAGCACATACATATAAAGCCTGCCTTGTTCAATGCACATGCTTGCAGAGGTCAGCGTGCACTGTCTAGCATAAGATTTGCACAGGAAGCATACTCTTTCATCACACATTCCTATACATACACAACTACAGAAGGTTCTGAACCATTGGATGTGTGCTGTGCATTGTACAGAATTGTGTAAGACGTCCCTATGTTATTTAATTCTTCAGATCTTGCTACAGCACAATAACTATCTAAGCTCAGAGTGGGACAACATTTTACGGAGCATGGCATAGGAATAACAGTGAAAAAGTAGGAATGAGTATGACATAAGAGAAAGAGTTTAAGTCTTCGGAAAGTTTTTGGTATCTTTGTGGTGCGAGTTTGAGGAGACAGATACAATAGGTTAGTACTGATTAAAATGAAAGCCCTTTTAGGAACAGCTGATTAAGGTCCCTTTTAAAACGCAGTTTGATATTGCCCATCAGATACGTGTCGCAATAGCATGCCAGATCATGGACCGAGTTCAAGAAAAGGACTCTTTCATAAAGGAAGACTTTTCAATCTGACATTTTCAGTTTTAGTTAGCTTGGCTTCTGGAAGTTCTCGGTCTCATTTATGAGGCTCCTTCAGGCACTGGAATGTCACTTTTTTGATGTTCTGATGGCGCAATGTGGCCATGTAAAGCCACTTTACATGGCTTTTCATGGCCCTGTAAATATGTGACCCCACTAAGTGAAAGGGGCGTTCCATGGGTGTTGCTGTGGGTGTTCCAATACAACACCCACAGAATCTGAAGCATTCACAGATTTCTGAAAAATCGTAAACCTGTGAATGACTCAGAATCTAACACCACCGCAGGGGTGGCGTTAGGGCGGCGCAACAAGGAGGAATGTTTTCATTTCTTCTTGTTTTTTCCTTTTTAGGTCGAGCCTAATCAGCGTGCAAGCGCTGCTCAGGATCTGACCTTTTGGAATCGGTCTGTACTCTTTGGAAAACTTGTGCATGTACTGCACTGTTTCCAATGAGTACTCGTGCATGTAAGGCATCTACCTTGCGGGAGCGAGCAGCTGCGCCATCTGTTTCCAATTATCGCGCCTGCGCTTGTTAATTGGAAACAGATGAAGCTGCAAGGTAGATGCTGTACATGCAAGGGTGCTTTCACTTTCTTGCCGGCTCTTTGCTTCGTCCTGCTAATGGTTCCTCCCTTCTGTCTCCTCCCCTGGTCTTACTCCTGTGCTTGGAGGTGTACGGGCAGTGGAGGCCAAGACAAACCTTTGTTGGGTTTAAAAGTTCTCAGGTTTTCTGCTTTAAAAGAGTATGTGCAATTGTGCATGTGTGTTTTAAATAGTTGTACACATTGGTTTTAGACAGTTAATGCATTATGATGACAACACGACAGCCTGGTCAGTGTCCACTAATGCTCACAGAAGGCGACCGTTGGCTTAGCAGAAGTATACAAATGCCACACGCAGACAGGTTGCAGGCACTGTGGATCAATGACACTATTCTGTGCCTACCTGTGCTTAAGAATCAATACAAATCATTCGAAAATGCCATTAAACTCAGAAGTTCCCTGTTTTAGACTTGCATACTTCATGTTTACCTACAAATTGCTGGCAGTGTCATTTGCAAGTTTTCCCAATCTCAGCCCTAGACACTGTGTTTCTCCAACCCGTCATCACCACCCTACACAAGATAATGGTTCTTCGGGACAGACTGCTCATTAAAGTTTATCCCAGAGGCTAAAGAACAGTCAAAGTAACTGCTCTGTGGCCACCTGGCCCGCGGACTGCCACTGGCTATTGCCATAAGTCAACGATTACTAGGCACTCAAAGAAAAAAAAATTAAGGAGGGGGTGAAAATGTGTTCAGTTCTTTAATGGGTAAACTAATCGTGTGGCATTTTAGAAGTTTAAACATTTTAGTAAAGTAAAAGAAGCCTGCACCCTATACTTTCCCATTATTGTGACGTCCTTCTGCTGCAACTCATTGGCGTCCATAGTTCCCTGTGGACAGTACTCATTTAACAAGCCCAGAATGATAACAGACTTAGCTGGCTTACGAAGTCCTGGAACGGGGGGCGGGAGGGTTTGGGGGGGGTGTCACTCAGATTTCTGCAAAGAGGACATTAATCCATGTCAGACAGGGTGGTTCTCTTTATGTGGCAGTTTCCTAAACTTGCAGCAGTTTCCTATGTCAATTTTAGAGTGCTTAGGAAAAATAATTGTCGCACTAGACAAGGGACGGAGGCAGCCCATCATGGCGACTCGGAGCTGATGCTCCATCTCCGTGTTGATCCCCCCCCCTTCCCAACTTCCTCAGCGGCATCCCTCCACCTCGTTCTCCCACCCTGAACAAAGTTTCCGAAAAAGGAATGCAGGTTGATCACTCGAAGATCATTTTCGCTCATCTCTGATTTAACATCGCGGAGAAACGAGCCTTGACGTAACCGCCTATGGCAACGCGAAGATTGTGCCTGGAGAGCTGAGAGGAGGTGCCTGGTGCCGCAAGAAGTGCACCGGGAGGCTGCCGGCCTCCGGGGCATATTTACAAGCCCCTTGTGCCACGTTTACGCCGCTGTTGTGTCACGCAAGGCGTCGTAAACGTGGCGCATCCCTGCGAGGCATTTACAACGTGACGCATCTATGGCGATGCGTCACGGTGTAAGGCCCTGCGCCACATGAAACCTGCGTCAGGTTTCATGTGGGTGTGTCCACACAGGGGTCGGCGTTCCGTCGCAGGAACGCTCGTGAAAAGTGACTCAGTGAAATCTACAAGATTTCACTGAGTTACCTTACCAACGCTGATGCGTCAAACCCCTGCGCTTGCTTGAAGCAGGCGTAAGGCTTGACGCACCACGTTAGAAATAGGGCAAGTTGGAACAGTGCTTGAGTTGCGTGCCGCTCGCAACACAACTTCAGCACTGCGCCAACTTTACGCCTAAGATGCGACACGCATCTGTTTATTCCTGCGTCATGGTGCGCCGCATTGTAAATGCGGCGCATCATGGGTGGCGCGAGGATATACTTGCGTGTCGTATCTTTCCTGGTACATCTCTGCTGATTTGCAGAGATGCGCCAGGCAACGTAAATATGCCCCTCCGTGTTTAACCAGTCAACAACGTCCCCAACCCTCGGCCCGCATCCTGATTTGAGGGCCTCTCACTGTGTTGACAGCCTTCTGGACGGACGGGGCACCGATAGTGCATGGCCAGCGGGAGCAAAGGTGAGAGCTCCGCCTGCGCCAGCGAGACGTGGCGCGCCACCACTTCACTCTACATCCTAAGCGCTGTCACCCCAAGCGGGGATCAGGCCCCTCAATAGCAGGAGCATTGTAAGATTGCGTGATGTAGTCTAGTGGTTGGAGGCTGGAGCTAAAGGGAGGAAAAGGAACGGGAGGAGCCAGGGACAGGAACTAGGGCAGTTAGTGTAGGGACGTGATAAGGAATAGAAGTACCCAATAAAGCTCCTAAAATATAAGGTTGTGTCCGCCTATGATTGCTGCCAAGACATGACATCTGGCGACGAGGGTGGGATGGTCACGCTGTATCCCTGCGTGAATCCCAGGAGCTGTGAAATCCGTCCTGTGAGGCACAGGCAGAAGGTCGCCGTCGTGACAAACGTGCCCAAGTGGAGACCGCCGCAGAGGTAGATGTGGACAGCCTTGTGGTGGGTGCCTCATAGCTCCGTGGCCAGAAAGCCACGTGGAGCGCAAGCTTGAAAGCGTCGTCAAGCGCCGAAGTTCGGGTGCTCACCCCCGATGCGTGAGGTTGCACATGGTCGCGCGCGGTGAGCGAAGATAAGGACGTCGGGAGCCTACCCCGGTCTTACCTGCAGATCAGCGCTGTCACAGCAGTCCTCTGTGGATCTTTGGAGAAGCTTTGAAGTCCGGCGTGGAGGTGCAGTGGTCCTGGCCTGGTGCGCCGATGCCTGCAGCCTGGCTTGGTGAGTGAACAACAGGATGCAGTGAAAATACATAGAAATCAATGAGAGCCCAAATCTCATCGAAAACGAGATTCCCAAGTTGGCGGCCATCTTAGAACCAGGCGATTTCCTCCAATCCCCTGTCAGGGACCTGAGTCGGCCATTTTGAAGTCAGGCCAATAGAGTTAAAGGACAAGCATTGATAAATGTAAATGACCAATAAGGAACAAGCCTTGGCAAGTGCAAAGCAACAAGCATTGGTAAATGCAAAAGACCAAACACTGGTAAATGTAAAGGAGCAAGCATTGGCAAAGGTAAACGAACAAGCACTGGCCAATACAGGAAGTGTGATGAAACAAGCCTAAGCCAATGCAAGAAATGTAATCAAGTAAGCACAAGCATATGCAAGAAGTGCAACAGAACAAGCATAAACAAAATGCAAGCAGAGCAACGATACGATTATGAGCAAATGCAAGAGACAAATAAAGACGATGGTGAGCACAAACAAGCACTGATACCAGCAACAAAAGTGAGAGGAACGAAAGTGTCAATAAACACAACAAGCACTGGCAAGTGTAAGAGATACACTGAAAACAAGCACAAGCAAACGCACGTTTCAAGTATAAGCAAGCCCGAGTGAATGCAAGCCTCGACGTAAACAAGCACAGCCCACACAAATCTCGAATGCGACAAACACAAGCAAATGCAAATCCAGAACGCGACAAGCACGAGCCAACACAAATCCAAACATACCAAGCACGGACGACTACAAGTCCCGAAGTCAGTGAGCACAGGCAAGTGCAGATCCCGAATGTAACAAACACGAGCAGAGGCAAGTACCAAAGTAAACTTTCAGCACCACGCGAAGATAAATGATCAACAGCAAGAGAAGCTAAGAAATCAAATGATCCAGAAGCATGAGTAAACGAATATCAAGGAAGCCTTCTCTCATCACTTAAGTGACTGGATAACCTGCGCTAGGCCGAAAAGAAACACAAGAACGAGATGTCACTGGTGTCATGTATCATCGCGGAAGAGCCCCAAATCACCTGCAGCTAGCAGGCAACCCTAAAGAAAGTAGGGATTTGCTGAGCCACGAGTCCCGCATGGTGTAGCTGAGTGGTGGCCATTTCGAACTCAGGAAATCCAAGATTAACTCACTGAGACAGTCGTACTAAGGGTGGACAGAATACAGTAGTCACCCAGGAGTGGCGAACCGTCCCAGAATCATAGGAAACGACCAGACACAGGATCTCGGCCGAAGAAGGTCAGCAAATAAGACGGGAAGTAAAGTGAACAGTCCTGTGACAGTAGCAGACTAAAACTTTCCTCCCTCATGGCGGTGGGAAAAGCAACCCTCCGGTCCAATCCCTGCATTGAAGTACCACCCCCAGTGACGCAGACTGACAGTCAGAGTTTGGGTCCCAAATGGAACCGGTGGCTGAAATCACTGGATGATTTTCTTGACACAATCGGTGAACGAAGAGATGGAAAATGTGTGATACTACTCCTCCAGCTAGTAGGTCATGAGGGCCGACACTTAGTCAGAACATTTTGTGAAAAGGACACAGAGACCTATGAAAGACTCCAAGAGAAGCTACGTGCCCATTTCCACGCACAGGCAGACGTGGATCATAATCGCATCGCCTTCAACACAGCACGGCAGGAACCAGGAGAACCATTGCCAAAATTCATCACTCGATTGCAAAGTCTGGTAAAATGCTGCCATTTCAACACATTCACAAATGAGGAAGCAGTTCGGCTCCGGATAATCGAAGGCTGTTCAAATTCCAAAACGAAGCGCAAGATCCTTCGAGGGCATTGGTCGCTAAAGGAAATCATCAGCAAGGCCGAAGTTGGAGTGCGGGTCAAAGCAAGAGACATATCAAAAGAATTGCACCCGAAGGCAAGACACAAAGATACCAGGAAAGAGACATCCCTCATGTCTGGGAACAAAGCCCAAGAAACAAACAAAACGAGAAAGAGGGAGGGTGAAGGCAGACCAGAGATAAGACAAAGGGAGAGACAAAGTGACATGGAATACTCCGAGTCAACAATACAAAAGACCGGGACAATCCAGGATTGTGACAGTCTCACTGACACAACCTCAAGGAGTCATTCAAAGTATAGCACAAACTATTCTGAAGAGGATGAAGCGTCAAGTGGGACAGATCGCACCCATGGACAAGATGGCAGCCTGCCCAACAAGCGGGCAAGAAAGACAAACTACAGAAGATGGGACCAATCCTGTCAACACTGGAAATCGGCACACGAACACCCCCGGGCATCCTCCCACTATTCGCCAAATTCTGTAGATGAGTCCGAGGAAGCATCAAGTAGTGGGACACATCACCCCATTGGCACGGATGTAAGGACACCAAACAAACGAAAAGAAGCAAACCACATAAGACAGAGTGATTCACTCAGACCCCGGAGAGGCAAAGACAAACGCACTCATGAGATCCGAGACAACAAGGAAACTGAGAGAAGGCCATTATCATCATACGAGAGAGGCAGAGATGAAGCACCCTGGGATCAAACACAAGAAATAAACATGTGGTTATCAAACAACCTCTACAGTGAGATGACACCAAAGCCACTTCAAGAAAGGTACCCAGAGAAATATCCCAAAGAAACCTCCGACGCTAGGAGCAGCCCGTCACGGCCTACCTGTTTCAGAAATCTACCATTTGAGACACACTCAAAGGAACGTTCTCAAAGGAAATCAACAAAAGTCTACTCCGATTCAGAAAGCACGTCTGCTCGATCCCTCGAGTCGACCGAGTCATGGTCCCGACAACGGCCATGGCGGCAACCACCCGAACACACCATAGAACCAAAGGACAATCTTCCCGTCAAGAGCAACATGTCTCACACCAATGTCTCTGAATACTCAATCACTCCACAGGACAACCTGTCATGTCAGTCGCAGTTATATCAAGACATAGATAATACACCGTCACCCCTGAGGGGGTCAGCAAGGCTGACTCAAAGGGCCTACAAAAGGAAAACAGATATAGTGGACATTAGTCACCGGATGGGAAGGGACCAGCCAGTCACTCTGCAAGGAAAGCCGGAGACAGATCATCATCGGATGAGAGAGAAACATGCCTATGCACAGATAGTCCAAGAGTTCACCAGTCCAAAACGCGAGCGGGAGTGGATGAGACAACCAGAGGCAGTGAATGAGTCCCCGAACCGAACCAAGGCAATCTCTTCAGATAGTACCTTACCATCTGGTATACATGACTCTGAACAGGAGGGCAGTGTTGCCCTCCACCGGACAAGACAAAAAGAAGTAAAAGTAGATGCAGGTGCTCGGAAGAGAACCAGAACATCATCCACTCATGAAGGAGATCGAGCGTCAATAGAACAAGAGCCACAAAGGAAAACAGACTGCCACTGCTGAGCTGAGCCAGTAGCAGTCACACAACAAGAGAGAACCATGATAACTGCGGAACCTGAGAATAAGCAGTTCACACGCAATGGTTTGTATTCTCAAAGGTGCACTCCCGCAGTCAAGGATGCCCTTGTTAAGACAACGGAAAGATCGACCAAAGCCAGGCCCACCACTGATTCGACACTTCTGATGCTTGAAGAACAGGCTGTCCGCCGACCTGTGTGGCTGATTGAAGAATTGCGAACACTGTGGAAATGAAGTTCATTTTGTTAAGAAAGGGGGGAGATGTAAGATTGTGTGATGTAGTCTAGTGGTTGGGGGGTGGAGTTAAAGGGAGGAACAGGAACGGGAGGAGCCAGGGACAGGAACAAGGGCAGTTAGTGTAGGGACGTGATAAGGAATGGAAGTACCCAATAAAGCTCCTAAAATATAAGGTTGTGTCCGCCTATTATTGCTGTCAAGACACGACAGCACTGATGGGATTTAAGTGGGGGTCCTCCACCCTCACCCTCTGTCGCACCCTTGGACCTGGGGCAGATCCCAGTGAGTTTGTTGAACCGAGCGCCTGACCCTTAGATGGCGGCCCCTGTGAGGGGAGGTCGAGCTGGAGATACTGCGCGCATAGGTGGAGCTGACAAGGAAGTAACAACTGTCCAAAGGATGAATGGTGGCGTGGACCAATTCACTTGCTTGGCTTCCCTGAGGACCCCCCCTCCCAAAACAATGTGTTTACCTTGGGACTTTGAGCAGTTTCTGACCCTAATCAGGGCTGATGACTCGAGGCAGAGACTGAGCTAAGATGGTGCCCGAGTCGGGGCTGCTCTGAAATCAGGGAGCCATAAAAAATATCTATGTATCTGGAGGGGCAGTCAGTATCTCCTTTTTACCTAGCAGAGGCACTCCCACCCTGACTCGCAAGGGACCAAACTACTGAACACTGCTTTCTTACTAGCTCTCTAGGCCTATGATGATGCCTCCTGGGCGGATACCTGAACTGTTTACTAATACAGCGGAGCCAGAGCAACCTTGGTTGATGCCCGGTGGAGCTGTCCTATGCAGCTAAAGAAGAGCTTACCCCCTTGGCCATGACCTACCCAGCCGGTCATCTGACATTGTTTTCCTTGTCACCATGTCTATGTTTCCTGCCCCACCTCCTCCCCCTGTGCTTCTTTGATTTAACTGATGCAACTATGTTACCTGTAACTTGCTGGTCCTAACGTGATTCTTTGATTCAATTGATGTCTCTATGTAACCTGTAACTGGTTCATCCTAATGTAAAGCGCTCTGATACCTTCGGGTCGAGCCAGCGCTATATAAAACTTTGCAAATAAATAAATAAATACAAATAAATAGACGCTCAATAAAGCAGAAGGGGGTGCGTGGCTAGCAGCCAACGAGAATGGCCGCTGCCTAAGAGGGCTCCTGAATCCCGAGACAAATCCTGCAATATCCGCTGCCATCCACCTCCCATAATTGAAGAAACAAGCAGAACCCCACTCCTTACCTCCTGGGGGAGACTCGACGGGAGCAACGGCCTGGAAGGCGATTCCGGCAACCCTCTTTGATGCATCCCCACTGAGGCGGCAGTGGCGGCAATAGCAGACTCCCGCAGTGTGAAAAGTGAAAAAGCGGCCGAGGGATACTGAAAACGCCTGGCAGCTGGCGGGTCCAGGAGGGGTCCTGAGGTGTCTTACGTCTGGAGGAGTGCTCGGTGACATACGGAGGCCAGCCGAGTGCTCTAGCGCCAAGCAGTGCTGCCGGAAAGGGGAGGACCTGGTGAGTGTCTTAATCACCTGAGTCCCCGGCTTAACGGCCTTCACAAGCAGCGGCGGCCATCATAGAACTTGCGGTGCCTGAGGGGCTGAAGCTTGGACGGGCACTCTGCAGGGAGCGGAGGCACAGTGGCAACCCAGGACCTCAGCTCGCCTGCGTTACGAAGCCTGGCGCATATCTAGTAGCCTTCATAGCGGAGGGGCACGGCGGACCCAGGCTCAAGGACATCAGCGGTTATGAGCTAGACGAGACCCCGGTTTTGCGGCCTGAAACGGAAAGCGGATGAGAGGCGTTGAGGAAGGCCTGGTGACTGCCGGTGTGGCAGCGGCCTCTATAGTTGGTGAGGGGCACGCAGCATAGACCTGCAGGTACAGAAGAGAGCGCCGGAAAAACAAGGGGCGCCCAAAGGTAATTGGAAGTGGCGTCCTGTCGAGAGTATCACCCTGCAGCTTCAGTGCATAGGAGTGTTTGGCTTTATCGGCAGCGATCTGCACTGAGGCCTGTGGCGGGACCCACTGGAAAGACAGAGCGCCGAGGCCCACTAGGCGCTAGACTGGGCGCAGTGGGCTAAATTGAGGCCCCGGCTTACGGCCTACACGGGAGGCGAATACAGGCACGGGCGCCAGAGCAGAGGCACTGAACATTGAGGCGATTGTCCTGCTAGTTAACGCGGGGCACCTAAAGATGACTAGTGAGTCAATGCCGATGGTGAATTATCGGCTGGTGACTTCGAGTACACACAGTTTCGTAATCTACGGCACACGAGGCCCTGTGGGCCAGCTGAAGTACTGGAAGGAGGCATCTGCGCTTGCTCCCAAAGCCTAAGTGCGCAGTTGAGGCCATAACTGGGAGGTCTTCTGAGCAGTTAATCTGACTGGAGTGGGCCCTATAGAAGTTACCTGACGCATTGATTAGGCCGACAGCTCTACGCAGGAGTGACTCTGGGGCATGCACTAGAAATAAACGCTTTGTCAAGTGGTGGCAGATGATGGCAGTGAGGGGCACTTGAGGCTGGAGGCGATTAGCCCTGAAGACTCCCTACACATAGATTGCATTGGCGCAGTGGGCCGCTACTGCCTCCTACGGGGCCACAGTACTGGGAACCCATGTGAGACATTATTGATCTTGAAGTGGGGTGCTGGGATTCCTGAAACTCCCCCAATTGATCAAAGACAGGTTGGTGCTATAGGAGCCGTAGCTGGGGCTCGAGGGGAGTTCTGAACCCGGCCTGACCTTTCAGAAAGAGGTGCTGAAAGCTCCAGCCCCACAGGGGATATTGTAATAGAGTGCCACGAAAAGAGGGTGGAGACGCTTCCTGAAGAAAGCTGGCAAAGGCAATCACACCACACTGACTAAAGTTGCAAAGTGTGCAGAAGCCCAGCCTAGATAATCTGTGTTTTGGAGCCGCGATACCCAGATGGCGACTCCGGAAGTGATATTCACGAAAGTGGTAGTCACTCTTACCAACGATTTGTGGCTAACTCTCTGGTGCTGGCCCGTGCTCAAAACTAGTGAGGCATCTACTAACGCGCATCCATGGCAACAGGAGGGTAGGGGTCTAAGGCGAACGCCCAAAAGCAGCTGGCCAAATTTGGATGGTCCAAGTGGACGACAAGGGTGATTCGGCGCAGTCGGAGAAGGATGGAGGGGCAGCTCCCTCTAGACAAGGACCGGAGATAACCCTGCATGATGTCATGGCGGCTAATAATGGAGTGCGTGCTTCGGTGGACTCGGTCACAGTGAAGCTCTCTCTAATCAGGGCGGACTTCCGGAAGATGGACGAGAAAGTCAAGCAGCTTAAGGTAGTCACCAGCGCCCTACAGACGGACATGTCGGAACTTCAGACGCAGATGCTCAAAATGCAGAGGAAGCAGGAGAGGATGGCACAACAGCACGATGATTACGAAGGCCGGGTCCGCCGTAACAACATCCGCATCTTAGGGGTTCCGGAAAGAACGGAGGGCCGGCAGCAGACTTATATGTAGAAGACCTCATCACGAAGCACCTACAGCCTAAAACTCTGTCCAGCTACACTCGGTAAGCACTAACTAAGAAAGATTGTTTTTAGTTATTTAACTTACATGCCGCACATATTCTGATTAAACAGCACCGACACTTCGAGTGTGTGTCTCGTTGTTTACACCTTTTTTCTATTGGTGTGACAAACACCGTTGATGCGAACTCGGGTTTATTCGTATAACTAAATGCTTGGACTTCACTTAACATAACATCTCACCTCACGGCTCGCATAATCTGCCTATAAACTTAGCAGCATCTAGAGCAATGGAAAGGCTCATCAGTTCACTCAAACCACCCATACCACTCATAAACTACAAGTCATCATTAGTTGGCATTTTTTTTATCATTTTCATCATGTATATATGCTTGGAACACGCGTATCATTGTGCACAGAATATCCCCAGATGATGGCAATGATGCCGAAATGCATTGGGATTGACTGAAATCATCTAACAACTGAAATGCATTCTGGCAATTGAAGTGTTTGAAGAATTGTAACATTCTTACAAGAATTGTGATACAACAATCCATTAAAAGATGTAAATCTTCATCTGAAGGACTAAATATCTTCTTTCACAACGCTTTCCTTTACCTGAGAAACCTTGTTAATAAGGACACAACAACCAGTGCCCGGGGACATACCCCACTTGCATGGGGATGCAACTTCTTTAGAGGGCTTGGATATACCCATCGGATGCAAGACTTACCCAGAGAGGACCTAGTGCAAGGTTTAAGACCGATGGGTTTAAATGATGTGATCTTAATGGGACTAGACAATACGAACAGTGGATGGCTAAAATACAAGTTAATTGTGATGTGAGTAGGCAAGGATGGGAGTTGATCGTCCCTTGCATTTCCAGCATTTCAGGGGGGGAGAGAGGCACTCTGCCAGGTTTGGGAGTGGGTAGTTCTAAATCCACGGGCAAGGGGGCAGGGAGGGGGGGCGGAACCAGAGGGTCTGGAATTTGGGGATGTTTCTTTCTTGACTGTTTTTATTGGTAAGCATTGTGATACTGTGATTCAAAAGCATAAAGTAGCCATATTGAACATTGGACGGCAATTGTTGAGTGGGCAGTTTCAAGTTTTTTCTCAATTTGTGATGATCCGAGTACTGAACATTTGTGTAATGCATAGCTATGGGGGGATAGAGACCAAACCCTTTCTATAATGACCTGGAATGTCAATGGGGTTGGAGATAAGATTAAACGAGGGATCGTGCAACAGTACCTAAAAGACATTCACCTGATGTGGTCTTGCTGTAAGAAACGCATCTTGTGGGCCAGAAATCCAAGGCATCACTAGGTGGGGATACAAACTTCTAGTACACGCAGACACCACCACGGGCTAGAGGGGGATGGCCATATTAGTAAAGAAAAATACGCCCCTTATTGTTCATAAGACATTGGCGGATACGGGGGGGGCGCTTCGTAGGGGCAGAGGCCCAGTGGGATGGAAAGGACATCAACATACTCTCAGTGTATTTACCGCCCGCTCTGGGCAAGGCGGCATTGGAGGACCTAGGAAGGAGGCTGACGAGACTCACTCATTATGGGGGCAGACTACAACATGACCTTAGATGACACTGTTGATCGCCACCCACCGAAGTCTGGGAGAAATCTAACAACCTAATGTCTGGTTTCGCAAAGGCACTGGGTTTGACAGATGTAGGCCGTGCGCTTCACCCAACCCGGCAAATTATTCACATATTTCTCTAATGTCCACCGTAGTTTATCACGTATTGATTACTTCCTCACACACTGTCCTCGATAGGCAACTTTTCCCAGTATAAAGTTCTACCCAGAGGCATATCGGACCATTCCCCAGTCTGGATGGAATATACGCACTGGGAATGACAAGCACGCACCACTATTGTCCTTAACCCATGGCTCCTACACATACCGGATGTTAGGGAAGAACTCCGCACACAAACGGAGAACTATTTTACTGAAAACGTGGGCTCAGTCAACTCCGCACAAATAATCTGGGAAGCATACAAAGTGGTTCTTAAGGGGCAAGCTCTGTCATTGAAGACGGGTTATATCGCCAAAAAGTGCGAGCTCCTGGTCTAGGTAGAGTCAGACCTCCTCGAACTAGAGCGGGAGTATTAGCAAGATCCCTCACCAGGCAAAAGTCATAGATTCCTACTGAAGCAAGATGAATAGAGGATAAAAAACAGGGAAAATATGGTGGCTAAACACCATGCCACCCAACACAGACTCTAGCGGAATGCATGCTAGTACATCACACAGACCTAGGGCATGAACTGTGAGTTTAGCAAAGCAAGACAGGTGCATAAGTGCCCCTGTTTTAGAATTAGGCACTGATGGAAAATCATTCACTTTTTTCAGGACGGGCTAATTCAGAGGAGAATCCACGAGTGCGGATCCTCACTTTGGTGAACAACCTTTACAACGCAACTTTTACCACGCAGTGCCTTTACAACGCGGTATTTACAACGCAAACCATTACAACGCATTGGGGCGCGCTAGGATAGGGAATAAGTTTCATTTACTATCCAATACCTTCCCTAGTGTCCACGGGGACTGGAGTTGGAATAGTAAATTAAACTTTTCACTATCCAGCGCCCCAAAGCGCTATGCATTGTAAAGGTTTGCGATGTAAAAACCGTGTTGTAAAGGCATGCGTGGTAAAAGCATGCGTTGTAATGTCATACATCCCCTCACTTTCCTTCCATTACCACCCAACTCCAATTCAGGCCACAGTTTGCCCGAAGAGTTCCACTGGTAGCAACGTGGATACGAGCGTCAAGATTGGCAAGGTTCTAGAATTCAGATGCATGGATTTGGGGGTTTTGAACTATAAATTAATATTTTAACAGGAAAGCAGCAATTCCCCTGACTCTCACTGATTCTCAGACTGACTGACTCTCTCACTCTCTCTCTCACTGACTGACCATCACTGACTCACTGACTCTCTCACTCTCTCTTAGAGGTTACGCTAGACCCGTCTCATTTCTTAATTTGGACCCACGTGTGGGAGTGCAGATTGATAATGGCATCCAGAAGTCTGGACGGGACCCCCCAAGCTTGCATTTTTACCCATAAAGAGGCTCTTGGAACTTTATCAAAGGCCACTTTAAGGTCGCGAAACAGGCGTACAAGGGCCTTGATTTTGCGATGGCTTGGTTAGCTAAAAGAGTGACTGCAGAGATGTTCGTAAGGGTACCCATCCCAGCCCGGAATCCAGTCTGCGTTGGAGGAATAAGGGTTGTATGACTGATCCAAGCCTCTAGCTCTACCAAGAGATTAGATGTATATATTTTTGCCTCCACATCTATCAGCGCGATCAACCTGTAGTTGGAGGGATCCGAACGGGAACCCGACTTGTAGATTGGATTGAGGATGCTTCCTCTCCAGGACTCAGGGATCAAGCTGTCACCACGCAATGGGGTGAAAGAGCAACGGAACTCTTAAATTAGATTTATGCCTGCATTTGCGCTAGGTAGCACATTGTCGTCCAGCGTAGGGAAAAGAAAGGAATGCACAGTTTAATGTTAGATGTGGCGTATTCTTGTCCTTTCCCTTTCACGCAGCGTAGCAAGGTGACATGCAGCTCTGTGATGCATGCTTTTTAAATAAATATGCCCCTTTGCCTGTAAGTCTTGGAGTTTTTCAGTTATCTGTGCTTAATCAGTTGCATAATTTTGGGTTTGAGTAGTGTATGTCTGGCCTTTTCTATCGTATGCATGTGGTGTGATGCTAATGTCACAATCCCAACATCAGGTTTTGAATGTAAAAAGTCAATCGAGTCTTTTCTGTGGTGAACAGTAAAAAATAAAAGTTTGCAACCAAAAAGGTAGCACGCTAATTTATTTGTGCAAACAGTATTTATGTGAACTGCACATGCTACTCATAGTTGTTGAGGGAACTACATGTACTCCACATAAATATAATGACAAAACATCTCATAGCTCTCAGGAGTATGACTGTTTGGTACACAGCAACAAACCCTGCATAGAATACTATGTCAGAGGATGACTACATTAACTGCCCATCATACTATTGTACAGTGGCGTCACTAGGGTTGGTGTCATCCGGTGCGGGTAACTCATGGTGTCACCCCCTCACGACTTACCACATGGAACTCCTCCTCTCTGAGTCCGCAGTTGGCAAATAACAGGACCATACCACCCTATCAAAAATTATGCCACATTACACCAGGTGATTTCCCTTTTCTTTCTGCATAATTTAGTCACCCCCCCCCAGATAATGTGGCCCACCTCTGCTGCATAATTCCAGTGGCCCTAGCTACCAGTGGCATTAGGATACTAAATGGCCCCGGCCGAGGTACTGGGTAGTTGCTTGGTAATGACTAGCAGCCGCAGCTGCTGTGTAACTAAATTCTAGTTCTATTAATTTTAAGGATGTTTACCTTGTGTGGATAGCCTGGAAATCTCCTAGACCCTAGTTTGAAATCCTCTGAAATATAGGCATTTCATCTATTCCATCTTCTAGTCTGTATGAATCCCTAAAATTGGAGGAGTTGGCATAAGCATTTCACGTTGAGCATTGCATAGCCCTATACAAATACATTTTGCTTTAGATGTCATAATCTGTGGGGGACTTGAAAGCTGAAGCCAGGTTCTCACTCAACAATACCAAGCAAATATACATATCTTGAAAAAGCTGGTTGGTTTATCATAGCTCAGATCGCAACATGTCGGAATATTGTCTCAAACCTACAAAACAGAATGTGAAAACTATTGGTAAAGAAATTAATAATGAAACTCTCAAAATAGGTTGAGCTGACAGAGTTGAATTGTTATGGAATAGAATGCACGTTACTCAACCCGGAGTGCTTCTAACGACTCCCTCAACTTCCTACTACCTTCTGACTAGTAGAGATGTTCCTAACACATAAGCAAATTGAAGGCTATTTCCTCTTGCATCCATCTTTCTTGTTTTGGCCTTCTATTCCCAACTTTTCTTGCTCCTTTCCCAATCCTGCTCATTAACTTCCTGTTGCTCCTTCCCTCTTGCAAGCTCCCATCTCTACCTTTCCTCATCTCCCCTTACTCTCACGGCTCCTAATTTTGACATCATGTCTGCACATTTACCTCCTGTCTACCTATGTCCCCCGTCAGCCACTTGCAATAAATTACTCCAAAATCGGAAATGACAACTTTTAGAACATTCCTGTGCCTTCAGATTTAAAAATGAAATCCATTTTTATTGGCCTTTACCATGTTTCATGCTATGTTGCCATTTTTGCATGCTCCAGCAGCTAAATTACAAGATGTGGGAACAGGATACTTTAGGGCAGATTTACAATAACTGGCGCATCCTTGCATATCAGCAGGGATGCGCCAGTAATTGTGCATCACGGCTCCGCCACCATGGATGCACCACATTTACAATGTGGCGCACCATGGGGCAAAAATGGACAGATGCGTGACGCATCTGCTTCCGTAACGGCGGTGCATTGCTGGAGTTGCGTCGCAAGCGCGACGCAGCTCCAGCAAGGCCCGGGGGTGCCGTATCCTGAAAATGTTGCGTCAATCCTTATGCCTGCTTCAAGCAGGCGCAGGGTTTTGACTCAGCATGGCATTAAAAGTGGCTGTGTGAAATCTTGTAGATTTCATTCAGCGACTTTTAGGAGGCGTTCCTGCGCCGGAACGCCCCCCCCCCCCTTGCGATGGAACGCCTCCCTCTGGCGCAGGGCTTTACAGCGTGATTCATCTCGGAGATGCATGACGTTGTAAATACCCCGCACCATGGTGCATCTTTTACGCCGCCGCTGCGTCACAAAAGTGACACAACGGCGGCGTAAAAGAGGCGCAAGGGGCTTGTAAATCTGCCCCTTAGATCCTAATCCGGATTTCACCAAATCGTGTGATTCTGGGAAAACTGCATAATTCCCTTATCTTCCGAAAGTTCGATCCCGGTTTCCATTTATTTGTAAACGCTGAAAAATACTGGACTATGTTATTGTTGCGATACGCCTGACGGATGGCCGGCCGATAGCTGCGCATGAGGGAGATTAAAAAAAGATTTCCAAATGAAGTTTACATAGCTGCACATGTGGGGATCTGTTAGTACTGCTATGCTAATATTTTCAGGCGAATATATACTTTATTGTATGTGTCTCCTTAACACACTAAGACACCACGGTGCGAGTACTGTGCACGTTTATCACTTAAATAAAAGTGAACATATACTACTTCCAACTTAATTTCTTCATCACTGAAAAATCTGGATAAGTGCCAATAGGAGAAAAATAACTGTGACCGAATCCAGTCTGAAATGTGATACTTTGATACTTTAGAAGCTGGATCCCTACTTCTAACGAGAAAAGAAAAACTGCAAGACGCAGAATGTAAATGAAACCATTAAATCTGGGGGGCGCCTGTGCGTGTGCCATGTGTGTCTGACTGTGTGTGCCCGTGTGCTCTGCCGCCTGCAACCTCTGTCCGTTTCCAAACTGTGCGGGTGGGGGCTCTGGCAGTGCACGGCTGACTCTGTCAGGAAAGCCGAGCTCAGGGCACACTGTAGTATTTTGTAAGCAGGTGCGCTTGCAGAGCAGAGGCGAGGCTGCAGAGCTGTGTTACACAGCGTAACCAGTCAGATTGGTGTCACCCCATGTATGGTGTCACCCGGTGCGGTCCGCACCCCCCGCACCCCCTAGTGACGCCGCTGCTAGATACTGCATCATAAAAGTATGCACAATGTTAGAAGTAGATTTGTAATGATACCTAACCACTGATGAACTAATGAGAAGTTAATAAAGATATTGATATGTATTTTCTTAATGCATAAATGAACAATAACAGACAAACGATAATATTGAGGAGCTGTTTTGTTTATGCACACTCCAGCCGCACAAAATACGGGGTTTATTTACAAGAAACTGACACGTCTGTATAGATACGTCAGTTTCCTGCGCCTGCGTGCAAAACCCTTCCGCCACCATGATGTGAAGTATTTACATCTTAAAAATACATATGTATTTCTTGTAGGGGAGACTGGACATAGACAAAATATGGTGAGACCCAAGAACCTGAATTCGCTATCATAGATACAATACATTACTGCCCTTTTCTTTTTACACAGGACAGTGCAGCAAATTGAAGTGCAACATTGCCCTGCATCAAACTGTAGTATATAAGACCCTAATTTGTGCTTTCAACTACACGTGCCAGTATGCAAAGATGCTAGAATCCTAACAAGGGTTCAAGTTAACACAATACGTGCATTACATTTTAAACAAAAAATGAAAAAACCTATAGAAAACATTATAATATGAAAAATATGGAAAGTTTTATCAATGAAGACACCGAAAAGGAAAAAGGAAAGAGAAAAAAGAGAAAAAAGAGAAAACCATGTTTTATTATAAAATTCATAGAAAACATTTTATTCACAATGATAAATAATTCAATCCTAAAACATATAAGACAAAAGGCGCTCAACACAATACACAAACAAAGACCTATATATTAGGCCTGGGCAGTAAATTCCGTGCCGCTCGCGGAATTTGGGTAATTTTGCGGTCCGTGGAGAACGCAGAATTGCCAAAAATTCTGCAAATCGCGGGTTCGCTGATTTTTTTGCTTGTTCTCGCTTTCAAAATGCATGTTTGCGAAATATTTCTCCCCGAGCACGCAAACAGCGTTCGCGAACAGAATAAAAGAATCGCGAATGGGTGGAACAAGCAATTCCACGTGTTCGCTGAACTTTTGCGTGCTCGCAGAGATTATTTACTGTTTCGCTGAGCTTTGCGTAGCGTGACTACACAAATTCCACCCACCCCATTCTACTTCTTGGAATTCCGTGTAGTTGTACTCTGTCAACTACGTTTACCCTTATTTGAATATCTATTTGCGTTGCTGTTAACACCTTTACTGCGGCGGCTATTCCGCCTCAGCGCTAAGGGGGCGGGGTGGCAGCGCGGCGAGCCCATGCTGGTGACGGAACCGCTCAGTCACCAGCCTCGGTTGAGCAGTGCTCATGACGGAGCGGTTTCGTCATGGCCCCACCCGCTCAATGGAACGCCCAGCGCAGGCGCGGAATCCGCGCCGCGCAGGCGCGGCGAGCGGGCCATGACGAAACCGCTCCGTCATCAGCACAGCCCCACCGCAGCTGATGACGGAGCGGTTCCGTCATCAGCATCGAAGGAGTTAAAGGGGGAAGATGTGTAGTGTCGCAGTCTAGTGCTCAGCACCCATGTGAGCGGCAGGGTGCCTTCTGGGAACATTCCTAGGCGCGGGCATAATTCAATGTGGAGACTACCGTGAGTACACGCGCGTCTCTCTCCCATGTTACAATAAAGGCGTCTACAGTTACCAGCAGCTCCTGTAGTCATTTATGGTAGGGTGACCAGAATTGTAAAGCCAACAAGCATTGAAAATGCAATAGGTCTCGCAATAGAAGAGTTTGACCTTTTTCGTTTTGCAAATGGATGAGTGGCGTTGCGTGGATGAGTGGCGTTGCGTGGATGAGTGGCGTTGCGTGGATGAGTGGCGTTGCGTGGATGAGTGGCGTTGCGTGGATGAGTGGCGTTGCGTGGATGAGTGGGGTTGCGTGGATGAGTGGGGTTGCGTGGATGAGTGGGGTTGCGTGGGTGCGTTGCGTGTGTGAGTGGCGTTGCGTGTGTGAGTGGCGTTGCGTGTGTGAGTGGCGTTGCGCGTGTGAGTGGTGTTACGTGTGTGAGTGGTGTTGCGTGGGGGGATGGATGGATGGATGGAGTGGGGGATGGCTGGATGGATGGAGTGGGGGATGGATGGATGGAGTGGGGGGATGGATGGATGGAGTGGGATGGATGGATGGAGTGGGATGGATGGATGGAGTGGGGGGATGGATGGATGGAGTGGGGGATGGATGGATGGATGGATGGATGGATGGATGGAGTGGGGGATGGATGGATGGAGTGGGGGATGGATGGATGGAGTGGGATGGATGGATGGATGGATGGAGTGGGATGGATGGATGGATGGAGTGGGATGGATGGATGGATGAAGTGGGATGGATGGATGGAGTGGGGAATGGATGGATGGATGGAGTGGGGGGATGTATGGATGGAGTGGGGGATGGATGGAGTGGGGGATTGATGGATGGAGTGGGATGGATGGATGGATGGATGGAGTGGGATGGAGTGGGATGGATGGATGGATGGATGGAGTGGGATGGATGGATGGAGTGGGGGGATGGATGGATGGAGTGGGGGGGATGATGGAGTGGGGGGAGGGATGGATGGAGTGGAAACCGGGCGGCAAGGGCTGTGATTTATAATGTGTTATGTTTAGGAGTAAACGGGCGTACGACATAGCAGGTATGTCCATCTTTAATGAATATGTAGGGCACAAATGACGTGATAAACAGAAGAGGCGCAGATTGGTGGTTGAAGAGCCCAGAGAGTAGTAAAAACAATAACAAAAGATGCAGCAAAGGCTTCAAAGTTAAGAAAAGATGCAGGCACTGCTTTGGTATTGTGAGGAGGAGGACATGTAACCGGAAATACAATGTTTATAATGTAAAAGTTTAAATCAACAGGAAACATGAGAAATTACCTGGCTGCAGTGGAAATTAAAGAGAAACATGCAGACAAAGGTTTTATGCCGGAGGACCCAGATGAACCAGGACGGGAAAGCAAATATTTATGATGTAAAACTATATTAACAGCAAACCTGCGAAACCATGTGGGGAAGGAGGATATTTAATAAACAGAGAGGTAGGTGAAAACATAAAAGAAACAGGCAGGCAAATCTTTCTGATTCTATAGAGGTTAAAACGCACGGGGAAGCTTTAATTTGTAATTTAAAACGTTAATGTAGCAGGAGTTTAGAAGTGTAGATAGTTTAAAAGATTAAATAAACAGGAGTAAGCAGGCAATGAAACATAACAAGTGAGACGGAAAGCCAGAGGCCAGCATCAAACGGACAATACAGAGGGTCTGTTGCTTGTGTGCTCAGCCGTGACCTGCGCCAAGGAGCTGAGAGCGTTGGGAGAAGGGGGTGTAGTGCACGCGCTGGGAAGAGCAGCAGCAGGGAGGGGGTGGCAAATGGTTCTTTGCTTTGGGCGCTCTGTAGTGGGGAAGGGGGATGGGGCACGTATAGGAGGTGGCAGGAAAAACAGGGACAGGGTAGAAGAAACAGTAAGGGGATGGGATAAGTTAAACAAGAGGCTGGGAAACAAAGAACGTGTAGCTGGAGGGGGCGGGATGGATTACAGAGAAGGAAGACGGGTGGGAGAAATGTTCGAAAAACAAGTAAACGAGTAAAACAAGAGCACTTACAGGGGGCGGAGCAGGGAGAGCGGCCTTTGAAGTGCACTTTACACGGCCGGCCGGCAGTGAAACTGAAAGCATGGCCGGCCGCCGTGAAAGCCTTTGATGACGCAGCAGGGGGAACAGACGGCGAGAGGGTGTGAAAGCAGCAGGGGCAGGCAGGCGGCTGGGGGCATGTGCACGCGCTTTTAAGCGCATGCGCATTAAGCTTCAATTTCAGGGGCACTGCAAGGAATCGCCACGATTCCTTGCAAGTTGGTTAAAGACTGTTTAAGCCCCAATAGTCTCGCAAGCTCGATGCGCATGCGCATCGACAGGCGAGACCTAAAAACCGGGACATTTCGTGAAAATAGAGGAAGGACTACAGTTTTACTTCAAGCTAGCGCCCAGAATGACAGCGTTCCGCAACAGAGAACTACAGAAGAGGCAGTTAGAACATACATAAAATGCAATTTTTTAACCCAGAAGCGTGCCTGTTGATTAAATTGCTTTATTGGAACAAGTGCTAACAATCCCTGCTTAGTAAAACATAAAAATAAAAGCACCTCACTCTGTATGCTGTCGACCCTCTCAAAAAAACGGGACAATAGCAAAATTTCCTGAAATCTGCCGGGACAGCTGGTGGAAAACCCGGACTGTCTGGGCAAATCTGGGACGCCTGGTCACCCTAAATTTTATGGGGCCTCATCCTTCACCACAAGCACGTGATCTGCCCAGGATCACAGGAGCTGCATGGAAGCTCGAACCTAAAAAGACAGGCCCTGGCCCAGCCAGAGGGGACAGCATACCTTGCCTGGGCAAGGGAAAGGGTAAACACCTTAACCCCTTCGCTGCGGCGGCAATTCCGCCGCAGCGCTAGGGGGGAGGAGGGCCGTGTGGCGCTCCCATGCTCGTGACGGAACCGCTCCATCACGAGCCTCGGGCACGCTGTGCTTGTGACGGAGCGGTTCCGTCACGGCCCCCCGCTCAACAGAACGTCCAGCGCAGGCACGAAATCCGAGCCGCGCAGGCGCGCCGAGCAGGCCGTGACGGAACCGCTCCGTCATCAGCACAGCGCGTCCGAGGCTGGTGACGGAGCGGTTCCCACCAGCATGGGAAGGGTTAAACAAAGTGTTTCCTCACTATTTAACCAGGGAGGTAAGCATAGGATAGGGTGACCAGATCTTGAGAACCAAAATCTGGGACATTTTGCAAAAAATAGAAGATGGACTGCAATTTTAAATCAACCATGCTGTGCAGAATGACAACTCTTATCAACATAGGAACACAAAAGAAGCACTAAGAAAATAAATAAAATGTAATTTCTAAAACCAGCAACATACCTGATAATTAAATTGCATCCTTTTAACAGCTGCTAACTCAAACAGCTTGAAAACACCCAATCAGTGCTTCCCTTTAGTTTGAGTCGACCCCCTCTAAAAACCGGGACATGAGCCAAAATTGGTAAAATCTGCCCTCACAGCTGGTGAAACTGTCCGCTCAAATCCGGGACGACTGGTCACCCTGGCAGAGGAGGCAACCGGGACAAGCACTGCTCTGCAGCGGCTCCAGGAGAGAGGAACCCACCACGCCTGGTACCCCGGGCGGTCTCCCCTCTCATGCATGACCCGGTAAAAGCAGCAGCAGCACCCGAGGTCCAATCACGTGGCCTCGCCCGAGTCCAGTCTGAAGGCAGCTCAGCAGCATCCCCGGCCATGAGCCACACCCGCACTCCCACAATCCTTTGCGTCGTATCTACATACAGCCCCACATGGAACATCTCTTTCAATTTTTGTGGATTAAAATAATGAATTGATTCATATGTACTACTGTATGTGAGGTTCACTACTATACTATAGATTGTTGATTGCAAAAAGCTGAGGCGTCACACTACCATTAATAAGTGAATATAATTCGTAGGTTGTCCTGATTTAGCTGTACCTTTGGAAATTTCGTACCAAAACCTACGAGCCGGGCATTGATAGTCACTTGCACTTCGTGTGGCAGTGATTTATTATTTGTTCGAATTTTTGGAAGACATTTCCAGGAGGAAATGTCTGCTTTAATGTCATAAAATAGTCCAATTGCACACAATGAAAGTGGATCCTTCCGCTTTTTATCACGTTAAAAGTGTAAGCTTCGTTTTATCAAGTAACGTAAAAAGCTAGTCTTTGTATATGATAGGAATGACGTTAGTACCTATTAATTGTACTTGCAAGGAGGAAGCTGATATTTCCGTTTTTGTGCGGAAATTAACAGGAGCCGTCTCAGGGGAGAGCACGCGGTGCACTGCCCAGTTCTGTCGCTAGGGGTCAGGGTGGTTTCAGCGTCTGTGCCGCCGCCTGGTACAGAAACAGGCTCCTGCCTTGGGTTGTTGGTTCAAGTCCATGCGAGGGGTGGAGACAACCTGCAGAGGGGCCACTGACCTGTCGGCATTAAGGTTGTTCATAGCACCTCCCTCTGACCAGCTCCAGTAATTCTCCCTGAAAAAAGGACTTATGACAATAATTTACAGATATGACAAATGTGTGTAGAGTTATCATGCTTTAAGACCCATGCAAGAAAATGAAGTTTGATCTAGATACTGCATCATAAAAGTATGCACAATGTTAGAAGTAGATTTGTAATGATACCTAACCACTGATGAACTAATGAGAAGTTAATAAAGATATTGATATGTATTTTCTTAATGCATAAATGAACAATAACAGACAAACGATGATATTGAGGAGCTGTTTTGCTTATGCACACTCCAGCCGCACAAAATACGGGGTTTATTTACAAGAAACTGACACGTCTGTATAGATACGTCAGTTTCCTGCGCCTGCGTGCAAAACCCTTCCACCACCATGATGTGAAGTATTTACATCTTAAAAATACATATGTTTTTGCTTGTAGGGGAGACTGGACATAGACAAAATATGGTGAGACCCAAGAACCTGAATTCGCTATCATAGATACAATACATTACTGCCCTTTTCTTTTTACACAGGACAGTGCAGCAAATTGAAGTGCAACATTGCCCTGCATCAAACTGTAGTATATAAGACCCTCATTTGTGCTTTCAACTACACGTGCCAGTATGCAAAGATGCTAGAATCCTAACAAGGGTTCAAGTTAACACAATACGCGCATTACATTTTAAACAAAAAATCAAAAAACCTTAAGAAAACATTATAATATGAAAAATATGGAAAGTTTTATCAATGAAGACACAGAAAAGGAAAAAAGAAAGAGAAAAAAGAGAAAAAAGAGAAAACCATGTTTTATTATAAAAATTCATAGAAAACCAGGACAAGAGCAAAATTTCCTGAAATTTGCCGGGACAGCTGGTGGAAAACCCGGACTGTCTGGGCAAATCTGGGACGCCTGGTCACCCTAAATTTTATGGGGCCTCATCCTTCACCACAAGCACGTGATCTGCCCAGGATCACAGGAGCTGCATGGAAGCTCGAACCTAAAAAGACAGGCCCTGGCCCAGCCGGAGGGGACAGCATACTCTGCCTGGGCAAGGGAAAGGGGAAACACCTTAACCCCTTTGCTGCGGCGGCAATTCAGCCGCAGCGCTAAGGGGGAGGAGGGCCGCGTGGCGCTCCCATGCTCGTGATGGAACCGCTCCATCACGAGCCTCGGGTGCGCTGTGCTTGTGACGGAGCGGTTCCGTCACGGCCCGACCGCTCAACAGAACGTCCAGAGCAGGCACGGAATCCGAGCCGCGCAGGCGCGCCGAGCAGGCCGTGACGGAACCGCTCCGTCATAAGCACAGCGCGTCCGAGGCTGGTGACGGAGCGGTTCCCACCAGCATGGGAAGGGTTAAACAAAGTGTTTCCTCACTATTTAACCAGGGAGGTAAGCATAGGATAGGGTGACCAGATCTTGAGAACCAAAATCTGGGACATTTTGCAAAAAATAGAAGATGTACTGCAATTTTAAATCAACCATGCTGTGCAGAATGGCAACTCCTATCAACAAAAGAACACAAAAGAAGCACTAAGAAAATAAATAAAATGTAATTTCTAAAACCAGCATCATACCTGATAATTAAATTGCATCCTTCTAACAGCTGCTAACTCAAACAGCTTGAAAACACCCAATCAGTGCTTCCCTCTAGTTTGACTCGACCCCCTCTAAAAACCGGGACATGAGTCAAAATTGGTAAGATCTGCCCGCACAGCTGGTGAAACTGTCCGGTCAAATCCGGGACGCCTGGCCACCCTAGCAGAGGAGGCAGCCGGGACAAGCACTGCTCTGCAGCGGCTCCAGGAGAGAGGAACACACCGCGCCTGGTACCCCGGGCAGTCTCCCCTCTCAGCAGCAGCAGCCGAGGTCCAATCACGTGGCCTCGCCCTCGCCAGAGTTCAACACCCACACTCCCCACAATCCTTTGCGTCATATCTACATACAGCCTCACATGGAACTTCTCTTTCATTTTAGTGGGTTACAAATTATTTATTGATTCATATGTACTACAGTATGCTGATGTTCACTACTATGCTATAGATAGTTTATTGCAAAAAGCTGCATCGTCACACTACTATTATTAGGTGAATATAATTATTAGGTTGTCCTGAATTAATTCGCTCTTTGGAAATTTCTCACAATGATCTAATGGCATTGTGCAGTGGCAGTATCGTAGCTAGGATGCTTGTTTGGATTTAGTCGCATTTCGTGTGGACTCCAGGGATCTCATTTATGAGGCCGTGCGTCACTTTTACGCTGCCGGTGCGTCACTTTTTGTGACGCACCAGCAGCATAAATAATGTGCCTTTTTGCACCATATAGATAGATGCGTCACTTTGTAAACCCCTGAGCCACCTTATACCTGCGCCAGGTATAATGTATGCGAGGGGGGCGTATTGACGCAAGGAAGTGTTGTAGAAGTGACGCAGTGAAATCTATGAGATTTCACTGCATCACTTTTAGGACGCCGTTGCATCAAAATCTCGCGCCTGCCTCACAGCAGGCGTAAGACGGACACAGGCCCTTTCACATGGGGCTTGCCCCATGTGAAAGGGAGCATTGCTGGAGTTGCGTCACTTTTGTGACACACTCCAGCAATGCGTCACTTTTGCGCCCACAGATACGTCAGAAATACTGACGTATCTGTAACTCCTTGCGACATGATGCGTCATACATTAAATATGGCGCATCAATTGTGTCGCAAGGAGTGCGCAGTGAAAAGTGACGCATCGCTGTTTTCACGCAGCGATGCGTCACTTTTCATAAATGAGGCCCCAACTGTTAGATGTTTCACTGAATATACCTAATTCCTCCAACGCGCTGGGCCTGCGTCACCCTGGCTTGTCTGGGACCAGGCTGCGTGTCGGGGAGGGTAGATAGTCCAGTGCGGACCCTCGGCTACTAGACCCTGCGGCTGGGCCTTCGACCTCTGGCTTGTCCGGAGCAAGGCTGCGCCAAAGGAAATAGGCACCGGGGTGAAGGGCTGCTACAGGACACTGCCGTTTCTGCTCATAGCTGCAGGAACATCGGAATTTGGGTGCTCCTTTTTTGCCTTTCCTGATGTCCATCTGCCGACGCTGAGAGGGAGGGGGAGCCAACCCCGCCGAGGAAAACCGGGCCGTGAGTCAGGCAGGGTCACTTCTGCGCGTCGGACCGAGAGATTTACCGTGAGCCCACTCGGGGCCAGCGTCCGTCCAAGGGCCCCTAAGGAGGGTGCAGGGCTCTGCACACAACAAGAATCCACTGCGGCCCGTCGGGTCCTCCTCCGGCCACAGCCTTGGTCTAAATCTGACCAGGATCACCGGCCACAAGGGATTCGAGGCGTTGCCCCTTGTCCTTGACCCCTGTGAGGTGCCCCCACCCCGAGAGGAACACGCACGGGCAGCAGACGAGCCCACTTTGGACCCCCTGCACTGGCGAAGGAGGCTGCCGGGACATCTAAAACCCCCCTGTAGTACCTCCTTATGGTCCCTAGAGGGCCGGGCCGGAGCCGTGAACCATCAAGTGAGGTGAGCCGGGGCCCCCTTTTCACTCGGAAGGTGGCTGGTGGCGCACGCGAGAGAGAAAGGATTCCCCCACTTTGCTAGCACTGGGCAGGAAGCCCCTT
The DNA here is from genome assembly GCF_964261635.1 of Lissotriton helveticus. NCBI lineage: Eukaryota > Metazoa > Chordata > Amphibia > Caudata > Salamandridae > Lissotriton > Lissotriton helveticus. Next base: position 291,125,291 of record NC_136058.1, on the reverse strand, counting down.
TCCATCCCCCCGCAAATACCACCCCAAACATCAGTGGGGGCTCGCACTTCCACTCGAGTGCATCCCCGTTTTGAGGCGCAGAGAGACCCGTGCCCCCATCAGTGTTTGTCCTGCCTTCCCTGGTTCCCACTCGGGATTCTTCGCCTAATCAGGCCCACGCCCCCACTTTCCACCCAGAGCGCTCCTCGACGGCACCTCGGCTCACTTCTGACTTAAAGCGAGTGGCACACAGAAGGGCACTGCATCCCTGGGAAAACGAGGGACTTTTGGACACTGACTTTGAACCTGTTGTAAACTTGTGTGGGCAATCACGGGGCTCGGCCACAGAGGGCCTAAAATCACAGAGCCAAAATGTTGCCCTAAGCACAGGGAGAAATTGCACTAATAAGATGGCAAAACAAACGCTCCAGTATGGGGAGCTGGCCATAAAAATCGAAATAGAAGAAGAGTACAGAGGTAAGGATCTAGAGTATGTAGTGAAGGAAATACTTGAGAAAGTATTCAAATGTACTGCTAAGGATTTAAAATGTGTACAGCAAAACAAAGATAGAGGTTTATTTGAAATTACGTTTTTTACAGAGCTGAAATATGAACATTTTCTACAGGTTGTGTCACTCATGTTCACATGAGAACCTCAAGGGGGTAAAAATGACTGCTATGGCAGCAGCAAAGGAGGTGCCAGTAATTGTCCATATGTACAATGCCCATGTGTCTACATGGGAGATTGAATGTTTTTTAAACAGGTTTTGCGCAAAGGTGAGGGGAGGGATATTACAGAGAAATAAGTTTGGAATCTGGAATGGCAAGAGGACGTTTTTGTGATACTTAAACCAAACCCTGCTGGGGGAGTGACCCACCTCCCACAAACCTTTGCATTGGGCCCAAACAGAGGCTATTTAAACTACCCAAGCCAACCGCAATATTGTATGAACTGTTTAAGTTTTGGCCACCTTAAAGAAGAATGCAAAAAAGAGGGTTGCAAGTTCTGTGGGGACATAGACCACAAACACACCGAATGTAATGCCCCCAAATCATGTAACCTACGTGGATCCAAAGAGCACCTTTATAGAGCATGCCCAAAGCAATGATTCTCATATGCGGCATCTGCAGCTGCCAAACATCACCAGCCAGGGGATAGTAAACCTTACGCCACAGTACTGGCACCATTAATCTTTAAGACAGTTAGTGATGGAGGCACCGGGGAAACACCCAACGCAAAAAAACAAGTAATACAAGTTGCACCTACCCCTACCCCACAGGCAGAACAGGAACAAACCAAGGAAAGAACACAGGTGGTAGAGGAAACTCAAATGACAGAAATAGAGGAAAGTAAAAAGAAAGTTAAAGGGATGTCAGACATAGACTCACAAGTGGAAGACAGGGAAATAGATTCAGATTGTACTCTTATCCCTACAGATATATATAACATCATCAAAGAAGCCAAGGACAGGGCACAGGAAAAAAGGGAAAGAGAAAAACAGACCTCCTCAGAAGAGGAAACAAAAACCACCGAGGGCCAAATGCAGATGGTTAAAAAAAGAAATAAAATCAAAATTAAAAAACAAACGGCGGACCCAAGTGGTCCGGCCGCAACAGAACAGAACGAAACCAGGAAGAAAACTCTACCAAAAGAGAACTGCTCAGGGTCCAGGTATAGTGTACTAGGGGACCTCTCAGACTCAGAAGACCTAGGATATAGCTTATTCTCACAAGAGGTAGGAGTAACCCCCCACAAAGACCTTTTTCTACAGTCCCCATACTTAGGAGGAGCAGAAGAAATTGGCGGGCAAGAGACGCAAAATAGTGAAAGCAATCAGTAAATATGTGACAGCATCTGGTCGCCATTGAGCTTTGAAAATGTTCAGGTTTAACATGTATTGTATACCGTGCAAAGTAATCACCATTGCAAATATAATGTTTAACATCATATCATGGAATGCCCGAGGAATGGGCTCACAAGTGAAAAGAGCGCCAGTGTTTGAGCTCTGCAAAGCACAAAAAGGGGACATTATATCTTTACAGGAATGTGCAATTCCCCAATACACGGACTACAGTCACATATCCAAATATTGGGAAGAAGGCCCCTCCAAATGGTCTGGGGGTGGAAACAAGAATGCTGGAATAGGTATTCTCATAAAAAACAAAGAAATGTCAATCCTTGATACAAAAATTATACAGCCAGGCAGGACTATGATGGTCACCATACAATACAGAAACACCACCTTTAAGGTCTGTAAATGTATGCACCAGCCGACAAGAATGAAAGAATGTCCCTGTTTGAAATGCTCCCACTTTTTATTGCAGGTGCAACCCCAATGGTGTTAACAGAGGATTTCAACTGCATCATAAACCCCACAGACAGATGTGGCAAGAAAAGTTGTTACGAAATTGATAAGTCTGCAAAATGTCTCAAAAACATGTGTAAAGATTTGCAACTGTCAGATACAGGGGCAAAATCAGGGTCAAAACAAAGGTTCACCTGGGAAGCAGAAAGTGGCAAAGTCAAATCAAGAATTGATTTCATTTTCACCTCCAAAAATATAAAAGCAAGGAATTATGAAACAAACGGGAGTGGCATGTCAGACCACAAAATCTTGAAAGCAACCGTTGAAATCTCAAACATGTGTCAAATGGGGAGGGGTGTGTGGAAAATGAACATCTTGTTATTACAAGAGGAAAATATATGTAAAAATTACAGTGATATGTACAACAACTTAAAAACCAGAAAGGAAAGTTTCCCATCCTTAGCAGAATGGTGGGAAGAGGTAAAAAAACCAAACAATACTTTTTTTCAGAAAACAGAGCATGATCAAAAGCAAGGGAAAGTTTAAAAAATTTGATGAAATACAACAAAGAATGATCACGCTAGAAAACCTGGAAAGGGGTGGAATGGAAGTAGGGGAGGAAAGAGAAAAAACAAAAACAGAACTGAAAGAATGCCTGAAACAACGAGGGAAAGAACACATTTTTAACTCCAGGGTCAAGATCTTTGAGGAAGATGAAAAGTGCTCAAGGTTCTTTTTATAAAAGGCACAGCAAGTGCAAAAGGTAATGAATGAACTGAAAGACACAAATGGACAAACACAAAAGGGCACAGAGAAAGTAGGGAAAATAACAACAGCCTTTTTTTCCCAATTGTACAAAAAAGAGCCATCAGATATAAGTGCATGTGAAGATTTTTTTTTTTAAACATTTTTTTTAATTATATTTATTATTTTCCTTGTTGCACACACTTTATACATTATACATTGTTCAGCATTAAAACTTCATGCTTCATAGCTAAATAAGCTCTATTACAAGATATACAAACATTTCATAACGCATTTCCACAGACATCATTTATATTTCTTACTTTACCACCAATAAACATTAAGCCCTTCTTGGGTCTACCTGCGGCCCAAATCCTTCCTTCCACCTACTTATGGGTTGCCATATTCTTAAGCCTAATGTCCTTCCCCTTTTCCCTTTTCGTGCATAGATATTCTTCTCCATATTATATGCATTCAGCAGATTAGCCTACCAGGTTTGTAGTGCCGGTGGATTTTTGTCAAGCCATGCCCTTGCTAAGGTCAGTCTGTATACTGACATTGCCACAAACAGAAATTCCTGCTGTGTATCGGCTCCTTCCATACCCAGACCTAAGATTATCCGAGCTGGGCTAAGTTTAATTTGTATCACCAATGATCTGTCTAGAAAACCCTCGATGTCTCTGACTAGCGTATGTAGTTGAGGGCAGGTAGCAAATATGTGAATACTATCAGCTTCGCTAGCATTGCATCGGGGACAGTTTGCACCCATGGTCCCGCCCCATCTTAGCGGGGGTATGATAAAGTGAATACAGAGTTTTATAATGTTGTGACTGCATGGAGGATGAACACAATATAGTACTGCCTCGGTCCAGTGATTTCTTAAACCACCCTACTTCCACGTTAAGTTTTTCTGCCCATTTATTACCCACTTTTCCTAAGTCATCAGTTTTCCCTTTAACCAAACAGGCATAAAAAGACCTAATGGTGCGATCCCCCAAAAGTCTGATTTTTTCCAGTATCTCATTCCTACTCGCTTCAACTGATCCCCCTGTTTTATTATTAAAAAAACTCCTGACCTGGAGATACTTGAAAAAGCCTCTGTTATCGATTCCATGCTTAGTTCTTAGATCTGCGAACTGTACCATCCCCTCTGCATCAAATAAGTCCCCAATCTGGACGATACCGTTATTTACCCATTCTAACATTACTTCATCTGCGAAGATTGCTTGAGGAAATGACCTGTTTTTATAGAGTCTAATATATCTATTGTATTTCCCCAATTTACTTCTTTTTAAGAAGGCAATCCAGATCTTGACTGCAGCGGAAAGTGTCTTGAACCTGGTTCTTTTAAAGTAACCAAAATCGATACAATTTAAAAAGCAGTTTCCCGCATCTGTCCCTATCACCGTAGCATATACTTTCGTAGACAGGTTATTAACTCTTTGATCCAGATCTGTTCCTCCTATTAACCCTTGCATATATTGTAGGGCAGCTGCCATATAGTATAACCTGAAGTCCGGTGCTCCCCACCCCCCCCCTTTCTCTTGGGAGCGTGATGTATCTATATGCCCTACGCGTCTTCCCATGTGCCCAGATGAATCTGTTGCATATTGCCTCTAGTGTGTTAAACCATTTATTATCAAAGAATAAAGGGATCGAACTAAAAAAATAAAGTAATTTGGGGAGAATCAACATCTTAATAACGTTGGTGCAGCCCATCAATGATAAGTGTAAGTTGTTCATCCTTATTCGATCCGTTTTTATTCTTGTCATCAGTGGATCCATATTAATCTCTACCACCATATCAAGATTTGCTGATATTGCCACCCCCAAGTACACGGCTGAACCAACTACTCTTGCGTCGTTACATACTGAATATCTATTTTCAACAATCTGTGTCTTTGATCTGTTCAGTTTGTGTCCCGAGATTTGACCGAAACATTCCGCCTCTGCTTCAATCTCCCTAATGGCGATGGAGGGGTTAGGTGTTAAAATGGCAACGTCATCCGCATACGCAAGAGTTTTTATTACACAGTCGTTTATATTCATCGGAGCAATCTGTGGATTCTGTTCCAGCCTGCGTAGATAGGGATCCAAGTATAGTGCAAACAGGAGGGGGGATGACGGGCAACTCTGCCTAGTCCCTCTACAAATCTTGACTGCTGCCGAATATCCCCTATTGACCCTAATATTAGCCATTGGGTTGGTATACAGGGTCTGTATGGCCTTGATGAAGCCCTCCCCAATTCCGTTCCACCTCATGGCTGACCATAGGTATCCCCAGGAGACCCTATCAAATGCCTTCTCTGCATCTAGAAACAGCGCTGCCATAGGGTCTCCTAGGGTACCTGCTGCATCAAACATGGTAATGACCTGCCTGATGTGCTGTGTTGTGTTGTTCCTTTTCCTGGGATAAACCCATGCTGGTAGGGACTAACCAAACCCTCAACCACCCCTGCTAATCTTTTAGCTAGTATCTTTGAGTAGACCTTGACGTCGGCGTTCATCAGCGTAATTGGGCGGTACGAGCTTGGCTCGGTTGTAGGTTTACCTTTCTTTGGTATTACGATGATGTTGGCTGCTCTCCAAGACTCAGGGACAGATTCACCCTTTTGTGCCATTACCATGATATTAAACATGTCCCCTATGATCACTGTTTGGAATATTTTAAAGAATTCCACTGGGATCTGGTCCGGCCCTGCTGCCTTCCCTGAGGGAAGACTGCCAAGAGCAGTGACCAGTTCCTCTAACCGGAATCCAGCATCTAACTCCTCCTTTTCAATTGCGGAGATCACCGAAGAAGACGCCTCGCTCAGATATTTTTCTATCTCTTCCGTGCTGGCTTATATAGCTGAAGCGTAGAGATCTGTATAGAATTGTTTAAAGACCTCCCTTACCTGTCCTGTCTCTGTTACCATATTTCCTTGAGTATCGGTAATTTCTTTAATATCTGCTGCTGCTACTCTTTGCCTAGTCCGCACAGCTAGAATATGTCCCACCCTTTCACTGAGCTCATATGCGTTCTCCCTGTTAGCCATATATTTCTCCGCCGTCTTTTGGGCAACTCCTTCCAGGGCATCTGCTCTAAGCGATATTAGCTTAAGGATGTTTTGTTCTATCGGGACCTGTTGTTGAATAGCTACTGCTAATTCTTCTTCGGCCCTCAATACATTTTGTCGTATTTCTTCAGTCTTCCGTTTCTCTTTTTTTTGTGCGGACAATACAAAGCTTAACGTTTCCCCTCTAACACCAACCGTAAAGGCGTCCCACACTATCCCTGGGGGTGCTGTCCCTCTATTTATATCCCAGAAGTCCTTGATCCATTTTGTCATATACACCCGATATCCATTATCTTGTAGCAGCGCCCTTTCAAAAGTCCATTGCACCTCTTTTTTTTTATGGGAATGCCCTAGTCTTATCGTCAGAACCAATGGGCTATGATTAGATATTATTCAGGGTTGTTTTTCAATTTTTGATTCAGCGATTAGATTATTTGAAATTAGAAAGTAATCGAGTCTGACCAACACCTGGTGAGGAGCGGAGAAGAAAGTGCTACCATCTAAGTTCGGATGCCATTTTACCCACGGATCTTCCAGTGAGTTATGGGTGGCCATATCCGATGGTGCCCTAAACATTTTCCTTTTCCTGCCTAGATATTGTGAGCCTGGCTGCAAGAATGAGCTGATTGGGTAATGCAAATTAAAATCGCCGCAACATACAATTGGCTCAGGCCATTGTGCCAATTCCACATCCAGGTACTGAAATACGTCTGGGTCATCCTCTGTGGACCCATATATTGTAGCTAAGGTAAACGTCTCCCCTTTAAAGGCTATCTCGGTCAGCACCCACCTCCCCCATTGATCTTCTCTTTTCCTCTTTATAATTGTGTCACTGCTCCTGCCCAGCACCGCCACACCTCTAGTTTTGGTCCCTTGATTTGTTTTTGCCATAACTTCGAACCCTAATTGGCCCAACAGGTGTGCGTTGGTACCCTCTATGTGGGTCTCTTGCAGACAAACCAAATCAACGTGCAATGTTCTGAGTAGAGCTGCTACCTTGAACCTCTTTTTTTGGTCATTGAGCCCACATACATTTATCGAGGCTATTCTACATGCCATATAGTTTTAGTACTTTCGACCCTATGCTGATAGTTGTCTATTTTATCATTACTCTGCTGTATATCTTGTGTTCTTTTCCCTACCCAAACTTGTAATGCCAATAACAAAACACCATTTCCATGTGCAACGTTTCTGCCCTTTTCCCTCCCTTCCCCTCCCACCCCTACTATCCCCCCCTTTCTCACACCCCGTGCCCTACCCTCTCTGTGCTCCCCCCACCCACCTCCCCCCTCCCCATTGAGACGCCCTGGGTACAAGTTCCCAGGTGTGGTTGTCAGTTAGGGCAGTACGTGTCAGACGTGCCCCGTGGCCCGGAATCAAAGAGATGTATTCCCTAGATTTCTTTAGTACGTAAATAGAAACCTCTGCCTTACAATATAAGTAAAGCTTCTACCTTACAATAAAAGTTCTGCTCAATATCTACTTATTTTGCTGACATGTGAGAGTTATGTCCTACATTTTAAGTTGTTGTTTATTTATTCATTTGAAAGGCTTTCAAGACTTTTGCTATTTGCCAGCTTTTTGGTTAGTATTCCCCCCGATTTCGTTCAGATAAGATTCTGCTTGCACTTCACTGGTAAAGGTTTTAGTTGTGCCTTTATAGGTTATTTTTAATCTTGCTGGGTTTTGAAGAAATATCTTTGCACCCTTTTGTTCAAATGGAATAATCAGCTGCCTCATCGTCCACCGGCGTTCTACAGTCGCGTGAGCAAAATCTGGGAGTACGAAAAAGGAAAAGTCGTTGAATTCCTTCTTCCTTGAGGGCCTTGCAATGTCATAAATGGCTTCTCTTAGCCTAAAATGTCCTATGTTGACCAGCATAGCTCTAGGGTACTGTGCTGGCTCCTGGCTACGTATTGGGAGTGCCAGGGGGAAGTGATGTGCCCGTTGAAGTTCAGTGTTCATATCCCAGCTTTCAAGCTCCAGGAAAGGCTGTCTTTACCAGGTTGATCATATACCCCCTGGGGTCATCTCCCTCGACTCCTTCAGGAATACCTAGGAAACAAAGGTTATTCCTCCTGCTCCTGTTCTCTAAGTCTTCAACTTCAACTTTTTGTATCAAATCCCTGATAACTCCTTCATGTTCTGCCCCTTGCTTCTGGACTTTACTGAAGTCAGACAAGATGGCGTCAGTGTGAGCGGACTGGTCAGAGGACGCTCCGTGAGCCCGGACTTGGCGTGCTCAGAGTGTGTGTGAGGAGAAATCTCTGCGAATCGTTGGGGGAGAATGGTCGCTAAACTATTATCCGGAGAGATTGCTCCCTGCTCCCTGACCCCCGTCCCCTGCTTGCATAATTACGGAAGGGAGAGAGAGGGGAATCCTACATGAGCGATAGGAGCGATGGAGCATCTCGTACCCTGCAGCCTGGAGGCTCGGAGGCTCTGAGGCTTTGAGTGGTGGGAGCTTTGTATCGTTTGCCGCTTGCCTGATGCTACAAACTGTGGATTACTGCGGCAGTATGTCAAAGTCACTTTAGCGGTAAATCGCCTCTGTGGCCTCTGTGGCAGCGGCTGTCATCAGCGGCTATCAGCTGTTACTAGCTTAGAAACACTGTAATCTGTGCTCTAATCTGTGCTTCGGAGACTAACCTGGAATCGGCGTCTGCCGCGTCTGCCGCTCCCTCAAGTCTTTCAAGCCCATCGGTTGAGCTCAGTGAAGCTCAGTGAAAAAGTTAAATGGCAGTGGTAACGCGCGGGGGTACCGCGATTACGTGGCTCTCTGTTTTCTGCCTTCTTTCCTAGCCCTCTGGCCCCTGGTGATGACGGCACTCCTGGCAGCTGTCCAAGCGATCTGCTAACTGCCTTGCAGGGCAACTAGACGAACGACAGAAACGCTGGCAGAGGATGAGGAAGTCTTTCAGCAGGTACTGGGCGCTTGATAATGAGGATAGCAAAACTGTTTGACATTAACGCTATTGCATGCTGTTACTGACTGCCAAAAGTACGGACAAGAGCAAAGAGATAGCAGGAGATGTTAACTGCCAGTGTGTTGACTATCATTTACAGTTATTAGGTGCCAGAATACTGCCAGAATACTGCCATAAAACTTTATAAAAAGAAAAATCGGAGATAACAGAGATAGACGCGAACTGTTGGGAATAAAAAATAAAAAAAAGAGGAGGGGGGGCCACGCTGGAGGGGGCTGCATATGCACCAATAATTGCTGAGCAAAGGGCTGCAACAATGGAGATGATCCCTCAGAATCTCAACAGCGTTCACCTAGAGAGAGTTGGCAGTAGAGGGGAGGAGAGTGGGGTCTGGGGGCGAAGCAGCCTGGCTATCGATTCAACAATCACAAAGAGCAGAGCAGCCTACAATATCCTCAAAGATCTCAAACCCCTCAGAACTATTAAAAATCTCGAACTTAGTACAGCCTGCTTTGAAAGCAATGCCTGCACTGCCTGCACTACTAAATCAAAATCAAGCGTCAAAACTTTCTTCCCTGCAACTAAGAAGGCGAAACGGTGGGGTCTGAAAATATACGTCAGAGTAGGTATACATCTACATCTACATCTGCAGCTGGCTCATCTTCGACCCTCAGAGAACGACCCAAATAAAATGGCAACAGGAACGGGAGTAGAGGGGCCACCTGGAATGCCCGCTATGCCGGGTGCGACTAGAAAAACAGTTGACCACCTACACAATTCCGCAGCAGATATGGAACAGGATAAAGACCAGGATAAAGACCTAGATCATGTCCAAGAGAAATTTCAAGGACATCCGGATACTCAAAACGGACAAGAAATTACAGGGGGTGCTATAGAGGAACAAGCCACAATTAAACCCCCTAAGGTGACAAAGGGACCTAATCGAAGGCCAGAAACGAGAGCAATTAAAGCCAAAGAGTGCAATCTGAGTGGGGAAAAAAGCGACAGGAGTAGTACTGAAAGGCCGTCGGGCAAGGAATCCAACAAAACTAAAGGGAAAAAAACTGACAACATTCTGGAACAAAAGGTGGAAAAAGAATCCAAAAAGGGAAAGGAGAAAGGGAAAAGTAAACACCAGGAAAAAAAACAAGGGGGATGATGATGATGAGCTGGATAAAGACAGTGAGAACCTGTTGGAAAAGAAAGCAAGGAGATTGCAGACGATAAAGAACTTGAAAGCATCTGCTAAGGGCACTGGGCAGCAGCCAGATTCCCAGCCGAGGATATCAAATATATTTAGTCCAATCCCTAAAGAAAATCAAGAGAAAATAACTAAAAAACAATATTACGACCTGGCGATTCCAGAAGACAAAAGGAATCAGTATGAACACGAGAAAGACCACCAGGAAGCACGAAGGCACAGTATGGGTTTTATTTCCAATACAAACAATGCTCCAAAAAATGCGGGAGTTGGCACTGAACTAATGAAAGAAAAAGTAACTGAAAAGTCTTGTGTAAACATAATTATCCCTATAAGGGGAGAATCCTCACCCCCACCACTAAATCAAAACCCGAGGACCAAACGTCTCCCATCGGAAGCACAGACATCCTCCCCAAAAAATGAGCTGCCTCTAGAATCTGAAATATCAAGCAGAGATTCTGGCTCAGATATTTACGAGTCTGGAGTGTCTATCTCTAGTGCAACAAGCAGCTCAAATGAGGAGGAAGAGAAAGAAGAGGAAGGAGAGGGTGCCGAGATTGGAGAGAGGAGTGCAACATACAAATTATCGACAACAATCTTGGAGGCTTCGAACATCACAGTCTTGGGTGCGCCACAGGCATTTACCCAAGATACTATCCCTAAAGGAGGGGAAAAAAAAGAGGAATGGGGGAAAAGAAGAACAAGACATAGAAGGCACCGTCAATCAACCGGCGAAGAAACTACGGATCCCGGAGGCAACACGGAGCATGGCAAACATGGCATACATAGGAGTAACCATTCAAGGGAATCAAGAGAACAACAATCACACTGCCAACATTGGCAAGAGCCACAGAAAAGCAGTATATTGCCAAATGAAGAGGGTTGTGGCATGCAAAATATGAGGGAGCCCTCTTTAAGCGAAGTTCTAAATTCAATCAAGCACTTTCATAGAGACGTTAAGAACGATAGTAACAGGAATCATGCTGCTATCCAGGAACTGCGAGGAGTCGTTGAAAAAGTAGACCAAACATGTTCAGAAATTTCGAACAGAATGGCCTCTGTAGAGTCTTGCGCCGAAAACTTAGGGCATGTGAAGATTTTCTAGGGTCTTTGCAGAGCTCTTTATCCCAAGAGGAACAACATTTTCTAACCACCCCCATTTCAGGAGAAGAACTCTTCCAAATCATTCAGGAAGCCCCAAAAGGATCAGCCCCTGGGCAAGACGGCCTTCCATGGGAGTTTTACAACGCTTTCTGGGGGCTTATTGCAAAGGATTTTTGGAGTCTGTTGAAAGAATGCTTGGAAAAAATGTTTTACCCCCTTCCTTTCCATAGGGCATCATCAAACTGCTGGAGAAAAAGGGGGACAAGCTGGACATCAACAATTGGAGGCCAATCACCCTCTTGAATGTGGACAGTAAGATCCTAAGTAAAGTCTTGGCAGGAAGATGCAGAAAGGTGCTGGCCTCCATGTTGCACCCAGACCAAACATGTGCGGTCCCAGGAAGGAAAATCTGGGACAGCTTGACCATCATTAGAGACACCTTGTGGTTAGCGAAAGACAGGGGGAATCCACTAGCTATCTTGGCCCTTGATTTCCAGAAAGCCTTTGACTCCCTAAGTCATGAATACCTTTTCAAAGTGCTCAGGAAAATGGGATTCCCAGAAGGTTTCATCAAAACTATTGGCTTAATATACACTGGATGTGAAAGCCAGGTCCTTATAAATGGTACACTATCTGAGGGGTTCCACATTGAATCAGGGGTCAGACAGGGATGCCCCTTAACACCGGCACTCTTTGCATGTGCAATTGAACCTCTCCTATGTGCCATCAGGAAGGACAAGTGCATAACATGCCCTCTGGTAGCGGGCAGCCAAGGCAAACAGGTCAAATGTGTAGCATACATGGACGATGTCACCATTGCTTGCACTGATGCTAGATCCATAAAAAGAACTTTCCTTATAACCCAACTCTTTTTCCTAGCAGCTGGGCTACAAGTGAATGTGGAGAAAACGCACTGCATGACGGTGGGACAATGGGACAAACTGTCTCAGCTCCCAGTGAAACCTTCCAAAGACCCAGTAAAAATACTGGGGATTCTTTTTTCACAGGACATGAAGGGAGAAATAAACTGGGAGAAGATCCAGACAAAGCTCAAGCAGAAAATGGCGCTCTGGATGACAAGAAAACTTTCCCTGGAAAGGAAAGTCTTGGTGCTGAAAGCAATATGTCTACCAATCCTGATGTTTATTGCCATGATTTTCCCTCCATCATACAGGTGGACAAAAGTGACACAAAGTCTTTTTGCAAACTTCTTTTGGGGGTCAAAAATTGAAAAACTAAAAAGAGACACAGTTTTCAAACTACCCACAAAAGGAGGGAAAGACCTGCCAAACGTTGCTTAAAAACGTACTGGGGAATACAAAGAAAGACTCACATGTGGCTGCCTACACACTGTATGCTACAAGCTTCATCTTATCAAGAGTGGGCATATGTAAACTGGACAATACAAAGCCTTTTGTACTAGAACCACCCCCTGCGTACGAAGGCATCAAACCTTTCTTCAAGAAGCTGGAAGAGAGGCAAATTCAAGCGAAGGACATCACACCCCAGATGGCCTTAAGCAAAGAACTGAAAGAAACAGACTCAGTGACAATGGTAAACAACTTATCAGAGAAGCAATCAGGGAAGGTTTGGGAAATGGTGAAATGCCTACCAGTGAAGCAATTCCAACATGCAAGGAAACTGGCAAAAACAGCAAGATGTCCAACATCAGGCTGTGCAGCAGATGAATCCCTGATGCACTTCATTTGGAACTGCGGCAGAGCACAAAGCATGTGGAAGGCAATGGGACAGCTCATTAAAGAATTAACAGGACAGGCATCCCTGTCCTATGAACTGGTTCTCTATGGTTTGGGCATGAATTGCAATGCAAATAAAGAAAGGACGCTATGGAGAATAATAAACTGCATGAAAGAGGCGATGTGGGAAAACAGGAACCTTTCCTTGTACAAACACCAAGCAATCACGGAAAAAGAATGACAAAAACTTGTTTTCACTCAAATGTTCTCTTACATGTGCATATACACCCATAGATTTGGACAAGAGTGGGCAAAGGAAACCTGGAAAATCAGGAGTTGGTCTGGATGGGTAAAATGAGAAATCTTGATGGAAAACCACCATAGATAGCCTGCATGCGCTTCTTTGAGAATGGTTAAATGTACAGCACCCAAATATAAGGGACTGCTTAAAATGTAAACCTGACAAATAATTTTAAATAAAGTATATTTTTACAACAAAAAAAAAGTCACTTGCACTTCGTGTGGCAGTGATTTATTATTTGTTAGAATTTTTGGAAGACACTTCCTGGAGGAATTGTCTGCTTTATTGTCATACAGTAATCTTATTGCACGCACTGAAAGTGGACCCTTAAGCCTATTATCACGTTAAAAGCGTAAGCTTCGTCTTTTCAAGTAACGTAAAAAGCTGGTCTTTGTGTGTGACAGGAATGACGTTAATACCTATAAATTGTACTTGCAAGGAGCAAGCTGATATTTCTGGTTTTGTACGGAAATTAACAGGAGCCGTCTCAGGGGAGAGCACGCGGAGCAGTTCTCAGTTCTGTCGCTAGGGGTCAGGCTCCTTCAGTGCAGACAGCACGGTAGGTTCAGCGCCTGTGCCACCGCCTGGTACAGAAACAGGCTCCTGGCTTGTGTTGTTGGTTCAAGTCCATGCGAGGGGTGGAGACAACCTGCAGAGGGGCCACTGACCTGTCTGCATGAAGTATGTTCATAGCACCTCCATCTGACCGGCTCCAGTGATTCTCCCTAAAGTCCCTTTGTCTCCCCATCTCCCTCTCACCCCCCTGCCATCCCACATGGTCACACTCCGTTACCCCACCACCTCCTTGTCACCTGTGTGGAGGCGGTAAGGTGGGCGTAATTCAGGTGGGTTGGAGAGGCACAGCCTGGATGTTATCGTTCATCTGATCTCAATGAATTCTCCCTGAAAAAAGGACTTATGACAATAATTTACAGATATGACAAATGTGTGTAGAGTTTTCATGCTTTAAGAACCGCGCACGAAAATGAAGTTTGATCTAGATACTGCATCATAAAAGTATGCACAATGTTAGAAGTAGATTTGTAATGATACCTAACCACTGATGAACTAATGAGAAGGTAATAAATATATTGATATGTATTTTCTTAATGTATAAATGAACAATAACAGGCAAACGATAATATAGAAATTCCCTATACGTCTATGAATAAAGTCGTTTTAGGTATTGAGAAAATGGACACTAACATTAGGATGTGTAACGAGAGCACCGATATTGATGAGATAAGCAATGCTATACTAATTTGTGTTTTGTCAAATTTAGCTTAGAATTGTTTCAGTTACTGAATGGTGTAATCATTTTTATATAGGTACCGTATACTTGCTAATGTAGGTGCAATTATTAATTGATATAAAAATGAAGAACTAATAAATTGTATTCAGTAATATGAAATTCATATTTGAGCTCAATTCAGCAACACACACAAGCTGCATTTCATATAGGCCTCAAAATATCGTTTCCTTTCTAGCATGAACAAGGAAGCCTAGAGCCTAGAAGCCTATGAGAACTTTTCATAAAGTTTCTACTTGTGCTCTAAAACTCAATTGGGGCATATTACCAACAAGTAGCGATATTTATCGCTAAATAGGCTTAGCGACGATTTTCTTATCGCTGAGCATCGCCGCAATTTATCGCTGAGATAACGTGCTATTAACGGCGAAATGCGTGAATATCGCTGAGAATACAGCGATATTCACGCATTAGTGACAAAATGCTCTAAGCCATTTAATCCATATCCCATTGGATAACATGGCTAAGAACTGGTCTGGGAAGGTGTTAGTATTTGGAGATACATCGCTACGCCTGCCTTGCTAATAGGCGATAGCGATGTTAGCGACTGTTTTCAGTCGCTAACAGTTTGGGTACGCCCACTTTGCATGTCATTAGCGATAAATATCCCCAAACCGCTCGCTATCACCTAAAAGCTGTCGCTAACTGCTGTTAGCGACAGCTTGCTAATAGGGCGATAGAAATATCGCCGCTTAGCGGCCAAAAACGGCCGCCAAAGTGGTGAAAATTCCCTATCGCCACCCTTGATAATATGCCCCAATAATTCCTTTTACGCTTGTATTTTACTTGACCGGACTTGCAACAAATGTGTTACATCCCAGCGTACATGCTTGGGAAAGGACTGACAAATGATGAGAGCATGGATTCACCTACATCCTAGATGTCATAACGAATCAGATGAATAAAAATGTGTGGTCTAATGGATCATCCAAAGTAATGGATTGCTTAATCTTCCGATTTGTATACTTTACCTACTACATAATATCATCCTCTAGAAACTTTCCAATGAGACAGAATGATCCCATCAACTTGGTGATGTCAAGGGGTGTCAACCAGAAATCGATGGATTATACTTGCCTAAAATGCGGACAGGAGCGGTCCGCACAGACTGGGCCAAGACAGGCCCGTCCTAGACCGAACGAGGCCCGGCTGGGCCACTACCCGTCTCCAACATCTGAAGGATCTGATGGTCGAATAGTTAAAAATGGGTGTGTGCAGAATATATTGGATAGACTATGGGTTACTGATGAAGATACTGATACCCAAATCCTCCAAAGCAGCCCAGAAATCCGATTGAAGATAATAGGATAGTACAAGGTGGCCAAACAAATATAACATTAGTGAGCAATAAGCCACGGAAGAGGGTAATAAAGTGTAAAGAAGCATTGTGCACACCACATGAAGGCACACGTGAGAGGTCATTAATTATCACAGAGTCTTAGAGCCCACAAGATGACCTAAAGAAGCTAGCCAAACAGATGGAGGGTTTAGAGAGTATAATAAAGGATGCCCTGGTAAACTTGACGGAGAGACTAAAAAATGTAGAGGCCCCAATAGAGAAACACCTCAGAAATGAAACTACTGTGAGAATGCAAGCTAACGGGCAAGATGGCCGCGGGTGGGTTGTGGTGAGCAGTCGCACCTAAAACCTCTCTCCCATCTAATGCAACAACAATGGAGTAGAGGGCGCTGAAATGATAGCGTTAGATCATCCGGATGGCTGTTGACTTTGCCTGCTCAAAGGTCGGACTCGGAACTGGGAAGTGTGGCGTCCAGTCGAATACTAGTCAGCTCAGAAGCAGAGTGGTGGCGGAATTTTGCAGACTCAAAAAGGCACTCAGAACGCTCACAGGTAGTCTGCTGAGGCAAGCGATGAGCGTATCGGCAGCTGGAGTGAAAGAGATAAGCGGTACACTACGCACAAAAATGCCATTAAGGGCGGCGAAGGCTGACAAGGCTGACAAAACGAAAGGCGGAGATGGGAATGAATTCAATAAATCAAACCCCAGCGGGCTGGAGACACTCGCCGTAGCGAAACCCCAATTGCCGATGAAGAACCCGGGCGCTATTAGGAAAGTGACAGTCCCTTTTACAAAAAAAGAAACTGGATCAAAGAAAGGGAAACCACTTGGCGGAGAGGAGAGCGATACAGTTAAAGGACGCATGAAAGTATCCGAAAAGCCGGCATTGACAAAATCAAAAAACAAAGGTACCCCCATAGGCAGTCCACCTTACCAGAATCATTTATCCGCCCAGTCAGTGCAGAATCGACGGGCGTAGCAGCAGCAGGTACCTTCGGGAATACAGAACCAAATCTTGGAGCCGATCGGCAGGGCGTCCTCGAGGACGCAGCGGCAGCAACAACAATGGGAGCTGGAGACGTGGCAGGCGCAGAGTCGGCTGTTGCTAAGCAACCACTTTCCGTGAGCCTCGAGCAGGCTGAGCAAAACGCAGTCAGGAGCGAGGGGGAGAAGGCAGAGGCGAATCCGGGGCAGAGGGCTCTGAAAGGTGCTGATAAGAACGAAGAGATCGAGACTCCGCGGAGTGCCAAAGAAGGGATGGACGTTGACATTGAAAATGGTAAGGGGGCGCCAAGGGGGGTTGAAAGCTCGGATATGCTACAAGCAATTATGCAGGTGGAAGCAGAATTACTGGCCAAATCTCCCAACCCCACATGGGGAAGTTCAGTAAGTTTGGTGTCAGAAAATTCAGGAGCCGGTATTCTCAGGGAGAAGGAAGATATATGCTCATTGGAGGGGGACCATTTTTTCTCAGTAAACGAGGATTCTGACTTTGTACAGCAGGAGAGGGTGACAACAGATGAAGAGGAGGAAGAGGAGGTAGACAAGGAGGAGGATGAAGAGGAAGGTGAAGAGGATTCATGGTCGGACTCTACCTCCTCAGGAACTGATATAGGTAAAGGTTCAACACAAAAAAAGAAACAGATAAGGCGCTCTAGGCATGAAAGATCACCCACAAGGGGCGCCGAGAGGAAGCTGGACTGGGATTACTCGGCAACATCACAGACATATCAGGAAGTGCAGGAAACAGGCTCAAGGCAAGACGGTGCACTAGGAATGGTTTTCAACATGTTGAAACAAATACAAACTGAGGCGAGGTCTACAAGTCGTAAAACAAGACAAGATTTCAAGAGGATTCAAACAACGCTTCGAAAAACAAACAAGCTATATGAAGGTTTGGCTGGGAGAGTTGCTGAGGTAGAGGAAAGAACGGGCAAGGTGGAGGATGACGTTTGCAGCTTCAGCGAATTTAAGTCACAACAAGAAAAGAAGGCAGACGATTTCCTTTGGAAGATGGAGGATTTCGAAAATCGTCAAAGACGCAATAATGTCCGCATTTTGGGGGTGGCGGAAGGGCTTGAAGGGCAGGACCCTAGGGGGTTCGTGGTTAAACTACTAAAGGACGCTTTTCCTGAATCCCAGTGGCAGTGGGAGGTAGAGATCCAGAGAGCCCACAGGTTCCCTTTTGTCCTGCATAAACCATACGGAGCTGAAGGGGGATCTAAAGCAACACTTCCCAGAGCAATTCTAGTGTATGTTGGGAATTTCCTGCTTCGGGAGGAACTTATTCAGAAAGCCAGACCAGATAGCAGAAGAACTGTGGAAGGGGTTACTTTCTTTACAAGACCGGATTTTTGCCATGTGACTGTTGAGAGGAGGTGGAGGCTTAGGAAATTGATTCCACAGTTCCAGGCCTTGGGCTCGGAGGCATACCTGCTATTCCCAGCCAGGCTTAAAGTGATCACAAAAGGCAAAGTCAGGATGTTTATGTCAGAAGTGAAAGCACAAGAGTTGATTCAAGGTAATACCAAAGGATGAGAGAAAAGGTTTATGCGGTAAAATAAGTAGGACTTGATGAAGGTGGGAGAGGGGAGCGACTAACACAACCAGGAAGCGGCCACACATAGGTCATTGCTGACCTATTTGCCTGTAGGGAGGGGGGGAGGGAGGGAAGGGGTGGGGAGAGAGGGGGGAAGGGGTGGGGGTCAAAAAAACTGTGGAAATGTATAGTTTGGAGTTGTCTTTTAGCACACGTTGATTGCACATATAGTTTGTTATTTATATTTTTGAAAGGAGAAGGGAGGGGAAAGACCGGAATAGATGGGATACAAAGAATGAGCTGGATATGCAATACACTATGTCTTATAAATTAGTCTCGATAAATGTATGTGGATTAAACGATCCAAGGAAGAGGGTGAATGTAGCAGCCTATATTAGAACTCTACAAGTGGATTTAGTATGTCTACAAGAAACGCATATAGAGGAAAAGCAGATATATCTAATGAATCAGTTGGGCTTTGATGTTCTCGCAGCTAGCAGGCAAGGATCTAGGACAAGAGGAGTTGCAATTCTAGGGAAAAGAAGGGAGGTGATAGTCAAAAGAAAGAAAGAGGACCAATGGGGGAGATGGGTCATAGCGGAATTATGTTTCAAAGGTCTCAGGATAACATTAGTAACCGTATATGGCTCCACGGAGGATGATCCGGAGATATGGCAATTTATAGATACAGAATTAGCACAGTGGCCCGAACCTGTCATTTGTTGCGGCGATTTCAATTTACATGACCCTACAAGCTCATTTATGAATACAGGAGGGGTGTACAGTGGCAGGAAGAGAAAGGTAAATAGGGCCATTGCTAACATGGTTTATAATAATCTTCTGGTGGATCCATGGCTGATGCAACATCCACTGTTAGATAGTAGTACTTTCTATTCAGCACCTCATCAGGTGTTGGTAAGATTAGATTATTTCTTAGTCTCAAAGTCTTTGGTTATGGAGACACTCATTGAAAAACATCCAAGGATTATCTCCGATCATAGCCCACTAATATTAACAGTTAAGATTCCGCAAGCGATGCCAAAGAGATCAACATGGACTTTTGAGAGGAGCCTCCTTCAGGATGCTGAATATAGGAAGCATATGGAGGGTTGGATTAGGGTGTTTTGGGAGATCAATCATGGCACTGCCTCTATAGGACAAACTTGGGATTGCTTCAAAGCGGGTGTGAGAGGAGAAACACTGTGTTATGTAGTGACAAGACGCAAGAAAGAGAGGTTAAAGATTGAGGCTACCCGGCAGAAGTTGAATATAGAGGAAGGGAAGTTAGCAGCTGCCGTAGAATCTAAAGCTAGCCTGGAGCATATATTGCTAAACCTGGTAGTATTGAAAGCAGAAGCTGTAGAAAGCTTTTCCAGAAAGCTTGCTGAAAAATATACGGCTAAAAAAGAAGAGGCATACGAGTGCAGTGAAAAAGTGGGGCATATACTAGCAGTCAAAGTTAGACAACAGAGGGAAGCTGCAGAGATAAAAGAAATATTGGATCCACTAGGTGTCATTGTTACAGACCCGGATAAGATAAGAGATGTTTTTAGAATATTTTATGAAAAACTCTATACACGGGAAGACACAGGGGGAATAGTGGAAATTAGTAATTATCTTAAAGATATTGCCCCATCACCTCTCTCAGTAGAAGAAGGAGAAATGTTAGAATCTAATCTAGGCCTAGAGGAATTCATCGATGCATTGAATAGTTTACCATCAGGAAAGGCATCTGGACCTGATCAAATTCCGGTTGAGTTTTATAAGGTATTTAGGGAGTGTTTACTGATCTATATGTTTGAGGTTATGCTGTATGTACAACAAGGGGGGCAGGCACCGGATTCATGCGGAGGGGCGGATATAATTGTCATCGTTAAAAAAGGGAAGCCCTTAACTCTCCCTGGATCTTACAGGCCAATCACACTGATGAATTCAGATGTTAAGGTATATTCGAAGATGTTGGCAAAAAGACTAGCAGGCTGTATAGAACATCTGGTGAGCCCATCACAGCACGGCTTCATACCCGGGAGGGGTACTACACAGCATATCAGGACAGTCATCACTATGTTTGATGCGGCAGAGGTTGCAGGCGACCCTATTTCAGCTCTCTTCTTAGACGCCGAGAAGGCATTTGATAGGGTCGCCTGGGACTATCTATGGGAAGTTATGAAGTGGTGTGGTATTGGGCCAGGATATATACAGGCAATACAAGCTCTATATAGAAACCCGGTCGCAAAAATAAGAGTAAATGGGGGGCACTCAGATCTAGTACATATACAAAGAGGGACTAGACAGGGTTGTCCGTCTTCTCCATTGCTTTTTGCCCTATACATAGAGCCACTACTCCGCAAACTAGAGGGAAATCCTGAGATTCAGTCTATGTCATTGAATGATTGTACTGTGAAAACCCTCGCCTATGCGGATGACGTTGCTATATTGACTCCCAACCCAGATATAGCTATGGTGGGCGTAGAAGTAGAGGCGCAGAATTTTGGACTGGTTTCAGGATACAGCCTAAACAAGGCAAAAACCCAAATAATCATGAATAGGTTTGCAACTAGTCGGGATATTAGGGTGGTTAACAGTGCAATATACTTAGGGATTGATATTTCTGCAAACTTGGAGGAGGTAGTCGAGTGTAATATTAAGCCATTGATTGCGAAGGTAAAAAGCGATTTGGAAAGGATAAACAACTTGCACCTTTCGCTGGTTGGTTGCACAAATGTGTTGAAAATGATGGTCTTACCCAAATTCTTGTATCTATTTAGGTCTATACCTCTAATTTTCGAGAATAAATGGTTTAGTATGATGGAGAATGTAGTTAAGAGATTTATATGGGCCCAAGGAAAAACTTGCAGGGCTTATAAATTCATCACTTTGCCAAGGGATAGAGGGGGTTGGGGTGCACCGGATTTTAGGTTGTACTATTTGGCTGCTGCTCTCCAGTATATGCAGGGACTAATAGGTGG
Source organism: Lissotriton helveticus (assembly GCF_964261635.1). Classification (NCBI taxonomy): domain Eukaryota; kingdom Metazoa; phylum Chordata; class Amphibia; order Caudata; family Salamandridae; genus Lissotriton; species Lissotriton helveticus. The sequence continues at coordinate 291,103,855 of NC_136058.1, read as the reverse complement.
AGGTGGAGGGTCATCAAAGTCTATTAATACGTCAATTGAAGCCTACACAGCGGTATTAGGACAGAACGCGGTGAACTGCTTCCTCTATTTTACAGATTTGGGTCATCTTAGAAGACAGACTTACAAGGCTCTTAGGGCGGCACTTAAAATATGGAGCTCCTTTTTGAAGAAAACAGGCATGGGCAGGTTTAATAGATACACCAAAGTTTATAAAAATAAATCCTTCCCTGAAGATATTTTTGCTGATCATGTAATGGCTGGCTGGGAAGATAAAGGGATACATGAAATCGGGGACTTAATAAACTCAGAGACTATGGTACAATTCGAGGATCTGGTGAATACATATAACATAAATAGAAGGGATTTTTTTAAATACCTTCAGATTAGGAGTTTTTTAAGAAACAAGCAAGGGGGGCCGTTGGGTTTTCAACCTAATGAACTGATGGAAGGGATAACCGCGGGAGAGGAATATTCCATTAGGTCAATATATGCTGCTTTGGCAAAAAATAGACCAGATGATCTAGATAAGCATAGGGTTAAATGGGAGGAGAGAATAGAGGCTACTCCGGAAGCTTTTAATGAATCCCTGGAATTAGGTCGGTCTATGCTCTGTTCTGCCCCCTTGCAAGCCCAACATTATAAAACCTTATTTTCATTGTATTATACTCCATCTAGGATTGCGAAGTGGGGGGGTACAGAGAGTATCACTTGTCCCAGATGTAATTCTACTGAGGCTGATATTGTCCACATATTTGCTACATGTCCCCAGTTACATACATTAATTAAGGATATTGAATTTTTTTTAGTTAATTCACTAAGGATACAGATAACCTTTACAGTAAGTTTAATTATGTTGGGGGTCGACGAGGGAAATGCCCAAATGGATTCGGGTGACGCAATGTTTTTGTTTATGGCAGCCGCTGTGTTTAGATTAATGTTAGCTAGAGTGTGGCTAGATAAGAGTCCACCATCCATACAAACATGGTTAGCAAATCTTATTGCTATATATAATCTTGAGAAACAAATATATGCAAGAAAAGGCAGGGTAGGGAGGATTCGAGGTATCAAGATTTGGGGACCGTTGGAGAAGTGGAGGGCAGGAATAGGATGATAGGGTTTGTTGATGGTTTTTTTTTTTTTTTCTAGGAAATGCTTTAAAATGTTAAATTATGATTTGTTTATGTATTGGCTTCCTTCTCTTGAGCTTATATTGTTTTGATTAAGGATTTCCTTTTATATTGTGAAGTGAACAAATGTAAGAGGAAAAAAATAAATAAATAAATAAAATAAAATAAAAAGAAATGAAACTACTAATAGTGGCATAGATACGTCCAAGAGCTCCGACTGTCTAAGGACTGGACCCGGTAGTGCATCCCAGCCACAAAAGATAGAACTGCCAAACAGGCAAATTATCCATGCAGGTCCTCACGGAGAGCAATACAAGGCAAAACAGGGATACGCAAGGAACAAATCGGATATGTTTGGGAGGAAATCCTGCCCTGGAGTGGGAAGGCCAATACTGTTATGGTAATGCTAGTAATCAAGAGACTTATAAAATCTCCCAGAAGATGGCCCAAAATGATATACCTCTTTTAAACAATCAGTCTAAACCTGAACAGCCACTTACCACTGGGGCCCCCTTTGAAACAAAATGACATTCATTAGAACCCCTCCCTGAAGCTACTCCCTACACTGTGGTGCTAACAAATGTCCCTCAACTTTTGGATCATAAAGGGGAATCTTGGATTGCACTAAGAAATAAATCCATACATTGGCTAAGTACTCGGACAGGATTAACTGACGCCCTTTTCTGTGAATTCAAGATGGCTAGAAGAATAGCTTGGGTAGGTAAAACCCGTAAAACATTAGTAGTAGTAAAGTTGAGAAAAATCCTAATTTTAAGACTTTTGGTATTCACAGAAGGCATTTAGGACTCCTAAAGTTAGGAGTCCTGACTTTACTACTACTAAACTGAGAATAATCCTAATTTTAAGACTTTCGGTATTCACAGACGGGATTTAGGAGTCCAAAAGTTAGGAGTCCTAACTTTACTACTACTAAATTGAGAAAAATCCAAATTTTAAGACTTTCGGTATTCACAGAAGGCATTTAGGAATCCGAAAGTTAGGAGTCCTAACTTTACTACTACTAAATTGAGAAAAATCCTATTTTTAAGACTCGGTATTCACAGAAGGCATTTAGGAGTCCAAAATGTAGGACTCCTGACTTCTGTGAATACCGAAATGAGTAAGTGCCTTGGGCCTCATTTATGAAAAGTGACGCATCGCTGCGTGAAAACAGCGATGCGTCCCTTTTCACTGCGCCCTCCTTGCAACACCAATGATGCATCATATTTACAGTAGGACGCATCATGGCGCAAGGAGTTACAGATGCGTCAGTATTTCTGACGTATCTGTAAGCGCAAAAGTGACGCATTGCTGGAGTGTGTCACAAAAGTGACGCAACTCCAGCAATGCGTCCTTTCACATGGAGCAAGCTCCATGTGAAAGGGCCTGCGTCAGTCTTACGAATGCTGTGAGGCAGGCGGAAGATTTTGACGCAATGGCTTCCCAGAAGTGACGCAGTGAAATCGCATAGATTTCACTGCGTCACTTCTACGAAGCTTTTTGCGGGGGAACGCCCCACCTGCATACATTATACCTGATGCAGGTATAATGTAGCGCAGGGGTTTACAAAGTGACGCATCTGCTTAGATGCGTCACTTTGTCAATATGGCGCAACAAGGCGCATTTTTTACGCCACTGAAGCGTCACAAAAAGTGACGCACCGGTGCCGTAAAAGTGACGCACAGCCTCATAAATGAGGCCCCTTCTGCGAATACCAAAATGGTAGTACGTTTAGGATTTTGTCTTAAGTTAGTTCTGTGAATCAGGCCGCCTGTTTTTATTGTCATTCAAATTTTATGAGCATGTTTAAATTTGGAATCGTGTATCTCAATGGCACACAGAAAGTCCATCGATCTTTAATCAGATTTTGAAAAATTGTCTTGAATCTCTGGTGTTGCCCAGACAATCTGTCTTGGTGCAATACATTGACGACTTATTAGTCACGTCTAAAACTCGCAATGATTGTATCATTGACTCCATTGCATTATTGAATCACTTGGCTGAAGGTGGACATAAAGTGTCACCTGAGAAATTACAATTCTGTACCACTTCGATCTAATATTTGGGACACCAAATAGAAAGAGGGGTCAGAAGAGTGACTTCAGAAAGTATCAAAATGATTAGAAACAAGAAATTACCTCAGACAGAAATCAGAATGTTTCTAGGAGTTTTAGGTTATTGCAGGCAGTGGATTGTGGGATTTGCAGTGCTAGCTAAACCATTGATACAATTGACCAAGAAAAGAGCAAGAGATCCAGTAGAGTGGGATGATTAAAGCATGACAGCCTTTGTGAAATTACGCAACTGTCTATGCGAAGCACCTGCATTAGGTATGCCAGATTACTACAAAGAGTTTGCATTATTCTGTGATGCAAGAGACAATTGTGCTCTCTCAGTCCTAACACAGACACATGGCCTAATGCGACGTCCTGTGGCATCTTTCTCTGCCACTTTGGACCCAGTGGCATCTGCATTACCAGGGTGCCTAAAATCTGTAGCTGTAACTTGCATGAGTCTGAAACAAAGTGAATCCATTGTAATGGGACACCCTGTGACAGTATATGTCCCTCATGCAGTCGTGATTCTGCTAACTCAGACTAGTACCCAACATCTTACTCCTAGTCGGCTGACTAAGTATGAGTGAGTTATACTAGGTGCAGAAAATGTGACAATAGTCAGATGTACTGTCTTAAACCCAGCAACTTTGTTGCCTGATTCACCCTTTGAAGAAATAAAAGATGAGGTTGTACATGAATGCCTTGATGTTACTGAGCTAAGTACCAAACCACGCCCAAACATACAGGAAGAACCTTTAAAGAATGCAGAACATGAGCTGTTTGTAGATGGCTCATGCATGCGCCATGGAGAAGGAGGATTGAGTGCTGCTTACGCTGTGTGTATATTGGCTGGAATAGTCGAAGCATCCTATTTACGAGGAGTCAAGTCTGCACAACTAGCCAAATTGGTAGCTTTAATCACAGCTTAAACAATTGGGAAAAATTAGATAGTAACCATTTACACTGACAGTCAATATAGTTACGGGGTTGTGCACGACTTTGGCCAACTCTGGATGAAAAGGGATTTAATGACTTCTTCAGGAACCCCTATTAAAAATTGACATTTTGTCAAAGAATTAATTGAAGCAATTCAATTGCCAAAAGAAGTGGCCGTGGTCAAGTGTGTTATGTTATGTTAAGCCTGCTTCTATCTGGAAACGATAAAGTGACAGCTGGTAATCGTTATGCTGACCAAGTTGCCCAACATTGTGCTAAATACAAAATAACAGTAAACAAGAAAATTGATGCATGTGGAATCAGCTGCCAACTTATGCTACTTGGGGGCATAGGAACATGGGAAGAAGTGAGAGAATTACAGAATGAAGCAGAAACAAAAGAAAAAGAGGAATGGGAGAAAATAGGTTGTCAGAGAAGAACTGATGATGGTGTAATAATTTACTTAGATGCGAGACCTTTGTTACCTGACTGTATGCTTGCACCAATGGCTAGAATGGTGCACAGTCAAAATATCGACTACAAAATATCGACTGGACACAATATCGAGTTTTAAATATCGAATGGAAAAAATATCGACTGGACAGAATATAGACATCAAAAATATCGTTTTTAAGGTAAGTAATGTAATATCGAATGTTAAAAATATAGACATTTAAAATATCAAAGTATATAATATAGGTTAATAAAATTATCGAATTTTTGATAATATTGAATTTTTTATAGTTTTTTTATGTTATTATATGTGTTAAAAGTGTGTATTTATGTTATAAATAATTTTAATTAATGACATTTTAATTTTTTAATTTTTGCGTAATTTAATTCTGTAGCGGGTTGTGGGTTTATAGGGGAATAGGGTGGGAAGTAATTTAATTATAATTAATTAAATATGTACATTTATTTATTGTTATTTATTTTTAATTATTTGGTAATTAATTTATATTTGGTAATTAATTAACTTTTAATTGGCAATTAATTTTAATTAATTGATTAATTGCTAATTATGTTAATGTTATTAATTTATTTTCTGTAGCGGGTTGTGGGTTTATAGGGGAATTGCGTGGCAAGTAATTTATTTATAATTAATTAAATATGCTAACATGTTTATTGGTATTGTTTTAGAATTAATTGTTAATACATTTTTTATGGGTAATTAATTACATTAGAATTGCTAATTAATTTTATTTAATTGATTAATTGCTAATTATGTTAATTTAATAATTTATTTTCTGTAGTGGGTTTATAGGGGAATAGGATGGGAAGTAATTTATTTATAATTAATTAAATAAAGCAATTTTTTAAATTGTATTTAATTTTAATTTATTGTAAATTAATTTTTAAATGTTAAATTATTAATTGTTAATTTGTAATAATTTGTATTAATAGTTAAATAATTGTAATAATTAAATTTAATTTGTAATTTTAATTGATTAAATATTATATTATATAAAATTCGTAATTACTTTCAATTAATTTTTGATAGATATAAATTTTTATTTATTGAAATAATATATTAAGGATTTAATTTCCCTACTGTTGCACTCTCTGGAGTGGGAATAGTAATTTTTACCTCTACGCTATCCAACACTTTCCCTACTGTTGCATTCACTGGAGTGGGAATAGTAATTTTTACTGCTACGCTATCCAACGCTTTCCCTACTGTTGCACTCACTGGAGTAGGAATAGTAATTTTTACCCCTACGCTATCCAACGCTTTCCCTACTGTTGCACTGACTGGAGTGGGAATAGTAATTTTTAACCCTACGCTATCCAACGCTTTCCCTACTGTTGCACTCTTTGGAGAGGGAATAGTAATTTTAACCCCTACGCTATCCAACGATTTCCCTACTGTTGCACCCACTGGAGTGGGAATAGTAATTTTAACCCCTACGCTATCCAACGCTTTCCCTACTGTTGCACCCACTGGAGTGGGAATAGTAATTTAAACCCCTACGCTTTCCAACGCTTTCCCTACTGTTGCACTCTTTGGAGTGGGAATAGTAATTTTTACCCCTACGCTTTCCAACGCTTTCCCTATTGTTGCACTCTTTGGAGTGGGAATAGTAATTTTTACCCCTACGCTATCCAACGCTTTCCCTACTGTTGCACGCTTTGGAGTGGGAATAGTAATTTTAACCACTACGCTATCCAATGCTTTCCCTACTGTTGCACTATTTGGAGTGGGAATAGTAATTTTTACCCCTACGCTATCCAACGCTTTCCCTACTGTTGCGCCCACTGGAGTGGGAATAGTAATTTTTACCTCTACGCTATCCAACGCTTTCTCTACTGTTGCGCTCTTTGGAGTGGGAATAGTAAGTTAAAACCCTACCCTATCCAACTCTTTCCCTACTGTTGCACTCTTTGGAGTGGGAATAGTAATTTTTACCCCTACGCTATCCAACGCTTTCCCTACTGTTGCACCCACTGGAGTGGGAATAGTATTTTTTACCCCTACACTATCCAACAGTTTCCCTACTGTTGCACCCACTGGAGTGGGAATAGTAATTTTTACCTCTACACTATCCAACACTTTCCCTACTGTTGCACTCACTGGAGTTGGAAAAGTAATTTTAACCCCTACGCTATCCAACGCTTTCCCAACTGTTGCACCCACTAGAGTGGGAATAGTAATTTTTACCCCTACGCTATCCAACGCTTTCCTCACTGTTGCACCCACTGGAGTGGGAATAGTAATAATTACCCCTACGCTATCCAACGCTCTCCCTACAGTTGCACTCTGTGGAGTGGGAATATTATTTTTTACACTTATGCTATTGTACGGTAATAATATTGGATATTATTTAATTATATTATGTTAATATATATATGTTTTAACAAATATGAGCGTAATTTTTTTATAACTTTCATTAATTATTTAATTATTATAAGTTAATTTAAGTATTTTTAAGTATATTTTAGTAATTAATTTTTCATTTTAATTTAATTTAACACAGTTTTTAATAAAGTCGATATTTTTTAAAACTATATTTTTGCAAACGATATTTTGTACTCGATATTTTTGTACTTACCTGTTTGTAGATACAAATTCGATATTTTGTCTGTAGATATTTTTTCCTCGATATTTTTGCTAGTCGATATTCTGTCAGTCGATATTATGTCAGTGATCTGTCTAGAATGTATCATGGAGACGCACACATAGGCAGAGATGCAAGGGTTCGACTTTTCTGACAAGATTGGTTTAATGCAAGCTTCAGGAATGTCGTAGAGTCTTTGCCAGAGATGCTTAATTTGTCAACAAATGAACCCAGGCAGAAAAATTGTAGTTTATCTAGGAAAGATTGGGAAAGCCGAGGGTCCATTCATAAGACTACAGATTGATTTCATTCAGTTACCTGCTTGTCGAGGATTAAAATATGTCCCTGTCCTTGTTTGTTTATTTTCCAAGTGGGTGGAGGCATACCTGACCAGAAGAAATGACAGTTTAACTGTGGCCAAACTCCTATTGCGAGACCTCATTCCTAGGTTCGGTTTTCCAGTAACTATTGAATCAGACCGAGGGTTCCATTTTAATAATGAAATAATTCGATTAAATTGTGAAGCTTTTAAAATTGAGCAAAAGCGGCACTGTGCATACCGCCCAGAGGCTTCTGGAGTGGTAGAACAACTAAACGGCATAATTAAGTCAAGACTGGGAAAAGTGTGTGCATCCACCCCACTGGAGTGGCCTGATGCTTTACCTCTTGTCCTGATGGGACTCAAAAGCATACCAGACATAAATACAGGCTTGAGTCTCCATGGAAAGGGCAATGAGGCAAGCATGTATACCAGGACATAAGCTATTAAATATAACTGATGATTTGGTACTGGAATATTGCAAAGAGTTGGCTGACCAAGTGCGTTCTATCTCTCACCAGGTTGGGGAAGATGCTGTTGCCAGGCAGCCGAACCATGCACATGTTCTGAGTCCTGGTGACTGGGTAGTAGTGAATGAGCACACTCGAGAATCTTGCCTAGCACCAAGGTGGGGAAAGCCACATTAGGTTATATTGGTTACAACAACAGCTGTAAAATGTGCAGGATTGCCTAACTGGATACATGCCAGTCACACAAAAAGGATACCAGTACCTGACAAAAAAGAAACCCAACAAGTTGGAGAAGTTAAAAGGACAGATGGTTGCACAGTTGAAGAATCACAAGCAATAGATTCTGAACAACCTAGCACTAGTCAGGATGACTGGATCCCAATAATGGATATTCTTGCAATTATTGTAAGGACCAGAATTCAAACTCGAAAGTCAGAGTGATAGTGAAGATGAGACAGGAATAGAAGAACACACTAAGATTACAGAAAATAAACCTAACATCAAATCTGAGGAGGACCAGATAAGGAAAGAGCAATGCACTCAGACAGAAGAAAATAGAAACAGCACTCGTGAGTCTGAGGAGGAACAGATAGGCACTAGAGAAAACACCCAGGCAGAAGACAATCAAGAAATAGTAAGACCTGAGCAGGATCAGTTAGGTAAAGACAAACCAGTTCAGGAAGAAGAAGGTGAACAAAGTCAAAGTAAATAAATTCTTGAACAGATCAGAATAGTGTAAAAGAACTCATCCAGGCAGAAATAACAAAAGTAATAAGCTCTGCACTAAGTCAGATAGAGAGGAATTCTGAAGACAAAAGTAATCGAAGTGTGGCACAGATCAACAAAAACAAAAGAGCATTTGGAGAAATTGAAAGCAGCGTGACAGCTAAAAGACCAGTGCCAGCTAAAAAGTGAAGAACCAGACCAAATAGATGAAGTAACAAGTCAATCTGGACCGTCAACAGAAAAGCGAAAAAGGAGAAGTCCATGGTTGAAAAGATTGAATAATAAATTCAGGAGTCCTGAATGGACATATGTGATTCTTGAGGACTTTGAGAATCTAGAAATAAGTGGAGACAGTGATGAAGAATTAAGTGCTGATCGAATGGACAAAGAAGTGAGACCAACTTGAAATAATTAAAATTTTACAGTCTGTTTTCCGTACAAAAGTTAGAAAGAGGAGAATACGTTTCCTTAGTCAGAAATGGCTGATAATAGAGCTGCTGGAAAACCTAAATGAAATTGTATAAAGACATTTTGTAGAATATGCATATGTAGTATATTCATAGTGCTCATAGCATGGTTAGGACTGACAATAGCCATACCTTATCTAATGACTACAAATAAACAGAATGATACAAGTACACATGGAAAGTTAGCTAACCTTAAACAAGACAGAGTAAAATTAGAAGCACCAGATGAGACAGAATTACACCAAAGTATAAATAGAAATGAGACAGATGTAAATGTTTTTGCTAACCTGTTAGTACATTATGTAGAAACCATGGAAGTTAGTGATTGTTATGTATTATTGAAATTACCGACATCAGTAGCAGAAGGAGTGACATATCATCATTTACCATTGACATATGGTATTTCATGTAGTATTTAGCTAGCTTATTTTATAAAACTGGAAAATTACAATAGTATTATACTAACATAGATGTGTTTTTTTCTGAAATTCCTTTGCGCAGAAACATGAACCCTGTCCTTAGCAGTAGAGATTCACAGTTTATGGGTGAATATTTTCTAACAATGAAAACAATAGATATAGCTGAAGCACATAAGGATAATCAAACATGTAGGTTACATGTAGAAGAAAAGATATTTTTGAATTTAGTAGAGAAAAGGAAACAGGATTTCCATAGAAGGGCCACTGAACCGAAACCTCAGATACCTAAATGGGCTGAGATGGAAGAATTTATTGCAACTGGCAAGGCTCCTGCTGCTATGTTCCTGGACCTTGAAAAGAAGGGGAAATCCTGTCTCCATAGGTTAAAAACAGAGTATAACAATGTATTAATTGGTTCCAGTGAATGTGAACACAATTTCCTGATAATCAGGGGTTGGGGACTAAAAGGAGGAACTGATCCAGTATTTCCTGGAGTCTATTATATTTGTGGAAACAAAGCTTATTTTAAACTGCCTGACCATTGGTATGGGAGTTGCTATTTCGGAATAGTATTCCCAAAGGTATATCATGTAAAAAGAATCACCGGAAGCAATGAAGAAAATAATGGACGAACACGAAAGAAAAGAGCTAGGGCCTCATTTATGAAAAGTGACGCATCGCTGCGTGAAAGCAGCGATGCGTCACTTCTCAGTGCGCACTCCTTGCGACATTCCTGATGCGTCATATTTAATGTATGACGCATCATGTCACAAGGAGTTACAGATACGTCAGTATTTCTGACGTATCTGTAAGCGCTAAAGTGACGCATTGCTGGAGTGTGTCACAAAAGTGACGCATCTCGAGTAATGCGTCCTTTCACATGGGGCAAGCCCCATGCGAAAGGGCCTGCGTCAGTCTTACCCCTGCTGTGAGGCAGGAGCAAGATTTTGATGCAGGGGCGTCCTAAAAGTGACGCAGTGAAATCTCATAGATTTCACTGCATCACTTCTACGACCCTTGCTTGCGTCAATACGCCCCCCTTGCATACATTATACCTGGTGAAGGTATAATGTGGGGCAGGGGTTTACAAAGTGAAGCATCTACCTAGGTGCCACTGGTGCGTCACAAAAAGCAACGCACCGGCGGCGTAAAAGTGACGCACAGCCTCATAAATGAGGCCCCTAGTTTTTCAGAAATTGTAGGAGATATATTTAGTGCATTGAAACCTTCAGTGGGAGTAATTCTGAATACACAAAGAATTTGTAAATTGTCTACACGGATGGATCGCTTATTGACTGACACTGCTGGAGGATTTTTTGATCAATACCGAATTAGTTGCGATAAGATCTATGGTTTTGCAAATCGGCTTGCTCTTGACATATTATTGGCAAAAGAGGGCAGAGTCTGTAAAATGTTGAAGGCGCACCATTATTGCACCTACATACCTGACAAAAGTATCGAAATTAGGAGATGTGGCAGAAATATCACAAAATTAGAAGAAGAATTGAAACAACTGGAAGTTGACAGTGCATGGAAAAGATTAACTGATGGTCTTTCTTCTGTAGGTAGTTGGCTTTCTAGTGTTGGTAGAAGTATTGTAGGTCGAATACTGATGCCAATAATGGGAATAACACTATTAGTCTTAATGGTAATGATTTGGTAGAAATGCTGCAGAAATAGAAAATGGTATGCAGTGAATGAAAAAGGAAAGAAAAGAAAATATGATGAAATTCAACTTGAAGAACTGAAAGGGGATATTTACAAAAGAATGAAAGGTTTTCAAAAGAAAAGGGAAAAGGGAAATACTAAAGTAATAGAAGAAATTGAAATGGAAAACTGCTATAGTTCAAATGAAATCCTTCACCTCTGGAAGGGTAAACTCCTTAAAGCACCCCGTTGCGAAAGGATTCGCTTTAAACAATCACCATTCAATTCAACTTATTTCAATTCGCTGTATTAGCCTTCATATTCTAGTAGTGAAATTTCCATCATGTTTTTGTAATTACTTTCATTAAGGCATTCAGATGCTTTGGGTTCAGAACTCATTCGTTGTGTTTGTTCACAGGGATAACAAAGAAAATTCCCCGATGCATTTCGGGTCCTGCTCTTCTTCAGGGGGTTCTCCCTATAACAAAATAAAGAAATATGCCCATTGACCCTGAGTCCATATGCGTTTATCTAGTAGCAACTTTTGAAATAGTAGCAACCATAACGAGTATCAAGAATAGGTTCCTCATTCCAACTAGCCCACATTGCAAAGTGAAGTAGCGAGAAGCGCATATGCTCATGTAAATTAATAAGCGTCTTTACATGCGTGCAGGAATAACGTGCGTATTCTGAGAGGCAATGATATTTTCATGCATCGATGTATAAAAGGTGACTGAAAGTCTTTAAAAGAGAGTGAATTCCGAAGTGCTCAAAAACGGGTGAAAAGTACAACGTCATCCTAGCATGGTAAAAAATGAAATAAGAATCGAGTCTCGGGAACGTGAATACCGATAATTGTGAACTCAAGCCGTGAAGTCTCATTGAACTTACTTGCTCTCAAATGAAACGTGGCAAGAGTAAACGAAGAAAGTACAGCGCCTCATACCTGTGAATGCTCTGTCATGAGCGGAATACATGTAACAGCCTTTGCGTTAATCGTTAAGCAGGCAGTGTGTGCTGCGGTGAACGTAGAAACTGAAAATAGACTTAGACATGGTTAAGAAGCTACTGCGAACGGTGTCCAAAGTGTGAGAAGTGCACATTGAGCCAAATATTAGTCAGTGAATTAAACCAGTATTTTCTTGCGGTCATACCGTAAGAGTTTAAAAAAACAACTTGTGAAGTGTTGCAAGGGGCAAATTAGAATAAGAATGAACAAGCGTTAACAACACGTGATCACAAAATCTTAAAGGCTCAAAAAAGAAACATATGTTAATGCAATAGATTAAGCACTGCAGTACATTGATACGAAAAAATCAATATTTGCAATAAAGAATAAATGTATTATCCATAAGTCATAAATGCTTGTGCTGTGGTAAAGGTATGGAATCATAAATAACAACTGTACTCCAAACATTCATTTAGTCCCTTTGGGCTCCGCTCAATGAATTCAATTTATGAATTCAATATAATTCGCGTTGTAGCAAACAATTCTTGTTAACTCTTCCTTCTTTTATCTCTACCTGTTCCAAAATCAGATATCGCAGTTGACTGATATTATGGTTTTTCTCCGAGTAGTATACAGCAACTGTTGATTTTAAGTTTTTCAATCGTATGTTGCTTTTGTGTTTCGACCAAGCGAGTTTTAATTTTCCGTTCTGTCTTCACAACATAGGATAATCCGCAAGGGCATTTCAACAGGTATACCACAATACTGGAGTCGCAAGTGACTGTGACCCGTAATTTGATGGGAGTACCTTGAGTAGGGTGCATCAGAGTGGTGCCCCTGATGATGTTGTTACAACTTCCACAGTTGTGGCAGGGAATAGACTGGTGTAATTAGAATCAATACGGCTTTTCTTTTGCTGCAGTAATTGTTGCAAGTTTTTTGTGCGTTGGTACGCAAAAATAGGAAGTTTGTGGAATATACCTTTTTAGTCTGTTTCTGACTGTAGTAAAGACCAATACTTTCAAATGGTTTGTTTGATTTTACTGCTTCTGGTTGAATGTTTTGACACAAATAAAACTCTTCCTTCTTTTTTCTCTGCCTGGATTTTAGGTTTAAAGAGGTCCATCCTATCTTTTTGTTTGACCCTTTCCTCTGCTTGCCGCAAAATAGTTTCTGGATAATTTCTTTGCTTGAATTTCACCTTGATCTTTTCTTTATTCTCATGATATAAGTCTTCAGATGATGATATTCGTATTGCCCTGGGTAATTGGGAGTAATTGGGAGTATTAGACTTGTTTGATGAAAACTGTAAAAATTTAAAAAGTTGTTCCGGTCGGTAGGCTTGGTGAATACAGTTGTCACTAACTTGTGGTCTTGTATCGAGATGTCTACGTCAAGAAACAAAATTCTTTGTTTGTCCAAAGTGTGTGTGAACTGGATACATTCATCAATAGTGTTAATCTCACTGATGGCCTGAAGCAGTGTACTTTCGGATCCTTTCCAAATACGGAATATGTTGTCAATGTACCGGTGATAGGTTATGAGATTCTCTATCCAGATGGTTTTAGACAAAATGTGATCAAGTTCAAACCGGTGCATGAAGAGATTAGCATACGCAGGTGCTGCGTAATTCCCCATGGATGTACCAGATAATTGAGTGTAGAATTGGTCTTGCCAAGTGAAGTAACTATGATACAAAGTCAAGTACATCAATTCTAGTAAGAAGATTTTCAAATCCTCGCTTTTTTCACTTTCAAGAAGGAAAGATTACTTCCCCTGTAAGCCCAAATCATGGGGGACGGAGGTGCACAATGATTTCACGTCGATGGTACACAGGATTGGATTCTCGATGTCCTCCCTAAGCACAATTTTTTTAAGTTTAACTAAGAAATCGGTGGTGTCTTGCAAATAAGTTGACATCTTTTGCACGCTTGGTTGAAGGTGACGATCAATATATTTCCCAATAGGCTCGTGTATCTAGTTTCTAGTACTCACAATGGGCCCGATTCACAGAATGAATTTAAGACTCAATCCTAAATGTACTACTATTTTGGTATTCACAGAATGCACTTACTACTTTTGGCATTCACAGAATGAACTTACTACTTTTGGTATTCACAGAAGTTAGGATTTTGTCTTAAGTTTGTCTTAAGACAAACTTAAGACAGACTTAAGACAGACTTAAGACAAACTTAAGACAGACTTAAGACAGACTTAAGACAAAATCTTAACTTCTGTGAATACCAAAAGTAGTACGTTCATTCTGTGAATGCCAAAAGTAGTAAGTGCATTCTGTGAATGCCAAAAGTAGTAAGTGCATTCTGAGAATACCAAAATAGTAGTAAGTTTAGGATTGAGTCTTAAGTTCATTCTGTGAATCGGGCCCAATAGGTCTAAACTGAGGTTTATCCACACTTTTGAGTATTTTCGAAATCATATACAGATATGGTGTGCTTGGGTTTTTCTTTGATTAAGAATCTCTTGTCTTGTTTATTAATAGTTCCCATGTCGAGAGCTTTGTTGAGAATAATTGTCAATACCCGGGTAAATTCTTTCGTAGGGTTTGAGTTCAACTTCATGTAACATGGGTTTCAACGCTGTCCATATAGAAATCCGTATCCAAAATAACTAGTGCTCCACCTTTATCTGCTTTGCAGCACATGATTTTGTCATTATTGGCCAAGCTCTTTATCGTATTCCTTTCTTTGATTGTAAGGTTGTGTTTCTAGTTGTACTAGTTTTAAATAAGTCATGTAGGAGCATATTATCAAGAACGGCGTTAAAATTATCGCTGGTTTAGCGGCTGAAAACTGCTGCTAAAGTGGCGATAATGGGTTTGATAATATGCCCTCGAGAATTCCAATAGAAGCCCATGCTCACACCAGAACATGGACTTCTATTGGAATTCTCAAGGGCATATTATCAAGCCCATTATCGCCGCTTTAGTGGCAATTTTCTGCTGCTAAACCGGCGATATTTTCAACGCCGTTCTTGATAATATGTCCCATGGTTTCTTCTGTACAACGGTCTCGAATGAGTCAAGAACCTTGTGGCTCATTAGTGCTTGGAACGTGCTCTTGGGTTTTAAATCCAATAGTGTCCCTTTTTCTTCAATTGGTTTGGGTGTAATTATGTTCATGAAAAAGTGCTTGAGGCGGAGAGATCTCATACATTTTTAAATAACAGACCTGCATTTCTAATTCACTGGACTCATATGTGGTAACATAAGATAAACCCTTTCATAATGTGTGAATTTGGGTGGTAGACAATTCGGTTTTAGAGATGTTGATCACTAGACTCTCTGACTCCTGGTGGATTTAGCTATTGGAAGATCTTCTTCTGTTAAATGTTGCCCTCCTGGTTTGGCGAGTGTGTCTGGGACTCGCCCTAAAAAAGGAGCCTTGGCTCTGTTTCCTGTGCTGGAAGTAGATGGCCTGGTATTACTGTCCCTTGGCAGTGGTCCTCTTTGCTGTGTTCTGGGTTGCGATTCCTCCGATGAAGATGTTTCTTCTGTAGATCGGTTCCGAAAAGGTCTTTGTTGTCTTCGGGAGGCATACGCCTCTGCCCAGCTGTAAACCTCTCCCAGTTTATAATGTACAGTGTCACGCTTGAATTTGCGTAGTTTTCTTTCATTTATTTCTGAAGGGTATTTGTCTAGCTGAGAATTGATGTCTTCAAGTGTTTTATTCCATTCTTCAGCAGATTGTTTCTCACTGATTTCCTGCTTCAGTTGAGAAACTTCTTTTTCCAGTTTCTTTAGTGTCCTAGAGAGTTCCTCCACAATTAAAAGAATTAAGTCAAGTGAACATTTATTTAGGATTCCATACCATCGGTCAGTGAAGCGTGCATTATTTTTACTCAAAGTTGACTTAAGGGGTATATGTAATCCCCTGGGTATCATTTGGACTTTGTGATAACTTATCAATATGCTGGTGTGTAGCCGCTGATTAATTTCTCTTTTATCTGCGAACAGAAGCTGTTTAATATTTGATTGTACAGATCTTGTGATTGTGGCAATACCTTCTAGTTCCTGGATCAATGAGTAAATACGATTAGTATCTTCAGATGTGAAACCAAATGTGTCTGCTTTGTTTCCATTAATGTTGGCTATGTCTTCGTATCACATGTTAGTATTGTGGGTGCAGACCGTCGTGATCAGCGAAAGATAATGATGCAAAACTATAGAGGGCGGTCGCACTATCTAGTATAGGAGTGCGACCGCCCTATCTAGTTTTGCAAACTGTTAAAGTTGGCATCTGGTTCAGTAATTAGTGATGGCATAAAATAACATCAAAGAGGGGATTGATGGAGCAAGGTTTCATAGGTACGGAAACTTGCTTGAACTCAACCCTCTCGAAATAATAACATGTAACAAATTAACCAACATGTTTTGTGAATACTAATAAACTGCACCACATAACATTTCTGTATCTAGGGTAAGCTTTTAAATGTGCTTTACTAACAAGTAATCCGAGTGTCTTAATATGGCTGCTGAAAAGGCGGGAACTTTTCTGCGCATGCGTCTACTGCATCTACGTAGTATGACATCCTTTGCTTTTGGTGAGAATTCTTTGGCGCTGTGCAGTAGTGCCTAAAATGGCCGCTTTGAACCTCACATGCTAATGCATATGCCTCTGCTTGAATTAAACCTCGAGTGTTTTGCTAATCTGCTAATGCAATAGTTAAAATAAAGATTAGAGTAGAAATAAGTGGTATACAGTGCATTAATTTATTTTCGTATTCTAATAATGTCCTTCTTTGACTTTACTATTAGCTCGTGTTTGGGCCTGAGGGGTGACTTGAATCGCCATCTTGAAACCCGTACACGCATGCGCTGGGAACACAGCAAGACCTCGAGTAGTGACATTGAAAGGATGCCATTTCCCATCTTACCAGTGATGTGCCTGAGAACTTTACCTCTTCCTGGAGAGGGGAAGAAGCAGCATACGAATAAAATACATTGTATTAAAAGTAATAAGAATGTTGCTGGGAGGAATTAAAGCATGGGAAAGTAAAATTTTGGGTTCGAACACAGAACAATTAAACTAAAGACGATGGGCCCGATTCACAGAACTAACTTAAGACAAAATTCTAAACTTACTACCATTTTGGTATTCACAGAAGGCACTTACTCATTTCGGTATTCACAGAAGTTAGGACTCCTAACTTTCGGACTCCTAAATGCCTTCTGTGAATACCGAAAGTCTTAAAATTAGGATTTTTCTCAACTTTACTACTACTAAACTGAGAAAAATCCTAATGTTAAGACTTTCGGTATTCACAGAGGCATTTAGGAGTCCTAAAGTTAGGAGTCCTAACTTTACTACTACTAAATTGAGAAAAATCCTAATTTTAAGACTTTCGGTATTCACAGAAGGCATTTAGGAGTCCTAAAGTCAGGATTCCTAACTTTACTACTACTAAATTGAGAAACATCCTAATTTTTAGACTTTCGGTATTCACAGAAGGCATTTAGGAGTCCTAAAGTTAGGACTCCTAACTTCTGTGAATACCGAAATGAGTAAGTGCCTTCTGTGAATACCAAAATGAGTAAGTGCCTTCTGTGAATACCAAAATGGTAGTAAGTTTAGGATTTTGTCTTAAGTTAGTTCTGTGAATCGGGTCCGATGACTTCATATTAGTATGGTATGATGACCTCTCCCCTTCCCACTGACCAATCAAATGAAGGGAATACACAAATCTGGAAACATTGGGGGGGTGGTACATACCCTGAAAAATGGTATAGCTAAGGTAGGCTTAGTCAGTTAGTTTGTCCAACTTGTCACAGACCTCTCACTGACCCAACGTATGCTAAAGGAGATCGTTAATGCCACGGAGCTCAGAGGGTTGGTCGAGCACTCTGAAAGAAGATTCAAGAGATTGCTGAAGGAGAAGACTCTGTCCATATAGAAGGGGAAAGAGAGTAGCACCAGAGAGGGGTGTAACACTGGTGTTGCACTTAGAAGAGGTTACCTGTCCTGACCTGCACCTGCCCTGACCCGTTGGCTCCTGACTAGTCGGGAGCCCTTTCTTTTCAGCCCTTTGCCAGGGGTTGGTCCTCACACCATTCTAGGTAAATTTCAATCAGTGTGAAATGTCTTTGTACTGTACACTTTTTTCACCCTTCCCAGGTACCAATGTCTAGAAATTTTACTAATTCTCTAAAGATTTTTGCTTTGCTCGTTATCTTTCTCCTTGAGAAGTTGGTGATTGACATGTATTGATATTTGACTCACAAAATATTGCATAGATAAAGTTTTTAAAACTCTCCCGAGTCTATGGTCATTCAAAGAAATAAAGTAAATGTTATTTTATGCGTATTATTCTAACTACCTGATCTATCGACCAGAGGAAATGAAGCACTAAGGTATAAAGTATTGGTAAGAAAAGGTGTACAGGTAAATAATAATTCAAGTCAGATAAAGTCCTGATCCTCAGCGCAATATTGCCAGCTTATTGTATGAATGTTTTATGGGCCCAGGTGAGGATGGTGTTTTAGAAATAACCCACACTGGTAATCTCGCGCCATTACATGAACTGTTCACTCTGCGAGGCATGCAGTAGTCTTAAGTTTCAAAAAAATAATTTTATTTAGGAATAGAGGTGTGTCATTATACAATAAATGTAATTAAGCAACAAACATTGAGCAACAAATATTGTAATACAATTGTATTCCAGCATAAATACTTAAATAAAAACAAGGAACAATAGTGTCCATATCAGGTGAACTAGGGAAATATAATAAATGAGTTACAAAAGAAAGAGAAGGAAGTTAGAGAGACTATGGAGGTTTGAGTACTTCTTGCTGAGAGGGTTTCATTAAGGAGTGCTTTTTGGCACAGGTGTCGTAAAATGTCGTAATTGATAACCATAACTGAAGTCTTTTGAAAGCAGTGGGTGAAGGTGAATTGGAATAAGTATCCAGTCTGTGATTGTGGCACACTTCATACCACCAGGCCTTGTATGAAAGTTTTGTAAAGTCCTTCCAATTTCTTGTTATTTGTTGGAAAGCGACAGCTAGTAATAGATCAATTATTTTAAAGTTAGTTGCATTATTATCCCATACTGAAGAAAGGCTACCTAAGAAGATGTGTGTCGTAGAGAACGGGAGATGTGTGACAAAAATTAAGTTAATTTGAAGCCAGACCTGTTTCCAAAAATCACATACTGGTGTGCATGAAAACAACAAATGAAATAGATCTGCATTTGGGGAAGTACAAGTCCAGCATGTATCCGGAGTATTAGGGAATCGCTTATGTAAACGTTGTGGAGATAACGTAAGTTTATTATACACATAAAACAATGTTTGCGTTAAACTAGCTGATCTGGAGGATTTACGTATTTTAGACCATAAGTTATTCCACAAAATAAGAGACCATTCCGTATTGAAATCTTTTTCTCATGCTTCTTCAGTACTTGTTTTCTGTCTCAGTGTGCTGGTAGATTGCAAGAAAAGGTAGATGCCTTGGGCTGAGTGTGTAATAGATTTGAAAGGTATTTATGTATATGAGTGGTGGGATTGGCAATAATGTTATTGGATAACGATGTGTATACATCAAGAACAGCTTTATGAAGAATCTGAAATTTGGAAATAAAAGAGGTAGGTAGTGCGTATAACTGTTTGAGCGAGGAAAAAGGAAGAAATTCTTTATTTGAGAACAACTGACGAATACAAATTATACCACGTTGTCTCCAGGATTTCTAGTAAAAAATTCTATTACATATTACTAACGTTTTATTATGCCAAATCGGTGAATTCATAAAGGATTCGGGAGTGTCATAAAGTAAAGGAAATATAGGGCTCAATAATTTTGAGGTAAACTTGATTAATGGAGTGGAAAGTGTTTGAGGTTTGCGGGAGAAAGAGAGGTATTCTTGAAATGAAAAAGGAGAAAGGAACGAGAGCTCTACTAATTTCCAAAGAGGATAATCCTCCATAGACTCAAGCGACCAGCATGAGGCTTGTCGCAAAAGAAAAGCTTTATGATAAGCAATAAAGTTCGGAAAGTTAATTCCAACTTCAGTTTTAGGACTTGATAACTTTGAGATAGACAAACGCAGTCTTTTCTTGTTCCATAAAAAGGAGGATAACACTGAATTAATGGATTTAAATAATTTAGTAGATATGGAAACTGGGATGTTAGATATGGTATATAAAACTGTGGGGGAAAGCATCATCTTAATAGTATCCAGGCGACCCCACCGGATAAATAAAGAGGATGCCATTTATTGGTGAGCTCTGTAAGTTTTTGGATACAGTTATTCAAGCACAGCGTGACTGTTTCTTTTATTGTCGGTGTAAAATTTAAGCCTAAATATTTAATAGAGGACGACTTCCACGTAAAATTAGTTGAAATAAAATCAGCTTTAAAGGTATACTTAGTCAAGGGTAGTATTTCACATTTATCACTATTCAATTTACAACCCGATATTAATGAAAAAGAATGAACTTCGTCTAAAAAGGCTGAGATCGACTCAGTGGGGTTCGAAAGAAAAAGCAAAATATCATCAGCATACGCTGCAAGTTTGACATTAGTTGTAGGGGTCTGAAAACCATGTATGTGCACATTTTGACGAATTCTTGAAAGGAAGGGTTCGACTCGGGCCAAATTAAAAAGAAAGGGGGATAAAGGAAATCCCTGACGCACCCCTCTATCAAGGTCAAAGAAGGAGGACATTGGCACAAACAGCAGAACGTGGGTTCGAATATAATAGGGAAATTAAGGAAATGAAATTGGGACCAAATCCGAACCATTTAAGGGTGTAAAATAAATAACGCCATTCTACTCTATCATATGCTTTTTCAGCATCTAGTGCTATAGCTGCAAGGGGATGTTTCAAATGCGTAGCCTTGGATAAAATATTGAAAGAAAGTCTGGTGTTGTCTTGTATAACACAACCTTTCACGAAGACAGACTGTTCCTTGCCTAAAATCTTGGGGAGATAGGAGTCTAAATGGAGGGCTAGTGATTTGGAGAAAATCTTATAATCAATATTAACAAGTGAAATGGGTCTAAAATTCTTACAGTACTTTGGATCTTTCCCTTCTTTAGGACTCAAACAAATGTGGGCATCTGAAAAGGTACCGCCGGATGTTCCTAAGGGTTGAAAAGATTCAATTAAAAGGTGTAGTTTGGGCATTAATAAATTGGAAAAATGAAGAAAAAACTCAACAGTAAATCCATCTGGCCCAGGAGCTTTGTCTTTTTTCAAATGTTGGAGTGCAATTAGGAGTTCTTGTTGCGTTTTCAGAGCATCCAATAGTGATAAATCAGCAGAAGATTGTTGGGGTTGTTGTATGAGTGAAAAGAACTGTGAGAGTGAATGATCTGTGGAATTTGTTTCGGATGAATATAATCTTTTATAAAATAAAGCAAACTCATCTAAAATTTCCAAGTCCTTAAAATTTAAGCTAGAATCATCATCAAAAATAGCATCAATTGGGAGGCAGACCTGGGTCCCCTAGATGAGGAGGATTGGCGATCGGTCCTAATGTCCCCGAGGGAATCTGCTATTTGCCATAGGTATAGGTTGATTCAACTGAAGGTTCTTCACAGGGCGTATATGTCTGCTCTTACTCTGGCCAAAATTGGACGACGCCCTGACCCACTGTGCCTGCGAGGATGTGGTCTGCCTGGCACCTTCTACCACATCTTGTGGGAATGTCCGATGGTGCAGAGGTTCTGGAGTGGTACACTTCGTAAAATGAGCATCTCCTTGGGTAGGCCGCTCTTGCCGTCGCCCAGGGAATGTGTCCTTAATATCTGGGGGGCCAATGATTTAAATGAACAGGAGTTGCGGTGGGCGGCGCTAGGTTTCCTATTGGCCAAACGTTCCATAGCTATGATGTGGGGTTCCCCAGATAGACTGTTGGTGGTGGGCTGGGTGGCAGAAATGGACCGTTGCATGATTGCTGAAAAG
Organism: Lissotriton helveticus; assembly: GCF_964261635.1. Taxonomy (NCBI): domain Eukaryota; kingdom Metazoa; phylum Chordata; class Amphibia; order Caudata; family Salamandridae; genus Lissotriton; species Lissotriton helveticus. Next base: position 291,081,761 of record NC_136058.1, on the reverse strand, counting down.
ACGGTCTACAAGACACAGGCCTGTCCGAAAACGTGGGATAAAAAATGGGGGCACTGAAATGTCTACTGTGGCGAACTGTGTGACTCTCCTACAGTTGAACTGGCTATGTCCCATGGGGCCAATGGGAGGGCATGTACGCTAATTTGCACTTTGTTTCTTCTATGAATAGTTTTGATTGCATAAGACTGCTCGTGATTCTTTTCTGACTCTGCCCTTTTATACCACTGAAACCTTTGGCGATACTGTTATTATGTTTATAAAAAGAAAATGTAAGATGTTTGTTTATCCTCCACAAGTAATGACTGCCTTGTATGAATCTCCTTTGTTTTACGCCGCCGGACCCTGTCTTGTCGGCTGAAAGGGCTGTGTAAACCCGACAGTGCTGAGAGGTGGCTTTAAATGACACAGCCGGCCCTCAGGGCTGTAGGCTCGATGCTGTGTGTCTGTAGTATTGTAAAATAAAGGTCTTACAAAAATAAAAAATAGCATCAATATTCACTTTGTTCTGTTTCATTTTTAAATAATTCGCTAAAAGTTTTCCAGCCTTATTTCTACCACCATAAATTTTCACACTAGATTTTAAAAAATATAATGAGGCATTATCTGTTGATTCCTTATTAAACTGTAACTTTGCATTGATGAGAGTATGAAGAACATCTCTAGAGTTGGAAGTGTAAAAAGAATGTTCCAGTCTCTTAATGTCTTGAAACAAAGAACGAGTACGATTGCGAGCAATAGCACGCTTCCTTGACACATAGGATATAATAAAATCCCTAGCGGAGGCTTTAAAAGCATCCCAAATAGTTTAAAAAGGCAGGGAATCAGTATGATTTAGGAGAACATATTTGATATAAAAAAGGTTTTGAATGAAGAAGAAAATTCTGGATCCAAAAGCAGGGTATTGTTAAAATGCCATCTTCTGGGAGCGTTGGGTTTGGGTAAAATGTCCACATCAATCAGAACAGGTCAGATAATAAAAAAGGGCCTATTTACGCCCGAGTAAGCGCTTGTGAGATGTTATGCAATACAATAAAATAATCAAGTCATGATTGGGAATAATGCACCGGGAATAAAAGGTGTACTCCCTCGTTGTAGGATTACATAATCTCCAGGCATCCAAAAGTTTATGTTGTGTGACCGTGTAAATAAAGGATTTGTGTGTTTTGTTAGGGATAAATGAAACTTTAGAGTTCCGATCTATAAAAGGATTAAAAACTTGATTACAGTCACCCGCCAAAATAAAATTATCTTCCATGTGAAGAGTGATTTGCTTGGCCACTGACCGCCAAAAGGAGGCGTCATCGCCTGTTGGGGCATAAACAGTGAAAAAAGAGACTGGAACATCCTTAAGCATCAATTTAACATTAAGCCAACGGCCATCTGTATCAGAGTCTTGTAAGATGAATTTAAAGTTAAGGGATCCACGACACAACAACATAACTCCATTACGTTTACCATCTCCACTGGAATAAAATAATTCCCCTGCCCAACCTTTTTTTAATTTTAATGACTCATCTTCTGTAAGATGAGTCTCTTGCAGGAATACTATGTCAGCATTTAACTTAGCCAGCTGAGTTAGTACTCTCTGCCTTTTTATAGGAGAATTGAGGGGCATGTTATCAAAAAAGGGCATTACATTATCGCCGCTTTTATCGGCAGGAAACTGCCGATAAAGCGGCGATAATGTGCTTGATAATATGCTCTATGAATTCCAATCGAAGCCCATGTTAGATGTGAAGACATGAAGAAATGAAGAAAAGTGGACATGCAGTAATGAGTTTAGGAAGTAAGTAGAAAAAAGGATAAAAAGGTAAAATACTGAGGACACCAAGAAAGCAAATGAATACAATTTGTGGAACAAACTGAGCAAACAAAAGAATTATGACAAAAAACAAAAGACAAAACAAGAAACATACCTACAAAGGGAAATGTGGAGCGGGGAAAGTGAGGGGCATGCAGTAGTCTAGTATGCTGTGGAAGCCTCGCCTTCTCTCCACCCAAATTTTTGATTAGCTGGTGTCATTGTGCTTGGTAAATGCTGGCTTCCGATTGATAATGAGACTTGTTAGTCCCTCCTTGTTACTGGCCTTTTGCCATTTGTTACCTCCCATGAGGGCTGGATCTTTTACTTGTGGCTTTACATGGTCTCCTTCATAAGTCAGTAAGCACTATTTCTTTTTTATTTGCAGCATGGTCCACTTTCTCTTTAGAGGCCTCACTTGTTTATTTAATTAATTTGCACCGCAGGCCGAAAGGGAACGTTTCTACTCACTAATCTAACAAAAATTTACAATGTAATAGGTCTCGCATTTACACGGGTTTGAGCTATTGACATTACAAATAACAATGCCTTTTATCTTTGTTTTTGTTCTAAAAACATAAATAAAGAGCATTGTCATTTACAATGCCAATAGCTTAAACACGCATAAATGCAAGGCCTTTTGCATTGCAAATGCTTGTTGTACTTTACACCTGGCCTAGTGTAACTGTTGAGAAGCTTTGCAATGACAGATATGAGTTATATGTTTCCTGAGCACCTACCTTGTAACCACAAGCCCCAACGACATTAATGTTTTTGGATTCCTGCCACATGCATCTATTGTGTAAGAAATATATAAAAGCTAGTGAGATTTCTGATACATGTGCTCTCTTTTCTCATGGCCAACTTAGTGCCTTGAGATGTTGTGCCCGCTCAAGTGATAATACATTTAGACACATTTTCAGTTACCTGGGGGCAGATTTATGAAGGCCTTGCGCCGCCGGTGCGTCACTTTTTCCCATGTTAAAAATTACGCACCGGCGGCGCAAGGCCTTCATAAATCTGACCCCTGGATTGTAGTCTTCTTGGGGCAGATTTACAAGAAAGTGTCGCATCTGTAGAGATGCGTCACTTTCCCTGCTCTACCCTGAGAAACCCTTCCGCAACCATGGATGTGCCGTATACGTCGCACCATGGCGCAAGGATTGACAGATGCGCCAGATCTGTTGGCGCAAAGGTCACGCATTGCTGGAGTCATGTCACAAGCATGATGCAACTCCAGCAATGCAGCGGGAGGCCTATCCTCATTGTGCTTTGTCACTCCTTACGCCTTCTTCAAGAAGCCGTAGGGTTTTTACGCAGTGGCGCCCTAGAAGTGGCGCAGTGAAATTTTGCAGATTTCACTGCGTCACTTCTAAGAGGCTTTTTTGAGGAGGAAGGCCCACCCTACATACAATATTCCTGATGCAGGTATAATTTGACGTAGAGCTTTACAACGTGATGCATCTCCCTAGATGCGTCACATAGTAAATGGGTCACATTTTTACGCCGCCGCTGGGTCACAAAAAGTGATGCAACAGTGGCGCAAAAATGGCGCAAGGGACTTGTAAGTCTTCCCCCTTGTAGGTAAGTAGAGAAGAAATTGCACTTTCACAAAAGCATAGTTCTAACCCTCTGGTGCTGAAATAGAATCCAGTGCTCCATGGCTTTGTCAAGTGTAGGTGGGTGTAAAGCTGCAGTAAATTTTTTCTCTTCACCGTTTGTTCGATGTGTGTGCTTGCTGAAGAGTACGTTGCTTCTCCTCGTGCGTTGCTCACGCGCTGTCTACACCTCTGTAGTTCATGAAGCTTGTGCTGCTTGTTCATGTGCTGTCTTCACTGCTATGAAACGCAGCTCAAGCCTTGTTACCTACCTCGAGCTGCGATTTTGCTCTTCCTTGCCTCGCACAATCTGGAGTCACATGCCGACAATCTTCTTTTTCTCAGAAAAAATAAATATATTCAGTCATTCTCTGCAAATGGCTCACACCGTGGCGAATGGCATACTCGCTGCTGTGAAAATGCTCCAGAACAGGCTCTGAAAGTGCTGGTAATATTATATTGCTGTTCACGCTTGTTAGAGAAAAAGAGGCAACATGTTAGTGGTCCCTCAGGACCACCCCCTCCCCAAACTTTGGCAAGTCGTTGCTGTCATTGTCCGATCCGATCATCTTCTGGGAGGCCAGGATTGATGTCTCCTTCTTCCCAACAACCAGGCGGTTTTTAGAAAACAGTAGAGCATAGGAGCCTTAAGCAGTCCTGGAGGTCTCCGAGTGCGTGAGTCTCTGGAAACAAACTATACATTACTTAATCTGCGGTGATGCATGTTGTGTGGGTATCAAGGTGCTTATGCCCTTCAGCAGGTCCTGGGTGAAGGGGCATTCCTAGAAGAGATGGTAGGACACCTTGTCTATGGTGCACCCTCACAGGCAGGACTTGGATCAGTTAAGCCTTCTTGCATGAATGAAGGTTCCCACTGGCAGACCTCCTTGGATGGCCATTCAGGCCATGTCCTTGTGGTGGTTGGTCAGGCATTTGGGGGCAATATTCCCACACACGTGGTCCACTGTAGGAGCGGGGAAGGTGCAGATATGTTTGCTGAAGCACCTCACACAAATATGGGGTTGGACAATCTTCGGAGTCCACTGGTTTTGGGCAGAAGCTGCCAGACCAAACTCCTTGACAAACATTTCCACTTCCTTGTAGAACCACAGGGTATTCCAGATGTAGGGGATGGTGTTCACCCACTCTGTCCATCCAAGGAACCTCCACTTTGGCAACAGGAAGAAGTGTGCCTTCAGAAAGCCAACATGGCTTTCGTCTTCAGTTCTTAGGGTGCTGCTCACGGAGAGGCACACATATATTTCCCTCAGGATGATGGCAATGTCAGGCACACCTTCGCCTCGGATGTACGACATTACAACGCATGCTTTTACATCGCATGCTTTTACAACGCGTTTTTTACAACGCATACCATTACAACGCATAGTGCTTTTGGGCGCTGGATAGTGAATAGTTAAATTTACTATTCCAACTCCAGTCCCCGTGGATAGTAGGGAAGGTTATTGGATAGTAAATTAACCTATTCCCTATCCTAGAGCGCCCCCAAGCGCAATGCGTTGTAATGGTTTGCGTTGTAAAAGTTGCGATGTAAAGGCATTGCGTGGTAAAAGTTGCGTTGTAAGTGATGTTTCCCCTTCTCCTCCCTTGTCATGAATGTGGAATATTACATCCCTCTTCACTCTGTCAGTCTTAAAGTTCCAGATAAAATAGATCATTCTCATGATGGCCCTGACCGTTTGAGGCTGCACTGGCCACACTGCGACGTACTAGAGCACTGGAAAGGTCTCGTTCTGCAGGACCAAAGACTTACCTTCGATCCTCACTTTCCGAATGCTAGAGAGTCCCTGTTTCTGTTTTGTATTTACTAGTCTCATATCCCATGTTTTCTCCTCTGCACCCTCTCCGCCGAACCAGACTCTGAAGATCTTCAGGAAATCCAGATTGATGTGGAAAGGTAGGTGGTCTGGGGTGGGGGCCCAGTGACCGAAGAGTGCGGTTTCTGACTTGACGTTGTTGATTTTTGCCCCTGGCATCTTTCCAATTCAATCTAAGTCCTCTCCAGTTCCTTCACAGAGTGCCCGTCTGCACAAAAGACCAGCACATCGTTCATGTAGAAGGAGCACTTCAATTCGCCCTTCCTGTTTCTTCCCAATACTGTCATGGCTCCGATGTTCCTATTCTGTCTGATGCGTTTCGCTAGGCACTCGATAATACAGATGAACAGAAGAAGTGGGCAGCCCTACCTAACACCCGAAAGGACATGGAAGTGGTTGGTTTTCCGTCTGTTTACCAACGCTATGTTAGAGATATAGCAATACAGTGTGGACACAAAGTCTCAAAAGAAATCTCTCAGTCCCAGTGCTTTGACTGTCCGGCCCATGAACTCATGGGAGGTGTGGTCGGATGCCTTTTTATGGTCTAGACCAGTGGTCTTCAAACTTTTTAATGCCAACCCCCCTCCCCGTAAAAAAATGTAATGAATCGCCCCCCCCGTATTTTTCACAATTATTCATTAAATTGTCAATGTTTAAATATGTCTTGGCTTATTTAAACACAAGACATATTTAAACATTGCAGTCAAATTCTGCTACAATTAAAAATAATGCAGCTAAATACATGATTGCCAAACATATTATTCTGGTCAAGCAGGCCTTACTAACATGTAAAAGTATCCGCATTGTGATTATTAGAAATGGGGCTGTGGCTTTTGAAGAATATTTGGAGTCCCTTCCCTTTTGACGCTTTCTCCAAGTCAGGATGTAAATGACAAAAGATGTTACTGATGGCCCATTACAGAGCATCTTACTGCCCCTCATTGTTTCCCCTGCTTAAAACAAAGCACTGCTATCAGCATAATGCTTCCTTTAGCCTGGAACCCCCCTTGGATCACTTGAGCCCCCCCCTTCCAGTAGGGCTCAACCCCAGTTTGAAGACACCTGGTCTAGACTGGCCACGGCCACCTGAACCTTTTGGCACTTGACATACTTGATCGTGTCCTGAACCAGGGCAAGACTGTCATCCATTTGCCGACCCGGTGTCCTGCAGGACAAGTCAGGCTGAACTATGTTTACTATTTCCTTCTTGAGACAGTTGACCATTATCTTTGTTAGGATTTTGTAGTCCACATTGAGGAGTGAGATGGGCCTCCAGTTCTTGAGGTCTTCTCTCTCTCCCTTCTACTTATAGAAAGATGTTATCATGTGTACACGCAGGAATTGCAGCATACTGCCTTTGCCCATCATTTCCTCGTGGTGGCTTAGCAAGTCTGGGCACATCAGGTCTCACAGTTCAACATAAAGTTTCACTGGGAGACCGTCACTTCCTGGTGTCTTGCCTCTCTTGGAGGTCGTTGCAGGCAAGTGCAGATTTTCTAGGGTAAAAGGCACGATCAGGCCCTCTCTGTCTTCCGGACCGAGTGTCTCCAAGATGTCTATTAGGAACTTTCTGCCTGGGATCTCTCTGATGACTTCGGTGAGTAAAGCTCACCATAAAAGTCAGTCATGACTCTTGTGATGTGCTCTTTCCCACTTTGGAGATACCCTCTGCGGTCCGAAGCTCTACCGGCGGGGTGTGATGTGGTCCCTCCTCACATCACACCCCACCAGTACCTCATTGATCTTCAGGTGTAGCCTCTTTAGGTCCTCTAAGACCACCACAGGTGGGCCTTCCAGGGTCCCTCTAATGTCCTGCTATGTTGTTTTCTTCATCCTCAGAGTTGATGGTGAGGTACCATCCTCTGTCTGTTCTACCAAGGCCATGTTGATATTCTTACTTGTGTAGAAGTCTTCCTTTGTTGGCTGTGTCCTCTTCCTGCTGATTCACTGGGGGGGTGTCTAATCACCCCGCTACTCTTCCTTGGCGGTCTTGGGATCAGGGTTTACAGCTGTTGGTGGTGACGAAGTTCCCACTTTTCCTCCAGACCTGGTCGGCCACCTTCTCTCTTCCTTTTCTTTTTTCACTTGGCACACAGTGTCTGGGCCCTCATCTGGTTTTACTCCACTGGTAGTTCTTCACCGCTGTTTTCTTCCTTCTTTCCTATGTTTTTTCCCTTCTACTGCATCCCACTCTAGCTGTGACCCCTGAGGGTTTCAGTTCTTTCTCAGTGTCGGTTAACGGCATCTGATCCTGTACCTTTCGGGCTTCAGTGGGTGGTGGTGGTCCTTGTGGGATTTAAAAGGGATGGACACCATCCGTGTTCAAAAGCAGACAAGTCACAGTTTGGTTTTTCCTCACGACCACGGCAAGCACAGCTGGGTCGCCCTTCACCTGACACCACAGTAGCGACGAGGATGGCGTCTGACTTCATGGTGTCCCATCTTCCTGCTCCAGCCTGTTTACTTCGATGTCACTCCAGGCTCAGACACATTTTGCCCCCGTCCTCACATGAAGGGCACACACGAAAATCTCCTGACTGGCCAGGCCTTCACCCTCACAGCCTGTAACCACCTGTGCCTGCCTTGTCTGGCATAGGAAACCGATCTGCTCTTCTATGCCTGGCAGATTAGTAGTGGAGCACTCAGACTGGTGGACACCATTGTGACTACGCCACTGCCACAGTTTCTGACCCGCATTCATCAGAGCCACTGAGGCTGGACAGCACCGTCACTCAGGTGCTTGCACCCCTGCTGTGATCACCATCTTCTCTGCCCCCGGTGCCAGGGTCATCCTCTTTAGCCTGGCATGCCTCACCTTTTTCTTAGCACCGCAGCAGCGGGCACCACCCCTCACCATGAGGGCGGATTGAGAGAAGAACGCGCAGACTGCACCACTTCATCAGGGCCCATCCTACCCTCAAGTACTAATCAATCAATCAATCAATCAATCAATCAAGTAATTTGTAAAGCGCGCTACCTACCCGCTAGGGTCTCAAGGCGCTGGGGGGGGAGCTGCAGTCAGTGGTCGAAGAGCCAGGTCTTGAGCAGTCTTCTGAATGCCGGAAGGTCTGTAGTCTGTCGTAGGTGGAGGGGGAGGGCGTTCCAGGTCTTGGCGGCGTGGTGGGAGAAGGATCTGCCCTCGGAGGTGGTTCTGTGGATGCGCGGTACGGCGGCCAGAGAAAGGTCGGCGGAGCGGAGTTTCCTGTTGGGTGCGTAGAAGGAGAGTCTGCTGTTGAGGTAGGCTGGGCCGGTCTTGTGGAATGCTTTGTGTGCGTGGATCATGAGTTTGAAGGTGATTCTTTTGTCGACGGGGAGCCAATGCAGGTCTCTCAGGTGGGGGGTGATGTGGTCTCTGTGAGGTACGTCTAGGACCAGGTGTGCGGAGGCGTTCTGGATTCTTTGGAGTCTGCTGATGAGTTTGGCCGGGGCTCCGGCGTAGAGGGCGTTTCCGTAGTCGAGTCGGCTGCTGATGAGGGCGTGGGTGACTGTTTTCCGAGTGTTCGTTGGGATCCATCTGTATATCTTGCGGAGCATACGGAGGGTGCGGAAGCATGAGGAGGAGACTGCTTTGACTTGGTTGGTCATGCTGAGCGTGGAGTCGAGGATGATCCCTAGGTTGTCGGGGGGGTTCCCAGGGAAGGAGGCCACCAGGAGTCGTCCCACGCCGAAGGGTGGGGCCCAAGGATGAGGATCTCCGTCTTGTCCGAGTTCAGCTTGAGCCGGCTTGCCTCCATCCAGTCGGTGACGGCCTTCATCCCCTGGTGCAGGTTGGATTTGGCGATGAGTGGGTCCTTGGTGAGGGAGAGGATCAGCTGGGTGTCGTCGGCGTAGGAGATTATGTTGAGGTCGTGTAGTCTGGTGATGCGGGCGAGGGGTGCCATGTAGACGTTGAACAGCGTCGGGCTGAGGGAAGATCCCTGAGGGACGCCGCAGATGGTTTTGGTGGTTCTGGATTGGAATGGGGGAGGAGGACTCTCTGGGTTCTGTCGGTGAGGAAGGAGGTGGTCCAGTCCAGGGCCTTGTCTCGGATCCCTGCGTCATAGGCGTGTGCGGAGAGTGTGGTGGCAGACGGTGTCGAAAGCGGCGGAGAGGTCCAGGAGAATGAGGGCTGCTGTCTCGCCATTGTCGAGGAGGATTCTGATGTCGTCTGTGGCGGCGATGAGGGCGGTTTCGGTACTGTGACTGCTGCGAAAGCCAGACTGGGACGGGTCCAAGATGTTGTTGTCTTCTAGGTAGCGGGTGAGCTGGGTGTTGACGGTCTTTTCAATGACTTTCGTTGGGAACGGACGCAGGGAGATGGGCCGGAACTTCTTGAGGTCGCTCGGGTCCGACTTGGGTTTCTTCAGGAGGGCGTTGATCTCGGCGTGCTTCCAGCTCTCAGGGAAAGTGGCGGTTTCGAAGGAGAGGTGGATGATGTTGCGCAGGTGGGGTGCGATGAGGCTGTTGGCTTTGTTGGCGATGTGGTGGGGGAGAGGGTCCGAACGAGCGCCTGAGTGGATGGTGCTCATGGTCTCGATAAAGTCTTCGATGCTCACGTTGGTCCATGTGGTCAGAGGGTCGTGGTCGGTGGGGTTGGGTGTGCTTGTCGTGGTGGGGTGCGTTAGGTTGATCTGAGTGTTGAAGCTGTTGTGGATGTCGGGTGTCGCACAGAGCTTGCGACGGCGGGATGTCTTTTTGTGCAGGAGCTGGGATTGGAGAATTCTTTCACGATGTTGAAGCGCTCTTTGCTGTTGTGGGCGTTGTTTTCAAGGCGGTCTGTGAATGGTTGTTCTTATGAGCTGGTGATGGTTGCGGATGGCACCATCTCAGTGGCTTATGCCAGACCATTTCATTGAGGGAGCAACAAGCCCGTTGTCCACCTTCAGCGAGCTCAAGGACACCATCACCACTGCTTCCCACTTGTACATGTGGATTGCTCACCACACCAACTACTTCAAGGTCACCAAGGAAATGGAAGACGAGACTAAACGTGGCCTCCTGATACACTTTGCGGGGGAGGAGATGATGATGACTCAAGGAGTGCTTTCACCCCCTGACTTCAAACATTTCAAATTAAAAGAAGCCCGCCAATGAGAGTGAGGATCTATTGATCTATTTATTCTCCCCTTCAAGAGCTGGCCAGATGACTCACAGAAAGAAGTGCGCACTCAGAGCATACAAAGCTGCCTATTGGCCACACTCAGGGGCATATTATCAACAAGTAGAGATATTTATCGCTAACTAAGCTTAGCGACATTTTTTCTATCGCTATTAGCAACGTATATCTCAAACGCGATAAAATTTCCGGCGTTAGCGGCGAAATACGTGAATATTGCTGGTAATCCAACGATATTCACGCATTATCGCCAATGGGGACTTAGCCAGACTATCCACCTCCCATTGGATATAATGGCTAAGAACTGGTCTGAGCAGGCGTTAGTTTTCAGCGATATTCGCGCTTAGCGCAATTTTTTTTATCGCTACGCCTGCCTTGCTAATAGGTGATAGCGACATTAGCGACTGCTTTCAGGGTACGCCCACTCTGCATGTCATTAGCGATAAATATCGCTGACATGCAAAGCGGGCCCCAAACCTCTCCGAAAAGCTAAAGCGGCGATAAGTTCATATCGCCTGCCTTAATAATATGCCCCCCAGTCCCCACATCCTTCTCCAGCCCAATATGCTCCTCAACGAAATCCCATTCCCACAAATTACCGAATTAAGTGGAGCAGATAGAACTTGTCTTCCAGAAGCTCTCGGCTATGCCAGAGCCCACCTCTCGGACCATCAAGATGGAAACAGCAGGGGCCATCTGGAAAGGGCTTTCTCGCCCGCCCATCTAGGGTTAACTTTCAACCAAGGAAGGGAACCCATGAAAGATCAGTGTAGATACTGGGGAATCTCTCGCTACCCTCTGCTTGAGTCACTGACCAGGGGCAAAACCTGCTCTGCGTGCCTTCGCTCCAACTACTTTGCCAAGATCTGCAGAAGTAGATGCAAATAACCCACACCTCGAGACTGTGGCATACCTCAACACCAAGGAGTGAGAGCAGTCACACAACTCCAACCACCCACTCCGAAACTTGCACTACCTATACCCAGCTCACGATAAGGAGGAGCAGGATGATGACATCTTCCTCATATCCCTAATGCCAGGACAACTGACATGACATCTCCGCCTCACTTGTCAAGACACCATTGATTCCAGACCAACCACATCATTATCGAAAAAGGTGCCTCAGTAAATGTCACCAGCCACGGCAATTCCACACAGTGGATCCACAACCTGACCTATGCCAGTGTAAATATTTGCGTATGGGAGCATGATCCCCATCCCTTTGACAGGAGGGATTTCTTTGTGACCTCTGTGGACTGTAAAACGCTTCCCAGCTGCTACTTTGCCAAAAGACTACAGCCTATCCAATTCACCATGTCCCTTGGAGACCCCATTAGTTCTGCTGATCGCCTACTCCCTGACTTCCCTCACCTGCTCACCAGCTTGGGCCGCCTGAAGGGCCCCAGATCTGGTTTGACATCAACCCCTCAGTCTGTCCTGTGGCACTCGGACACCGCAGCGTCCCGTTTCATCTCCATCCAGCGGTGGCGGCAGAACTACAAAAACTAGAAGACGCAGGAGTTATTGAGAGAGTCTCCAGCCCGATCCCATAGTTGACCACCAACAAACCCAAGCAGCCAGGCTGCACCTGTATCTGGTATACCATTGGGCCTCCCCAATAAAGCAATTAAAAGAGAATGTCCCATCTCCCCCACAATCAATGACCTCATTGTCTACATCAATAGCTCCATTTGGTTCTCAAACTAGATCGGAACTCTGGCCACCACCAACTCGAACTCCATGAGGACAGCAGGTACATTATGACCTTCTCCACTCATGTTGGCCTCCGCCGCTACCAACGGCTCAATATCATTGGCAGCGAGGGTCTTCCAAAATACCATCCGGGAAGTCCTGATAGGCCTCGGGGGAGTAATCAACGCAAGCGATGGCATCCTCATCCGCGCACCCACCCTTGACAGCCATTGTTAGCACCTTCATTCCTCTCTCAAGAGGATCGAGATCCCTGGCATCACCCTCAACGGAGCAAAATGCCAATTCTTCCAGCCATCCTCTGCCTGGCAACATAATGTGGGAGGCTTATCCCCACTTTGGCAACTCTGGAAGGCACCAAAGTTTCAACTTTTTGGGTGTGGGGTCCAGTTGAAGATGACATATTCCAAGCCATAAAAAACGTGCTCCTCTAAGACACAGTCATGGCCTACTTCGACCCCGGAAAAGAATCAGAGTGGTGGTTGATGAAAGCCCCATTGGTCTAGAAGCTGCCTTGATGCACTATGCAGGAAATGATCACTGAGCTCCTGTTGCATATGCCAGCAAAACTCTCACTGATAGGGAAAAGTGCTTTACGAACATCAAAAAGGAAACTCTCGCCATCAAATGGGGCTGTTACCATTTCCAGTAATACCTGTATGGGGATGTATGACGGTACAACGCGTACCGTTACAACTCGTCCCTTTACAACGCAGTTTTAAACAACGCAAGTCGTTACAACGACTTGCGTTGGGGGGGACACTGATAGTGAATAGTTTAATTTACTATTCCATCACCAGTCCCCGTGGATAGTAGGGAAGGTGTTGGATAGTAAATTAAACTATCACCTATCTAAGAGCGCCCTCCAGCGAAAGTCGTTGTAACGACTTTCGTTGTTAAAGCTGCGTCGTAACGGTACGGCGTTGTACCAGTTACATTGTAAAGGATGTTTCCCCCTATATGGCTGGCTTCTCCCGAGATATCAGAGACCATAGGTCACTGATACCGATTTTTCAGGCACTGTGCCGCACCCTCCGCCCCGAATCGAGAAGTGGACTTTGCAGCTCCAGAAGTACCACCTGACGGTGGGGTATAGACCAGGCTATTACAATCCCACTGACAACATCTCCAGACACCCACATCAGATAGAAAGTAGCCCATCCAGCCCCTTGTTCGTAGCAGAATAATATGTCCACTGGTTGACAGAGCTCGCATGGCCCCAGAGCATCACCCTCCAGGATATCACTGACCCTGCTGCATCAGATTCAGGTATACAAAGAGCGTGGGATTTGCTACCTCCCGTAAGTGGCGGGATTTAGGGGTATATTATCAACAACTAGCGATAATTATCGCTAAATAAGCTTAGCAACCTTTTTTTTTCGCTGCGCATTGCCGGATTTTTTCGCAGACATAACGTGCTATTAGCAACATTCTCTAAAGCGATACAATTTCCGGCGATAGCGGCGAAATGCGTGAATTTTGCTGGAAATCCAGCCATATTCAGGCATTCTCGCTAATAGGGACTTAGGGGCAGATTTATGTTAACTGGCGCATCCCCAGGGATGCGCCGGTTAATGTGCGCCACAGTGCGCCACTGCTCCACCACCCATGGTGCGCCGCATTTACAATGCGGCGCACCATGGTGCAAGGCAGTGAAGATGCGTGACGCATCTCTCGGCGCACGGGCGGCGCATTGCAGGAGTCATGTCGCAAGTGCGACATGACTCCTGCAATGCACAGGGGCCACCTCTTCAATGTATGGTGCGTCACCCTTACGCCTGCTTCAAGCAGGCGTAAAGAATTGACGTAGAAAGTGACTGAGTGAAATGTCATAGATTTCACTCAGCCACTTTTAGGAGGCGTTCCTGCGCAGGAACGCCCCCCTGCGCAGGAACGCCTCCTTATGGCGCAGGGGTTTCCAACGTGACGAATCTCCTAGAAGCGTCACGTTGTAAATAGGGTGCATTGTTTGCGTCGCCGTTGCGTCACATTACGTGACGCAATTGCGGCGCAAGGAGGCGCAAGAGCCTCATAAATCTGCCCCATAGTCTGAATATCCACCTCCCATTGGATATACAGGCTAAGAACTTGTCTGAGCAGGCGTTAGATTTTGGAGATATTCGTGCTTAGCGTGAATATTTCCATTGCTACGCCTGCGTTGATAATAGGCGATAGCGATGTTAGCGACTGCTTTCAGTCACTAACAGGTTGGTTACGCCCACTTTGCATGTCATTAGCGATAAATATCGCTGACATGCAAAGAGGGCCCCAAACAGCTCGCTATCGCCTACAAGTTGTCGCTAACTGATGTTAGCGACAGCTTGCTAATAGGGAGATAAAATTATCGCCGCTCAGCTGCCAAAAACGGCCGCTAAATCGACGATAATCTCGTATCACCCGCCTTGCTAATATGCCCCTTACTTCGGGATCTCTTGGGAAGCATGACAGCATCACTCAGCATGACCTGTCTGCCCTCTTGAATGTCTGCCATGAACTCAGCACCAAACCCAAAGCCCGGCTAAGGCGAAAGTTGTGATTGACCTGGTCGCACGATGCCACTGGTGCTAATCTAGCAGGCTACCAAACCGATCCTGTTCAGTTGCAACTGACAGCCAAAGTGATTCACCCTGCTGCAACATCAGAGTGGATTTTTCGAAGTGTACACGATGCCTGCAAATGTCCCCAGTCATAGAAGTACTGCAGGCAACCATTTTTGAACACACCAGGAAGTGTCTCGACAAAGTTTTCGCAATATCTGGAATCCCAAATACCCTCAAGAGTGATAACGGCCCCCCGCTGCAGAGTCAAGACTTCAAGAAATACCTACAGTTCCTAACCATTGACCACAGGAAGATTATGACCTGCTGGCTCAAGCAAGTGGGGTGGTAGTAAGGCTGATGCACACACTTAACGAATCCAGACGCATCGGTTGCGCACAACAAGTTGATGTTGAAGAAGCACTCACTAAAACCCTATGGGGCGGATTTACAATAACTGGCGCATCCCTGCATATCAGCGGGGATGCGCCAGTTGTTGTGCGCCATGCCTCCACCACCATGGATGCGCTGCACTTACAATGCGGCACACCATGGGGAAAAAACGGCACAGATGCGTCACGCATCTGTGCCGTAAAAGCAGCGCATTGCCGGAGTTGCCTCGCAAGCGCGACGCAGCTCCAGCAATGCTCTGGGGTAGTGAAAACAGTGTGTGAAAACAGTCGCTAACATCGCTATCGCCTATTAGCAAGGCAGGCGTAGCGATGGAAATATTCGCGCTAAGCGCCAATATCTCCAAATACTAACACCTGCCCAGACCATTTCTTAGCCATGTTATCCAATGGAGGTGGATAACATGGCTAAGAGCATTTCATCGCTAATGCGTGAATATCGCTGTATTCTCAGTGATATTCACGCATTGCACCGCTATCGCCGGAAAATTCATCGCTTTGGAGATAAACGTTGCTAATAGCACATTATCTCAGCGATAAATTCCGGCGATGCTCAGGGATAAAAAAAATCGGTGCAAAGCCTATTTAGCGATAAATATCGCTACTTGTTGGTAATGTGCCATCAAGTGTTTGTGAGATTAAAGCAAGGATGTATCCTTCACCCATACGAGACAGATCTGTAATGCCCTAATGGATCATGATAACTGGACTTTGCGTTGTGTTTTCTGTTCAAAGGTGTTGAGGAATGTATAACGGCATAGGGCCATTCTCTGGCACCATAACGCGCACCTGCATGCATGCCCTGACCCCACATTAGAGGTCAGGGCGAGTTAATAAACAAGCATTTGCAATGCAATAGGTCTCGCAGTTACGAGAGTTTAAGCTAATGACATTGCGAATAACAATGCCTTTTATTTTTGTTTTCTTTTTAAAAACCTAAATAAAAGGCATTGGGCCATATTATCAAGGAAGCTGCGGTAGTTTATCGCCGCTTTACCGGCAGGAAACTGCCGATAGAGCGGCGATAATGGCCTTGATAATATGCGATTCGAATTTCAATCGAAGCCCAGGTTAGATGTTCACACATCTAACCTGGGCATCGATTGAAATTCGAATTGCATATTATCAAGGCCATTATCGCCGCTCTATTGGCAGTTTCCTGCCGGTAAAGCGGCGATAAACTACCGCAGCTTCCTTGATAATATGGCCCATTGTTCTTTACAATGCCAATAGCTTAAACTTGCGTAACTGTGAGACCTATTGCATTGCAAATGCTTGTTCTATTAAGGCCTTTGGTCTGCTACTTCTCTGGTATTGTAAGGGTCTTTGGTTCTGTGCTTTTGTTTACTTCAGTTCTTCATGTGAAAGTCAGTGCTGTTTTGCATCCCCAAAAAGGCTGTTCATATTTTGTCAACTGCACTGCTTGCTGCAGAACAAAATGGAGCAAAATACAAACACAGATTAACACCATGGCTCAGTGAGTTTACACTGGATAGTGTAACCTTAACTCGTGCCATAACCACGCACTGCTAACTACCGTACATATCACATCACTCATGACATGTTCTGTGGGTTCATTGATAACATCACTGCAGCATCTGAAATGACATCATTGATGACAACACTGTGAGACCAATGAGACCCATGTAAATTGAAGCGCTACTCGGCCTCATCATGGATTCGAAGCACTCGATAATTGATACAGAGTAGCTACTCACTCCACCTGACAGAAAAACTCATGTGGGCTTCGCAAGGAATATGAAAGCGGTACACAAATAGCAATACAGTTCAATAGGTGTATGTTTTTGTTCAACACATACATCTATCATAGATTTGTACTATGCATTAATGTTTCCCGGCATGCATGTTTTTAATTCAGTTAAGCCACGGGGAAACACTGCCATCTAGTGGTACTTGAAGAACATGATTCATTTAATTTAATGCATTGCAGACCTGAGCAAAGTGAAATTTGCTACTAGCTTTGTGTTTCAGGGTCGTACTCAGGGCTTTAAGTGGGATGAAAAAACTGGGGTGTCTCTTAAAGGAGCGTGGTCAATGTACTTAAGGGCGTGGCTTAAAAACATGTACGCTAAAAATCTGTGCTTAGCATAGTGTGCCGCCCGACTTGTATTTTGCTGTTTCTGTCACTGCATCCAGATATATGAAAAAAACAAGTAACAACATGCCTGCAACAAGTCAGAACTATTGGCTTTGTCAATGGTTGTTCGCTGCATAAGATAAATAAGCAACAACTAAGGCTTGTATATAATATTAAAAAGCTTCCACTGAAAGCCCTGGTGCCACCACGACAATGTTGCTGCTCCTGAGTTTCAAAAAGAGAAGGGAAATCCAGAGAGAAAATTACCCTCTTTAAAGGATTTCTCTACCCCTAGAATGCTCAAATGGCATGACGTCATGCCGTACCTGCTTCACTGGTGAGAAGTGAGCAGTGAGAGCAGCGCACATCGATGTGCCTGCTGTCACTGCAGTCCGAAAAAAAACGGACCGCCTGTGCCACGCCTGAAACAGAGCCCGATAGAGACCCGTTTCGAGGCCCCCTTTAAAAAACTGCCGGTGCTCAGCACCCGTGAGACCTGGCCCACTTAAAGCCCTGGTCGTGCTGCCTATCACCCTGAAAGCTGCAGACCATGCAGATACCCCAGTACACTCCAGTACTCTGGGTCCATGTACTCTGTTGTGTGTGCAATCTGATGACACCACACTTTACACAGACCTGGGGTCACTTTACTGAGTGTTTACCGTGGTGGCTGCATTTTCTCAAAGGACAATGGGGGCATCAGACTGCACATATATTTGGGATCTTCTGTGTCATGGGAACTTTGATAATGGGATTAACAGGAGGTGTACTCGCTATACTGGGAAAAATGGACTGTCTTTGATAACATAGTTCTAATATACAATGTATAAGTGAACGCACAGTTTATAGTATAGCCATATAACCTGCTGCTGAGGGATATACTGGTTGGTAAAGGTCCGAGCAGCAGGCAGGGGCCTATAATGAGGGAGAGGGCCTTTAACAACAGGAATAGCCCAAACAGAAGGCTATAAGGCTATTAGAACATTCCACCCTCTCAGCATCCTGTGATTCGGGGCAGTTCACGTAATCTCCCCATGCATAAAAAAATGAATGTGTCCTTGTGTAACACAACTGTTGCTCATGTAGAGTGCTCCAAATTATTCTCGTTAAGTTTGTTCTATATAAAACTGCAAAAACAATAGAGGTCTGCTACATTAGTTAACGCTTCTCCCTTAGCTTAAGTAATATCATCCTTCAGTCATTTCTAGGCTGATGACACTAAGGGGGATATGTATGTACTAGGGAGTGGAGGGGAGAGGCGTTAGCCTTCCTGGCTTAACGCCTCTCTTCTCCACTTCTGAAACGCAAGGCTGCACCCTATTTACAAGAATGTGGTGCAGCCTTGCATTTCCCCCTGCAATGACCCTAAGTTTAGCAACTTAGCGCCAACACAGGCACCTTTGCACCAGAGTGCCAGGGTGTCTGTGTGCAGGGGAGGATTGGTTATGTGTAGGAAGATGTCCCTTCCTGCACATAAACAATTCTAGAAATGCCATTCTGTCACTTTCATGCATGTTGCTTCATGCAGCACACACAGAAGTGAGAAAATGGCATTTTAACCCCTTCCATGCTGATGACGGCCCCCAGCCGTCATGCACTACGGGGCTCGCATGCTGTTGACGGCTGGGGGCCGTCATAACCCCGCCCTTTTGCGATTCTGCCACACAGGCGCAGAATCGCGGCTGCATGGAAGGGGTTAAAAGAAAGTTTGGTTATGTACATGAAGGGACACCTTCCTGTAAATAAACAAACAATGGCATTTTGCTTTTTCCATGTGTGCTGCACAAGACATCACACCTGGAAAAAGCAAAAACTAGGAGAGATAATGCATTTCTCCTTGTTTTTCGAACTTAAGCCCAGTTTTTACCTGGTCTTAATTTTGGCACTGCCTCCTATGTACTCCACCATTGTACATAGGGGGCAGTGTCAAAATGAATGGGGGGTTGTGGTGGAACGCCCACCGCAACACCCACTACCCACCCCTTTTACGCTAACCATAGTGTGAAAGGGGGCCTTATAGAAAAGGGAGCGTTAGGCCACGTTAAGTGCCTTGTACATACGGTGCAGCCCCTATCGCCACCACAATGTCACTATAGGTGATGTTGTGGTGGTGATAGAGGCTTGCATATATGCCCCTAAGTTCTTCTTTTACTTTTCTTCACTTTATCTTTCCCATATTAATTCTGTTTCAAGCTGTCTTTCAACTATGCAGCCCAGGATGACCTCTCAAGGCCTCCATCTGAATCCATCTAGAACAGAGATTCCTTTTTTACCTGATCCTTCCCTATGCCTCTGCTCTTCACCCTCCGTCTATATCCTTTCATCATTATCTCTCCCTCTGTCCACCTCGGATCACCTCCCTGGTACTAGTTTTCATTCTCTTCTCTTATTTTTCAAGCACATCTACTCTGCTGCCTCTTCTAGATAATTCCAACTGCACACGCTCTACAAAATTCAGTCTTCTCTTTCTTTTAAAATGACTAAAAGTTCACCTGTACACTAATCCTGGCCCATCTCGACCACTACATCTATATTGTTGCACTGCTGGGTCGAATAGCGGTGGTAGCTGCTGCAACAACTCCCTACAGAAAACGTGTCACTGGACATTCATTACTAAAAGGATTTTGCTGATGATTAGTGGGCATATTTATCATAGGGTTTTGTCACTTTTGCACCATGCAATGGGGCGCATTGCGATCCAACCCTTAAGTTTGATTTATCAGGCCTCGCAAGGCTACTTTGGATGGCCGTGAGTGGCTTGATAAATCCAGAGTAACGTAACACAGAGCAAATCACTGCCTTGCGTTACTCTGCCTTGGGAAGGTGTTCTATGGGTGGAGCATGGGTGTTCCCACCCACCCATCCATCCATAGATTCAGAAGCATTCAATGATTTATCAATCGAAACACACAGAAAGAGAAAAATGCCCTTCCTGCACAAAAACAATCCTGCTTATAATGCATGCACGCTTTCACCATGGTGCAAGGGTACCTGCGTTGGTGCTAGGCAATACATTGTGTTCCAGCTATGGGAAAAGACAGGAATATGCCGTATTATGTTAAATATGGCACATTCCTGACCTTTCCGTCACCAAGATTGCATGATTTTTTGTTAAGTATGCCCCTTACTATACAAGTTGTCAGCCATTATCTATCCCTAAAGAAGTCCCTTGTTCCAAGGAAACGTGTTGGCTGGGCTGATATGATGTATGTTATATCAAAAAGAATGATGAATAAACATTGGTGATACCTGTTACAACTAACCGTATTCAAGGTTATTTGATGGACGGAATATCAGTGTGAAGCTACTACAATACCACAGACATTTGGGACACTAACATTTCCAGTTATGATAGTGGAATTAAAGATAACACAATGTTGTTGAGTGCTTCCCTTTGTTGTATGTTAATGAATTGGTGTTATTAAGGAGTTTTTCTGGCAGCTGAACCTCGGCGTTTAAGCACCTAAGTTGATTTTATATGTTAGCGAGTACTAGTGTAGTGGGGTTTAGCCTTTACAGCTGTAATTCTTTCAATTGTTCTTGGGGTTGCCTTAAAATGCTGCCATGGTCTGGCTCCCACATCTATGCTCTGCTATTTCTGGGTTGCCTTTTTAGGGGCATATCATCAAGCCCCCGCGATAATTATCGATAATCGCACTTATCGCGAGCATAATTATTGCCAGCTATCGATGGATTATATCGCAGAGATAGCGCGTTATCTTCAACGCTTATCTCAAATGCAATATCCAATCCATCGATAGCGGCAAAATGTGCGATTATCGCTGGAAATCCAGTGATAATCGCACAGCGATAGGCGATTCCTTGAGGATAGGACAGGGTGGACTTAGCCATACAATCCACCTCCCATAGGATATTATAGCTAAGTCAGATTGTAAGCAGGCGTAAGATTCCCGCGATAAGCGTGGTTAGCGCTACTTTTAAAATTGCTATGTGGGTTTGCGACACGATTGATGATAGGAGATAGTTGTGTTAGCGAAATTTTTCAGGTCATTTCAGTAAAATACGCCCACTTTGCATATGATTAGCGTTACAAGGCTGGGCGTTATGAAAACAGGCGCAGAGGCATAGGAACACGCGCTAGCGTGTCTTTGCTGATAGTGCATAAAATTATCGCCGCTTTTCGCCCGAAAATGGACGCTAAAGCGGCGATAATTTTATCGCGGGCCTTGATGATATGCCACTTAGTTTCTTCTTGCTGCACTCCCTTTTACCCCTATGCACTGCAGCTCTCTCTCGCACCACACATGCTCCGCGCCCTCTCTTCACTCTTTCCACTCTATCTTAAAAAAACGTGTTCATATTATCAAGCTTTGGACACTGTCTTGTACTGTCTATGGTGATGACTATGGTGAATTAGTTTGAGGAAATGATTTGGCAAAAGCGTTGTATAAACACAAAAAAAAAATTATGATTTAGGAACAATGCATGATATTTTGCATGAAATGATAAATTGATGACCTTAGTTTCAAATAGACAAAAATCAGCTTCGATGGTGTGGGTTCCAAGTTCCAACACCATCAAATAAGTGTCTTAGGATATGCCATCCGCACATTCTTAGCATTGTTTTAGCAATAATGCACAGTTTGACTCCCTTTTGCAAAAAATGTTTTTGGGTCATAATATCACCCAATACCCTTTGTAGGCTCTCCGGCAGACAGCTTCTAGGTATCTGGGTATCTGTTGTTAGAGACCAATTGTAGACAATATCAATACTTACAGTGGGCTTTGAGCCAGCTCACCCCTTACCATTGGTTAATGCTGTAACCTAGGAAACCTATATAACCTAAACCCGTTGGAGAAGGGAAATACTGTCAATAGAGCTGCTCCAGCAAGAGGCAACAAGGGTCGATACTCCCACCACAGTTAGTTACATGACTCTTCCATGTGACTCCAGGTAAGTTGTCGTTTTGGTAGAGAAAGCCAGCACACACAACAACAATGGATGTCAACCAGAGGCTATCCCTGGCTGTCTTTTAACCCCTCGTGCGATGGTCTTTCTACCCTGGTCTCAGGAGTCATGAAAGCAGCAGTAGGAACAGAAAGGAAACAAAGGTATCTCTGTAGGTTCCATCTTGCCCTTACCATAATCCCTCAGCAGCCAATAGGAGGCTACTGAGACGCTAAGGGTGGGGCAAGGCGTCAAACCTGTGATGTTATTGGGGAGCGAAAAACATGTTGGGCCCGATTCACAGAACTAACTTAAGACAAAATCCTAAACTTACTACTTTTGGTATTCACAGAAGTTAGGATTTTGTCTTAAGTTAGTTCTGTGAATCAGGCCCGTTGTATTCCTTTGGCTACTATTGATGAATCGACAATCTAAAGGCAGCCCCTCAAGAAGGGATTTGGAAAAGAGTATTTATGTGCTGCCTGCAGCATGAAATAAAGGAAAGAGGGGAGTCTCAAATAATAAGTAAGTGAAGAGTTTCATTCTACAAAAGGGTATTTGGAAATGAAGGCAATTTTTAATGTTTTCAGAATAGGAAGACAAAGGTTGTAGTAGTGTCAGAGGATTAGGTACGAGGAACTTCGAGCGAAAATTCTGTGATAAAATTATAATCTTGCATAATTTCGGACAATTTTGCATTGCACTTGTTACTTGAAATTCCTAAAATGAGACCATTATGCCACGTCACATATTTACGGATGTATGACGTTACAACGCATACTTTTACTCCGCGTACCATTACAACGCGGTATTTACAACGAATACCGTTACAACGCATAGCGCTTTGGGGTGCTGGATAGTGGTAAGTATAATTTACTATTCTAACTCCAGTCCCCGTGGACCCTAGGGAAGGTGTTGGATAGTAAATTAAACTTACCTCTTATCCTAGAGCGCCCCCCAGCGCAATGCGTTGTAATGTCATGCGTTGTAATGCCCGCGTTGTAATGGTAGTGCGGAGTAAAAGTTGCGTCGTAACGGGTGTATACCCATATTTACGCACCATTCTCTGAGAAAGTGAGCCTATGGGAACAACTAGAATGACCAAAATGCGGGAAACAGCGTTTACAACGCAACTTTTACAACGCAGTACCTTTACCACGCAACTTTTACAACGCAAGTCGTTACAACGACTTGCGCTGGGGGCGCTCTAGGATAGGGAATAGTTAATTTACTATCCAAAACCTTCCCTACTATCCACGGGGACTGGAGTTGGAATAGTAAATTAAACTATTCACTATCCAGCACCCCCCAACGCAAGTCGTTGTAACAAATTGCGCTGTAAAAATTGCATGGTAAAGGCATGCGTTGTAAAAGTATGCGTGGTACTGACATACATCCCCAAAATGCGAGCGGCTGCCTCTGCGGTCCTTGTGTTCAATGTGCTTCTTTCAGTGCTTAATGTTTTCTCATGTATATAATGGACACAAGGAAGACTTTGCACTAAAATATACCACCAGAGGCCAGTTTTATATTTAACTTAATTTTCAGAAACTTCTCATAATTAGACAAAAGCAAATTCCACTCACCACCAAGGACATACATTTTGCTTTCAATAATTGCCCCCGATAAAGGGGCTCAAAATACATAATACACGGAACCCTAAAAGGCCAGAGAGCTTCAGCTGTGAGACGTTGGGTGATTCAAGAGGTCGGTTTGATTGCCTGCGCGTGCTTCAGTGGTCGCCTACAGCACTCACCCTGGTGATTGCCCAAAGCAGGGACTTGTTAACCTTGGATTGGCCCTGGAGTGTCTGGGGCTTTCAATGGCTCCCAATGGCATGGAAAACTACAACCAGTTCAACACTGAAAACAAATGATGTAAATGGAGAACAGACAATCTGGCTTGCATTCCATTCCATTGCTTTAAGTTGTCTGTGCCTTTACAGTAGCTGATCGGCTATATTTGCCCAAGCCACCTGGAAGAGACTTCAAAGTATGACCTATGCAAGAGTCATATGATGCATAGAAAAACATGCAGAAACACAACATTTTGAAAAATGAAAATACCCTTAGGGAATGCAGGATGAAGTAAAATAGGTGAAATGTAAATAGAGGCTGCATCGCTGACATGGATTACCTTACTTTTTTTTTTATAGTTATTGTTGAGAAATGTGTTAGTGTTTTGGTCACTAAAGTTAAGGACATGAATTCTGAGCCCAATAGGGACCTGGTTCAAGGTTAATTTCAAATACAGTCAGCTTTGAGAGCCAGTAGGTGCTCCAAGAGCTAAAGCCCTGGGCCTGATGCCCATCTACCCAGCTCAAAGACTGACCATGGATCCTATCCTGGCCCTTCGGAGAATACTTTCAAGGCCATTCATCTCAGGGGCACACATGGAGTAAGACCAGAAAGGACAAACTGTAATGATGTAGTATGTGCCTAAAAGAGGACCCCCTATATCACAGTACGACACAGCTCATCAGCTCATCAGCTCATCAGCCGACAACCCTGAGGTCCGGCAGCGATTCAGGATAGAACTTGTATTACAATGCACAACTGAGTTCCAGGATGAGACAGAGGTTCCATTTTATATTATTTAAGAAAGGATCAGGTGCCATACAATCAAACAGAAGAATACGGGGGACGGGGCAAGAGACAGGATATACATGTAAGAACCACTATAATTGAACATTGGCGCCAAAGCATATGAATCGGTGCAAACAACAATACAATATACATTCAATGTTGAGCGCCAGTTCTCAGGGCCTGCCCACCCGGGAATCAGGATATCATAAAAAAGCATAAACACTAAATACAAGTACACGTTAAGAATCTGAATGATTCGCAAGCTATACTGATCCTTTAAGGAAGAGAAAGGGAAGGAAAGAAAAAGGCCATAGAAATAAAAAATAAAAAATCCCAACCCCCCACCCTGCACCCCTGCAAATGGCTACAGCCTAACCCCACTAGCAACGTGCCTGTCGCCCCTAATAACGAAAACCCTAAAAGTAGGAAAAAGAATGGAGGAGGGCTTATTCGTTTGGGCTCCCAGCCCCTTTAGTCCCCCCGCCAGAAACAGACACCCCCTATCACTAAAAGACCAACGTATGACAACACTTATAGAAAAAAATTAGGGGGCACCGTAATACATCGCCTAGCCTTTTAGATCAAACAGTTACAGGTCGAACACCCGTAAAAGCCACTCCAACCTGTCCCGACCTAGTTGATCTTAGCCATGGCCCTTCCGAACCAGCACACGAACCCCCCCCCCCAGCGAGACACAAAGGCACACAAAGGAGTAATAGAGGAGAAGGAAGTCATCAAGAATCAATCTATGGCGACTCGTAGGCGGCGAGTCCACAAGAACTTCAGACGTAGGAGAACTCTCCCTCCTAGATGGACAGTCCCAATATATCTTGCCCAGGAGTCGTAAAGTCACCAAGAAGGGAGAAGACAACCACAAATTGAATGGAAAGTCAAGAACAAAAGTCTCCGGGAGGGTAACGCCGTTCGATACCTCCAAAGTCGATGATGGTGGAAGGTTCGGCAATACACTGACGACCTCGGGAACACCTTCCTCCAGGGCACCATCCGATGGTTTCAATACTTGCTTCCTCACGGGGTTCTCGGACGAAGTCAACATGGCCACGGTGTGAATGGCTGCAGATTGCTGTTTCAACAGTAAGGCTGGGTCCGGTTCCACCAGGATCATCTCAGATAGGCGCATGTCCAATTTGCATAATAAGACATCCACATATGAATGAAACGGCCTAATTTCTGCCAATATTGACCTCAGCGATGGCTCAAGCACCATTCGATCCATAATCTCACGCCCGACACCAATCACAATCACCTCCCCGGGTGAATCTGGCATCCTCAGGGGGGGACAAACAGGATCACGAACGTTCAAATGCGGAGGGTGAACAGTCTCTATTCGCAGCCACGGTCAACAGGATCACGAACGTTCAGATGCGGAGGGTGACAAGTCTTTATACGCAGCCACGGGCAACCCGGTTAAGGCCGCAGGCCAGAGACCCCGACCCCCAGAACCCCGGCAGGCCCAATACCGGGTCTGCGGGACGGGGACACCCACCCGCAGCCAACAGCAAGTAGAGTCACTCCTCCATCGATGCTGAGCAATTGAAACGATCGCCACCAAATTTGGGCTTAAACAAAGCCTCCACTCCGATTGACCGGACCCAGCCTGGGTCTCCCGGCCGATGTTGTTGCACTGCAGCCCAACTGTGAAAGTACTCGAGGCCCCGGCTTCACCGCTGGAGTAGGCCACAATCTTCAACTCGATGGAACTTCGTCAAACCAGCCGATAAATTTCCCGGATTTCACCATCGGAGTGCGGAACAGTTCATGCACACAGAGGCTAGGCGTAAAATCAGGATAATGTACAGGATATTATGGCAGGATACGGAGGTCGGCGGAGCCGGGAGCCTAAGCAGCCATCTTGTTTGCTGACGTAGCTCCTCCGGGACCATACATTTCTGTCTCTGAGCAAAGCTGCTCTGTCATATACCTCTTTTACTTGCAGGGGTGGGGTGTATTTGCTATTTATTTTATTTTTATTTTTATTTCTTCTATAGCGCTGGAATCAATCCCGTAAGGGTATCTCCGCGCTGAGCCAGCTATAGAGTTCTCAGTCAGTGCATCTAGGGGAATTAAGTGGACAGGAATGCTTCTTGATAAAGAAGGGTTTTTAATGTTTTCCTAAAAGATAAGTAGTTAGTAGTAGATCTAACATCAGGTGGCAAATTGTTCCATAAGGCAGGTCCAACCGAGGAGAAGGCACGGTCTCCTTGTCTGGATTTCTTTGTGGCCGGAGGTTTTAAAAGGGCTTGGTTGCTTGAGCGAAGGGACCTGCTCGGCTGATATAGCATCAGAGATTGAGACAGGTATTTAGGACCTACACCATAGATGCACCTATGGACCGTGCAGCAGATCTTAAAATCAATGCGCTGTCGTATAGGGAGCCAATGTAGTTATCTCCTTTCCATTTTAGTATTGCTAGTCTGACTCTCACCCACTCCCCTCTCTCCAGGGCTGTTTCCGTCACATTCCTCCTGCGATTGTAATGTTCCGTATAAATCCTCTGGGCCTTCTCAAGATTGTGCTGCACCACCGCCGGAGACCACTTGCTGGTTACAGTCTATTCTTTCCACGCTACGTTGTCCTTAGTGAAGGGGTGTCGTCCCCTCAGAATCTGGAATGGGCTGTACCCCGTGCTCATGGGTGTGATGTGATAGGCCAACAGCATGCTCTGGGCTTCCTTTTCCCAATCTTTGCCCATCGTGATGGAATCTTGTATGGAGCCCATTATAACTCTGTTAAATCTCTCCACTTGGCCATTGCTGGCGGGGTGATATATGGAGGTATGCTTGATCTTGATGCCATTCCTCTCAGCAAACTTGACCCATTTGTCCGAAGTGAACTGTGGCCCATTATCACTGAGAATGGATCTGGGAATGCCTTCTCTTAGGAAAACGGATGTGAGAAATCGGAGTACAGTATCCGTGTCTATTTCCTCTTGAATGTGTACTTCGGGCCACTTAGAGTACCAATCCACCAGAACGCACAAGTATTTGGGTGGGCCTTGTGTAGGACCTGACTATGGTTACCCCAGATTTTTTGCCTTGTGTTTAGCTGGTTTTCGACTTAGTTGGTCTGAGACCCTGCTAATCAGGGCCCCAGGCTATCTGCTCTCTCCTTAAAATGGACTCCATGTACTTTAGGTACAACACCAATTTGGTTCTGGACACCTTATCAGCCCCTGTACAGTGCACTATAGGTGCCCAGGGCATAGGTGCATCCAAGGCCTACCAGGGGCTGCAGCATATCTTTTGCCACCCCTGGCTGGCCATTCAAATCAACACAACTGGCTGATCACTCAGCTGGGGCAAGGTGGTGTAATCACCCCTTGCTTAGATATAGTATACATGTATCTAAACCTATATCTGGACACATAGGGCCCGATTCACAGAATGAACTTAAGACTCATTCCTAAACTTACTACTATTTTGGTATTCACAGAATGCACTTACTACTTTTGGTATTCACAGAATGAACTTACTACTTTTGGTATTCACAGAAGTTAGGATTTTGTCTTAAGTTTGTCTTAAGTTTGTCTTTAGTCAGTCTTAAGTCTGTCTTAAGTTTGTCTTAAGACAAACTTAAGACAAAATCCTAACTTCTGTGAATACCAAAAGTAGTAAGTTTATTCTGTGAATGCCAAAAGTAGTAAGTGCATTCTGTGAATACCAAAATCGTAGTACGTTTAGGATTGCGTCTTAAGTTCATTCTGTGAATCGGGCTCATAGATACCTATCAGTCACTAATATGGCAGGCCTTAACAATCCTGGAGGCAGAGTGCTTGGTTTTATGTGAGATGGTGCTCTAGCATGAGCTGAGCCTGTCTGCAGTGTTCGGAACCATTTCCTTACTGCTGTTCCAGGATATTGCCATATCATATACTCTTAAGTGCATTATAATCCTCGCGGTTATTGCTAACTTTGGTTTGGCTTTATCAAAACATGTCGTTAAGCTTTGGAATACTACCCCCTCGCCAGTTCTGGTGACAGGGGTGGCATTCCACCCTTCTAGAGGGAGAAGACATGTTACTTTACTTAAAACGCGGTTAATCCTAACCAGAGCCTCAGCATCACAAAATGGATGCTGCTGCCACAGACACAAGTCTGACCTCCTACTGCTGACCGAAACTTGGCAGGGGAGGCCTGGACAATAGGTTTCCTGTCACAGGGAGGTGCTACACCTCCCCAGACAGGAGCTAGTGGATTGGGGCAGGGTGGGCTGAATGAAACTAGACACTGCCTGGGGCACACAAGGTGTCCCATGCAAAATCCAGTCAAACCAGTTCTGGGGCACTCCAGCCCCAGCTCTGGCACGAAACTGGACAAAGGGAAAGGGGTGTAACTACCCCCTTCCTGGGTCCCACCCATAGGAGGGACCTAGCAGGTAATCCAGCCCCCAGATTTGGAATAAAGGTGGGAGCAGTGCCAATGCACATCAGATTATCCTGACTGAAACTTATGAAACGAAACTCTGGACCCTTCGACATCCTACTCGACGTAGAAGACTGAAGAATCTCCCTTGTGGTCAAGGAGTGACCACCCTGTGCAAACAGGTACCATCCAGCGCCTCACCGTTTGCTTTGTTGCAGTTCCTGCCGGAACTCGAGCAACAGAGATCGACAAGACCCAGCTTTCCTGCTTTTCAACAGCCCGATCCACAGTCACAGCGAATCTGAGACCGTGGAGGCGAGCTGAAGCGTGAGGCCGGCTATCTTGGAAAAACTACAAAGTGCTGACCGTGCAGCTCCCGAGGCCTCCTCGATGCTGTGCATTGGGGTTTGAAAAGCCCCGGCCCTGAGCAGCTTTTGCACCGAAGCTCTCCCCTCCACACTCACCGAGTGCTGTGTGGGGCCCTTTTGCATTTTTATGCTCCATAGTCCACTTGGCAGCGGAGACAAGCTTCACGACAACCACCTGATTGCGCCCGACATCGCCTGGTTCCTTCCTGGCTCCTTCCTGGTCACTGGCTAGTGACCCAGACTCTGTCCCCTCTGTTTTCAGGTACTCTACATCTTCGATCCACCCTTGGATCCACCCAGACTCTTCTCTCCTGGCAGCCTGCAGCATCTTCATCTCCAGGCTCCATAGATCTACACGACGAAACCCGACACACTTTGGCACCGATCCACCCGCTTCCTGTGGGTGAGGTAACTCATGAACGCCAGTGCTCCTGTAGTGGTTTACACCTCTAGTGTCTATGTCTAAAGTTTTGTACTTCTAGTCCAGTCGGAAGACTCCTCAAACTGTAACTTGATATCTTTTACGCACCATTGACTTTGCATTGGTGCATGCGTGTGCTTTTAGCGCTGCACCCGAATCCCGCGGGCTACTCCCGTCCTAACTGCTGTTAGTCCAGTGTAGTCCCAGCAATTCCCAAGGCCCTAGTCCTTACCACTGTTCGTAGAGTGATACTTATACCACTTTTTTAATATATGGTTTGAGTGGCCACCGGCCTCATCCATAAATGTGCAACTTTCATATGTAAAACTGTGCTTTTGTTTAAACGCTTGTGCTTCTATACTCATAAAGAGTACAGGGGATTATTCTAGTAATAAATACATATATTTTTATAATATATAACTTGTGTGGTGTCCTTTCATTTGATATTACAGGATTGCATATGGTAAAACAGCTGGCTTCACATGCCCTCTTGAGTTTAGCCTGAAGGCTGCTTAGTCCATGCTACCCCAGGATAGCTTGTCTTTTTAAGGTTGACTTACAACCACCACCATAAGGGATTGTTTGGACTGATACAAGGTGCCCACAAAATTGTGGACATCATACATCAGGCCAACTTCTCACACCTTGGTTGTCCAATACTGGGCCTAGGATGTCTACTGACACTTCCCCCCACGGGTTACTCGTGTTGGCAAACTTCCCTAATGCTGGTCTCAGCGGTGTCAGAGTTTTGTCTGCCCTTTGGCACTGGTTGCAATCTCTCACATGCCTTTCCATTTGGAGGTCTACTCCAGGCCACCAGTACATCTGCTTCGTCCTCCTCTTTGTCTTCACGATTCCTAGATGGCCTTCATGCAGTATCGCCAGTAGGCGGGTCTCAGCCTTGTCGGTGGAACTACCCTGTCACCTCTGTACACAAACATACCATCATCTCCCACTGACAATTCCCCTTGGACTTCATAAATTTTCCTGAGGTCCTTCCGTAGCTGTCTCTTTTTGGGCCATCCATGTAGTATACACTCCTTGACCTCTTCTATGTCTTGATCAGCCTCATATGCCTCCGTCCATTCCTGTTTGCTTATCACTCGTTCAGGGTCGTCCATCAAGGCTACCATCTCTTCCTTCTCTCCTGCTTCGCTGGGAGCTCCTTCCATGGCCGACGCTCTACTGAGGTAGTCGTCTATCATGTTCCTAGTTCCCGGTATGTGTGCCACATCATATCGGTAGTCAAGAAGTTTCAAGGTCATTTTAGCGATGCGCGCTGTCGCACTCGCATGTCCGCTTGAGGTTAGTACCTTGACCAAGGGCTTGTGGTCGGTTTTGAGTTAGAACCGAGTGCCCCATAGGAATTGGTGAAACTTCCCCATGGCCCACACTACCGGCTGCATCTCTTTCTCGATTACACTGAACTTTTGTTCTGTGACTGATAGGGACCGCGATGCGAAGCTGAGAGTCTCCATTGTCCCATCCTTCTTCTCTTGCATTAGGACTGCCTCCAGCCCTTTCTCGCTGGCATCCGTTGTTAATACCGATCGCCCTTGGGGGTCGTACCCTTGTAGTGGAACTGCTTGGCTAATATCATTTGTCGAATTCTTTCTGCGTCTCCTCCGTCCATGTGAACACCGTTTTGTCTCTTATGTGCTGCCTCAGCTGGTACGTCTTGGTGGCGAAGTGTTGTACGAATTTACTGTAGTACTCCGCCATTCCTAGGAAGGATCTCACTTCTTCTTTGTTGGAGGGAGCAGGGGCGTCGCAGATGGCTTTCACATTTGCGCGTTTGGGTGTGATACCATGTTCTCCAATCTCGTGCCCCAAATAGGTGACGGACGGCATCCCAAACGGGCACTTCTACCATTCAGCTGTTAGCCCATTGGTCTCTAAAACCCAAAGCACCATGTCCAATTTCTTGTTGTGATCTTTCAATTCCTTTCCCATCACCAGGATGTCATCTTGGAAGTATTGTACTCCCTCTATGTCTTGAAACAGGCGGTGCATCAGTTTCTGGCAGACTGCCGCTGCTGAAGCGAGACCAATGGGCATGCGACGGAACTGGTAACATCCAAAGGGTGTTATGAATGACGTCAGTCTCCGGCTCGCGGGGTGCAGGTCCACCTGATGATAGGCAGAAGTGAGATCAATGGTGGAAAACCATTTTACTCCTTTCGTCCTTGCCAGCATTTCTTCTATGCGCGGCAGTGGGAATTTTTCGACGATGATGCATTTGTTCAGTTCCCGAAGGTCCACACATAGGCGAACCTTGCCATTCGGCTTCATGGCCACTACTAGTGGCGCCAGCCATTCTGAACTATCGATTGGCTCGATGATTCCGTTTTCCTCGAGTCTGCGCAATTCCTGCTGTACCGCCTCTCTCACTGCGAGTGGTATGTTCCTCACCATATGTGAGGAACGCCAGTATCACATATGGTGAGGAACATACCACTGTGCTTTACAAGTCCAGCACAGTGGTATGTTCCTCACCATATGTGTTACTGGCACAGCATTCTCTTTAAGGTCTATTCTGTGTGTGAATTTCTCCAACCTTCCGACCTTCCCTCCGAAGACGGATGTATGACATTACAACGCATGCTTTTACCACGCATGCTGTTACAACGCAGTTTTTACAACGCATGCCGTTACAACGCATAGCGCTTAGGTGTGCGGGATAGTGAATAGTTTAATTTACTATTCCAACTCCAGTCCCCGTGGATAGTAGGGAAGGTGTTGGATAGTAAATTAAATCCATTCCCTATCCTAGAGCGCCCCCCAGCGCAATGCGTTGTAATGACATGCGGTGTAATAGTTGCGTCGTAAAGGCACTGCGTGGTAAAAGTTGCGTTGTAAAGGATGTTTCCCCCGAAGACCTTCGGATATTCCTGCTTCATTTTCTCAAAGTCCGGCCAACGCTCCGGGGTTGTCATCAGTACTTGGGTGTCTGTTCCGGGATCCAACTGTATTCCTAGGTCTCCTTGGTCCATCCATCCTAGGACCGACGGACCCTTCTCTGCCACATACAGTTTTCCCTGCGCAGTGCGCCCCTTGAATTCAAAAGTCAGGACTCGAAACCCCACCATCGGGATGGGTTCTCCAGTGTACGTGACTGGTCTTATGTCAGAATGTTCCAGTTGTGGGCCTAGACTAGGTCTGAATTTCTCGTTCCACACTGACCTTTGGACTGTGGTGTACGAATCCACCACAATTGTAATCTTCACTCCTCCAATCACCATGTCGCACTGAGGTTTGCGGGATTGCTTGCAGTCGATACCCAGCACCTGGCCTTCTACACACAGCACATTATCCTCTTCATCCTGTTCATCTTCTTCCTCCTGCTGGTCCGGCGCCACATACTTCGCGTGGGTCTTTTCATCTTGCGGCACACCTTCTCATAGTGACCCACTATGCCACAGAACATGCATTTTGCCCTGAACATGGGGCATCGTTTGTCATGTGCCGCATGGGACTGGCTTCCACATCTGTAGCACATGGACATGCTTTCTTTGTTCGGCTTCCTCATCTGTCCGGGCTTCCCCATCCACTTGTTCGGTCCTCTGTTTTCCCACGGCGCGGCCTTGCCCCTTCCAGATGGTTCTGCGTCATCTACTTTGTTTACCATGGGCCTCTGGACCGGTTCTCTTTTGGCCGCATCAGCACATCGTTTCGACAGTTCAGCCTTTTTCACCATGGCAATCACCTCTTTAAGTGTGGCGTCGCCACTCACCCACAGTTTATCTTGTACGTTCTTGTTGGTGGTGTGCATCACTATCTGATCTTTTATGAATTCGTTGTGCAGAACTCTGATTTTGCATGTTATTGCCAGCTTCCTCAGCGCTGCGACGTAGTCGTCTATGGTTTCACCCACTTCTTGTTTCCTCTGCTGGAAGTTATATCGATCAATGGACGTACATACCGCTGGCCGATAGTGATTATTCAGATCTTCTATGGCATGACTGAATACATCATCATCTGCATTTGGCCGGGGCGTGGGCACCAGGTTTTGAAATACCCTTATACCTTAGGGGCCTAGGTTGTTCAAGAGTAGCCTTTTCTTCCTACTGCTGGGGAATGCTTCACCGTTCTCATCTTCTAATGCTTCCAAATAATTCATGAAGTACTCTCTCCAGTCCTCCCACTTCATCTGAGGCTCTCCCGGCCTGGGTAAGAACGGGATCGGCGTCGTGAGTGACGACGCTTGCGTGCTCATTTCCGCGCGTCTTTCCAGTTCCTCCCCTTGGCTTCTCGGACTGCCCGGTGCAGTCGCCCCTTCGCCGCGTCCTTGGTTCTCTTGGGGTCCTTCTGCGCCCCCTTCTCTACTCCTCGCCAATTCCGCCAGGGCCACTGTGGGTGTGGTCGCGTGGTTCTGTGGGTACTCCACCTTTCGCTAGTTTCATGCTTCTGCTCACTGCCACTATGGGCCTGCTGTGTGTCACTCCTTTCTTCTGGTGTGCATGCACTCTGGTGTTGGTGCCTCTGCGCCCCTGCGCTGATCTCCTACGCTTTTTCCCCGCCTCTGCCACGCTCTCCTCCCTTGTGTCTGACCTTCCTGTACCTTCTTGATCTTGCTGCTGTTCTCCGTGGTGCTTGCTAGCTTGTCCTCGAGGGAAACATCCTTTACAACGCAACTTTTACTCCACACTACCATTACGACGCAACTATTACAACGCAAGTCATTACAACGACTTGCGCTGGAAGGCGCTCTGGGATAGGGAATAGTTTAATTACTATCCAACACCTTCCCTACTATCCACGGGGACTGGAGTTGGAATAGTAAATTAAACGATTCCACTATCCAGCGCCCCCCAACGCAAGTCATTGTAACGACTTGCGTTATAAAAGTTGCGTCATAATGGCATGCGGAGTGAAAGCATGCGTTGTAATGACATACATCCGTCCTCGATCTTCCTGCTGGTCCAGTATTTGTCCCTCCTTTTTTTTCTTGTGAGTATTTACCTCAAATGGGCATCCCGCCCTCGTCGTCACTGTAATGATGTAGTATGTGCCTAAAAGAGGCAGTACTGAGGATTTTAGGGGCTTATTGATATGCTACACATATAGGACAGCGCCGGGCGTGTGGAAGCTCCGATCTCCGAAATCGCGCCACTCGCGCCTGCGCAGTAGCGTCCAAGATGGCCGCGCGCGCTACGTCGTGACGTAGCGCGCAAGAACTAGAACGCAAACACTACACAAACCTATTTCAAGGGTTTCAAGGACACATTTCAAGGGTTCCTTGTCCTTTCAGGTTCTCTATCATATGTGACTCTCTTATAGTCAAACTTCGGATGCCTCTGCTGTACACAACTGGCAGCAAGTCTCCGCCCATGACTTCCATACAATCATTTCTTGTGTAACACTGCCCTCTAGTGCTCCCAATAGGAGCATGCGCACAGACCATGCTCAGCTCCCAATAAAAGACATGCGTAGTCGTGACCTGGTCACAGCCCTCACAGACCCATTCACTCTTTAAGGAGTAACCATTACTGTCAAGAATAAAGGAGACAGAGAACTACTGCTGGAGAAATGATTAGTGCATCAATGAAGACAAAACAAAAGGGATGGTGATGGCACAGAAGAAAGGGGGTGAGCAGTAAAGCACACATTTTATCTGTTAAGTTATGTTGATTTGTATAGCGAACTAATCACCCGAGAGGGTATCCAGGCACTTTAAACAAGAAAAGGCTGGATGTAGTATCACCTTACTCGTCCAGGGCTTGGGAAGAGTCAATTGTATTTCTTGGATGAAGAATAGGGGTGATACATCTTGTAAAACAATATAATACAATACAGCATGTTGAGTTAGCTGCTACAAACATAAATAATCTTTACCACCATTCAGGCAGAATACGGCTCTACAGATTAAAAAAGCCATCTTTGGCAAAGAAGGCAGTATGTACTCACACAGAGCAGTTTTATGTGCGAGCCCGGCAGTGACAGATTGAATCTATAGGCAATAGATAGACAAGGCAATTGAATCTAGCATAAACATCTGCAACAAATTCTTTAAGCACCCCAAGGCTATCAGCCTCCTTAATGACAGATATGTCATATACCAGCCTGGAAGACTGGGCCCGTCTTGCATCGACAGTATAATATATCATGACAAGTGCAACAGGCTCTATGGTGTGATAAGCAGTTGTTGGAAAGAGATTGTGTATGTGGAATAGTCTGTAGGCAACAGATTACAAGAGTTACAAAAAGAGGCTCATGATGACATGGGAGCCCACAAAGTCCACCACCATGAATTAGGCGTAACATAACGAAGAGACAAGCTACTAAATATCACCAAAACAAATATGTAAAGAGCCACTCTACAAAAACAAGAAATCTCTGGATGAGATGCAAGGAGTTCCCTGCAAGGAGGCTTGTGTTATGATGGTTATGCATTGCCAATTTAAAGATTGAGCGCGAACAGGTAGAGTGCTACCTTTCATAAGGACAAGAGACAGCACCCTTCAACAGCAGTGACCTGAAATTGTGGCTCCTATTGAAGAACTATAGCTTCCCTTTGAGTATGTAGGTACCTGAACCCTCCGGAGAACAGTCATCGTCTGTGTCTCCACTGCCACATAGTTTGGTGCCGGAAGCTACAGAAATCCATGGAGGACTACGGCTTTGGAAGCTTGGATGAAATAATGACCTCCCCCTCTCTTTGACAAGAGTAGCTGTAAAAAGAGGATAATAATTGTGGTGGGTGACTACCCATCTCAAGGAATAGACACAACCCTTGTCAGTGTGAACTCTTAAGCCACCTGATTAACCTGACCATAACACCCAGATAGCTATGGCACAGAGCAGACAACATTAAATTAGGGTATGTGTAATGTAGCACTAAACAGTAATAAAGTAAAAACATCTAGCAATACAAATTCCA
This sequence comes from Lissotriton helveticus, assembly GCF_964261635.1. Classification (NCBI taxonomy): domain Eukaryota; kingdom Metazoa; phylum Chordata; class Amphibia; order Caudata; family Salamandridae; genus Lissotriton; species Lissotriton helveticus. The sequence goes on along the minus strand of NC_136058.1, from coordinate 291,045,132 downwards.
AAATTCGTATTACAAAAATAGAGTAATACCTAATTAACAAAATGACACCAAAAGGACAAAAATCCAATAAGGGAAACCAAATATATGATTTTTTAAACCTTTAGGTAGAAATAGTGCCAAGAAGAATTAAGAGCCAATGATAGTCAATGGCCGTGTTAGACTGGAACCTAGGTGTAATTTGATATTGATTGATATTGATTGTGATGGATGGCTATACCAACCAGGTTCGTCCTGGTCAAAGACTTTACCTTCTGCCATAAGTCCTTTAAGCCCCAATCTACCACAGAAGTACACTTCTAAAGCCATCCAGGACATCAGGGGAGGCACTGAGAGACTCACAGGGTGTCAAGCGTAGGTAACACAGTAGGGTTCTGTCCTGGTCCAGTTGCCAATGGCCAGCTGGGTATTTGCAGGAATAGGCCTCTTGTAGCTTGTTGTGTCCCTCTACTAGTTACAGATGTTACTGTGTTTTGATGCTAGATTATGTTGTAGCATGACGTTTGCTTTGGTGCAGGTTACAAATGTGCTGGGTATTTATTTGTATTGGGTTGCTGGTCCTAGAGGGCTATGGTACTGCCTTTGGGTGCTGTGTTCTAAGTTATGGTTCTAAGGTATGGACTCCTTGGCCGATTTCTTCTTCTCCAAAGTCAATGACATTTACTCTGAGTTCTCAATCAATGACACCTCCCCCTCACTTTCCACTCAAACTAGCCCTCCCACTTGCTCACTCTCCCAATTTGAAGGAGTAGAGGAGAATCAAATAAGGGACATCATGAGATCAATAAGGACGGGCTCAGCTCTTGATCCCTGTCCTCCTAAAGTCTACCTACCAGTGATTGATATCGTCTGCACCACCATCATGCAAGTAAGTAATACGATCCTTAGGTCAGGGAGATACCCGAACATGCTCAAAAATACTCTATTAACCCCTTCGATGCTGATGCCGGAGCGGTTCCGTCATCAGCATCGGTTGGGCTGTGCTGATGACGGAACCGCTCCGTCATCAGTACAGCCCTGGGGGAGAGCGCTGGCGCTCCCCCCCCCTGTGCAGCGATCTTGTTTTTTTTTGCTGGGGTGGCATCGGAAGACTTTCCGCTGCCACCCCCTGGCCCCCCCACGCTTCCTGGTGACGTCAGCGCGCACAGCGCGCGCCGACATCATCAGGAAGCGCTGGACGCGCTGGAAGCCATTTGTTTCCAGCGCGTCCAGGAACAAGGTCGGTGTTTGGTGCTCCGGTGGGGCCATTTCTCGGTGCCTTGAGGCATCAGGGGGGAGGAAACACTGTTTCCTCTCCCCTGATGTCCCAATGCTGGGCATTACTGGTTCAGGATCGCGCACAGCGTCGCGATCCTGCACCAGTAATGCCCCCACTAGACACCAGGGATGTTTGTTGTTGGAAAGGAAGCGACCCCTTGGGCAAGGGTCGCTTCCAGGGGCAAATATTTTGCAATTCAGACTTTTCTGCCCCCCTTGGGTCGACATCGCTCGTTTTAGCGAGCGATCTCGACCCAGGGGGGGGCAGAAAAGCCCACTAGACACCAGGGATTGTTTACGTTTGAAAAGGAAGCGACCCCTTGGGCAAGGGTCGCTTCCAGGGGCAAATATTTTGCAATTCAGACTTTTCTGCCCCCCCTGGGTCGACATCGCTCGTTTTAGCGAGCGATCTCGTCCCAGGGGGGGCAGAAAAGCCCACTAGACACCAGGGATTTATGTATAATTGCAAAGGAAGCGACCCCTTGGGGAAGGGTCGCTTCCAGGGGCAATATTTTTATAATTCAGACTTTTCTGCCCCCCCTGGGTCGACATCGCTCATTTTAGCGAGCGATCTCGACCCAGGGGGGGCAGAAAAGCCCACTAGACACCAAGGATTGTTTATGTTTGAAAAGGAAGCGACCCCTTGGGCAAGGGTCGCTTCCAGGGGCAATTATTTTATAATTCAGACTTTTCTGCCCCCCCTGGGTCGACATCGCTCGTTTTAGCGAGCGATCTCGACCCAGGGGGGGGCAGAAAAGCCCACTAGACACCAGGGATTTATGTATAGTTGTAAAGGAAGCGACCCCTTGGGGAAGGGTCGCTTCCTAGGGCCATCATTTTTCAATCCAGACTTTTCTGCCCCCCCTGGGGGCAGATCGCCCATGTTAGTGCGTTATCTGGACCCGGGGGGGGGGGCAGAAAAGCCCACTAGACACCAGGGATTTATTTCTAATTGTAAAGGAAGCGACCCCCTTGGGGAAGGGTCGCTTCCTAGTGGCCCATAATTTTTTGTAGACTTGTCTGCCCCCCCCTGGGGGCATATCACCCATTTTTTGGGCCACATCTGGACCCAGGGGGGGTAGAAAAGCCCACTAGACACCAGGGATTTTAGTATATTTATAACGGAAGCGACCCCTTGGGCAAGGGTCGCTTCCAGGGGGCATTATAAATATTGTAGACTATTCTGCCCCCCCCCCTGGGGGCGGAGTGGCTGTTTTTTTTTTACAGTTTCTGGTCCCAGGGGGGGGGGGTAGAAAAGCCCACTGTACTCAAGGTTTTTGTTTTTTATAGGGAGCGACCCCTTGGCCAAGGGTTGCTTCCTTGGGCCCATTTGTTTTCAGTATGTTCTGCCGTGTCTTTATTTGGCCTCTCTGCCCTCCGTAGGGTTGCTTCCAGGGGGCCCACGTTTATAATGATTTATAATCTTCCCCCCTTGGGGACAGACACCCCATTTGTGACATACCCTGTGACATAGCCTGTTGTAATGTGTGTTGTTTTTGTTTCTTCTAATGTGTATTGATTTTTTTTCTCTTTAGATTGTTGCAGTGTGCGGTTCTGTTGCTGGTGGTTCTGTTGTTCTGCTGTTTCTGTAGTTGCATGTGTTTGGTAAGAGACTTTTTTTTGTTCAATTGTAATGTAATTGTTTATTTTGCAAAGTGTGTAGTAATACGAGTATGTGTTGTTGCTGTTTGTTGTGATTGTAAAACATGTTTTGCATTTGTTTTTGATGTGTCCTTCTGTAGATGTAAGTTTTTTTTTCTTCTTTCTAGTGGGATATCGTTGCCTATTTGCTGTGTCTTTGCAGAGTAGGTGCTGGTGAGTGTAGTTGTGTCTTGTAAGTGAATTGTATATTTTTTCTAAATATATTTTTCGGTGAAAAAGTCTTACTTTTTTATCTTACTTTGCGCAGTGTTGGGGTTGTTGAGTTGTTTGTGCAGACTCCTTTATTTGTAAGGATAATGGCTAGCTGCCGGATTACTGCTCAGCAAGTTGTTGGAATGCTTTTTGATTCTTCCTCTGACCATGGTCCAGAGTCTGACTCTGATTCTGAGCCAGAGGTGGGAGGTGAAGATTCAGGTAGTGAGTTTTCTCTACACATGGCTTCATCTGATGATGAAGACACTTTGAGTGCTGATGAAGCTACTTTTGGTGTGGATGATGTGCCTGTGGTTGGGGAGGACATTGCTGTGTTTACGGTTTTGGAGGACATGCTTGTGCCTGTGGTTGCGGAGGAGAGTGATGTGCCAATTGTGCGGCAAGAGACATCTGGGCTGCAGCCTGGGGCTGCTAGACTTCCAGTTGGTGGTGTGAGACAAGGGTTAGCTGGGCGGCGGCCTGCGGCTGCAAGACTTGACGATGAAAGTTCTGACCTCTGGGTTGCACCAGGCATGGTGCAGCCGGCATTGCCTGAATTTACTGGTGTTCCAGGGTGTAGGGTGAACACTGAAAACTTTTTGCCTATTGATTTTTTCAAGTTGTTTATGGATGATGTGTTTTTGGCAGAGATTGTAGAGCAGACTAATTTGTATGCTGAAAATTTTTTGAGGGTGAACAGTGCCAGCCTTAAGCCCCACGCTAGAGCTACCCGGTGGACTCCCACAAATTTGGAGGAGATGAAAAAGTTTTTGGGTTTAACTTTTTTGATGGGCTTGCTTAGGAAACCATCAATGGCTTCATATTGGTCTACTAGTCCCTTGATGGCAACAGCTATATTTCCGGCAGTCATGAGTCGTGATAGGTATTTGCTTCTGCTGCGGATGATGCATTTTGTTGACAATAGTCTTGCTTTGCCACGAGATCACCCTGATTGTGACCGTCTTTTCAAGATTCGGCCTGTCCTTGATCATTTGGTTGATCGATTTTCTGAGATCTTTTATCCTGGTAAAGAAATTGCAGTGGATGAGTCTTTGCTGTTGTTCAAGGGCCGCTTGGTATTTCGGCAATACATTCCTAGTAAGAGGGCACGCTATGGAATCAAACTGTATATGCTGTGTGACAGTGAGACTGGATATGTCTCTAATTTCAGGGTGTACACTGGTAAGGAATCCAGGATTAACCCCCCTGGTTGTCCGTCGACTTTTGGAGTGACTGAGAAAATTGTGTGGGAACTTGGTCGTGGATTTTTTAACAAAGGCCATCATTTGTATGTCGATAACTTCTACACTGGTGTGCGGTTGTTTAGGGAATTGGCCAAAGTGGACACTGTTGCTTGTGGCACAATCCGCTCAAACCGTAAAGGTTTCCCAAAAGAACTTGTTTGTCGAAAGCTTGCTCGGGGACAGTGCAGTGCTTTGCGTTGTGAGGAGCTTCTAGCTGTGAAGTTTACAGACAGGAGAGATGTCTACATGTTGAGTACAATACATGATGAAAGCACTGAACCGCGGAATGTTTGGGGTCAGGTTGCAGAAGTGCGCAAACCTGTGTGCATACTGGACTACAATAAGTACATGGGTGGTGTTGACAGAGTTGATCAGAGGTTGGAACCGTATGCTGCTCTTCGTAAGGCTTACATTTGGTACAAGAAGTTGGCTATCCATCTTTTCCACTTGGCAACCTTTAATGCTTTTATTGTGTTCCAGAAATCTTGTCCCCAGTCAAAGTTGACTTTTGTAAAGTTTCAGGAGTCTGTAATAGGCAGCCTTGTTTTAGTGGAACAGGCAAGTGTTCCTAGAGTTGGAGTGGTGGAGGATGTTGCCAGATTGAAAGATCGCCACTTTCCTGATACAATTCCTCCTACAACCTCAAAAGACTTTCCCAGTCGGAGATGTAGAGTCTGTTGGCGAAGAGGTTTGCGGAAGGAGGTTCGCATGTACGGCCCCGACTGCCCTTCAAACCCCGGGCTGTGTGTACCTGCTTGTTTTAGATTGTACCACACGCAAAAGAATTTTTGGGAGTATCAATGAGTGGTAAAGTGAACTGGTTGGTCTTTATTCTGTAATAGTTATTGTTCAGTTTCAAAGTTTGTATTTGTGTAGTCTTTTTAGATTTAGTTGTCGAGTTAGTAGATTTGTTTCAATTTGCAATTTGTTTTTGTTTCTCTTTTATTTTCAAAAAAAACTAATGTATGATGTTGGTTTGCGTGTAGTGTCCATTGTCTGACTGTGTGCATGGTTTGGCGCTTGACTGCCGGTGTCTGTGGACAGATGCTTGTCTGGCGGTGTCTGCGGACTGGTGCTTGACTGGCGGTGTGCGTGGTCTGGTGTTTGGTTGGCGGTGTGCGTGCTCTTGCGCTTGCCTGGTGTTGTGTTTGGATTTGTCTTTGGCTGGTGGTGTTCGTGGAGTGGTGCTTGACTGGTGGTGTGTGTGGAGGGGCGCTTGGCTGGTGGTGTGCATGGAGTGGTACTTGGCTGTCTGTGCACGGAGTGGTGCTTGGCTGGCGGTGTGTGTGGAGTGGTGCTTGGCTGGGGGTGTGTGTGGAGTGGCGCTTGGCTGGACGGTGTGCGTGGAGTGGTACTTGGCTGTCTGTGCACGGAGTGGTGCTTGGCTGGTGTTGTGTTTGTGGAGTGGCGCTTGGCTGGTGGTGTGTGTGGAGGGGCGCTTGGCTGGTGGTGTGCATGGAGTGGTACTTGGCTGTCTGTGCACGGAGTGGTGCTTGGCTGGCGGTGTGTGTGGAGTGGTGCTTGGCTGGGGGTGTGTGTGGAGTGGCGCTTGGCTGGACGGTGTGCGTGGAGTGGTACTTGGCTGTCTGTGCACGGAGTGGTGCTTGGCTGGCGGTGTGTGTGGAGTGGTGCTTGGCTGGGGGTGTGTGTGGAGTGGCGCTTGGCTGGACGGTGTGCGTGGAGTGGTACTTGGCTGTCTGTGCACGGAGTGGTGCTTGGCTGGTGTTGTGTTTGTGGAGTGGCGCTTGGCTGGTGGTGTGTGTGGAGGGGCGCTTGGCTGGTGGTGTGCATGGAGTGGTACTTGGCTGTCTGTGCACGGAGTGGTGCTTGGCTGGCGGTGTGTGTGGAGTGGTGCTTGGCTGGCGGTGTGTGTGGAGTGGCGCTTGGCTGGACGGTGTGCGTGGAGTGGTACTTGGCTGTCTGTGCACGGAGTGGTGCTTGGCTGGTGTTGTGTTTGTGGAGTGGCGCTTGGCTGGTGGTGTGTGTGGAGGGGCGCTTGGCTGGTGGTGTGCATGGAGTGGTACTTGGCTGTCTGTGCACGGAGTGGTGCTTGGCTGGCGGTGTGCATGGTCTGGTGCTTGGATGGTGGTGTGGGTGGACTGGCGCTCGGCAGGCGGTGTGTGAGTAGTTACTTTCTGTTGGTCACTACACACACTGCTAGTTGAGTGACACTCCACACAGTCCATCATTTTGTGTAGTTGCAGTGTCCGAAATGTCGGCGTGTGAAAGTGATGGGCCCTTGAATGGCGCTGTTTGCTGGTGTGAGTGTTGGAATGTGATGGGTCCGCGGCTGGCGGTGTGAATGTTTTGTATGTGTCACGCGTACGAAAGGTGTATGAATGGCCTGTAAAGAGGTTGGTGCCTTGACGTGGCTTTACAGCTCACGAGCTGTGAGTCAGTGGTTCAGTTTATCATACTTTCAATTATACACAGTGTATTTCATTTTTGTGAAATTACTTGCGTATACAATTGTATGTACTGAATCATCACTCACCCTCGTGCCAAATCCAACCAGTATGTGTGTGTGCTTGCGGATTAGATGGGTGTGCAGTAATAATTGTTTTTTTTCTCTTTCTGTAGTAGGGTGTACCTTGCCCCTTATTGTGATTGTTGTTATGTGTTGCTTTTCCATTCGGATGGTGTCAATGGTCTGGTTTGTATCAGGTATGAAAGGTGCGTGAATGGCCTGTAAAACGGTTGGTGCCTTGTCGTGGCTTTACAGCTCACGAGTTGCGAGTCACTGGTTCAGTTTTTATGCATTTATTTATTGACAGAGCATTTCATTTTTTTGAAATATCTTGTTAATAAAATTTTATGTACTGAACCATCACTCGCCCTCGTGCCAAATCCAACCTGTATGTGTGTGTCTTTGAGGAATAGATAGCCGTGCTTGAATGTTTGACTTTTGAGTAACTCTGTTAAGGTGTGGTATCCTTTTACTCGGGAGAACAAGGGGAGCGCAGGGTGGTAGGACTTTTTTGCCGGCACGGCGATCCCACGCCAAAATGTTTGGAAAAGTGCTATTTTTACCTATTTTTAAGGTTTGCAAGGAGTTCTGGGTAGGAAAACATTGGTGGACCGACACATGCCATACCTCCCTGGACTCTCCCGGGTGTCTAGTTTTCAGAACTGTTTGGGTTTGCTACTTTCCAAAGAATACCACCCACCCCGGGCCAAAAACTCAGGTGCTTCTCCCCCAAAAAATCAAAGTTATATTGCTTCAGGGTATTTTATATTCACCACTGTTAGATTTGGACCTTTTCCTGTTGCAGCCACTATGGCTACCCATGCAAGTGAGGTACCGTTTTTATCGGGAGACCTGGGGGAACGCTGGGTGGGAGGTAATTTGTGTGAGCCCAGTGATGCCACGCTTTCCCAGACTACAATGTGTGAAAAAATTGATTTTTTTCTGCTAAAATTGAGGTTTGCAAGGGATTCTGGGTAAAGGAACGTTGGCGGATCCACGCAAGCCATACCTCCTTGGAAGCCCCCGGGTGTCTACTTTTCAGAAATGTGTGGGTTTGGTAGGTTTCCATAGATGGCTGTCTCGCACGGGGCCAGAAACCCAGGTAACCCCTCTTGCAAAAGCTGGTGAATGTAACAATGGTGAAAATCTTGAGTCCACCAGCTTTTGCAAGAGGGGTTACCTGGGTTTTTGGCCCCGTGCGAGACAGCCATCTAGGGAAACCTACCAATCCCACACATTTCTGAAAAGTAGACACCCGGGGGCTTCCAAGGAGGTATGGCTTGCGTGGATCCTCCAACGTTCCTTTACCCAGAATCCCTTGCAAACCTCATTTTTTGCATGGAAAAAATCAGTTTTTTCACACGTTTTAGTGTGGGAAAGCGTGGCATCACTGGGCACACACAAATTACCTCCCACCCAGCGTTCCCCAAGGTCTCCCGATAAAAATGGTACCTCACTTGCGTGGGTAGGCATAGCGGCTGCTTTAGGAAAAGGCCCAATTCATACTGTGGAGACGAAAACATTACCTTTAGCCAAATAATCTTATTTTTTGAGGGGGTCACCTGAGCTTTTGGCCCGGGGCTTGGCAGGCATCTTTGGAAACTACCAAACCCAAACAGTTCTGAGAACTAGACACCCGGGGGAGTCCAGGGTGGTATGGCATGCGTGGGTCCCCCAATGTTTTCCTACCCAGAAACCCCTGCAAACCTGAAATTTTGGTCAAAAAACCCACTTTTCCATACTTTTTTGGGTGGGATCTCGCTGCCGGAACAAATGTCCTACCACCCAGTGTTTCCCTTGTTCTCCCGAGTAAAATTATACCTCACTTGTGTGGGTGGGCCAAAGGCATGTGACTTAGGCTGGGGTGCTTAATTTGTAAAACGTAAATATGAGTAAAAACTACTTTTTTCAAAATTCATTTTTGGCGTGTTCTGCTTTGGGGCACCCACACAAGTGAGGTATCCTTTTACTCGGGAGAACAAGGGGAACGCAGGGTGGTATGACTTTTTTGCCGGCCCGGCGATCCCACGCCAAAAAGTTTGGAAAAGTGCAATTTTTACCTAATTTTAAGGTTTGCAGAGAGTTCTGGGTAGGAAAACATTGGGGGACCCATGCATGCCATACCTCCCTGGACTCCCCCGGGTGTCTAGTTTTAAGAACTGTTTGGGTTTGCTACTTTGCAAAGAATACCACCGAGCCCCGGGCCACAAACTCAGATGCCCCCCCCCCCAAATTCAAGGTTGTTTTGCAATAAGGTATTGTAAATTCACCACCGTACGATTTGAACCGTTTCCTGTTGCAGCCACTATGTCTACCCACGCAAGTGAGGTACCGTTTTTATCGGGAGACCTGGGGGAACGCTGGGTGGGAGGTAATTTGTGTGAGCCCAGTGATGCCACGCTTTCCCAGACTACAATGTGTGAAAAAATTGATTTTTTTCTGCTAAAATTGAGGTTTGCAAGGGATTCTGGGTAAAGGAACGTTGGCGGATCAACGCAAGCCATACCTCCTTGGAAGCCCCCGGGTGTCTACTTTTCAGAAATGTGTGGGTTTGGTAGGTTTCCATAGATGGCTGTCTCGCACGGGGCCAGAAACCCAGGTAACCCCTCTTGCAAAAGCTGGTGAATGTAACAATGGTGAAAATCTTGAGTCCACCAGCTTTTGCAAGAGGGGTTACCTGGGTTTTTGGCCCCGTGCGAGACAGCCATCTAGGGAAACCTACCAATCCCACACATTTCTGAAAAGTAGACACCCGGGGGCTTCCAAGGAGGTATGGCTTGCGTGGATCCTCCAACGTTCCTTTACCCAGAATCCCTTGCAAACCTAATTTTTTGCATGGAAAAAATCAGTTTTTTCACACGTTTTAGTGTGGGAAAGCGTGGCATCACTGGGCACACACAAATTACCTCCCACCCAGCGTTCCCCAAGGTCTCCCGATAAAAATGGTACCTCACTTGCGTGGGTAGGCATAGCGGCTGCTTTAGGAAAAGGCCCAATTCATACTGTGGAGACGAAAACATTACCTTTAGCCAAATAATCTTATTTTTTGAGGGGGTCACCTGAGCTTTTGGCCCGGGGCTTGGCAGGCATCTTTGGAAACTACCAAACCCAAACAGTTCTGAGAACTAGACACCCGGGGGAGTCCAGGGTGGTATGGCATGCGTGGGTCCCCCAATGTTTTCCTACCCAGAAACCCCTGCAAACCTGAAATTTTGGTAAAAAAACCCACTTTTCCATACTTTTTTGGGTGGGATCTCGCTGCCGGAACAAATGTCCTACCACCCAGTGTTTCCCTTGTTCTCCCGAGTAAAATGATACCTCACTTGTGTGGGTGGGCCAAAGGCATGTGACTTAGGCTGGGGTGCTTAATTTGTAAAACGTAAATATGAGTAAAAACTACTTTTTTCAAAATTCATTTTTGGCGTGTTCTGCTTTGGGGCACCCACACAAGTGAGGTATCCTTTTACTCGGGAGAACAAGGGGAATGCAGGGTGGTATGACTTTTTTGCCGGCCCGGCGATCCCACGCCAAAAAGTTTGGAAAAGTGCAATTTTTACCTAATTTTAAGGTTTGCAGAGAGTTCTGGGTAGGAAAACATTGGGGGACCCATGCATGCCATACCTCCCTGGACTCCCCCGGGTGTCTAGTTTTCAGAACTGTTTGGGTTTGCTACTTTGCAAAGAATACCACCGAGCCCCGGGCCACAAACTCAGATGCCCCCCCCCCAAAATCAAGGTTGTTTTGCAATAAGGTATTGTAAATTCACCACCGTACGATTTGAACCGTTTCCTGTTGCAGCCACTATGTCTACCCACGCAAGTGAGGTACCGTTTTTATCGGGAGACCTGGGGGAACGCTGGGTGGGTGGAAATTTGTTGATCCACGCAGATTCCAGAACTTTCCACCACAGAAATGTGAGGAAAATGTGTTTTTTTGGTCAAATTTGTATGTTATCAAGGGATTCTGGGTAACAAAACCTGGGGGTAGGCAGACGAGTCACCCCATCCTGAATTGCCCTGGGTGTCTAGTTTTCAAAAATGTGTAGGTTTGTTAGGTTTCCCTAGGTGCTGGCAGAGCTACGGCGCAAAAACAAAAGGTAGTCTTTTTGTCCGAATCGTGCTAAATTTCACTGGGAAATTGAGGTGCGACCATGCTGCGTTTTGCGCTGTTTCATGTCGCAGCCACTATGCCTACCCACGCAAGTGAGGTACCATTTTTTTTGGGAGACCTGGGGGCACGCTGGGTGGGTGGAAATTTGTTGATCCACGCAGATTCCAGAACTTTCCACCACAGAAATGTGAGGAAAATGTGTTTTTTTGGTCAAATTTTTATGTTTGCAAGGGATTCTGGGTAACAAAACCTGGGGGTAGGCAGGCGAGTCACCCCATCCTGAATTCCCCTGGGTGTCTAGTTTTCAAAAATGTATAGGTTAGCTAGGTTTCCCTAGGTGCTGGCAGAGCTACGGCGCAAAAACAAAAGGTAGTCTTTTTGTCCGAATCGTCCTAAATTTCACTGGGAAATTGAGGTGCGACCATGCTGCGTTTTGCGCTGTTTCATGTCGCAGCCACTATGCCTACCCACGCAAGTGAGGTACCATTTTTTTCGGGAGACCTGGGGGCACGCTGGGTGGGTGGAAATTTGTTGATCCACGCAGATTCCAGAACTTTCCACCACAGAAATGTGAGGAAAATGTGTTTTTTTGGTCAAATTTTTATGTTTGCAAGGGATTCTGGGTAACAAAAACTGGGGGTAGGCAGGCGAGTCACCCCATCCTGAATTCCCCTGGGTGTCTAGTTTTCAAAAATGTATAGGTTTGCTAGGTTTCCCTAGGTGCTGGCAGAGCTACAGCGCAAAAACAAAAGGTAGTCTTTTTGTCCGAATCGTGCTAAATTTGACTGGGAAATTGAGGTGCGACCATGCTGCGTTTTGCGCTGTTTCATGTCGCAGCCACTATGCCTACCCACGCAAGTGAGGTACCATTTTTTTCGGGAGACCTGGGGGCACGCTGGGTGGGTGGAAATTTGTTGATCCACGCAGATTCCAGAACTTTCCACCACAGAAATGTGAGGAAAATGTGTTTGTTTGGTCAAAGTTTTATGTTTGCAAGGGATTCTGGGTAACAAAACCTGGGGGTAGGCAGGCGAGTCACCCCATCCTGAATTCCCCTGGGTGTCTAGTTTTCAGAAATGTATAGGTTTGCTAGGTTTCCCTAGGTGCTGGCAGAGCTACGGCGCAAAAACAAAAGGTAGTCTTTTTGTCCGAATCGTCCTAAATTTCACTGGGAAATTGAGGTGCGACCATGCTGCGTTTTGCGCTGTTTCATGTCGCAGCCACTATGCCTACCCACGCAAGTGAGGTACCATTTTTTTCGGGAGACCTGGGGGCACGCTGGGTGGGTGGAAATTTGTTGATCCACGCAGATTCCAGAACTTTCCACCACAGAAATGTGAGGAAAATGTGTTTTTTTGGTCAAATTTTTATGTTTGCAAGGGATTCTGGGTAACAAAACCTGGGGGTAGGCAGGCGAGTCACCCCATCCTGAATTTCCCTGGGTGTCTAGTTTTCAAAAATGTATAGGTTTGCTAGGTTTCCCTAGGTGCTGGCAGAGCTACGGTGCAAAAACAAAAGGTAGTCTTTTTGTCCGAATCGTGCTAAATTTCACTGGGAAATTGAGGTGCGACCATGCTGCGTTTTGCGCTGTTTCATGTCGCAGCCACTATGCCTACCCACGCAAGTGAGGTACCATTTTTTTTGGGAGACCTGGGGGCACGCTGGGTGAGTGGAAATTTGTTGATCCACGCAGATTCCAGAACTTTCCACCACAGAAATGTGAGGAAAATGTGTTTTTTTGGTCAAATTTGTATGTTTGCAAGGGATTCTGGGTAACAAAACCTGGGGGTAGGCAGGCGAGTCACCCCATCCTGAATTTCCCTGGGTGTCTAGTTTTCAAAAATGTATAGGTTTGCTAGGTTTCCCTAGGTGCTGGCAGAGCTACGGCGCAAAAACAAAAGGTAGTCTTTTTGTCCGAATCGTCCTAAATTTCACTGGGAAATTGAGGTGCGACCATGCTGCGTTTTGCGCTGTTTCATGTCGCAGCCACTATGCCTACCCACGCAAGTGAGGTACCATTTTTTTTGGGAGACCTGGGGGCACGCTGGGTGAGTGGAAATTTGTTGATCCACGCAGATTCCAGAACTTTCCACCACAGAAATGTGAGGAAAATGTGTTTTTTTGGTCAAATTTTTATGTTTGCAAGGGATTCTGGGTAACAAAACCTGGGGGTAGGCAGGCGAGTCACCCCATCCTGAATTTCCCTGGGTGTCTAGTTTTCAAAAATGTATAGGTTTGCTAGGTTTCCCTAGGTGCTGGCAGAGCTACGGCGCAAAAACAAAAGGTAGTCTTTTTGTCCGAATCGTGCTAAATTTCACTGGGAAATTGAGGTGCGACTATGCTGCGTTTTGCGCTGTTTCATGTCGCAGCCACTATGCCTACCCACGCAAGTGAGGTACCATTTTTTTGGGGAGACCTGGGGGCACGCTGGGTGAGTGGAAATTTGTTGATCCACGCAGATTCCAGAACTTTCCACCACAGAAATGTGAGGAAAATGTGTTTTTTTGGTCAAATTTTTATGTTTGCAAGGGATTCTGGGTAACAAAACCTGGGGGTAGGCAGGCGAGTCACCCCATCCTGAATTCCCCTGGGTGTCTAGTTTTCAAAAATGTATAGGTTTGCTAGGTTTCCCTAGGTGCTGGCAGAGCTACGGCGCAAAAACAAAAGGTAGTCTTTTGGTCCGAATCGTCCTAAATTTCACTGGGAAATTGAGGTGCGACCATGCTGCGTTTTGCGCTGTTTCATGTCGCAGCCACTATGCCTACCCACGCAAGTGAGGTACCATTTTTTTCGGGAGACCTGGGGGCACGCTGGGTGGGTGGAAATTTGTTGATCCACGCAGATTCCAGAACTTTCCACCACAGAAATGTGAGGAAAATGTGTTTTTTTGGTCAAATGTTTATGTTTGCAAGGGATTCTGGGTAACAAAACCTGGGGGTAGGCAGGCGAGTCACCCCATCCTGAATTCCCCTGGGTGTCTAGTTTTCAGAAATGTATAGGTTTGCTAGGTTTCCCTAGGTGCTGGCAGAGCTACGGCGCAAAAACAAAAGGTAGTCTTTTTGTCCGAATCGTGCTGAATTTCACTGGGAAATTGAGGTGCGACCATGCTGCGTTTTGCGCTGTTTCATGTCACAGCCACTATGCCTACCCATGCAAGTGAGGTACCATTTTTTTCTGGAGACCTGGGGGCACGCTGGGTGAGTGGAAATTTGTTGATCCACGCAGATTCCAGAACTTTCCACCACAGAAATGTGAGGAAAATGTGTTTTATTGGTCAAATTTTTATGTTTGCAAGGGATTCTGGGTAACAAAACCTGGGGGTAGGCAGACGAGTCACCCCATCCTGAATTGCCCTGGGTGTCTAGTTTTCAAAAATGTATAGGTTTGCTAGGTTTCCCTAGGTGCTGGCAGAGCTACGGCGCAAAAACAAAAGGTAGTCTTTTTGTCCGAATCGTCCTAAATTTCACTGGGAAATTGAGGTGCGACCATGCTGCGTTTTGCGCTGTTTCATGTCACAGCCACTATGCCTACCCACGCAAGTGAGTTACCATTTTTTTCGGGAGACCTGGGGGCACGCTGGGTGAGTGGAAATTTGTTGATCCACGCAGATTCCAGAACTTTCCACCACAGAAATGTGAGGAAAATGTGTTTTTTTGGTCAAATTTTTATGTTTGCAAGGGATTCTGGGTAACAAAACCTGGGGGTAGGCAGACGAGTCACCCCATCCTGAATTGCCCTGGGTGTCTAGTTCTCAAAAATGTATAGGTTTGCTAGGTTTCCCTAGGTGCTGGCAGAGCTACGGCGCAAAAACAAAAGGTAGTCTTTTTGTCCGAATCGTGCTAAATTTCACTGGGAAATTGAGGTGCGACCATGCTGCGTTTTGCGCTGTTTCATGTCGCAGCCACTATGCCTACCCACGCAAGTGAGGTACCATTTTTTTCGGGAGACCTGGGGGCACGCTGGGTGGGTGGAAATTTGTTGATCCACGCAGATTCCAGAACTTTCCACCACAGAAATGTGAGGAAAATGTGTTTTTTTGGTCAAATGTTTATGTTTGCAAGGGATTCTGGGTAACAAAACCTGGGGGTAGGCAGGCGAGTCACCCCATCCTAAATTCCCCTGGGTGTCTAGTTTTCAGAAATGTATAGGTTTGCTAGGTTTCCCTAGGTGCTGGCAGAGCTACGGCGCAAAAACAAAAGGTAGTCTTTTTGTCCGAATCGTGCTGAATTTCACTGGGAAATTGAGGTGCGACCATGCTGCGTTTTGCGCTGTTTCATGTCACAGCCACTATGCCTACCCATGCAAGTGAGGTACCATTTTTTTCGGGAGACCTGGGGGCACGCTGGGTGAGTGGAAATTTGTTGATCCACGCAGATTCCAGAACTTTCCACCACAGAAATGTGAGGAAAATGTGTTTTATTGGTCAAATTTTTATGTTTGCAAGGGATTCTGGGTAACAAAACCTGGGGGTAGGCAGACGAGTCACCCCATCCTGAATTGCCCTGGGTGTCTAGTTTTCAGAAATGTATAGGTTTGCTAGGTTTCCCTAGGTGCTGGCAGAGCTACGGCGCAAAAACAAAAGGTAGTCTTTTTGTCCGAATCGTCCTAAATTTCACTGGGAAATTGAGGTGCGACCATGCTGCGTTTTGCGCTGTTTCATGTCACAGCCACTATGCCTACCCACGCAAGTGAGTTACCATTTTTTTCGGGAGACCTGGGGGCACGCTGGGTGAGTGGAAATTTGTTGATCCACGCAGATTCCAGAACTTTCCACCACAGAAATGTGAGGAAAATGTGTTTTTTTGGTCAAATTTTTATGTTTGCAAGGGATTCTGGGTAACAAAACCTGGGGGTAGGCAGGCGAGTCACCCCATCCTGAATTCCCCTGGGTGTCTAGTTTTCAAAAATGTATAGGTTTGCTAGGTTTCCCTAGGTGCTGGCAGAGCTACGGCGCAAAAACAAAAGGTAGTCTTTTTGTCCGAATCGTCCTAAATTTCACTGGGAAATTGAGGTGCGACCATGCTGCGTTTTGCGCTGTTTCATGTCGCAGCCACTATGCCTACCCACGCAAGTGAGGTACCATTTTTTTTGGGAGACCTGGGGGCACGCTGGGTGGGTGGAAATTTGTTGATCCACGCAGATTCCAGAACTTTCCACCACAGAAATGTGAGGAAAATGTGTTTTTTTGGTCAAATGTTTATGTTTGCAAGGGATTCTGGGTAACAAAACCTGGGGGTAGGCAGGCGAGTCACCCCATCCTGAATTCCCCTGGGTGTCTAGTTTTCAGAAATGTATAGGTTTGCTAGGTTTCCCTAGGTGCTGGCAGAGCTACGGCGCAAAAACAAAAGGTAGTCTTTTTGTCCGAATCGTGCTGAATTTCACTGGGAAATTGAGGTGCGACCATGCTGCGTTTTGCGCTGTTTCATGTCACAGCCACTATGCCTACCCATGCAAGTGAGGTATCATTTTTTTCGGGAGACCTGGGGGCACGCTGGGTGAGTGGAAATTTGTTGATCCACACAGATTCCAGAACTTTCCACCACAGAAATGTGAGGAAAATGTGTTTTTTTGGTCAAATTTTTATGTTTGCAAGGGATTCTGGGTAACAAAACCTGGGGGTAGGCAGGCGAGTCACCCCATCCTGAATTCCCCTGGGTGTCTAGTTTTCAAAAATGTATAGGTTTGCTAGGTTTCCCTAGGTGCTGGCAGAGCTACGGCGCAAAAACAAAAGGTAGTCTTTTTGTCCGAATCGTGCTAAATTTCACTGGGAAATTGAGGTGCGACCATGCTGCGTTTTGCGCTGTTTCATGTCGCAGCCACTATGCCTACCCACGCAAGTGAGGTACCATTTTTTTCGGGAGACCTGGGGGCACGCTGGGTGGGTGGAAATTTGTTGATCCACGCAGATTCCAGAACTTTCCACCACAGAAATGTGAGGAAAATGTGTTTATTTTGTCAAAATCTTAGCTTTGCAAGGGATTCTGGGTAACAAAACCTGGTGGTAGGCAGTCGAGTCACCCCATCCTAAATTCCCCTGGGTGTCTACTTTTCAAAAATGTATAGGTTTGCTAGGTTTCCCTAGGTGCCGGCAGAGCTAGGGTGCAAAAACTACAGGTAGGCACTTTGCCAAAAAAGGGTCAATTTGTAACTGCTAAATTTAGGTGTGACCACGTTGCATTTTGCGCCGTTTCCTGTCGCAGGCACAAGGCCGACCCACACAAGTGAGGTACCGTTTTTATCGGGACACTTGGGGTAATTCAGATTTGTAAATCAACTGTTATTACCAATTGAGCTTTCATGCATTTCTCCCTTTCAATGAAAGACATTGTGTAAAAAAAAAATCTTTATGAAAAATGACTAATAATTCTCATGCTAGTATGAGTATTCCCAACTTTGAAAATGTGCAATTATATACTGTTTCTGAACTCTATAATTTGTACCCAATTCAAAAATACATAGGTGTCTTTCATACAGATTATTCCATGTATACATTTTCCAAGACAAAGTGCACTATACCCAGTAAATGAAAAAATACCATTGCAAGTTGCTGCTCAGTTTTTGGATCTGGGTTCGTCGGGTTCTTGGTGAAACTACAAGTCCTATATATCCCCACAACCAGGAAGGTCTAACAAATGTAACGGTATATTGCTTTCCAAGAGCTGTCAAAATTAGAAAAAGTTATAGGTGAAAACGTTGAGACAAAAGGCTGTTTTTTTCAACAAAATTTCAAATATTCCAATATCTAACTGTTAGTTTCTATAACGAAACCTTCATGGATTTAGACAAATGACCCCTTTCTGAATTCAGAATTTTGTCTACTTTTCGAAAATGTAAAGCTTTCCAGGATCCATTATTGCTTTCAAACTCATTTCTACCATTAACTGGAAGGAGGTGGAAAGCTCTAAAAATAGCAAAAATTAGGCTATGTCCCAGAAAAATGCCAAAACTGAGTGAAAAATTTCGGTTCTCTGACAAAAGTCTGTCATTTCCTGAAAGCTGAGAAAATGGAGATTACAGCCCCACAAACCCTTTTGTGATACCATTTTCAGGGAAAAACCCAGAGGCTTTCATTTGCAGCCCGTTTTTCCCATTTTTCTGAAAAAAACAAAAATATCACTATATTTTGGTTAATTTCTGGGACCCCTCCAAGGGAATCCACAAACCCTGGGCGCCTTTAGAATCCCCATGATGTTGGAAGAAAAGGACGCAAATTTGGCGCGAATCCCTTATGTGGTCAAAAAGTTACAAGGGCCTAAGCGCGCACTACTCCAAAACGCCAAAAAAAGGCTTAGCACAGGAGGGGAAAAGGCCTAGCAGCGAAGGGGTTAAAACCTCTCCTGAAAAAACCATCTCTGGATAAAGAAGTGTTGAAAAATTATAGACCGATTGCTAGCTTACCATTTCTCGCCAAAGTGCTCGAAAGGGTAATGAACACCCAGCTTGCTGATTATCTGGAGCAAAATCATCTGCTAGATGACACGCAGTTCGGATTTCGGAAACTCCACGGCACCGAGACGGCCCTCATCAAAGCTGCGGACGATATTCGAACAATTAGAGATCAGGGAGGGACAGCCGTCCTCATAATGCTAGACCTATCGGCTGCCTTCGACACGGTCGATCATTCTATATTGATCGACCGTGTCGGGAATTTAGGCATCCGATCCACTGCGAAGGAACTTATTACATCGTTCCTATCGAGCAGAACTCAAGCAGTCACGCTGGGACCTTTTAAGTCACCAGAGCTTGCACTACCATGCGGTGTTCCCCAGGGCTCATCGCTAAGTCCAACACTGTTTAATATCTACGTGTTGGACTTGGCGAGGGTGATCAAATCCTATCACATGAGCCTTACGTCCTATGCTGACGACACCCAGCTGGTGCTCGCTATCAATAACGATGGGGATCAGGTAGCGGCTCGGCTTCAAGAGGGTATGTTGGCCATTAAGAACTGGATGCAGGCCAACTGCCTGAGGCTAAACTCTGAAAAAACAGAGGTGGTCATCTTTGGTAAGATCGCTCCACAATGGTCCCCTGAATGGTGGCCTACCTCGCTGGGAACTCCACCTATACCGTCAGTTAAGGTCAGAAACTTAGGCATAGTTTTTGATGAGAAACTTAACTTTGCAGCACATGCAAACCAAACGGCTGCCAATGCCTATCACAAACTAAAACTCATTAGGAAAATAATCCCATTTTTATCTGATAGTGCGGGAAAAACAGTGGTTAGCACACTAGTGCTCTCATCCCTGGACTACTGTAATGGTTTATTTGCCAATGCACAGTCCAGGGTGATCTCTAAACTTCAAATGATCCAAAATGCAGCTGCCAGAGTACTTTCAAGGACCCCAAAATTTAAATCTGTCAGCCACATCATTAGGAGCTACCACTGGCTGACAATAAAAAATCGTATTAAATTCAAAACCCTCTGTTTAACATTCAAAGCTATTCATAACACGGGCCCAAGATTCCTGCAAGAGCAGCTCTCCATCTACTACCCTGCCAGACAGTTGAGATCGATGCAACTACAGCAGTTGGCAGTACCCCGCACCAGAACGGTTACCTGGGGAGACAGGCGTTTTACAGTATCTGCTGCCAGACTCTGGAACTCGCTCCCGTTAACCATACGAATGGCACACTCCCTGTTCCAGTTTAGGAAACTGGTGAAGACATGGCTGTTTAACCAGTAAGAACTCCCTGCCTCTACGCTTAATCACCCAGAGACCCGTCTAAGCAATCTTAGCGCCAAGACGCCTACGGGCATACGCACGCGCTCTACAAGTTGTATTAATAAATAATAAATAAATAAATAAATAAATGGTGTTGTGATACATTACAAGAAGAGAGTTTTTTTGTGGCTAGAGATAGGTACGTTCCACTTTTATCCTACAGGGAGGGGATATTCTATAGTGCGGAGGATGCAGGTGAGACTACCCTTCCCCCTCTCAGCCCCTGCATGAACAGTTGGGCACACTATTGCCCCTGAAAGTGTCTGGCCTCAGCTGGGGCACCTCAGGGATCATGTAAGGGTTGTGCTCCTTCTGTGAAATTATTTCAGAATGGAAACCAATGTCTAAAGCCTTATCTTCGATGCAGGGTTGGATTGAGATTAAAAATCGGCCCGGGTAAGCTAAAAAAAAAGTGGCCCATATTTGCATATTGCTTTTCTGCAAAACACTGCTTCGGCAAAGTTTTATAAACACCTGAAAACAAGTGAGGCCACTTCTGCTCAGGCCCACTGCCCCCGCTCAGTACGGTTATATTAAGGTGGGTGACCCAATATACCCTTGTGAGCTTGGGCTAGAATTCGATATAATAAATTGCCAATGAGAGGATTTGTTTGATAGTACCTCAGTAACAGGCGATTGGTCAATCTATGTTTTTGTAACTTAAGACCAACTTAATTCAATTAAAACCTGTTGTTAAACTGATTTTGTCACTTTCAACTTCGACAAAGTGGTAAATACTCACAAGAGAAAAAGCTACACGGGAAATAGATTTTATAGAAATATCATTTTATATGAAGTTTTCATCAACAAGGGTACAGTTTTTTTTTAAAAAAGAACAATGAAAATAAATCAACAATGAACAAATGGACAAGAAATAAATAAATTGTTCCACTCTATATAGATAAATGACAGCGTATCTTGCTGACAATACACAAAGATGTCACTGTACAGAACGAATCTAAGTAGAAAGATGTGGACAAGTAAGTCGACGTTTCGGACTTATATTTGTAAAATCCTTAAGGCCATCTTCAGGACCTTCAATCTTTTCAGAATTATGACCCCCTGTGTTTCCAGTTGATCGTCACCAACCACGTGGTTTCTTGTGGGACAAAGATTTCTAAATATCCTTCATGTGTTGAGGTTTGGACATGTGAACAAGATTGATATAGCGTGCTTGGTCTGCGTCAACAGTAAATGTTTTAATGCGAAGCAGAACTTCGTCCGGCGTGGCGTAGTCTCACGGGAAGATAACTGTGTTTTGATGCTAGATTATGTTGTTGCATGACGTTTGCTTTGGTGCAGGTTATAAATGTGCTGGGTATTTATTTGTATTGGGTTGCTGGCCCTAGAGGGCTATGGTACTGCCTTTGGGTGCTGTGTTCTAAGTTATGGTGTTGTGATACATTACAAGAAGAGTGTTTTTTGTGGGTAGAGATAGGTATGTTCCACTTTTACCTACAGGGAGGGGATATTCTATAGTGCAGAGGATGCGGCTGAGACTGCCCTTCCCCCTCTCAGCCCCTGCATGAACAGTTGGGCACACTATTGCCCCTGAAAGTGTCTGGCCTCAGCTGGGGTACCTCAGGGATCATGTAAGGGTTGTGCTCGTTCTGTGAAATTATTTCAGAATGGAAACCAATGTCTAAAGCCTTATCTTCGATGCAGGGTTGTATTGAGATTAAAAATCGGCCCGGGTAAGCTAAAAAAAAAGTGGCCCATATTTGCATATTGCTTTTCTGCAAAACACTGCTTCGGCAAAGTTTTATAAACACCTGAAAACAAGTGAGGCCACTTCTGCTCAGGCCCACTGCCCCCGCTCAGTATGCACACATTAATTGGCCGGCCCCACAAGAGAAAGGGAGTGACACCTCTGCCCGTTGATAAAAGGGAGGTAATGGACTACGATGTGCCTCCAGAAAGGCCACTCAGACATCCACTGGGCCGCTGCCGGCATCTGAACAGCACAGACACCACCCAAATCAGCCCCCAGTTTGCCAAAAAAGCAGCCCGCAGCTGGAATTCGGATACTGGCCCCTCGGCCATTGCCCGAGTGCCCACCTTACCAATCCAACCCTGCTTCGAGACCACCAGAGGTTAAGGTATATCAAGGAAACGGTTCCTCTATCATTTTTCAATTTTTCTTTCTGTTTTTCATCATGATATTCAGCCAAAATTTGACTTTTGCATCCCAATGAAAAATATATAAATTACAAAGCACACAGGGCCTCATTTATGAGGTTTGCCGTAGGGACGCGCAGCAGGAAGGCCTGCTGCGCTTCCCTACGGCAAGAGAAAAGGGCTGGAATGCGCCATATCTACAAGATACAGCACAGTCCTGTCTTCTTCCCCTGCGCCGGCGCACAATGGGCTGCCTGCGCCAACGCAGGCACCTTTGCACAATGGTGCAAGTGTGCCTGCATTGCACGGATGATAATTTTTGTGCAGGAAGGGAAACCTTTCTGTACAAAAATAATCACAAGAGGCTTTTCCTCTTTCTATGTGTGCTGCAGCACACATAGAAAAAGGAAAAACGAGGAGAAATAAAGATACTTCTCCCCATTGCGTCTCCCTTACGCCTCCCCTGGGAAGGTGTAAGCTTTTGGCACTGCCTTAGATTTATGATTTCTTGTAAATCTGGGGCAGTGTCAAAAGGCCATGGATGTTGCTGGGAACGCCCCCAGCAACACCCATTGCGCACCCCTTTAACGCCGAACACTGCTGTGAGAAGTTGGCTTGATATGTGATGTCCACTGTTCTAGTGGGCACCCTGTATCAGTCCAAACAACCCTTATGGTGATGGCTGTAAAGGCAAGCTTATAGACCAGGGGCCTCATTTATGAGGCCTTGCGTCAGTTTTGCGCTGCTGATGCGTCACTTTTTGTGACGCATCGGCGGCGTAAAACATGCGCCTTGTTGCGCCATATTTAAAAAGTGACGCATCTAGGTAGATGCGTCACTTTTTAAATCCCTGCGCCACATTATACCTGCGTCAGGTATAATGTATGCAGAGGGGGCGTTCACCCGAAAAAAGCCTCTTAATAGTGACGCAGTGAAATCTATGAGATTTCACTGCGTCACTTTTAGGATGCTGTTGCGTCAAAATCTTGCGCCTGCCTCACAGCAGGCGTAAGACTGACGCAAGCCCTTTCACATGGGGCTTTCCCCATGTGAAAGGAAGCATTGCTGGAGTTGCGTCACTTTTGTGACACACTCCAGCAGTGCGTCACTTTTGCGCCTACAGATACGTCAGAAATACTGACGTATCTGTAACTCCTTGCGACATGATGCGTCATATTATAAATATGACGCATCAATCATGTCGCAGGGAGAGCGCAGTGAAAAGTGACGCATCGCTGTTTTCACGCAGCGATGTGTCACTTTTCATAAATGAGGCCCCTGCTATCCTAGTGGTAGCATGGACAAAAACAGTCTTAGGCTAAGCTCAAGAGGGCATGTGAAGCCAGCTGTTTTACCATATGCAATCCCTTTAATACCAAATGAAAGGACACCACACAGGTTATATATTCAAAATATATGTATTTATTTCTAAATCAATCCTCTGAACTCTTTATGAGCACAGAAGCACAAGCGCATAACAAGTAACTCAATATAACATACAATAAGTTGCACAATATGGATAGGCCCTGGTGGCCCGCTAAACAATATACTAAAATAGTGGTATAAGAACCACATCACGAATAGTTGAAAGGCCTAACGCCTTGGCAATCGCTGGGACTACACTGGACTAACAGTAGTTAGGAAATAGGAGGCCCACGGGATGCGGGTGCAGTGTCTGAATGCACACACGTGCACATATAGAAGTCAATGGGTGCATAAAGTTAGAAAGTTAAAGATTTAGAAATCTTCCGACTGGACTAGGAACTAACCACCTGAAACTAGGACACTAGGATAGTCAATCTTCACAGGAGCACCTCACCCACAGGAAGTGGGTGCATAGGTCCCAAAGTGTGTCGGGTTTGTCGTGGATTCCTATGGAGCCTTGGAGAAAAGATGCTGCAGGCGACCAGGAGAGAAGAGTCGGTTGGATTCAAGGGCGGATCGAGGATGAGGAGTACCTGAAAGCAGAGGGGACAGAGTATGGGTCACTAGCCAGTGACCAGGATGGAACCAGGAAGGAACCAGGTGATGTCGGGAAGCAATCAGGCAATGTCGTGAAGCTTGTCTCTGCTGCCACGTAGACCAGGAGGTGTCGACGATGACCAGGAGCTGGGCACAGACTGTCCCACAAAGGCTTTAGCTGTCGGCGCTGTCGGCTTCCGGATTGGAGTAAACAAGCCTTGGCAACGCCAACCCACGCAGGATTCGAAGAGGGCTTATGACTCAGGCCAGCAAGGACTGAGGGGCTTCTCCTTTGCAGTGAAGCAAGGGCCAGTATGGAGCAACCAGACCAGCAGTGTAGATTTGGGTTTTGTTGTCACAGACGCCACTAGCCAGCAGGCAAGTGACCGGACAGACGTGTCGAGCAGGAAAATGCAAAAGGGCCCCTAGCAGCACTCGATGAGTGTGGAGAGGTAATCTTTTGGTGCAGTTGATGCTCGGGGCTGGGGTTTCTCAATGCCCAATGCACAACTTTGAGGGTGCCTCAGAAGCTGCACGGAAAGAGTTTCGCTGGCTTTCCAAGATGGCCGGTCCCACGTCTCGCGTCGCCTCCACGGGTCTCAGCTTTGCTGTGGCTGTGGATCGGGCTGAAGGAAGTCTGGAAGTCCAGGTCTTGTAAGGCTCTGTGCTCGGACTCCGGCGGGAGCAACGACAAAGCAAACCGTTGAGCGCTTGATGGTGCATGTTTGCACAGGGTGGTCACTCTTTGACCACAAGGGAGATTCTTCAGTCTTCTACGCCGAATAGGATGTCGAAGGTCCAGAGTTAGGTATCAGAGTTTCAGTCAGGATAAATCTAAAGTCTTGGGACTCAGCTCCTACCTATATACCAAATCTAGGGACTGGATTACCTGCATGGTCCCTCCTATGGGGGGACGCAGGAAGGGGGTGGTTACACCCCTTTCTCTTTGTCCAGTTTCACGCCAGAGCTGGGGCTGGAGTGCCCCAGCACCGGTTTGAACTGGACTATGCATGGGACACCTTGTGTGCCCCAGGAAGTGTCTCATTTCATTCAGCCCTCCCTGCCCCAATACACTATAGCCTGTCTGTGGTGGTGCTAGCATCTCCCTGTGACAGGAAACCTATTGTCCAAGCCTCCCTCGCTGGATGGACTCCCAGAAGCAGGAGGTCAGACTTGTGTCTGTGGCAGCAGCATCCATTTTGTGATGCTGAGGCTCTGGTTAACTTTAACCGGGATTGTTATGTTATGTTATGTTAAAAGGATTTTTACCGCGCACGGACACCAGTCGGTTTCATGGAAGTAACATGTCTTCTCCCTCTAGAAGGGTGGAATGCTACCTCCGTCGCCAGAACTGGCGAGGGGGTAGTATTCCAAAGCGTATGACACCTTACACAACATGTTTTGATAAAGCCAAACCAAAGTTAGCATCTGACCGCGAGGTTCATAATGCACTTAAGAGTATATGGTATGGCAATATCCTAGAACAGCTATAGGGACATGGTCCGAAAGCTGCAGACAGGCTCAGCTCATGCTAGAGCACCATCTCACATAAAACCAAGCACTCTGCCTTCAGGTTTGTTAAGGCCTGCCATAGGAGTGACTTATAGGTGTATATGCAGGGGCGGCTGGTGACATTTGAAAGTGGTGGGGCGTAAACTAATTTGCATATTGCAGCGAGCGTAGCGAGAGAGCGCAGCGAGCGAGCCCGAACCACCTTGCATCCATCCATACATCATTCATGCATCCACCCATCCAACCATCCACCCACCCACCCATCCATCCACCAATTCTGCATTCATCCTGCATCCATCATTCATTCATGCATCCACCCATCCATCCTGCATCCATCCATCCATCCATCATTCATTCATGTATCCATCCACCCATCCATCCACCCATCCATCCACCCATCCATCATCCATCCTGCATCCATTCCTGCATCCATTCATGTGTCCACCCATCCATCCACCCATCCTGCATCCATCATTCATTCATGCACCCATCCATCTATCCATCCACCCTGCATCCATCATTCATTCATCCACCCATCCATCCACCCATCCATCCACCCATCCAGCATCCATCATTCATTCATTCATGCATCCATCCATCCACCCATCCATCCACCCATCCATCATCCATCCTGCATCCATTCCTGCATCCACCCATCCATCCATCATTCATTCATGCACCCATCCATCCACCCTGCATCCATCCTGCATCCATCATTCATTCATCCACCCATCCTGCATCCATCATTCATTCATGCACCCATCCATCCACCCTGCATCCATCCTGCATCCATCATTCATTCATCTACCCATCCACCCATCCTGCATCCATCCTGCATCCATCCTGCATCCATCATTCATTCATGCATCCACCCATCCATTCATCCACCCATCATTCATCCTGCATCCATTCATGCATCCACCCATCCTGCATCCATCATTCATTTATTTTTATGACCATATAACTTGCACACAGCTTGTCAGTGTTTAATACCAGTCTCGAACCTTGTACTCCAGCACCAATGATACATGATTAATATTAATTGTTTTTAAAAACATGTATTTATTCAACACCAATTTCACACCTTAGTCGGAACATCATTTTTATTTGTTTTTTAAAATATCTATTTATTTAACACCAAAGTAAGTCATGTATACATTTTTATGGTTCGATAAGAGGCTCGAACCTGGTTTCCCAGCACCAAAGTCGGCCGTGCTATCCGTCAGGGGTTATGTAACCGGGCTATGTAGTGACCAGCCAATCCTGCGCCAGGATTGGCTGGGGGGGCACCATGACTCCTCGCCCAGTCGCCCTGTGTAACCCCGGGGGCTGCGGCCCGCCCCCTGGTCCTCTCTCTAAGGGGGAATTCACAAGAAAACGATCTGCGCATGCGCGGGCATGTTTGTGCCCAAAAATACACTTGCGCAGCTGCAGCAGCCCGATCCGATCCTCCCCCCCCCCCCCCTTGCGCACTCCGGGAAGGTCGGGTGTCTCCCGGTTTCCCGGCCGGCAGATAGCGCGATTTTTTAAAATAATTGTGTTTGGCTTCTAGTGACGACGTGGTGGGTCTATGGGGCTTAGTGGGGCTTCGCCCCTACGCCCCAATGGACGCACCGCGCCTGTGTATATGTGCCTAGATATAAGGTTAGATATAGGAATACTATACCTAAGCAAGGGGTGAGTACACGACCTTGCCCCAGCTGAGTGATCAGCCAGTTGTGTCAGTTTGGATGGCCAGCCAGGGGTGGCAAAAGATATGCTGCAGCCCCTGGTAGGCCTTGGATGCACCTATGCCCTGGGTACCTATAGTACACTATACATGGGCTCATAAGGTGACCCAATATCCAATTAGGTACGTACCTAAAGTACATGGAGTCCATTTTACAGTGAGAGCAGATAGCCTGGGGCCCTGATTAGCAGGATCCCAGGCCAGCTACGTCGAAAACCAGCTAAACACAAGGCACAAAATCTGGGGTAACCATAGTCAGGTATCCACCTTCCTACAACTGCCTTAAAGGGACTGATATGTATCAAGCAGCATTAAGCCAAAAAAAGTGGCTTAGTGCTGCCTGATAAATATCACGCAGGCTTCTGCGCCACGGAACGTCACAAAAAGTGACGTTCCGATGGTGCAAGGGGTCTCACAAATGAGGCCCACAATGTTTGCTCTGATTTTTAATATGGCACTTCCAGCTCTCCCCAACGCCAAATAAACTCATTCTGTCGGAGCTGACATTAAGGGAACACCCAATTAAGTACTCTGGTGCGGCTGCAATTACATGCTCGCCAGCCCACGAAGCTGTGTCAGCCCGGGCTGACAGGCATGACGGGGGGGGGGCTGGAGCCCCGTGGAGCCCAATGGGTGTTGCGCGCCTGCACGTGCACCCGCCCCATCTATCGAGATCTTTTTGTAGAAGGAAAGTGATGTACAGATTCGAGCGAAGTACCTCATAATGACCACGGGGTGGCGGCATTGCGCCGCACACTGTGGCAGCAGTTCCCACAGAGACCCGTGCCTATCGTTAAAGTCTATTTCAGGTGAAGCCATGGGCGTCGGGGGCAAGGAGGGGCACTTGCCCCCCCCCTGGATCACCCAGCCCTCCGTACTTGTGCCGAGGTGCAGGTGCCATTCTTTTTTATAACGCTGTCCCAGCTCTTGCCATGACACTAGAATGGATGGATTTTTAAATGTTGTCAGCAGGCCTCTTCAATATATATTTTAGGCTAGCAGAACTCTATCATGACATCATGAGGAGTGCTGCTGCTGCGCCACCCATCTTACGCTGTAAAGAACGGCGCATAGGGTCAAGGACAGCCCCCCACAGTGATGTTTGTCTGCAGGCCGTGTTTGATGAGCGGGTAAACTGCTGCTGATCGGCAAGATAAGAGAGAAGGTTTGGGCCTGCCTGCTCCCACAGCTTGCAGTAACTCATAACCTCTCCTGTTTTCTGTCTCTGTCTAGCTCCTCACTTGCTGAAAACCGTAACTCGTCTCCAAGAACTGCCTCTTACCCTTTCTTTCCACTCCTTTGCTTCATTTGTTCCCCTGGGAAATCGATCTATAAAGGAAGTTATAGTTTCTGCTGGGAATGTCTTTTTCTGACATTTTCTAATCCAATCGCGGAATGGACGTTAGCATGATCTATGTGCACCCACTACACCAGACACTTTTTTATTAAAATACCTGCCCGCTGGACACCTATATAGGGATTCAGCTTTGAGAAGGTACTCTCACAGCAGAGATATGCAATGTACTTGGCAGTCACACCAGCTTCATAGAATGCTCAGTACAGTACGCTCTCCCATATACCATATGATATGTAAATATTTTGCTTGAAAGGTACTTAGGTGAATCTTTTTGATCTGACTACGTGAGGGTTTTAACCAGAGTCCACGTAGCAAACGGCGCTTGCATTGTAAAAGGATGGAGTCCGGCTCTGAATGCGCCTCAGTCCCAAGCAGAGCAGCACCACAGCACCAGGTGCACTTGGGGACATGTGGAGGCTTCGGAGGCAACTCGCCTAGACGTCCCCTTGGTCAAGAGAGACTGGCGACCTAGCACCCTAGCTTTCACACCCACCCCCTGGTGGTAGGGACTCCAGTAATGCGTATTTTAAGGCCTGGGGCGGGCGGGCCTTCGAGGCTGGGGCGTGGTGCACTGAGGGGGTGGGCACCTGACCTCAGCTCTCGTCCGTTGGGGCTGTGTGGGAGGGCCGGACCCGCCAGAGGGAAGGAGCCCCCAGAAAGAGGCCTACTCAGAGCTCCAGCTAGCTACTGCCTTTCTACTGAGAGGGACAGACACCTGTGTGGGGAACACTTCCACCTCAGGTGGCAGGAGGCCCGGAAGGTGTGTGCTCTGAGCTCCTACCACAGTCCTGGACCAGAGAGTCTGGAGGGGATGGGGGTTGGGTAAGGGGAGGAACATGCCCTTTGCAACCCATAGATGGTGCAGTGTGTGTGACAGGCATTCCAACCTCAGAGGAGAGGAGGCCAGGATGAGGCCTGCTCAGAGGAGCTTCAGCAACACACAGACCTGGGCACAAGGGGTGACGGGGATAGGGGGCACCTGCCCCTAGCACCCTTAGGAGACCTGCCCCTAGCACCCTTAGGAGATGCTGCGTGTGAGGCCTGGACCAACTTGAGCTCCCATCCACCTGCTTCTACAACCCACTATCCACCTGCCTGTATCCGATCCACCTGCCTCCTCTAAGCTCCCATCCTGCTGCCTCTTCTAACCTCCCACCCACTTGCCTGCATTTGACATACTATCCACCTGCCTGCCTGTAATCTCCCATCCACCTGCCTGTCTCCCATCCACCCTTTTACTATTTCTACACCCCTCTCTACTCTGATGACCAACTCACTGTTATTTTGCTTTTATTTATTGTATTTATTTAAATGTGCCCTGCATACACAAGACTGTGCATGGACTGTTTGTTAGGTGCGATGCTCTACTGCCTCAGCCTCTTTGTATAAGATTGTTGTTATGTTATGTTATGTTATAGGGAATTTATTGAGCGCACGTACACCAAAGGTCTCTTGGCGCTGAATTGGAAGCTACCACAGAAGTAGTCTCTGTGGTACTTTGCACACACCCAGATACAAATGAGTGCACATGGTGTATATATTACACAGAATATCTATAGATGAAGAATACTTGTGTAGCTCAGCAGTCCCATCGCGGTAGCCTGTCTGCCACGTGGACAGGAATGTCCTAGGAAGTGCAGAGAGCTTGGGAAATAGCAAGAGGGGCATTCAGAGCAACATGGCTCCTCCTGCGCCCCAGTGTTTCTTGTTCCCCACCTGGCACACATCATTTTGTCGGAGGATTGTGATGACCTTAACATTTTGCCCTCCCCTGGAAAAAATTCTGCGGACGCCCATGAGTCGCAACCGATTAATTGATAATGTTGCACTTAAAAAACAATTGGGGGATTTTTAGAAGTGTTATGCCACATTTTCACAGAGACACCATTTAATTAAAATGTGTACTTGTTTTGGTGTTTTGTTATGTTATATGATGTTATGTTATATGAATATTTATTACGCGCACAATTACTCCTGAGTATCCTGGTTTTGTTCATCTTTCTCATGCTCAACACCCCTCTCAATCAATGTCTCCCTGTGTGTCTTCTCTCCTCACTGTTTTTGCAGAGCACAGGGCACTGTGACGTCATTGGTTATTTTCTTTCGAGGGCATGCATTGTGAATCAAACGTTTCTATTGTGTTCCTAATGTAACTTTCTGAAGGACACTTCTGCTGGAACTTCCGATACAGGCTTGGCAGCGCACAAATATATGAGTCTTTGTAGCATATGTGCAAGTCCTCACTGCCACCGCAGCGTCACTTTTTTGACGCTCCGGTGGCCGTATGCCCTGCACCATATTAACAAAGTGGCATTAAGCCACTTTTTGTGGCTTAATGCCGCTCAGTAAATGTGCTACCCTTTCACGCAGGTATCTGCATGAAGGGAGCGTGCAATGGGTGTTGCTGTGGGCGTTCCACCACGAAAAACATTGCTTTTTGACGCTGCCCCAGATTTACAAGGAGCACTAAAAATAATGCTGTTCAAGAGCAGGAATTAGAATGGCGCACCAGAAGAAATGCTTTTATTTCTCCTCGTTTTTGCTTTTTCTATGTGCGCTGCATCCTGCAGCGCACATAGAAAGAGCAAAACGCCATTAATGATTGTTTATATGCTGGAAGGTGTCTCTTCCTGCACAAAAACAATCATTAAATGATAGTGATTTGCTACGTCTATGAGTGCTGCACAATGCAGCACACACAGAAGTAACAAATCGCCATTATGGATTGTTTATGTGCAGAAAGGGACACCTTCCTGCACATAAATAATCATTCACTGCAACACAGGCACTCCTGCACTATGGTGCAAGGGTACCTGCGTTGGCGCGAGGCAGCTAAATTTAGTGCCAGTGAAAAGACAGGGGTGCACCATATTGTAGTAAATACAGCACTTCCATGCGTTTTGAAAATGTCGAAGCACTGCACTTACAAATTTTACTTGAAAAATTAAATTTCCTTGTCAATATGGTCCTTTGTTTGACAATGTTTCATATTGTATTATATGTTTCCGGACTGCTGTTGCTGTGGAAGCTGAAAGAGATTTCCTCTATCTTAGAAATTAGTTTGTGCTTTAATAATTTTAATGACGATTGTGATACTGATTTGCCCGATATGTGTTATCATTAGTCATGCCATGCTGAATTTGCAGTTTTTGCTTATTACTAATGCGTAAAATGTGCATAAAACCCCTGGGGCCTCATTTATGAAAGCCTTGCGCCACCGATGCGTCACTTTTTCCCATGTTAAAAGTGACGCACCGGTGGCGCAAGTCCTTCATAAATAAGGCCCCTGGTTTTGGGGTTGAGCCAAATGATGATTTCTCTTTCTACCGAGGACGCTGTCCATTTATCTAGAGATTTCCTTTACCATTAGAGCTGCTGTCTTTATGTTTTTTTCTGCTTATTGGGACCAAGAATAATTTTTGATTTCTGACTATGTACTCTGTATCTGAGTCTTCATGGCGTTTACTGCATTTCTCTGTAGTGCCTATTTTAAGATTTTGAAATAAAATCCTTTAACTTTTATTGAGCTAGAACGTAGTCATTGAATAGTCCCAATCATTCTTTGATTACTCTGCTATTTTTGTAGGGCCTGAGGATCAAGAAGGGTGGTTACTCTTGTCGCTGGATCAAGGGTGGTGGAGCCGAGCTACTGAAGGTAAATATTGGGGTGATCGAAATATTGGGGTACAGTGAAATATTGGGGTTTGGTTTGTCGCCTGGCTGGGTTAGGCCCGGGGAGAAAAACGGTCTTTTTCCATACACATTCCTGCGTTGCCTTCTTTTCTACACGTTGACTTTTGACACACATTTGCTTGTGTGAATGTGCAGTATATGGTTCTTTAACCCCTTGGGCGCGGCCGCGATTCTGCGCCTGTGCGGCCGTTTTTAAGAGTGGGCGGTCTTATGACGGCCCCCAGCCGTCATCAGCACACGCCCACCGTGATGCATGACGGATGGGGGCCGTCATCAGCATAGAAGGGGTTAAAACTACATTTCTTACATTTCAGCTTCATCTAAACATTATTATGATACCTTGATCATTTAGTACAAGGGACAAAGTTCACTGCACACATGTTGTTGTTTGTTGATCGTCCGTTAGGTGACATAGCTATACTAAGAGGATAAACAACACCAGCCTGGCTGAGGTCTTGGCACAATTGCATGGATCTGTTTATTATAAATACATGAGCACTTCCGTGTTCAAATCAGTCGAAAATTCCAGCTCAGCTGTTCTTGTTTCCCTCTGCAAGGAGGGGTGTCCAGCTTGCGACCAAGAAAGACCCCTGAAGATACTTAGCCTCAGGTATGGGGAGTCAGATAAACCAGTAGGGGATTTTGGGCAGCTCATCCCGCCCTAGGCAACTTGGTTAGGGAGCACATAGTAGGAGTACACTATACACAACACTTATACACCAGCATATATACACTGCTTTAGCACAATGTTGGACAATGTTTACCCTTTTCACTGTTCTTGTGATGCTAATACCGCTTATTTGTTTCTTTCTATTAATCGTTGCAGTGCTTATATTTTATACAAGACTCGCAATGCTTGAATAAATATCGAACCGCTTACTTGTGGAATTCGTGTATATCTCTTTTGGTATGCACAAGTGACTGAGCGAAAGGGTTCTAGATCTGTTACCATGATTTCTTGGGGAGTCAGAGTTGTCAAGTTCTGAGGTTGCACAATGCATTTGTTACCCTCCTAGGTTTAGGGGCACTTATGGTTGCACTGTGAGCTAGCAGGGCTATGGGCCAACACATCCTAAGGGGGTGCATGGACTCTGGAACCATCCCAATGCTTATGTTGTCAAACAACCGCACAATTCCTACTGAGAGGTAGAAGCCATTTGACAGGCTCCCACACAGACATTGGCTGTAGTTTGCCCATAGCAGAGCTACCCATTGCGAGTAACACACTCATGTCATTCCTGCAGAGGAAGCCTCCTCCAGTGACGCTCAGTCATGCCCAGGCAAGAGGATGCAGACAGAGCGCTGGGAGGATGCTGTGCAATTAGGGGCACCAAGTTACAGTCTTTCTTTCATTGTTTTCAGGCGTGCTTGTCCAATTGTTGCTTTGCAAATGATTCAGAACTACAAGTCCCAGGATATTTTAGTATAGATGCCAGAACATGCATTTCAGGCAGTTTTAGAACCAAAAATGGCTTAATTTTACCTTTTTATATAATTATAAACAGAGGGCCCCTGGGGAGAATAAGAGAGAGAGAAAACCAGAAGAAGCAATCACAGGTACAAAAAGGCACCCTCACATCCCCCTAACCAATATAATAGGGTATATCTCCTGAGATTTATAAAGATAAATTGAATTAAGAGGAGCCACAGACATTGGCTCCTCTCAATTCAGTTTATCTTTATAACTCTCAGGAGCTATTCCCTATTATATTGGTTGGGGAGCTTTGAGGATTCATTTTACCTCTCCCCCAAATACAAAATTTCCTCAACAGTGAATGTATCTCAGTGGGGCAAACATATTCCCCCAGTTTATTGTTCACAATGTCCCTCTTTTAGCGGTCAACCATTGGCATGCAAGCTTTAGGTTCTTAAAGGAAAGCCGAGAACTGGAAAACTGAAGGGCATATGTACAAGTCCCTATTGCCACCAAGTCACTTTTACAGACATTGTGGTGGCGATAGGGGCTGCGCCTTATGCACAAGGCAGTGTTAAGCCACTTAACGTGGCTTAATGCTGCCTTGTATGTAAGGCACCGTTTCACGCTATGGTTAGCGTGAAAGGGGTGGGCAATGGGTGTTGTGGTGGGCGTATCACCGCAACACCCATTGTATTTGACGCTGCCCCCTATGTACAAGGGTGGCGTACATAGGAGGTAGCACCAAAATTAAGACCAGGAAAATCCTGGTCTTAAGTTGGTGAAACGAGGAGAAATACATTATTTCTCCTCGTTTTTGCTTTTTCCATGTGTGCTGCCGTGTGCAGCATATTTGGGAAAAGCAAAATGCTATGGTTTGTTTATGTACAGGAAGGCGTCCCTTCCTGTAAATAAATAAACCTTTAATAAAAATGCCATTTTGTGACTTTCATGTGTGCTGCATGAAGCAGCACACATGAAAGTGATAGAATGGCATTTTAAGATTGTTTATGTGCAGGAAGGTACACTTTCCTACATGTAAACAATCCTACCCTGCACGCAGACACCCTGCACAATGGTGCAAGGGTGCCTGCGTTGGCGCTAAGCTGCTAAACTTATTGCCAGCACAGGGGGAAACGTAAGGCTGCACCACATTCTTGTAAATATGGTGCAGCCTTGCCTTTCAGAAGTGGCGAAGCGTGGTGTTAAGCAAAGGAGGCTACCACCGCGCTACACCTCTTCCTTGTACATATTCCCAAGTCCCTGATGGCACAGCATGATCTTACACAATGTTCAGATATTGCAATCAGGTTGGGCCCTAGTCATGGCCAGACTGGACAGCCGGGCAAGCGGCCAAACCCCCAGGGGACTGGAGCCCCAGGAGGCCAGTTTTGACATTAGGAGGCCGGTTATGCCTCCAGGAGTTGGGGCGCATGTTACTTGATCCTGGCAGCTGTAGTGTCGGCCCTATGACATAGTTGGCGTGACACGAGACAGGTTCACTGATGGCCCGGTCCGACGGAGAGTTTATGTAAACCCACGCGGCCTCATGATATGGTGGTACCGCCGTAGGTCACATGACCTAGTCAATAAAGAAGTCCCCACGCGGATGTGACACCAAAGGCACCCATACGCGGTAGCGCAGTTCAGCAATACACTGGCTCCGTGTATTTTGTCTATGGCCTGCACCGCACGTGTCCTTGAGGTCTAGCGCAATCGTGAGGCCCGGAGGTGTCCGCCGCAGACCACGCGGCTGTGACATGATTCAACATTGGCGACGAGGATGGGATTGGTAGACTACGAGGGAAAGAAATACATCTGCTTATAGATCCCACTGTGCAGGCAGTAGCATTATGCCACCAACGCGTGGCCTTCCACCTAAGGCCATTAGTTGAAAAAGAGCTAACCAAACTAGAATCCGCCAGAATCATCGAGAAAGTGACGTAACCCACCCTGTGGGTCTCACCCATTGTTGTAACTCGAAAAACAAAACAACCAGGGGAGGTGCGGATCTGTGTCGACATGAGGTTAACCAATGCCGCAATAAAAAGGGAAAGACACTTCACCCCCATGATCGATGATCTCATCGGGGAATTGAGTGGAGCGTGCTGGTTCTCAAAGTTTGATCTTCAATCTGGATACCATCAGCTGTTCCCGGACAATGAGTCATGTTACATCACAACCTTTTCCACCCACATAGGCCTGAGGAGGTACACTTGCGAGTTTTGGGGTGTCGAGCGCAGCAGACGTATTCCAGAACGTGATTCGCGAGTTGTTGACGGATCTTCCAGGAAAGGTGAATGCCAGTGATGACTTCTCATCTATGCAAAAACAATTGCAGAGCACAACACCAGGTTGACACAGGTGCTTCAGAGGATCCAAGAATCGGGTCTTACCCTTCGTTGAGAAAAACGTCAGTTCCTCAAACAGCAGCTCCAATTCTTTGGCAATGTCTTCTCTGCATCGGGTGTAACCCCAGACCCGGACAAGGTACGCGACATAAAGATGGCCTCTGCTCCCACCTGTGTTACTGAGGTAAGAAGCTTCCTCGGTATGGTCAACTACAGTGGCCGCTTTATCAGGGATCTCACCACACTAACCCAACCTCTCAGGGAGCTCACAAAGGGCTCTGTGCCCTGGACATGAGGTCTGGAACATGATGCTGCCTTTCAAGCGGTCAAGGATGCCCTATCCGCCAACACGACCCTGGCTTTCTTCGGCCCATGGAAATTGACCATAGTCACTGTTGATTCTGGTCCAAAGGGACTTGGAGCTGTTCTACTACAGCAGAGTCACGTGGAAGAAGACTGGGCACCGATGGCGTTCGGCAGTCGGTCTTTAACCATCACACAGCAGCAATATTCCCAAATAGAAAAGGAGGCCATTGCCATCCATTGGGGATGTCGCCATTTACATTTGCCTGTATATGGACATCCGTTCATCATGGCAACTGACCACAAGCCGCTTCTCTCCCTTTTCGTAGGAACTGCCTCAAAACCCCCCCAAGGATAGAAAAGTGTATGCCGTGGCTGCAGGAATACAATTGTCATGTTGAGTACCATCCAAGAGCTCAGAACCCAGCTGACTAATTATCCCATCACCACCGAACAGCTACCCCTGAAGAAGAGGATGACGCTGAAGACACAGAAGAATATGTTTGATGTATCACAGCAAGGTCATGCCCCATTCCATTATCCATGGAGGTGTTGGGGGAAGAAACACAATGAGATGAGTGTTTTACAGCTAGCCATATTAATCATGAAGCATGGTCGGTGGCAAAGTGCGAGGAACGAATGGAAGGTACTCATAACTGAGGCCAAACGAATTATGGAGAGTCTTTACCACGTCAGGCAGGAGCTTAATGAAGATTCCACAAGTTGCCTACTTCGAGGTCATCGCCTTGTGATCCCTTCAGCCCTGACTACACAAGTAATTCAACTGGCGCATGCTGGGCACCAGGGGATGGCGAAAACAAAGACTCACCTGAAGACCAAAGTGTGGTTTCCCCTGATGGACGAAAAGGTAGAAGAGGTGGTGAGATCCTGCCAATGGTGTCAAGCTACAGGAGAAAGCTGTCCACCGGCTCCGGTAATCACTGAACCTTGACCTGAACGCCCATGGGCCTGTGTCAGCTTGGATTTTGGGAGTCTCCCAGACGGACGGCACACCTTCGTACTGATTGATGACCACTCAAAATATCCTGAAGTGGAAATACTCCAATCACTGAGTGCGAGTGAGGTCATCCCAAAGCTGAAGAAAGTGATGGCCACCCATGAGCCCATCCAAGAACTACGGACTGACAGTGGGCCTCCGTTTCAGGGACAAGAAGTAGCCAACTATCTATCCTCTCAAGGCATTTCTCACAAGAAGATAACCCCAAGGTGGCCCCAAGCAAATGGGGAGGCGGAGAGGTTCATGCGCACTCTAAACAAAGTTATCCGCATCGCTTATGATCGCCAACACTGCTTGGAACTAGCCATCTTCTCTTTTCCCCAGGTCTATTGACAGATGCCGCATTTCACGAGTCGAGTTGGTCTGGGGCACCGTTCCATGGGGCGTGTGATTGCTGACTCTATTACCCATCTTCCGCTGTGGCGTCAGGAGTCTCTGAAGGAGCCACAGATTCAAGTGCGACACCAAAGGCAAAATGATCAGCCCAGCCAGCAACGGAGAGCTAGGCAGTCTGACTTAAAAGTCGGTGGCCTGGTTCTGATGAAGAATCATGCTGCCAACAGCAAGTTCCGTTTGCTGTATGAGATCGAGCAGTGGATCAGCACCCAGGTGAATGGCACCCGAATCAATGCTCAGAGGGAGGCGGAAACTGTCACTAGGAATGTGTCCTTTTTCCAGAGTTTCCATCCGTCCGGTATATGCCGCTGGATGTGAGTGGTACAAAAGGGGGTGGTGATGGACGGAGCATCTGAATTAATCAAACACTCACACCCAGTCAGAAGATCTGGATTTAATCCATCACCGTTCTTTAGCCCACTCTGCCACCCCAGTTCAGACATGGCTATATGCAAATCAGTCTGACCCTGT
Organism: Lissotriton helveticus; assembly: GCF_964261635.1. Classification (NCBI taxonomy): domain Eukaryota; kingdom Metazoa; phylum Chordata; class Amphibia; order Caudata; family Salamandridae; genus Lissotriton; species Lissotriton helveticus. The sequence continues at coordinate 291,007,153 of NC_136058.1, read as the reverse complement.
GCCTCATGGGAACAGTCCAGCCCGAACTGCCAAGCCATGTCTTCCCTGGACCGGAAACAAGCTTCCGAGGACCGGTTTCTGGCATTCCAGCCGTCTTCAGCCCGGCTTGCTTGAATCCAGTGGCAAAGTGAGCAAGGGACTCACGTCTGAGCATACCCTGCCACACTTATGGCGGCCAAAAGTGGTACAAAAGGGGGTGGTGATGGACGGAGCATCTGAATTAATCAAACACTCACACCCAGTCAGAAGATCTGGGTTTAATCCATCACCGTTCTTTAGCCCACTCTGCCACCCCAGTTCAGACATGGCTATATGCAAATCAGTCTGACCCTGTGCCTCATGGGAACAGTCCAGCCCGAACTGCCAAGCCATGTCTTCCCTGGACCAGAAACAAGCTTCCGAGGACCGGTTTCTGGCATTCCAGCCGTCTTCAGCCCGGCTTGCTTGAATCCAGTGGCAAAGTGAGCAAGGGACTCACGTCTGAGCATACCCTGCCACACTTATGGCGGCCAAAAGTGGTACAAAAGGGGGTGGTGATGGACGGAGCATCTGAATTAATCAAACACTCACACCCAGTCAGAAGATCTGGGTTTAATCCATCACCGTTCTTTAGCCCACTCTGCCACCCCAGTTCAGACATGGCTATATGCAAATCAGTCTGACCCTGTGCCTCATGGGAACAGTCCAGCCCGAACTGCCAAGCCATGTCTTCCCTGGACCGGAAACAAGCTTCCGAGGACCGGTTTCTGGCATTCCAGCCGTCTTCAGCCCGGCTTGCTTGAATCCAGTGGCAAAGTGAGCAAGGGACTCACGTCTGAGCATACCCTGCCACACTTATGGCGGCCAAAAGTGGTACAAAAGGGGGTGGTGATGGACGGAGCATCTGAATTAATCAAACACTCACACCCAGTCAGAAGATCTGGGTTTAATCCATCACCGTTCTTTAGCCCACTCTGCCACCCCAGTTCAGACATGGCTATATGCAAATCAGTCTGACCCTGTGCCTCATGGGAACAGTCCAGCCCGAATTGCCAAGCCATGTCTTCCCTGGACCGGAAACAAGCTTCCGAGGACCGGTTTCTGGCATTCCAGCCGTCTTCAGCCCGGCTTGCTTGAATCCAGTGGCAAAGTGAGCAAGGGACTCACGTCTGAGCATACCCTGCCACACTTATGGCGGCCAAAAGTGGTACAAAAGGGGGTGGTGATGGACGGAGCATCTGAATTAATCAAACACTCACACCTAGTCAGAAGATCTGGGTTTAATCCATCACCGTTCTTTAGCCCACTCTGCCACCCCAGTTCAGACATGGCTATATGCAAATCAGTCTGACCCTGTGCCTCATGGGAACAGTCCAGCCCAAACTGCCAAGCCATGTCTTCCCTGGACCGGAAACAAGCTTCTGAGGACCGGTTTCTGGCATTCCAGCCGTCTTCAGCCCGGCTTGCTTGAATCCAGTGGCAAAGTGAGCAAGGGACTCACGTCTGAGCATACCCTGCCACACTTGTGGCAGCCAAAAGTGGTACAAAAGGGGGTTACCGCTCTAAGTGTACTGGGGATGCTCAGACGTGAGTCCCAGGCACTCCACACCACTGGAAGCAAGCTAGCCGGGCTGATGAGAGGTGTTACCTCGAAACCGTGCCGGTCCTCGGATGCTTGTTTCCGTTCTGGGAAGGACATGGCTTTTGTAGTTCGGACTGGACTGTTCCCATGGGGCACAGGGTCAGCGCTGATTTGCATATCGCCATTGTCTAACCCAGGGTGGTGTGGAGTGGAAAAACGATGGATTTGGGCCCAGATCTTTTGACTGGGGTGAATGTGTGACATTGATCCACATTCTGTCCATCATTGTTGTGTTTGCAGTTACCGCTCTAAGTGTACTGGGGATGCTCAGACGTGAGTCCCAGGCACTCCACACCACAGGAAGCAAGCTAGCCGGGCTGATGAGAGGTGTTACCTCGAAACCTGGCCGGTCCTCGGATGCTTGTTTCCGTTCTGGGAAGGACATGGCTTTTGTAGTTCGGACTGGACTGTTCCCATGGGGCACAGGGTCAGCGCTGATTTGCATATCGCCATTGTCTAACCCAGGGTGGTGTGGAGTGGAAAAACGATGGATTTGGGCCCAGATCTTTTGACTGGGGTGAATGTGTGACATTGATCCACATTCTGTCCATCATTGTTGTGTTTGCAGTTACCGCTCTAAGTGTACTGGGGATGCTCAGACGTGAGTCCCAGGCACTCCACACCACTGGAAGCAAGCTAGCCGGGCTGATGAGAGGTGTTACCTCGAAACCGGGCCGGTCCTTGGATGCTTGTTTCCGTTCTGGGAAGGACATGGCTTTTGTAGTTCGGACTGGACTGTTCACATGGGGCACAGGGTCAGCGCTGATTTGCATATTGCCATTGTCTAACCCAGGGTGGTGTGGAGTGAAAAAACTATGGATTTGGGCCCAGATCTTTTGACTGGGGTGAATGTGTGACATTGATCCACATTCTGTCCATCATTGTTGTGTTTGCAGTTACCGCTCTAAGTGTACTGGGGATGCTCAGACGAGAGTCCCAGGCACTCCACACCACTGGAAGCAAGCTAGCCGGGCTGATGAGAGGTGTTACCTCGAAACCGGGCCGGTCCTCGGATGCTTGTTTCCGTTCTGGGAAGGACATGGCTTTTGTAGTTCGGACTGGACTGTTCCCATGGGGCACAGGGTCAGCGCTGATTTGCATATCGCCATTGTCTAACCCAGGGTGGTGTGGAGTGGAAAAACGATGGATTTGGGCCCAGATCTTTTGACTGGGGTGAATGTGTGACATTGATCCACATTCTGTCCATCATTGTTGTGTTTGCAGTTACCGCTGGATGTGAGTGGGCCTGCCTCTGGTCAAGGGTTCTCCTCTGATCACGACAAGTGGGGAGGTTCTGAAGGGGACAGTCCGGGGGTCGAGAGGGTGAATCCGGATGTACCGGCAACCAACGTGAGTTCCACAGAGAACTCCATGATGGTCCCTCCGGTCAATGCATCTAGAGCCCGAGGAAGCTCCCGGTATTGTCTACAAAGAAATCATGAGCCCTCCTGCAGACTGAAGGACCATTTCATGTAAGACTGTTCTTTTTGCATTATGGTTCGGATGCATGAGCCACCTGCAGTGCTGTTGTATTTTAGATTCTGTTTTGGGGAAGGAATGTGGTGTTGGCCCTATGACATAATAGGCACGACACAAGACGGGTTCCCTGATGGCCAGGTCCGGGAAGGAGTTTATGTAACCCCCGCGGCCTGCTGACATGGTAGTACCGCCTTAGATCACATGACCTAGTCAATAAGGAAGCGCCCACGCGGATGTGACGCCAGTGGCGTGTATATGAGGGAACGCAGGGGCATATTATCAAGGAGGGCAATAAGAGATTATCGCCGCTTTAGCGGCCGTTTTCGGCCGCTAAGCGGCGATAATTCTATCGCCCTATTAGCAAGCAGTCGCTAACAGCAGTTAGCGACAGCTTGTAGGCGATAGCGAGTGGTTTGGGGTCCGCTTTGCATGTCAGCGATATTTATCGCTAATGACATGCAAAGTGGGCGTACCCAATCTGTTAGTGATTAAAAACAGTCGCTAACATCGCTATTGCCTATTATCAACGCAGGCGTATCGATGGAAATAATCGCTAAGCGCGAATATCTCCAAAAGCTAACGCCTGCTCAGACCAGTTCTTAGCCATTATATCCAATCGGAGGTGGATATTATGGCTAAGACCCTATTGCGTGAATATCGCTGTATTCTCAGCGATATTCACGCATTTCGCCGATATCGCCGGATATTTTATCGCTTTAGAGATAAACGTTGCTAATAGCACGTTATCTCTGCGATAATATCCGGCGATGCAAGGCGATAAAAAAAAACTTGCTAAGCCCAGTTAGCGATAAAAATCGCTAGTTGTTGGTAATATGCCCCGCACTTCAGCAATACACTGGCTTCATGTATTTTGTCTTTGGCCTGCACCGTGCGCCCTTGAGGTGCAGCGCAATCGTGAGGCCCGGAGGTGTCTGCCACAGACCACGCGGCCGCAACACGATACAACAGTGGCTTGCATTACATTCTTAGGCCCGTTTGAAAGAGTAATGAATGCGTGAATGAGAAGCCTCTCGTAATGGTACCAATATGCTCTTATTCTCGTCGGGCACACTATTTTTGCACAAGTGCATGCATGATTAGAAGCTGTGTAGAAATAGCTCTACGAGGTACTGTGGTAAACTCCTATGTACTGGAATATTAATTTAAATCCCTTTCAGAACAACCAGTAAAACTAGCACATATAATTGACATGTGGGCCATATGTATCAAGCTAATTAGCATTCGCAAAGCCCGTTTGCGAATGCTAATTAGATAAATGGTATGTATCAAACATGTTTGATGCAAAATAAGGAATTGCAAAATTTGCTATTCCTTATTTTGCGATTGCACTTAAGGAATCGCAAATTTTGCGATTCCTTAAATGCAATGTATCAAACAAAAATATTCAAAAATTGCCATTAAGGATTCGCAAATTACCACCAACTTCTAGTTGGTGGTAAGTTGCGAATTCTTTTCAAAAAGCTTTTTTACAAAAAAACAAAGGTGCCAGATGACGCCCATACATGCCCTTAGGGCATGTATGTGCGCCATATGCCCCCAAATGTCTTTTTCAGGGGTGCAGCAGGGTGTTCTTGAGACACCCCTGCACCCTTGAAAAAATTCCTAATTTGCGATTATCAAATTGCTAATCGCAAATTGCACTTTCATTCCTATGGGCCTCCTGGCCCATTGAAATGAATGGGTAATTTGCGATTAGCAATTTTCTAATCGCAAATTAAGAATGGTAAGGAATCGCTATTGAAAAGCGATTTTGTACATACATACCGTTTTGCGAATTCCAAATAGCGATTCCTTAAAATTCGCTATTTGGAATTCGCTAAACAGAAGTATGATACATATGGCCCATAGTGAGCAGTTATCATGCACCTTTCGGTTTTATTTTTCCAAAATTATCCTAGGGAAAATCATACTGATCAACGCGTCGGGGGTCACTACTTGGTGCAGATGGGGGCAGAATTTATAATTTGTTTCCAGGGCTGTTTTAAGTTCCATGGGACAGATTTACAATAACTGGCGCATCCCTGCATATCAGCAGGGATGCACCAGTTATTTTGCGTCTCGGCAAAAACCTCTTGTGCCACCATGGATGTGCCGCATTTACAATGCAGCACACCATGGCGCAAGAATAGACAGATGCGTGACGCATCTGATGCCGTAAAGGTGATGTAGTGCTGGAGTTGTGTCTCAAGCGCGACGCAACTCCAGCACTGCTCGGGGCGCGCTATACTAGCTGTGCTGCGTCACTCCTTATGCCTGCTACAAGCAGGCGTAAGGTTTTGACGCAGCGGGGTCGGAAAAGTGGTTGAGTGAGTCACCCACTTTTCCAAGGTGTTCCTGCGCCAGAACGCCCCCCCCCCCCCTGCACCGGAACGCCCACATTAAACCGGACACAGGTTCCATGTGGCGCAGGGCTTTACAACGAGACGCATCTCCCTGGATGCGTCACATTGTAAATACCCAGCAGCATGGTGCTGGCTTTGCGCTGCTGCTGCATCACAAAAGTGATGCAACGGCGGCGCAGAAGTTGCTTACGGGGCTTGTAAATCTGACGCCCAGTCCGGCCCTGGCCCCAGTCACACCAGGCCTGACGCCAGGCATGTGCCCTGGACCCCTCTCCACCCTGCTGATGTAGAGCTGTGGGCCAGGGCGCCATCTTTAAGTCTGTTTCCGAGGCGCCTGTGCCCCTGTCTTCCTCCCTCTCCTCCTCAGCCCTCGTCCATCACTCCTGCCCCACGGGGACAGCACGGGGGGGCCCCGGGTTGGGCCCATCGGCTGCAAGGGCACCTCTGCCGCCTCCATCAATACTGCACTTATCGCCCGCTCTGTCGGGCTGCGGGAAATTGAAACAAAGCAACGCGGCCCGGTTCAGCCGCAGTGTCATCAGCAGCCAGCGCCTCGATTATCCATCCATGGGGGAGGGGCTGGTGCAGAGCGGGAGTGCGGGGCCTTGGGTGCTGATGCGCCGTCTCTGCCCCGCATAGCCTCGCCTCCCGCCCCTCAATCTCCAGGCTTCAATGCTGAGCATGCATGTAGCGCACACCACCAGTACCTGAAGACTCTCTAGGCGCTTGAATACTAGCTTCTATACTGAGCACACATGTAACGCACGCACCACTACCAGAATCTCTGTAGGCGCTTGAATAATAGGTTCTATACTGAGCACACATATAGTGCACGTACCACTACCTGAAGTCTCTCTAGGCGCTTGAATAATAGCTTCTATACTGAGCACACGCACACGTTCCGCACGCACCACTACCAGAAATCCCTGTCAGCGCTTGAATAATCGCTTCTATTCTGAGCTCACATGTAGCGCACAGACCACTGCTTGATGTCCTTTAATATGGTGTTGTTATCACCAAAACCACTTCCTCGCATTTCATCGTGCGACGCTCTCAGATGGATGAATTCAGGGGCAGCCAGCTCGCCCCAGACCCGGCACTCGGCTGTTAGTAATCAATCTTGTGGTGTGCACAAAGATCTTACATTGCGTGGTGTCTTGTGAGCTTTCCGTGCATCCACGTTCTCCTCTTTGCACTTTGGTAATTAAGGGGCATATTTACAATTACTGGCGCATCCCTGCATATCAGCATCGATGCGCCAGTAATTGTGCGCCGCAGCTCCGCCCCCGTGATGCGCCGCATTTACAATGCGGCGCATCATGGGGCAAAAACGGCACAGATGCGTCACGCATCTGTGCCGTAAAGGTGTCGCATTGCTGGAGTTGCGTCGCATCTGCGACGCAGCTCCAGCAGTGCTCTGGGGGGCCCATTCTACTAATGCTGCGTCAAGCCTTATGCCTGCTTCAAGCAGGGGCAGGGTTTTGACGTAGCATTGGCCTAAAAGTGACTGAGTGAAATCTTATAGATTTCACTCAGTCACTTTTAGGAGGCGTTCCTACGCCGGAACGCCCCCGCCCCCTGCGCAGGAACGCCTACTTCTGGCGCACGGCTTTACTACGTGACGCATCTCCCAGATGCGTCACGTTGTAAATAGCCCGCACCATGGCGCATCTTTTGCGCCGCCGCTACATCACAAAAGTGACGCAACAGCGGCGCAAAAGAGGCGCAAGGGGCTTGTAAATCTGCCCCTAATTGTTTAATTTCCAGTTTATATATTTATTTTTAAATGAAGGATAATATTATTATGGCTGGGTGTAACCTGAGGTGGCATGGTGGTCAAAGGAACAATGGATTGGAATGCTACCCAGAGCGATTGGCAGTGGTTAGACTTATTGCAAGCACCCGCCTATCTCATTTTGGGGCAGATTTATGTTAACTGGCGCATCCCCAGGGATGCGCCAGTTAACATGCGCCACTGCTCCGCCACCCATGGTGCGCCGCATTTATGATGTGGCGCACCATGGTGCAAGGCAGTGAGGATGCGTGACGCATCTCTCGGCGTAGGGCGGCGCATTGCAGGAGTCATGTCGCAAGTGCGACATGACTCCTGCAATCACAGGACCCACCTATTGAATGCAGCACCCTTACGCCTGCTTCAAGCAGGCGTAAGGAATTGACGTAGTAAGTGGCTGAGTGAAATCTCATAGATTTCACTCAGCCACTTTTAGGAGGCGTTCCTGCGCAGGAACGCCCCCCCCCCTGCGCAGGAACGCCTCCTTATGGTGCAGGGGTTTCCAACGTGACGCATCTCCTAGATGCGTCACGTTGTAAATAGGGCGCATTGTTTGCGCCGCCGTTGCGTCACATTACGTGACGCAATTGCGGCGCAAGGAGGCGCAAGAGCCTCATAAATCTGCCCCTTTGTGTCTTTAATTAACTCAGTGACCACACACAGAAGGATTTTCTTAAAATAATCAAGGAGAAAAACAAAACATTCTACGTGTGCTGTTAGCACAGATCAAGTAAAGCATCTCCAGTTGAGGCCTATATGTCACCTGACAGCCAATAGGACTGCTCGGCCTTTCAACCTTCACATGTCGATAGCATCACAATCAGTGAAGACAGCACCTGTTTTGCAGTGCTTTGAGAGTTTGATAATCAACTGCTATAAAAACACCAATGTACAAAGGGGCAGATTTACGGGAAAGTGACTCAGTGCATTCCGCAAGCCATTTGGCTGCGCCGCACTCAGTCACTTTCAGAGCACAGGGATGCGACATATTTACAATGATATGTTGTATTCCTGTGCTCTCCCCTGATCTGGTATGCAAACAGCTGCCATGTGCCGACGCAGGCACCCTTGCACCATGGCGCAAGGATGCATGTGTCACGGGGGGATTGCTTTTGTGCAGAAAGGGGCACCTTCCTGCACGAAAACAATCACTAGAGGCATTTTCCTCTTTCAGTGCATGCTGTAGAATGCAGCATGCACTGAAAGAGGAAAAAACGAGGAGAAATAAAAACATTTCTCCTTTTTGCACCTCGCTACGTCACCCCCACAGCAACACCCATGGAACGCCCCTTCCACGTAAAGTGCTGCGTGTAAAGGGGCCGTATTTACAAGGACATGAAAAGCCACGCAGGGCGGTTTTTCCTGTCCTTGTAAATATGGAGCAGTGAAATACGCCATGAGTACATCACAAAAAGGGATATACAGGTGGCGCATGGGGCTTGTTAATCTGCCCCAAAATGTCTGAATTGAATGCAGGACAGTGTTAAATAAATTTGGGCGCACTGGTGGCAGGCATGCTTCAAGCCTCCCCTTTTAAAACATTTACATTTCAAAAACTGGCACAAGCCTTCAGAACCTGTTAGTTTCCCCTACAGGTACTGTGATAGGGTGGAAGTTTTTGACTAATTCCGAAATAATGCCAGGCAAATAGAGTTTAATCTAATCACGTGAGAAAAATATTATATTTTGCCTTTTTGAGAGTCAATTTATGTTATTTGAATACATTTCACAAACAAACATTCTCTAAACTTTTATTCGGGGAGAACAATACGAGGTCGGGAGAGGTACCACATTCTTTGCCTAAAAAAAGCAGTTGCTCAGGTGCTACACGTCAGAGTGGATTCAATCAATCAATCAATCAAAGCATTTATAAAGCGCACTACTCACCTGTGAGGGTCTCAAGGCGCTGGGGGAGGGGGAGGTGCTGCTACTGCTCGAAGAGCCAGGTCTTGAGGTGCTTCCTGAAGCTGAGATGGTCACGGGTCAGTCGTAGGTGAGTGGGCAGGGAGTTCCAGGTCTTCGCTGCCAGGTAGGAGAATGATCTTCCTCCCGAGGTGGTTCTCCGTATTCGTGGGACGATGACAAGGGCGAGGCTGGTGGAGCGGAGCTGGCAGGTGGGGGTGTAGAATGAGAGTCGGCTGTTGAGGTAGTTGGGGCCCATGTTGTGGAGCGCTTTGTGTGCGTGGGTTAGCATTCTGAACGTGATCCTTTTGTTGACGGGGAGCCAGAGGAGGTTTCTCAGATGGGTGGTTATGTGGTTGTGGCGAGGGATGTCGAGGATGAGTCGTGCGGCGGCGTTTTGTATGCGTTGGAGCCTCATCTGAAGTTTGGCGGTGGTTCCTGCGTATAGGGCGTTCCCGTAGTCCAGTCGGCTGATGACTAGGGCCTGGGTGACTGTTCTTCTGGTTTCTGTGGGGATCCACCAAAAGATCTTTCGAAGCATTCTCAGGGTGTTGAAGCATGAGGCTGAGACGGCGTTGACTTGTTTGGTCATCGTGAGGGAGGAGTCCAGGATAAAGCCCAGGTTGCGTGCGTGGTCCATGGGTGTCGGTGCGGTTCCCAGCGCCGATGGCCACCAGGAGTTGTCCCAGGCAGATGGGGATTGTCCGAGGATGAGGACTTCCGTTTTGTCCGAGTTGAGCTTGAGACGGCTGTGCTTCATTCAGTCTGCTACTTCTTTCATCCGTTCCTGGAAGTTGGTTCTGGCGGTGGCTGGGTCCTTGGTGAGGGATAGTATCAGCGGGGTGTCGTCGGCGTAGGAGATGATGTTGACGTTGTGTTTTCGTGCGATGTTGGCGAGGGGGCTCATGTAGATATTGAAGAGTGTTGGGCTGAGTGAGGATCCTTGAGGGACGCAGCAGATGATCTCAGTGGCCGTGGAGCGTAAGGGGGGGAGGCGGCCTCTCTGGGTTCTTCCAGAGAGGAACAAGATGATCCATTCCAGGGCCTTTCCTTGGATTACGGTGTTGCTTAGGCGGTGTATTAGAGTTCGGTGGCATACGGTGTCGAAGGCTGCTGAGAGGTCCAGGAGGATGAGGGCAGCTGTTTTCCAGTTGTCTATCAGGGTTCTGATGTCGTCTGTGGCTGCAATGAGGGCAGTCTCGGTGCTGTGGTTGGCTCGGAATCCGGACTGGGAGGGGTCGAGCGAGTTGTTGGCCTCGAGGAATGGAGTTAGCTGTTTGTTGACGGTCTTCCCGATTACTTTATCCGGGAAGGGGAGGAGCGAGATGGGTCTGAAATTCTTGAGGTCCTTGGGGTCTGTTGAGGGTTTCTTCAGGAGGGCGTTGATCTCTGCGTGTTTCCAGCTTTCAGGGAAGGTCGCTGACGTGAAGGAGCTGTTTATGACGTTTCGCAGGTGGGGTGCGATGGTGGTGCCGGCTTTGTTGAAGATGTGGTGGGGGCATGGGTCGGACGGGGAGCCGGAGTGGATGGTGCTCATGACGTGGGTGCGGTCTTTAGTGCTGATGGGGGTCCAGGAGTCGATGGTGATGCCGGGGTCGTTGGTTTGCTGTCCTGGAGTGGAGTTTGGGGTTCGAAGCTGTAGTGTATGTCTGCAATTTTGCGGTGGAAGAACGTGGCGAGGGAGTTGCAGAGGTCTTGCGAAGAGGTGATGCCGTTGTTGCTGGCGTTGGGGTTGGAGAGCTCTTTGACGATACTGAAGAGTTCCTTGCTGTTGTGGGAGTTGTTGTCCAGTCGCTCTTTGAACGATATTATCTTGGTGTTCCGGATCTGCTGATGGTAGTCGCGGGTGGTGGCCTTGAGGGCTGTCATGTTTTCTGTTGTTCGTTCTTGGCGCCATGTATTCTCAAGTGATCGGCAGGTTCTCTTTGCGGTTTTGAGGGCGTCTGTGAAGAATGAGGGTTTTGTGGAGGTGGTTTTGCTGTTGGGGTTTTTCAGTGCGATGTATGATGTTTCAATGCATGCTTTTACCACGCATGCGTTTACAACGCAGGTATTACAACGCAAGTCGTTACAGCGACTTGCGTTGGGGGGCGCTGGATAGTGGAATAGTTTAATTTTCTATTCAACTCCAGTCCCCGTGGATAGCAGGGAAGGTGTTGGATAGAAAATTAAACTATTTCCTATCCAACAGCGCCCCCCAATGCAAGTCGTTGTAACTACTTGCGTTGTAATACCTGCGTTGTAAAGGTAGTGCGTGGTAAAAGTTGCGTTGTAAACACTGTTCCCCTTTTCAGTGGAGCGAGGTCGTCGGCGCAGTTGGTGATCCATTGTGCGAAGTTGAGAGCTGCGTCATTGGCTTCGGGTATGTTGGTGTCAGCAGGTGGGTTCTGGCTCAGTGACGTGGTAAGCTGGTCAGTGGTGACTTTGCTCCAGCATCTGCGGGGTATCCGATGCGTTCTTGGTGAGATGTAGTCTTCTTGAATGTGAAATGTATGCAGCTGTGGTCGGTCCAGTGTAGTCCTGTGGAGAGGTAGAAGGCGACGTGGTTACTAGCGGTGAAGATGGCGTTGAGGGTGTGGCCAGCGAGGTGGGTGGGGGTGTCCACCAGTTGCTTGAGTCCGAGGTTGGCGAGATTGTCGAGCAGGGTGGTGGTGTTGTTGTTGTTGTTGTTGTTCTCCAGGTGAAAGTTCAGGTCTCCTAGGAGGATGTATTCTGGTGAGGCTAGGGCGTGCGGGCTGATGGCGTCGGCGATGGTTTCGCTGAATTGTGTGCGTGGGCCCGGGGGTCTATAGATGAGTGTTCCTCTGAGGGTGGTCTGGGGGTCGGTGTGGATATGGAAATGTAGGTGTTCGGCGGAGGCGATGGTGTCTTCGGCGTTGGTCGTGATGCTGATTGTGTTCCTGTAGATGATGGCGATCCCTCCTCCTGTTTTGTTGATGCGGTCTTCCGGGTGATTTTGTAGCCATCCGGGATGGCTATGGCGATGTCGTGGGCAGCCTGCAATCCTTTGCATTACACAGGTCTGAAAATAGGATCAGGCCTCAAGCATGAAAGGACGATACTTATAGACTCAGGCACCTATCCTGCAGGTTACATACATCACACAGGCTCAGACTGCAGATCCCTCCTACATATTACACAACTTATGGGGTATATTTACAAGGGGAGATCGCCACCAGAACGCCACTTTTAGCGACATTCCTTTGGCGCTATGCCCTTGTCCATATTTACAAAGCTGCGTCAACCCACTTTTTTGTGGCTTAACGCCGCCTTGTAAATACGGCTCCATTGCACGTATCACTTAGCGTGAAAGGGATGTATGATGGGTGTTGCTGTCATGCAAGAGCAGGCATTAGAATGGCACAACAAGGAGAAGTACTTTTATTTCTCCTCAGTTTTTGCTTTTTTTGTGTGTGCTAGAAGTTACAAATCACCATTAGTGATTGATTATGTGCAGGAAAGGACACCTTCCTTCACATAAATAATTATTCCCTGCAATGCAGGCTCCCTTGCACTATGTGTTGATGCTAGGCAGCTATTTTTAGCACCAGCGCTAGGGAAAACACTGGGGAGTGCATTATTGTTGTAAATACGGTGCATCTCTGCGTTTTGGAAATGGTGGAGTGCGGGGCTGCAAAATTTTGCGCAGTTCTGCGCGCCACCATTTCCTTCTAATTATGTTCCTAAATTTGTTTTTGTGGTTGCCTACATTTATTATCCGGTCTACTATTAGTGTTCTAAATTATCAAAGCTTGAAAGCAAGCTGAACTTGAGAAGTGGGACTGTTATTCAACACTCTTTATTGTCTACCCGACATGTGATTACCTTGCACCACCTAGTGGCAAAATTACAAACTGCGTATTAGCAAGTTGAAAACATATCGTGCAGGGGAACAAAGAAAGCTCAGCACGCCCCAAGAATCTGGAGCTTTTAGCTTAGTTAAGCATGGATATTTTTAACAGAAAATATGTAACAACATTAGCACTTGGAGTTAATAGAGTGCATGCTGGGCCACGGTGGACGGTGAATGAGACAAAACAATGGCATAGAATGACAATTTGATTATGTGTATTTACATTGAGGAGTATGGGGGAATGGTGTCAGGTCAGTTGGTGGAAAAGGTATATAGGTGTCAGATAGATTTACAGATTATGAGATCAACCAGGGCAGTCCTCTGGCCCGGCTTCTTGTTTTCTGTTTGTGTTTCTGAGGACGGGGGACTGGCTGGGGTTATTAGAATGCTCCAAGCTGATGGTGGGATCTGGCATTGGAAAGAGTGGAGAGGTACTACTGGTGAGAAACTGTGGGGCATATTTGTAACTAAAGTGGTGTTAAGCAAAGAAGGCTAATGCCGCGCTCCGTCACTGTAGAAACGCAGGGCTGCACAGAATTTACAACAATACAGTGCAGCCCTGCGTTTCTCCCTGCACTGGTGCTGGATTTAGCTGCCTAGCTCCAATGCAGGCACCCTTGGGGTGCCCGTGTTGTGGGAAAGGATTGTTTATGTGCAGGAAGGTGTCCCTTCTTGCACTTAAACAATCACAAATGGTGATTTGTAACTTCTATGTGTGCAGCTTTTGCAGCACACATTGAAATTGCAATCATCATTTTAAAATGATTGTTTATCTGTGGCAAGGGACATCTTCACACCTTCCTGCACATAAACAATCATACATGGTATTTAGCTGTTTCTATGTGCAGCGAATGCACATAAAAACAGCAAAAACAAGGAGAAATAAAGCATTTCTCCTCATTTCACCTGTTTAAGACCAGGATTTCACAGGTCTTAATTTTGGCGCTGCCCCACATATACACCACACTTGTAAATATGAGGCATAGTCAAAATCAATGGTTGTTGTGGAGGAACGCCCACAGCAAAATCCATTAACCACCCCTTTCACACTAAGTAAAGCGTGAAAGGGTGCCTTATTCACAAGGCGAATAATGCGAAGACCTTATCGCCACAGGAACGTCAATAAATGTAATGTTTCTGTGGCGCTAGGGGCTTGTAAAAATGCCCCCTGTATCCTCCGATACTGAGGCATTGCAGACTATGAGTACCTACTCTTTGGGGTATATTTACAAGGGGATAGCGCCATCAGAATGTCACTTTTAGTGATGTTCTGGTGGTGCTATGCCCTTCTCCAAATTTACAAAGCGGCGGTAAGCCACTTTTAGTGGCTTAACGCTGCATTGTAAATACGGTCCCTTTACACGCATAAGTTTGCATGAAAGGGGTGTGCAATGGATGTTGCTCTGAGCGTTTCACCACAACACCCATTACAGTTTGAGGCTGCCCCAGATTTACAAGGCGGTGTAAATATGAGGCAGCGCCAAAAACGAATGCCACGCAATAGCAGGCATTAGAATGGCGCAACAAGGAGAAATCATTTTATTTCTCCTCATTTTTTTTTTTTTTTATCTGTGCCTAATTCTCCAGCACACATAGAAGTAGCAAATCGCCATTATTGATTGTTTATGTGTAGGAGAGGATGGCTTCCTATACATAAACAATCATTTCCTGCAACGCAGGCACTCTCGCACTATGGTACAAGGGTGCCTGTGTTGGCGCTAGGTAGCTAATTTTGGGTCCCAGTGCTAGAGAAAACACAGGGGTGTGCCGTATTGTTGGAAATAGGGTGTTTCCCTGCGTTTTGAAAATGTCAGAGCGCGGCATTGTCAAATTTGGCGTTGCTCTGTGCTCCAACATTATCTTGTAAATATGCCCCTCCGTTTCACGCCATGAACATGCAGGGATATCATGGTTAATGCTAAGTCAGATCAGAAGCACTCACTGCAGGACTAGCCGCAACACAAGTACTAGTGTCAGCTCTCAACCTCCAACATGGAATGTGGAACGCCACTCTCAGTACTTATGGACATACATTCCACATACCCTCAGACAGTCTACACAAAACTAGCCATTACACACCTTCCTCCTTTACAACACCAACAGGAAGCACACAAACATGCACAACCACACACCGAACAACAAACACCCATCCCCGAAGAACAGAAACTAACCAAATACAAAGTCATGCAAGCAAGAACCACCTTCTCCTCTGTGGCCTCAAACCACCAGGTCCATCTTCTTCATGCCAAAGCTAAATGAGTTCAAACACAGTCACTGTACCTGAGGTGTCTTCTCCTCCTCCTTTTACTTTAGGTCTGCCTCGTCAGGGGTAGTAGGTGCTATACAAATGGAATTTAATATTCTACTGACCAGTCAATACACTAAAAAACATGTTATTGGTGTCATCTCTTTCAGCAATGTCTCCTCCAACTCCTCACTTTGATATATGCCTAGGCTGTGGGGTTTTAGGTTTAAACCTATAATAACTGATAAAACCCCACTGAAAGAAAAATAGCCCTCACCGGTGAAAACATATAAACACTGAAAAAACACCTGCACAACCACAAACTAAATGCAATTCAAAGAATGGAAAAAGAAAGTGAAAGAGTCATTTTGTTCTTACTGAAGGGGTCAATAAAATGTAACTTTGTTAAACAAGCTAGCAGTAAGAAAGACTGGCTAACATTATTCTGCTTGAGTTTTGTTCTTTAGGGATGCCACTAAAATATGGTTTCTTCTTCCTTTTATTTTTTTCATTTTTATGGCCTTTGGTCTAAAGATGCAGGGTTTAGTTTAATTATTTTATAAACCGTAGAGAATCAGGACATATCAAACTCACATTTGATATTTTGGCTGCATTTGATTCTTTCACGGATAGGTAAAATGGCTAGTTTCATAAAAATCTTTCCTAATATGTGTCATCACATTTACCCACAGAGAATGGGTAAAAACCCTTAATACATCAGACCATAGTTTTTAGTGGGTCAGTATTGATAGTAGGTGAATTGCCAACACCTCAGGCTTTAATTATTAAATACAAGGTATAGTAACAAGTATATATATCACCAAGCATCTGGGATAGTGGTGAAAACGTGACACCAGACTTTTGGAAAACATGGAACGCATTGTCACTTATTATGCTCTGCAAAAAAGGTTCTTTCCAAGTTCAACAAAGATTGGAGTGATATTGTTTGTATTTGTAGTGATTCAGCTACGTATATAAAAAATTTGTGTGATGACCTGTCAAAATTGATACCCGAGCTGAAGTGATTCCCTGTAGGAGATCCTTGCCACTTGTTAGATTGTATGCTGAAAGCATCTTTACAATCTTCAGAGTTAATGAGGGATGCTATTGACTTTTTAGTCCATTCTGGTGCACTGTTTTCTTATGCCCAGGAACTAAAATGCTAATATTTATCATTTCGTGCTTTGTGTCATCAAACAAAGAGTCATCCCAACTGTGCTCCTTAGCTGACAGTTCTCAGCCCAAGGGGCTATGAATGCTGAGAGGGCCTTTTGAAGAAGTTTACATGGGAAGGAAAGCGCCTAGCGCACATGACCAAAGACTCACTGAAGAAGTATTGTATGGTGTACTACAATAAGATTAATTTGCAAAAATCTCTTTGGACCTCAAATACACTATACGTACACTGTCTATATACCATGTTCTTTCAGTGCAGAAAGCAAGCAATGATAAAAGCAAAACGTTTCATAAACACCGGAAAAACACTTTTTCTGTTGTTTTTAGTGGTGTGAAAATGTGTAACCACTGATAACAACTGTTTTTTAAGATATTGAAAACACTGAAAAAACCCCACCAGAATTTACCAAAAATAGAAACTGAAAACAGAACAGCCTATATATGCCCCAGGTTCTATGCCTCTCATCCTTAAATTGTACAGCATTGTGCAGCACATACATATAAAGCCTGCCTTGTTCAATGCACATGCTTGCAGAGGTCAGCGTGCACTGTCTAGCATAAGATTTGCACAGGAAGCATACTCTTTCATCACACATTCCTATACATACACAACTACAGAAGGTTCTGAACCATTGGATGTGTGCTGTGCATTGTACAGAATTGTGTAAGACGTCCCTATGTTATTTAATTCTTCAGATCTTGCTACAGCACAATAACTATCTAAGCTCAGAGTGGGACAACATTTTACGGAGCATGGCATAGGAATAACAGTGAAAAAGGAGGAATGAGTATGACATAAGAGAAAGAGTTTAAGTCTTCGGAAAGTTTTTGGTATCTTTGTGGTGCGAGTTTGAGGAGACAGATACAATAGGTTAGTACTGATTAAAATGAAAGCCCTTTTAGGAACAGCTGATTAAGGTCCCTTTTAAAACGCAGTTTGATATTGCCCATCAGATACGTGTCGCAATAGCATGCCAGATCATGGACCGAGTTCAAGAAAAGGACTCTTTCATAAAGGAAGACTTTTCAATCTGACATTTTCAGTTTTAGTTAGCTTGGCTTCTGGAAGTTCTCGGTCTCATTTATGAGGCTCCTTCAGGCACTGGAATGTCACTTTTTTGATGTTCTGATGGCGCAATGTGGCCATGTAAAGCCACTTTACATGGCTTTTCATGGACCTGTAAATATGTGACCCCACTAAGTGAAAGGGGCGTTCCATGGGTGTTGCTGTGGGTGTTCCAATACAACACCCACAGAATCTGAAGCATTCACAGATTTCTGAAAAATCGTAAACCTGTGAATGACTCAGAATCTAACACCACCGCAGGGGTGGCGTTAGGGCGGCGCAACAAGGAGGAATTTTTTCATTTCTTCTTGTTTTTTCCTTTTTAGGTCGAGCCTAATCAGCGTGCAAGCGCTGCTCAGGATCTGACCTTTTGGAATCGGTCTGTACTCTTTGGAAAACGTGTGCATGTACTGCACTGTTTCCAATGAGTACTCGTGCATGTAAGGCATCTACCTTGCGGGAGCGAGCAGCTGCGCCATCTGTTTCCAATTATCGCGCCTGCGCTTGTTAATTGGAAACAGATGAAGCTGCAAGGTAGATGCTGTACATGCAAGGGTGCTTTCACTTTCTTGCCGGCTCTTTGCTTCGTCCTGCTAATGGTTCCTCCCTTCTGTCTCCTCCCCTGGTCTTACTCCTGTGCTTGGAGGTGTACGGGCAGTGGAGGCCAAGACAAACCTTTGTTGGGTTTAAAAGTACTCAGGTTTTCTGCTTTAAAAGAGTATGTGCAATTGTGCATGTGTGTTTTAAATAGTTGTACACATTGGTTTTAGACAGTTAATGCATTATGATGACAACACAACAGCCTGGTCAGTGTCCACTAATGCTCACAGAAGGCGACCGTTGGCTTAGCAGAAGTATACAAATGCCACACGCAGACAGGTTGCAGGCACTGTGGATCAATGACACTATTCTGTGCCTACCTGTGCTTAAGAATCAATACAAATCATTCGAAAATACCATTAAACTCAGAAGTTCCCTGTTTTAGACTTGCATACTTCATGTTTACCTACAACTTGCTGGCAGTGTCATTTGCAAGTTTTCCCAATCTCAGCCCTAGACACTGTGTTTCTCCAACCCGTCATCACCACCCTACACAAGATAATGGTTCTTCGGGACAGACTGCTCATTAAAGTTTATCCCAGAGGCTAAAGAACAGTCAAAGTAACTGCTCTGTGGCCACCTGGCCCGCGGACTGCCACCGGCTATTGCCATAAGTCAACGAATTACTAGGCACTCAAAGAAAAAAAAATTAAGGAGGGGGTGAAAATGTGTTCAGTTCTTTAATGGGTAAACTAATCGTGTGGCATTTTAGAAGTTTAAACATTTTAGTAAAGTAAAAGAAGCCTGCACCCTATACTTTCCCGTTATTGTGACGTCCTTCTGCTGCAACTCATTGGCGTCCATAGTTCCCCGTGGACAGTACTCATTTAACAAGCCCAGAATGATAACAGACTTAGCTGGCTTACGAAGTCCTGGAACGGGGGGCGGGGGGGCTTGGGGGGGGGTGTCACTCAGATTTCTGCAAAGAGGACATTAATCCATGTCAGACAGGGTGGTTCTCTTTATGTGGCAGTTTCCTAAACTTGCCGCAGTTTCCTATGTCAATTTTAGAGTGCTTAGGAAAAATAATTGTCGCACTAGACAAGGGACGGAGGCAGCCCATCATGGCGACTCGGAGCTGATGCTCCATCTCCATGTTGAGCCCCCCCCCCCTTCCCAACTTCCTCAGCGGCATCCCTCCGCCTCGTTCTCCCACCCTGAACAAAGTTTCCGAAAAAGGAATGCAGGTTGATCACTCGAAGATCATTTTCGCTCATCTCTGATTTAACATCGCGGAGAAACGAGCCTTGACGTAACAGCCTATGGCAACGCGAAGATTGTGCCTGGAGAGCTGGGAGGAGGTGCCTGGTGCCGCAAGAAGTGCACCGGGAGGCTGCCGGCCTCCGGGGCATATTTACAAGCCCCTTGTGCCACGTTTACGCCGCTGTTGTGTCACGCAAGGTGTCGTAAACGTGGCGCATCCCTGCGAGGCATTTACAACGTGACGCATCTATGGCGATGCGTCACGGTGTAAGGCCCTGCGCCACATGAAACCTGCGTCAGGTTTCATGTGGGTGTGTCCACACAGGGGTCGGCGTTCCGTCGCAGGAACGCTCGTGAAAAGTGACTCAGTGAAATCTACAAGATTTCACTGAGTTACTTTACCAACGCTGATGCGTCAAACCCCTGCGCCTGCTTGAAGCAGGCGTAAGGCTTGACGCACCACGTTAGAAATAGGGCATGTTGGAACAGTGCTTGAGTTGCGTGCCGCTCGCAACACAACTTCAGCACTGCGCCAACTTTACGCCTAAGATGCGACACGCATCTGTTTATTCCTGCGTCATGGTGCGCCGCATTGTAAATGCGGCGCATCATGGGTGGCGCGAGGATATACTTGCGTGTCGTATCTTTCCTGGTACATCTCTGCTGATTTGCAGAGATGCGCCAGGCAACGTAAATATGCCCCTCCGTGTTTAACCAGTCAACAACGCCCCCAACCCTCGGCCCGCATCCTGATTTGAGGGCCTCTCACTGTGTTGACAGCCTTCTGGACGGACGGGGCACCGATAGTGCATGGCCAGCGGGAGCAAAGGTGAGAGCTCCGCCTGCGCCAGCGAGACGTGGCGCGCCACCACTTCACTCTACATCCTAAGCGCTGTCACCCCAAGCGGGGATCAGGCCCCTCAATAGCAGGAGCATTGTAAGATTGCGTGATGTAGTCTAGTGGTTGGAGGCTGGAGCTAAAGGGAGGAAAAGGAACGGGAGGAGCCAGGGACAGGAACTAGGGCAGTTAGTGTAGGGACGTGATAAGGAATAGAAGTACCCAATAAAGCTCCTAAAATATAAGGTTGTGTCCGCCTATGATTGCTGCCAAGACATGACATCTGGCGACGAGGGTGGGATGGTCACGCTGTATCCCTGCGTGAATCCCAGGAGCTGTGAAATCCGTCCTGTGAGGCACAGGCAGAAGGTCGCCGTCGTGACAAACGTGCCCAAGTGGAGACCGCCGCTGAGGTAGATGTGGACAGCCTTGTGGTGGGTGCCTCATAGCTCCGTGGCCAGAAAGCCACGTGGAGCGCAAGCTTGAAAGCGTCGTCTAGCGCCGAAGTTCGGGTGCTCACCCCCGATGCGTGAGGTTGCGCATGGTCGCGCGCGGTGAGCGAAGATAAGGACGTCGGGAGCCTACCCCGGTCTTACCTGCAGATCAGCGCTGTCACAGCAGTCCTCTGTGGATCTTTGGAGAAGCTTTGAAGTCCGGCGTGGAGGTGCAGTGGTCCTGGCCTGGTGCGCCGATGCCTGCAGCCTGGCTTGGTGAGTGAACAACGGGATGCAGTGAAAATACATAGAAATCAATGAGAGCCCAAATCTCATCGAAAACGAGATTCCCAAGTTGGCGGCCATCTTAGAACCAGGCGATTTCCTCCAATCCCCTGTCAGGGACCTGAGTCGGCCATTTTGAAGTCAGGCCAATAGAGTTAAAGGACAAGCATTGATAAATGTAAATGACCAATAAGGAACAAGCCTTGGCAAGTGCAAAGCAACAAGCATTGGTAAATGCAAAAGACCAAACACTGGTAAATGTAAAGGAGCAAGCATTGGCAAAGGTAAACGAACAAGCACTGGCCAATACAGGAAGTGTGATGAAACAAGCCTAAGCCAATGCAAGAAATGTAATCAAGTAAGCACAAGCATATGCAAGAAGTGCAACAGAACAAGCATAAACAAAATGCAAGCAGAGCAACGAAACGAGTATGAGCAAATGCAAGAGACAAATAAAGACGATGGTGAGCACAAACAAGCACTGATACCAGCAACAAAAGTGAGAGGAACGAAAGTGTCAATAAACACAACAAGCACTGGCAAGTGTAAGAGATACACTGAAAACAAGCACAAGCAAACGCACGTTTCAAGTATAAGCAAGCCCGAGTGAATGCAAGCCTCGACGTAAACAAGCACAGCCCACACAAATCTCGAATGCGACAAACACAAGCAAATGCAAATCCAGAACGCGACAAGCACGAGCCAACACAAATCCAAACATACCAAGCACGAACGACTACAAGTCCCGAAGTCAGTGAGCACAAGCAAGTGCAGATCCCGAATGTAACAAACACGAGCAGAGGCAAGTACCAAAGTAAACTTTCAGCACCACGCGAAGATAAATGATCAACAGCAAGAGAAGCTAAGAAATCAAATGATCCAGAAGCATGAGTAAACGAATATCAAGGAAGCCTTCTCTCATCACTTAAGTGACTGGATAACCTGCGCTAGGCCGAAAAGAAACACAAGAACGAGATGTCACTGGTGTCATGTATCATCGCGGAAGAGCCCCAAATCACCTGCAGCTAGCAGGCAACCCTAAAGAAAGTAGGGATTTGCTGAGCCACGAGTCCCGCATGGTGTAGCTGAGTGGTGGCCATTTCGAACTCAGGAAATCCAAGATTAACTCACTGAGACAGTCGTACTAAGGGTGGACAGAATACAGTAGTCACCCAGGAGTGGCGAACCGTCCCAGAATCATAGGAAACGACCAGACACAGGATCTCGGCCGAAGAAGGTCAGCAAATAAGACGGGAAGTAAAGTGAACAGTCCTGTGACAGTAGCAGACTAAAACTTTCCTCCCTCATGGCGGTGGGAAAAGCAACCCTCCGGTCCAATCCCTGCATTGAAGTACCACCCCCAGTGACGCAGACTGACAGTCAGAGTTTGGGTCCCAAATGGAACAGGTGGCTGAAATCACTGGATGATTTTCTTGACACAATCGGTGAACGAAGAGATGGAAAATGTGTGATACTACTCCTCGAGCTAGTAGGTCATGAGGGCCGACACTTAGTCAGAACATTTTGTGAAAAGGACACAGAGACCTATGAAAGACTCCAAGAGAAGCTACGTGCCCATTTCCACGCACAGGCAGACGTGGATCATAATCGCATCGCCTTCAACACAGCACGGCAGGAACCAGGAGAACCATTGCCAAAATTCATCACTCGATTGCAAAGTCTGGTAAAATGCTGCCATTTCAACACATTCACAAATGAGGAAGCAGTTCGGCTCCGGATAATCGAAGGCTGTTCAAATTCCAAAACGAAGCGCAAGATCCTTCGAGGGCATTGGTCGCTAAAGGAAATCATCAGCAAGGCCGAAGTTGGAGTGCGGGTCAAAGCAAGAGACATATCAAAAGAATTGCACCCGAAGGCAAGACACAAAGATACCAGGAAAGAGACATCCCTCATGTCTGGGAACAAAGCCCAAGAAACAAACAAAACGAGAAAGAGGGAGGGTGAAGGCAGACCAGAGATAAGACAAAGGGAGAGACAAAGTGACATGGAATACTCCGAGTCAACAATACAAAAGACCGGGACAATCCAGGATTGTGACAGTCTCACTGACACAACCTCAAGGAGTCATTCAAAGTATAGCACAAACTATTCTGAAGAGGATGAAGCGTCAAGTGGGACAGATCGCACCCATGGACAAGATGGCAGCCTGCCCAACAAGCGGGCAAGAAAGACAAACTACAGAAGATGGGACCAATTCTGTCAACACTGGAAATCGGCACACGAACACCCCCGGGCATCCTCCCACTATTCGCCAAATTCTGTAGATGAGTCAGAGGAAGCATCAAGTAGTGGGACACATCACCCCATTGGCACGGATGTAAGGACACCAAACAAACGAGAAGAAGCAAACCACATAAGACAGAGTGATTCACTCAGACCCCGGAGAGGCAAAGACAAACGCACTCATGAGATCCGAGACAACAAGGAAACTGAGAGAAGGCCATTATCATCATACGAGAGAGGCAGAGATGAAGCACCCTGGGATCAAACACAAGAAATAAACATGTGGTTATCAAACAACCTCTACAGTGAGATGACACCAAAGCCACTTCAAGAAAGGTACCCAGAGAAATATCCCAAAGAAACCTCCGACGCTAGGAGCAGCCCGTCACGGCCTACCTGTTTCAGAAATCTACAATTCAAGACACACTCAAAGGAACGTTCTCAAAGGAAATCAACAAAAGTCTACTCCGATTCAGAAAGCACGTCTGCTCGATCCCTCGAGTCGACCGAGTCATGGTCCCGACAACGGCCATGGCGGCAACCACCCGAACACACCATAGAACCAAAGGACAATCTTCCCGTCAAGAGCAACATGTCTCACACCAATGTCTCTGAATACTCAATCACTCCACAGGACAACCTGTCATGTCAGTCGCAGGTATATCAAGACATAGATAATACACCGTCACCCCTGAGGGGGTCAGCAAGGCTGACTCAAAGGGCCTACAAAAGGAAAACAGATATAGTGGACATTAGTCACCGGATGGGAAGGGACCAGCCAGTCACTCTGCAAGGAAAGCCGGAGACAGATCATCATCGGATGAGAGAGAAACATGCCTATGCACAGATAGTCCAAGAGTTCACCAGTCCCAAACGCGAGTGGGAGTGGATGAGACAACCAGAGGCAGCGAATGAGTCCCCGAACCGAACCAAGGCAATCTCTTCAGATAGTACCTTACCATCTGGTATACATGACTCTGAACAGGAGGGCAGTGTTGCCCTCCACCGGACAAGACAAAAAGAAGTAAAAGTAGATGCAGGTGCTCGGAAGAGAACCAGAACATCATCCACTCATGAAGGAGATCGAGCGTCAATAGAAAAAGAGCCACAAAGGAAAACAGACTGCCACTGCTGAGCTGAGCCAGTAGCAGTCACACAACAAGAGAGAACCATGATAACTGCGGAACCTGAGAATAAGCAGTTCACACGCAATGGTTTGTATTCTCAAAGGTGCACTCCCGCAGTCAAGGATGCCCTTGTTAAGACAACGGAAAGATCGACCAAAGCCAGGCCCACCACTGATTCGACACTTCTGATGCTTGAAGAACAGGCTGTCCGCCGACCTGTGTGGCTGATTGAAGAATTGCGAACACTGTGGAAATGAAGTTCATTTTGTTAAGAAAGGGGGGAGATGTAAGATTGTGTGATGTAGTCTAGTGGTTGGGGGGGTGGAGTTAAAGGGAGGAACAGGAACGGGAGGAGCCAGGGACAGGAACAAGGGCAGTTAGTGTAGGGACGTGATAAGGAATGGAAGTACCCAATAAAGCTCCTAAAATATAAGGTTGTGTCCGCCTATTATTGCTGTCAAGACACGACAGCACTGATGGGATTTAAGTGGGGGTCCTCCACCCTCACCCTCTGTCGCACCCTTGGACCTGGGGCAGATCCCAGTGAGTTTGTTGAACCGAGCGCCTGACCCTTAGATGGCGGCCCCTGTGAGGGGAGGTCGAGCTGGAGATACTGCGCGCATAGGTGGAGCTGACAAGGAAGTAACAACTGTCCAAAGGATGAATGGTGGCGTGGACCAATTCACTTGCTTGGCTTCCCTGAGGACCCCCCCTCCCAAAACAATGTGTTTACCTTGGGACTTTGAGACGTTTCTGACCCTAATCAGGGCTGATGACTCGAGGCAGAGACTGAGCTAAGATGGTGCCCGAGTCGGGGCTGCTCTGAAATCAGGGAGCCATAAAAAATATTTATGTATCTGGAGGGGCAGTCAGTATCTCCTTTTTACCTAGCAGAGGCACTCCCACCCTGACTCGCAAGGGACCAAACTACTGAACACTGCTTTCTTACTAGCTCTCTAGGCCTATGATGATGCCTCCTGGGCGGATACCTGAACTGTTTACTAATACAGCGGAGCCAGAGCAACCTTGGTTGATGCCCGGTGGAGCTGTCCTATGCAGCTAAAGAGGAGCTTACCCCCTTGGCCATGACCTACCCAGCCGGTCATCTGACATTGTTTTCCTTGTCACCATGTCTATGTTTCCTGCCCCACCTCCTCCCCCTGTGCTTCTTTGATTTAACTGATGCAACTATGTTACCTGTAACTTGCTGGTCCTAACGTGATTCTTTGATTCAATTGATGTCTCTATGTAACCTGTAACTGGTTCATCCTAATGTAAAGCGCTCTGATACCTTCGGGTCGAGCCAGCGCTATATAAAACTTTGCAAATAAATAAATACAAATAAATAGACGCTCAATAAAGCAGAAGGGGGTGCGTGGCTAGCAGCCAACGAGAATGGCCGCTGCCTAAGAGGGCTCCTGAATCCCGAGACAAATCCTGCAATATCCGCTGCCATCCACCTCCCATAATTGAAGAAACAAGCAGAACCCCACTCCTTACCTCCTGGGGGAGACTCGACGGGAGCAACGGCCTGGAAGGCGATTCCGGCAACCCTCTTTGATGCATCCCCACTGAGGCGGCAGTGGCGGCAATAGCAGACTCCCGCAGTGTGAAAAGTGAAAAAGCGGCCGAGGGATACTGAAAACGCCTGGCAGCTGGCGGGTCCAGGAGGGGTCCTGAGATGTCTTACGTCTGGAGGAGTGCTCGGTGACATACGGAGGCCAGCCGAGTGCTCTAGCGCCAAGCAGTGCTGCCGGAAAGGGGAGGACCTGGTGAGTGTCTTAATCACCTGAGTCCCCGGCTTAACGGCCTTCACAAGCAGCGGCGGCCATCATAGAACTTGCGGTGCCTGAGGGGCTGAAGCTTGGACGGGCACTCTGCAGGGAGCAGAGGCACAGTGGCAACCCAGGGCCTCAGCTCGCCTGCGTTACGAAGCCTGGCGCATATCTAGTAGCCTTCATAGCGGAGGGGCACGGCGGACCCAGGCTCGAGGACATCAGCGGTTATGAGCTAGACGAGACCCCGGTTTTGCGGCCTGAAACGGAAAGCGGATGAGAGGCGTTGAGGAAGGCCTGGTGACTGCCGGTGTGGCAGCGGCCTCTATAGTTGGTGAGGGGCACGCAGCATAGACCTGCAGGTACAGAAGAGAGCGCCGGAAAACCAAGGGGCGCCCAAAGGTAATTGGAAGTGGCGTCCTGTCGAGAGTATCACCCTGCAGCTTCAGTGCATAGGAGTGTTTGGCTTTATCGGCAGCGATCTGCACTGAGGCCTGTGGCGGGACCCACTGGAAAGACAGAGCGCCGAGGCCCACTAGGCGCTAGACTGGGCGCAGTGGGCTAAATTGAGGCCCCGGCTTACGGCCTACACGGGAGGCGAATACAGGCACGGGCGCCAGAGCAGAGGCACTGAACATTGAGGCGATTGTCCTGCTAGTTAACGCGGGGCGCCTAAAGATGACTAGTGAGTCAATGCCAATGGTGAATTATCGGCTGGTGACTTCGAGTACACACAGTTTCGTAATCTACGGCACACGAGGCCCTGTGGGCCAGCTGAAGTACTGGAAGGAGGCATCTGCGCTTGCTCCCAAAGCCTAAGTGCGCAGTTGAGGCCATAACTGGGAGGTCTTCTGAGCAGTTAATCTGACTGGAGTGGGCCCTATAGAAGTTACCTGACGCATTGATTAGGCCGACAGCTCTACGCAGGAGTGACTCTGGGGCATGCACTAGAAATAAACGCTTTGTCAAGTGGTGGCAGATGATGGCAGTGAGGGGCACTTGAGGCTGGAGGCGATTAGCCCTGAAGACTCCCTACACATAGATTGCATTGGCGCAGTGGGCCGCTACTGCCTCCTACGGGGCCACAGTACTGGGAACCCATGTGAGACATTATTGATCTTGAAGTGGGGTGCTGGGATTCCTGAAACTCCCCCAATTGATCAAAGACAGGTTGGTGCTATAGGAGCCGTAGCTGGGGCTCGAGGGGAGTTCTGAACCCGGCCTGACCTTTCAGAAAGAGGTGCTGAAAGCTCCAGCCCCACAGGGGATATTGTAATAGAGTGCCACGAAAAGAGGGTGGAGACGCTTCCTGAAGAAAGCTGGCAAAGGCAATCACACCACACTGACTAAAGTTGCAAAGTGTGCAGAAGCCCAGCCTAGATAATCTGTGTTTTGGAGCCGCGATACCCAGATGGCGACTCCGGAAGTGATATTCACGAAAGTGGTAGTCACTCTTACCAACGATTTGTGGCTAACTCTCTGGTGCTGGCCCGTGCTCAAAACTAGTGAGGCATCTACTAACGCGCATCCATGGCAACAGGAGGGTAGGGGTCTAAGGCGAACGCCCAAAAGCAGCTGGCCAAATTTGGATGGTCCAAGTGGACGACAAGGGTGATTCGGCGCAGTCGGAGAAGGATGGAGGGGCAGCTCCCTCTAGACAAGGACCGGAGATATCCCTGCATGATGTCATGGCGGCTAATAATGGAGTGCGTGCTTCGGTGGACTCGGTCACAGTGAAGCTCTCTCTAATCAGGGCGGACTTCCGGAAGATGGACGAGAAAGTCAAGCAGCTTAAGGTAGTCACCAGCGCCCTACAGACGGACATGTCGGAACTTCAGACGCAGATGCTCAAAATGCAGAGGAAGCAGGAGAGGATGGCACAACAGCACGATGATTACGAAGGCCGGGTCCGCCGTAACAACATCCGCATCTTAGGGGTTCCGGAAAGAACGGAGGGCCGGCAGCAGACTTATATGTAGAAGACCTCATCACGAAGCACCTACAGCCTAAAACTCTGTCCAGCTACACTCGGTAAGCACTAACTAAGAAAGATTGTTTTTAGTTATTTAACTTACATGCCGCACATATTCTGATTAAACAGCACCGACACTTCGAGTGTGTGTCTCGTTGTTTACACCTTTTTTCTATTGGTGTGACAAACACCGTTGATGCGAACTCGGGTTTATTCGTATAACTAAATGCTAGGACTTCACTTAACATAACATCTCACCTCACGGCTCGCATAATCTGCCTATAAACTTAGCAGCATCTAGAGCAATGGAAAGGCTCATCAGTTCACTCAAACCACCCATACCACTCATAAACTACAAGTCATCATTAGTTGGCATTTTTTTTATCATTTTCATCATGTATATATGCTTGGAACACGCGTATCATTGTGCACAGAATATCCCCAGATGATGGCAATGATGCCGAAATGCATTGGGATTGACTGAAATCATCTAACAACTGAAATGCATTCTGGCAATTGAAGTGTTTGAAGAATTGTAACATTCTTACAAGAATTGTGATACAACAATCCATTAAAAGATGTAAATCTTCATCTGAAGGACTAAATATCTTCTTTCACAACGCTTTCCTTTACCTGAGAAACCTTGTTAATAAGGACACAACAACCAGTGCCCGGGGACATACCCCACTTGCATGGGGATGCAACTTCTTTAGAGGGCTTGGATATACCCATCGGATGCAAGACTTACCCAGAGAGGACCTAGTGCAAGGTTTAAGACCGATGGGTTTAAATGATGTGATCTTAATGGGACTAGACAATACGAACAGTGGATGGCTAAAATACAAGTTAATTGTGATGTGAGTAGGCAAGGATGGGAGTTGATCGTCCCTTGCATTTCCAGCATTTCAGGGGGGGAGAGAGGCACTCTGCCAGGTTTGGGAGTGGGTAGTTCTAAATCCACGGGCAAGGGGGCAGGGAGGGGGGGCGGAACCAGAGGGTCTGGAATTTGGGGATGTTTCTTTCTTGACTGTTTTTATTGGTAAGCATTGTGATACTGTGATTCAAAAGCATAAAGTAGCCATATTGAACATTGGACGGCAATTGTTGAGTGGGCAGGTTCAAGTTTTTTCTCAATTTGTGATGATCCGAGTACTGAACATTTGTGTAATGCATAGCTATGGGGGGATAGAGACCAAACCCTTTCTATAATGACCTGGAATGTCAATGGGGTTGGAGATAAGATTAAACGAGGGATCGTGCAACAGTACCTAAAAGACATTCACCTGATGTGGTCTTGCAGTAAGAAACGCATCTTGTGGGCCAGAAATCCAAGGCATCACTAGGTGGGGATACAAACTTCTAGTACACGCAGACACCACCACGGGCTAGAGGGGGATGGCCATATTAGTAAAGAAAAATACGCCCCTTATTGTTCATAAGACATTGGCGGATACGGGGGGGGGGCGCTTCGTAGGGGCAGAGGCCCAGTGGGATGGAAAGGACATCAACATACTCTCAGTGTATTTACCGCCCGCTCTGGGCAAGGCGGCATTGGAGGACCTAGGAAGGAGGCTGACGAGACTCACTCATTATGGGGGCAGACTACAACATGACCTTAGATGACACTGTTGATCGCCACCCACCGAAGTCTGGGAGAAATCTAACAACCTAATGTCTGGTTTCGCAAAGGCACTGGGTTTGACAGATGTAGGCCGTGCGCTTCACCCAACCGGCAAATTATTCACATATTTCTCTAATGTCCATCGTAGTTTATCACGTATTGATTACTTCCTCACACACTGTCCTCGATAGGCAACTTTTCCCAGTATAAAGTTCTACCCAGAGGCATATCGGACCATTCCCCAGTCTGGATGGAATATACGCACTGGGAATGACAAGCACGCACCACTATTGTCCTTAACCCATGGCTCCTACACATACCGGATGTTAGGGAAGAACTCCGCACACAAACGGAGAACTATTTTACTGAAAACGTGGGCTCAGTCAACTCCGCACAAATAATCTGGGAAGCATACAAAGTGGTTCTTAAGGGGCAAGCTCTGTCATTGAAGACGGGTTATATCGCCAAAAAGTGCGAGCTCCTGGTCTAGGTAGAGTCAGACCTCCTCGAACTAGAGCGGGAGTATTAGCAAGATCCCTCACCAGGCAAAAGTCATAGATTCCTACTGAAGCAAGATGAATAGAGGATAAAAAACAGGGAAAATATGGTGGCTAAACACCATGCCACCCAACACAGATTCTAGCGAAATGCATGCTAGTACATCACACAGACCTAGGGCATGAACTGTGAGTTTAGCAAAGCAAGACAGGTGCATAAGTGCCCCTGTTTTAGAATTAGGCACTGATGGAAAATCATTCACTTTTTTCAGGACGGGCTAATTCAGAGGAGAATCCACGAGTGCGGATCCTCACTTTGGTGAACAACCTTTACAACGCAACTTTTACCACGCAGTGCCTTTACAACGCGGTATTTACAACGCAAACCATTACAACGCATTGCGCTGAGGGGCGCTCTAGGATAGGGAATAAGTTTAATTTACTATCCAATACCTTCCCTAGTGTCCACGGGGACTGGAGTTGGAATAGTAAATTAAACTTTTCACTATCCAGCGCCCCAAAGCGCTATGCATTGTAAAGGTTTGCGATGTAAAAACCGTGTTGTAAAGGCATGCGTGGTAAAAGCATGCGTTGTAATGTCATACATCCCCTCACTTTCCTTCCATTACCACCCAACTCCAATTCAGGCCACAGTTTGCCCGAAGAGTTCCACTGGTAGCAACGTGGATACGAGCGTCAAGATTGGCAAGGTTCTAGAATTCAGATGCATGGATTTGGGGGTTTTGAACTATAAATTAATATTTTAACAGGAAAGCAGCAATTCCCCTGACTCTCACTGATTCTCAGACTGACTGACTCTCTCACTCTCTCTCTCACTGACTGACCATCACTGACTCACTGACTCTCTCACTCTCTCTTAGAGGTTACGCTAGACCCGTCTCATTTCTTAATTTGGACCCACGTGTGGGAGTGCAGATTGATAATGGCATCCAGAAGTCTGGACGGGACCCCCCAAGCTTGCATTTTTACCCATAAAGAGGCTCTTGGAACTTTATCAAAGGCCACTTTAAGGTCGCGAAACAGGCGTACAAGGGCCTTGATTTTGCGATGGCTTGGTTAGCTAAAAGAGTGACTGCAGAGATGTTCGTAAGGGTACCCATCCCAGCCCGGAATCCAGTCTGCGTTGGAGGAATAAGGGTTGTATGACTGATCCAAGCCTCTAGCTCTACCAAGAGATTAGATGTATATATTTTTGCCTCCACATCTATCAGCGCGATCAACCTGTAGTTGGAGGGATCCGAACGGGAACCCGACTTGTAGATTGGATTGAGGATGCTTCCTCTCCAGGACTGAGGGATCAAGCTGTCACCACGCAATGGGGTGAAAGAGCAACGGAACTCTTAAATTAGATTTATGCCTGCATTTGCGCTAGGTAGCACATTGTCGTCCAGCGTAGGGAAAAGAAAGGAATGCACAGTTTAATGTTAGATGTGGCGTATTCTTGTCCTTTCCCTTTCACGCAGCGTAGCAAGGTGACATGCAGCTCTGTGATGCATGCTTTTTAAATAAATATG
Organism: Lissotriton helveticus; assembly: GCF_964261635.1. Taxonomy (NCBI): domain Eukaryota; kingdom Metazoa; phylum Chordata; class Amphibia; order Caudata; family Salamandridae; genus Lissotriton; species Lissotriton helveticus. Next base: position 290,975,525 of record NC_136058.1, on the reverse strand, counting down.
CCCCTTTGCCTGTAAGTCTTGGAGTTTTTCAGTTATCTGTGCTTAATCAGTTGCATAATTTTGGGTTTGAGTAGTGTATGTCTGGCCTTTTCTATCGTATGCATGTGGTGTGATGCTAATGTCACAATCCCAACATCAGGTTTTGAATGTAAAAAGTCAATCGAGTCTTTTCTGTGGTGAACAGTAAAAAATAAAAGTTTGCAACCAAAAAGGTAGCACGCTAATTTATTTGTGCAAACAGTATTTATGTGAACTGCACATGCTACTCATAGTTGTTGAGGGAACTACATGTACTCCACATAAATATAATGACAAAACATCTCATAGCTCTCAGGAGTATGAGTGTTTGGTACACAGCAACAAACCCTGCATAGAATACTATGTCAGAGGATGACTACATTAACTGCCCATCATACTATTGTACAGTGGCGTCACTAGGGTTGGTGTCATCCGGTGCGGGTAACTCATGGTGTCACCCCCTCACGACTTACCACATGGAACTCCTCCTCTCTGAGTCCGCAGTTGGCAAATAACAGGACCATACCACCCTATCAAAAATTATGCCACATTACACCAGGTGATTTCCCTTTTCTTTCTGCATAATTTAGTCACCCCCCCCCAGATAATGTGGCCCACCTCTGCTGCATAATTCCAGTGGCCCTAGCTACCAGTGGCATTAGGATACTAAATGGCCCCGGCCGAGGTACTGGGGAGTTGCTTGGTAATGACTAGCAGCCACAGCTGCTGTGTAACTAAATTCTAGTTCTATTAATTTTAAGGATGTTTACCTTGTGTGGATAGCCTGGAAATCTCCTAGACCCTAGTTTGAAATCCTCTGAAATATAGGCATTTCATCTATTCCATCTTCTAGTCTGTATGAATCCCTAAAATTGGAGGAGTTGGCATAAGCATTTCACGTTGAGCATTGCATAGCCCTATACAAATACATTTTGCTTTAGATGTCATAATCTGTGGGGGACTTGAAAGCTGAAGCCAGGTTCTCACTCAACAATACCAAGCAAATATACATTTCTTGAAAAAGCTGGTTGGTTTATCATAGCTCAGATCGCAACATGTCGGAATATTGTCTCAAACCTACAAAACAGAATGTGAAAACTATTGGTAAAGAAATTAATAATGAAACTCTCAAAATAGGTTGAGCTGACAGAGTTGAATTGTTATGGAATAGAATGCACGTTACTCAACCCGGAGTGCTTCTATCGACTCCCTCAACTTCCTACTACCTTCTGACCAGTAGAGATGTTCCTAACACATAAGCAAATTGAAGGCTATTTCCTCTTGCATCCATCTTTCTTGTTTTGGCCTTCTATTCCCAACTTTTCTTGCTCCTTTCCCAATCCTGCTCATTAACTTCCTGTTGCTCCTTCCCTCTTGCAAGCTCCCATCTCTACCTTTCCTCATCTCCCCTTACTCTCACGGCTCCTAATTTTGACATCATGTCTGCACATTTACCTCCTGTCTACCTATGTCCCCCGTCAGCCACTTGCAATAAATTACTCCAAAATCGGAAATGACAACTTTTAGAACATTCCTGTGCCTTCAGATTTAAAAATGAAATCCATTTTTATTGGCCTTTATCATGTTTCATGCTATGTTGCCATTTTTGCATGCTCCAGCAGCTAAATTACAAGATGTGGGAACAGGATACTTTAGGGCAGATTTACAATAACTGGCGCATCCCTGCATATCAGCAGGCATGCGCCAGTAATTGTGCATCACGGCTCCGCCACTATGGATGCACCACATTTACAATGTGGCGCACCATGGGGCAAAAATGGACAGATGCGTGACGCATCTGCTTCCGTAACAGCGGTGCATTGCTGGAGTTGCGTCGCAAGTGCGACGCAGCTCCAGCAAGGCCCGGGGGTGCCGTATCCTGAAAATGCTGCGTCAATCCTTATGCCTGCTTCAAGCAGGCGCAGGGTTTTGACTCAGCATGGCCTTAAAAGTGGCTGTGTGAAATCTTGTAGATTTCATTCAGCGACTTTTAGGAGGTGTTCCTGCGCCGGAACGCCCCCACCCCCTTGCGATGGAACGCCTCCCTCTGGCGCAGGGCTTTACAGCGTGATTCATCTCGGAGATGCATGACGTTGTAAATACCCCGCACCATGGTGCATCTTTTACGCCGCCGCTGCGTCACAAAAGTGACGCAACGGCGGCGTAAAAGAGGCGCAAGGGGCTTGTAAATCTGCCCCTTAGATCCTAATCCGGATTTCACCAAATCGTGTGATTCTGGGAAAACTGCATAATTCCCTTATCTTCCCAAAGTTCGATCCCGGTTTCCATTTATTTGTAAACGCTGAAAAATACTGGACTATGTTATTGTTGCGATACGCTTGACGGATGGCCGGCCGATAGCTGCGCATAAGGGAGATTAAAAAAAGATTTCCAAATGAAGTTTACATAGCTGCACATGTGGGGATCTGTTAGTACTGCTATGCTAATATTTTCAGGCGAATATATACTTTATTGTATGTGTCTCCTTAACACACTAACAGCCTGATTCATGTACGGGCCGTTTTGCGTGGCCCTAATAGCGAATCATAGCGACTCGCTATTGAGGACACGCAAAACGGTATTCATGTAGGAATTGCTAAATAAATAGCGATTCCTACATGTTTTCTATTTGCGAGTAGAAATTTCCTACTCGCAAAAAAAGGAATAACTCCCCATTCATTCCTATGGGCCAAAAGGCCCATAGGAATGAATGGGGAGTATCCCTTATTTGCGAGTAGCAATTTACTACTCGCAAATAAGATAGCGATTTTAAGGGTGCCAGGGGTGTCCAAAGGACACCCTGTAGCACCCCTAAAATGCACATTTGAACAGGTGTTGCGCACACACATGTCCAAAGGACGTGTGTGTGTGCAACATGCAACTTAGAAAAATGCTTTTAAAAGCATTTTTCTGAGTTTTTGCTATTTACCGAGAGGTCTGACCTCTCGGTAAATAGCGGCCCAAATTTGCAAAATCGCAATTTTTGAAAGTGTCATGAATAGCATTTAAGGAATCTCTAATAGAGATTCCTTAAATGCTAATCCTCGCATATTAGCTAATTCTTCATTAGCGATTTTTGCATTTGGGATTGTGAATCCCAAATGCCAAAATTGCACTCGCAAAAGGCAAGATTCTGAGAATCTTGCCCTTTGCGAGTGCAATTTAGCTTCATGAATCAGGCTGTATGACATCACGGTGCGAGTACTGTGCACGTTTATCACTTAAATAAAAGTGAACATATACTACTTCCAACTTAATTTCTTCATCACTGAAAAATCTGGATAAGTGCCAATAGGAGAAAAATAACTGTGACCGAATCCAGTCTGAAATGTGATACTTTGATACTTTAGAAGCTGGATCCCTACTTCTAACGAGAAAAGAAAAACTGCAAGACGCAGAATGTAAATGAAACCATTAAATCTGGGGGGGGCCTGTGCGTGTGCCATGTGTGTCTGACTGTGTGTGCCCGTGTGCTCTGCCGCCTGCAACCTCTGTCCGTTTCCAAACTGTGCGGGTGGGGGCTCTGGCAGTGCACGGCTGACTCTGTCAGGAAAGCCGAGCTCAGGGCACACTGTAGTATTTTGTAAGCAGGTGCGCTTGCAGAGCAGAGGCGAGGCTGCAGAGCTGTGTTACACAGCGTAACCAGTCAGATTGGTGTCACCCCATGTATGGTGTCACCCGGTGCGGTCCGCACCCCTCCGCACCCCCTAGTGACGCCGCTGCTAGATACTGCATCATAAAAGTATGCACAATGTTAGAAGTAGATTTGTAATGATACCTAACCACTGATAAACTAATGAGAAGTTAATAAAGATATTGATATGTATTTTCTTAATGCATAAATGAACAATAACAGACAAACGATAATATTGAGGAGCTGTTTTGTTTATGCACACTCCAGCAGAACAAAATACGGGGTTTATTTACAAGAAACTGACACGTCTGTATAGATACGTCAGTTTCCTGCGCCTGCGTGCAAAACCCTTCCGCCACCATGATGTGAAGTATTTACATCTTAAAAATACATATGTTTTTTCTTGTAGGGGAGACTGGACATAGACAAAATATGGTGAGACCCAAGAACCTGAATTCGCTATCATAGATACAATACATTACTTCCCTTTTCTTTTTACACAGGACAGTGCAGCAAATTGAAGTGCAACATTGCCCTGCATCAAACTGTAGTATATAAGACCCTAATTTGTGCTTTCAACTACACGTGCCAGTATGCAAAGGTGCTAGAATCCTAACAAGGGTTCAAGTTAACACAATACGTGCATTACATTTTAAACAAAAAATGAAAAAACCTATAGAAAACATTATAATATGAAAAATATGGAAAGTTTTATCAATGAAGACACCGAAAAGGAAAAAGGAAAGAGAAAAAAGAGAAAAAAGAGAAAACCATGTTTTATTATAAAAATTCATAGAAAACATTTTATTCACAATGATAAATAATTCAATCTTAAAACATATAAGACAAAAGGCGCTCAACACAATACACAAACAAAGACCTATATATTAGGCCTGGGCAGTAAATTCCGTGCCGCTCGCGGAATTTGGGTAATTTTGCGGTCCGTGGAGAACGCAGAATTGCCAAAAATTCTGCAAATCGCGGGTTCGCTGATTTTTTTGCTTGTTCTCGCTTTCAAAATGCATGTTTGCGAAATATTTCTCCCCGAGCACGCAAACAGCGTTCGCGAACAGAATAAAAGAATCGCGAATGGGTGGAACAAGCAATTCCACGTGTTCGCTGAACTTTTGCGTGCTCGCAGAGATTATTTACTGTTTCGCTGAGCTTTGCGTAGCGTGACTACACAAATTCCACCCACCCCATTCTACTTCTTGGAATTCCGTGTAGTTGTACTCTGTCAACTACGTTTACCCTTATTTGAATATCTATTTGCGTTGCTGTTAACACCTTTACTGCGGCGGCTATTCCGCCTCAGCACTAAGGGGGCGGGGTGGCAGCGCGGCGAGCCCATGCTGGTGACGGAACCGCTCAGTCACCAGCCTCGGTTGAGCAGTGCTCATGACGGAGCGGTTTCGTCATGGCCCCACCCGCTCAATGGAACGCCCAGCGCAGGCGCGGAATCCGCGCCGCGCAGGCGCGGCGAGCGGGCCATGACGAAACCGCTCCGTCATCAGCACAGCCCCACCACAGCTGATGACGGAGCGGTTCCGTCATAAGCATCGAAGGAGTTAAAGGGGGAAGATGTGTAGTGTCGCAGTCTAGTGCTCAGCACCCATGTGAGCGGCAGGGTGCCTTCTGGGAACATTCCTAGGCGCGGGCATAATTCAATGTGGAGACTACCGTGAGTACACGCACGTCTCTCTCCCATGTTACAATAAAGGCGTCTACAGTTACCAGCAGCTCCTGTAGTCATTTATGGTAGGGTGACCAGAATTGTAAAGCCAACAAGCATTGAAAATGCAATAGGTCTCGCAATAGAAGAGTTTGACCTTTTTCGTTTTGCAAATGGATGAGTGGCGTTGCGTCGATGAGTGGCGTTGCGTGGATGAGTGGCGTTGCGTGGATGAGTGGTGTTGCGTGGATGAGTGGCGTTGCGTGGATGAGTGGCGTTGCGTGGATGAGTGGGGTTGCGTGGATGAGTGGGGTTGCGTGGATGAGTGGGGTTGCGTGGGTGCGTTGCGTGTGTGAGTGGCGTTGCGTGTGTGAGTGGCGTTGCGTGTGTGAGTGGCGTTGCGTGTGTGAGTGGTGTTGCGTGTGTGAGTGGTGTTGCGTGGGGGGATGGATGGATGGATGGAGTGGGGGATGGATGGATGGATGGAGTGGGGGATGGATGGATGGAGTGGGGGGATGGATGGATGGAGTGGGATGGATGGATGGAGTGGGATGGATGGATGGAGTGGGGGGATGGATGGATGGAGTGGGGGATGGATGGATGGATGGATGGATGGATGGATGGAGTGGGGGATGGATGGATGGAGTGGGGGATGGATGGATGGAGTGGGATGGATGAAGTGGGATGGATGGATGGAGTGGGATGGATGGATGGATGGAGTGGGATGGATGGATGGATGAAGTGGGATGGATGGATGGAGTGGGGAATGGATGGATGGATGGAGTGGGGGGATGTATGGATGGAGTGGGGGATGGATGGAGTGGGGGATTGATGGATGGAGTGGGATGGATGGATGGATGGATGGAGTGGGATGGAGTGGGATGGATGGATGGATGGAATGGGATGGATGGATGGATGGATGGAGTGGGATGGATGGATGGAGTGGGGGGATGGATGGATGGAGTGGGGGGGATGATGGAGTGGGGGGAGGGATGGATGGAGTGGAAACCGGGCGGCAAGGGCTGTGATTTATAATGTGTTATGTTTAGGAGTAAACGGGCGTACGACATAGCACGTATGTCCATCTTTAATGAATATGTAGGGCACAAATGACGTGATAAACAGAAGAGGCGCAGATTGGTGGTTGAAGAGCCCAGAGAGTAGTAAAAACAATAACAAAAGATGCAGCAAAGGCTTCAAAGTTAAGAAAAGATGCAGGCACTGCTTTGGTATTGTGAGGAGGAGGACATGTAACCGGAAATACAATGTTTATAATGTAAAAGTTTAAATCAACAGGAAACATGAGAAATTACCTGGCTGCAGTGGAAATTAAAGAGAAACATGCAGACAAAGGTTTTATGCCGGAGGACACAGATGAACCAGGACGGGAAAGCAAATATTTATGATGTGAAACTATATTAACAGCAAACCTGCGAAACCATGTGGGGAAGGAGGATATTTAATAAACAGAGAGGTAGGTGAAAACATAAAAGAAACAGGCAGGCAAATCTTTCTGATTCTATAGAGGTTAAAACGCACGGGGAAGCTTTAATTTGTAATTTAAAACATTAATGTAGCAGGAGTTTAGAAGTGTAGATAGTTTAAAAGATTAAATAAACAGGAGTAAGCAGGCAATGAAACATAACAAGTGAGACGGAAAGCCAGAGGCCAGCATCAAACGGACAATACAGAGGGTCTGTTGCTTGTGTGCTCAGCCGTGACCTGCGCCAAGGAGCTGAGAGCGTTGGGAGAAGGGGGTGTAGTGCACGCGCTGGGAAGAGCAGCAGCAGGGAGGGGGTGGCAAATGGTTCTTTGCTTTGGGCGCTCTGTAGTGGGGAAGGGGGATGGGGCACGTATAGGAGGTGGCAGGAAAAACAGGGACAGGGTAGAAGAAACAGTAAGGGGATGGGATAAGTTAAACAAGTGAAAAATGAGTGAGCCCCTTCATGGTTGTGTGTGACAGACACCTCCTTTATGCTGCAGTAATATCGGGGAATTCAGAAGTAACAAAGAGTGGGGGAAAGGAGCGGTGGGAGCGAGAGGAGACGAGATGCCAGCAGAGCCGAGGATGGGAACCCAGAGGCGGCCCTAAGGCTGGCAGCAGAGAGGGGAAGTCGGAGAGGCTGTGTGCGGGGAGAGAGGAACAGATGGCTGTGAAGCAGGGGGTGTGAAGGATGGGGGTGGGTGGGGAGCGTAGGGACGGCTCAGATGCCTGAGGCAGAGCGCACGCTTTAATTTGTAATTTGAAACGTTAATGTAGCAGGAGTTTAGAAGTGTAGATAGTTTAAAAGATTAAATAAACAGGAGTAAGCAGGCAATGAAACATAACAAGTGAGACGGAAAGCCAGAGGCCAGCATCAAACGGACAATACAGAGGGTCTGTTGCTTGTGTGCTCAGCCGTGACCTGCGCCAAGGAGCTGAGAGCGTTGGGAGAAGGGGGTGTAGTGCACGCGCTGGGAAGAGCAGCAGCAGGGAGGGGGTGGCAAATGGTTCTTTGCTTTGGGCGCTCTGTAGTGGGGAAGGGGGATGGGGCACGTATAGGAGGTGGCAGGAAAAACAGGGACAGGGTAGAAGAAACAGTAAGGGGATGGGATAAGTTAAACAAGAGGCTGGGAAACAAAGAACGTGTAGCTGGAGGGGGCGGGATGGCTTACAGAGAAGGAAGACGGGTGGGAGAAATGTTCGAAAAACAAGTAAACGAGTAAAACAAGAGCACTTACAGGGGGCAGAGCAGGGAGAGCGGCCTTTGAAGTGCACTTTACACGGCCGGCCGGCAGTGAAACTGAAAGCATGGCCGGCCGCCGTGAAAGCCTTTGATGACGCAGCAGGGGGAACAGACGGCGAGAGGGTGTGAAAGCAGCAGGGGCAGGCAGGCGGCTGGGGGCATGTGCACGCGCTTTTAAGCGCATGCGCATTAAGCTTCAATTTCACGGGCACTGCAAGGAATCGCCACGATTCCTTGCAAGTTGGTTAAAGACTGTTTAAGCCCCAATAGTCTCGCAAGGTCGATGCGCATGCGCATCGACAGGCGAGACCTAAAAACCGGGACATTTCGTGAAAATAGAGGAAGGACTACAGTTTTACTTCAAGCTAGCGCCCAGAATGACAGCGTTCCGCAACAGAGAACTACAGAAGAGTCAGTTAGAACATACATAAAATGCAATTTTTTAACCCAGAAGCGTGCCTGTTGATTAAATTGCTTTATTGGAACAAGTGCTAACAATCCCTGCTTAGTAAAACATAAAAATAAAAGCACCTCACTCTGTATGCTGTCGACCCTCTCAAAAAACCGGGACAAGAGCAAAATTTCCTGAAATCTGCCGGGACAGCTGGTGGAAAACCCGGACTGTCTGGGCAAATCTGGGACGCCTGGTCACCCTAAATTTTATGGGGCCTCATCCTTCACAACAAGCACGTGATCTGCCCAGGATCACAGGAGCTGCATGGTAGCTCGAACCTAAAAAGACAGGCCCTGGCCCAGCCAGAGGGGACAGCATACCTTGCCTGGGCAAGGGAAAGGGTAAACACCTTAACCCCTTCGCTGCGGCGGCAATTCCGCCGCAGCGCTAGGGGGGAGGAGGGCCGTGTGGCGCTCCCATGCTCGTGACGGAACCGCTCCATCACGAGCCTCGGGCGCGCTGTGCTTGTGACGGAGCGGTTCCGTCACGGCCCCCCGCTCAACAGAACGTCCAGCGCAGGCACTGAATCCGAGCCGCGCAGGCGCGCCGAGCAGGCTGTGACGGAACCGCTCCGTCATCAGCACAGCGCGTCCGAGGCTGGTGACGGAGCGGTTCCCACCAGCATGGGAAGGGTTAAACAAAGTGTTTCCTCACTATTTAACCAGGAAGGTAAGCATAGGATAGGGTGACCAGATCTTGAGAACCAAAATCTGGGACATTTTGCAAAAAATAGAAGATGGACTGCAATTTTAAATCAACCATGCTGTGCAGAATGACAACTCTTATCAACATAGGAACACAAAAGAAGCACTAAGAAAATAAATAAAATGTAATTTCTAAAACCAGCAACATACCTGATAATTAAATTGCATCCTTTTAACAGCTGCTAACTCAAACAGCTTGAAAACACCCAATCAGTGCTTCCCTTTAGTTTGAGTCGACCCCCTCTAAAAACCGGGACATGAGCCAAAATTGGTAAAATCTGCCCGCACAGCTGGTGAAACTGTCCGGTCAAATCCGGGACGCCTGGTCACCCTGGCAGAGGAGGCAACCGGGACAAGCACTGCTCTACAGCGGCTCCAGGAGAGAGGAGCCCACCGCGCCTGGTACCCCGGGCGGTCTCCCCTCTCATGCATGACCCGGTAAAAGCAGCAGCAGCACCCGAGGTCCAATCACGTGGCCTCGCCCGAGTCCAGTCTGAAGGCAGCTCAGCAGCATCCCCGGCCATGAGCCACACCCACACTCCCACAATCCTTTGCGTGGTATCTACATACAGCCCCACATGGAACATCTCTTTCAATTTTTGTGGATTAAAATAATGAATTGATTCATATGTACTACTGTATGCTGAGGTTCACTACTATACTATAGATTGTTGATTGCAAAAAGCTGAGGCGTCACACTACCATTAATAAGTGAATATAATTTGTAGGTTGTCCTGATTTAGCTGTACCTTTGGAAATTTCGTACTAGAACCTAGGATCCGGGCATTGATAGTCACTTGCACTTCGTGTGGCAGTGATTTATTATTTGTTCGAATTTTTGGAAGACATTTCGGAAATGTCTGCTTTAATGTCATAAAATAGTCCAATTGCACGCAATGAAAGTGGACCCTTCCGCTTTTTATCACGTTAAAAGTGTAAGCTTCGTTTTTTCAAGTAACGTAAAAAGCTAGTCTTTGTATATGATAGGAATGACGTTACTACCTATTAATTGTGCTTGCAAGGAGGAAGCTGATATTTCCGTTTTTGTGCGGAAATTAACAGGAGCCGTCTCAGGGGAGAGCACGCGGTGCACTGCTCAGTTCTGTCGCTAGGGGTCAGGGTGGTTTCAGCGTCTGTCCCGCCGCCTGGTACAGAAACAGGCCCCTGCCTTGGGTTGTTGGTTCAAGTCCATGCGAGGGGCGGAGACAACCTGCAGAGGGGCCACTGACCTGTCGGCATTAAGGTTGTTCATAGCACCTCCCTCTGACCAGCTCCAGTAATTATCCCTGAAAAAAGGACGTATGACAATAATTTACAGATATGACAAATGTGTGTAAAGTTATCATGCTTTAAGACCCATGCAAGAAAATGAAGTTTGATCTAGGTACTGCATCATAAAAGTATGCACAATGTTAGAAGTAGATTTGTAATGATACCTAACCACTGATGAACTAATGAGAAGTTAATAAAGATATTGATATGTATTTTCTTAATGCATAAATGAACAATAACAGACAAACGATAATATTGAGGAGCTGTTTTGTTTATGCACACTCCAGCCGCTCAAAATACGGGGTTTATTTACAAGAAACTGACACGTCTGTATAGATACGTCAGTTTCCTGCGCCTGCGTGCAAAACCCTTCCACCACCATGATGTGAAGTATTTACATCTTAAAAATACATATGTTTTTGCTTGTAGGGGAGACTGGACATAGACAAAATATGGTGAGACCCAAGAACCTGAATTCGCTATCATAGATACAATACATTACTGCCCTTTTCTTTTTACACAGGACAGTGCAGCAAATTGAAGTGCAACATTGCCCTGCATCAAACTGTAGTATATAAGACCCTCATTTGTGCTTTCAACTACACGTGCCAGTATGCAAAGATGCTAGAATCCTAACAAGGGTTCAAGTTAACACAATACGCGCATTACATTTTAAACAAAAAATCAAAAAACCTTAAGAAAACATTATAATATGAAAAATATGGAAAGTTTTATCAATGAAGACACAGAAAAGGAAAAAGGAAAGAGAAAAAAGAGAAAACCATGTTTTATTATAAAAATTCATAGAAAACCAGGACAAGAGCAAAATTTCCTGAAATTTGCCGGGACAGCTGGTGGAAAACCCGGACTGTCTGGGCAAATCTGGGACGCCTGGTCACCCTAAATTTTATGGGGCCTCATCCTTCACCACAAGCACGTGATCTGCCCAGGATCACAGGAGCTACATGGAAGCTCGAACCTAAAAAGACAGGCCCTGGCCCAGCCGGAGGGGACAGCATACTCTGCCTGGGCAAGGGAAAGGGGAAACACCTTAACCCCTTCGCTGCGGCGGCAATTCAGCCGCAGCGCTAAGGGGGAGGAGGGCCGCGTGGCGCTCCCATGCTCGTGATGGAACCGCTCCATCACGAGCCTCGGGCGCGCTGTGCTTGTGACGGAGCGGTTCCGTCACGGCCCGACCGCTCAACAGAACGTCCAGCGCAGGCACGGAATCCGAGCCGCGCAGGCGCGCCGAGAAGGCCGTGACGGAACCGCTCCGTCATAAGCACAGCGCGTCCGAGGCTGGTGACGGAGCGGTTCCCACCAGCATGGGAAGGGTTAAACAAAGTGTTTCCTCACTATTTAACCAGGGAGGTAAGCATAGGATAGGGTGACCAGATCTTGAGAACCAAAATCTGGGACATTTTGCAAAAAATAGAAGATGGACTGCAATTTTAAATCAACCATGCTGTGCAGAATGGCAACTCCTATCAACAAAAGAACACAAAAGAAGCACTAAGAAAATAAATAAAATGTAATTTCTAAAACCAGCATCATACCTGATAATTAAATTGCATCCTTCTAACAGCTGCTAACTCAAACAGCTTGAAAACACCCAATCAGTGCTTCCCTCTAGTTTGACTCGACCCCCTCTAAAAACCGGGACATGAGTCAAAATTGGTAAGATCTGCCCGCACAGCTGGTGAAACTGTCCGGTCAAATCCGGGACGCCTGGCCAAACTAGCAGAGGAGGCAGCCGGGACAAGCACTGCTCTGCAGCGGCTCCAGGAGAGAGGAACACACCGCGCCTGGTACCCCGGGCAGTCTCCCCTCTCAGCAGCAGCAGCCGAGGTCCAATCACGTGGCCTCGCCCTCGCCCGAGTTCAACACCCACACTCCCCACAATCCTTTGCGTCATATCTACATACAGCCTCACATGGAACTTCTCTTTCATTTTAGTGGGTTACAAATTATTTATTGATTCATATGTACTACAGTATGCTGATGTTCACTACTATGCTATAGATAGTTTATTGCAAAAAGCTGCATCGTCACACTACTATTATTAGGTGAATATAATTATTAGGTTGTCCTGAATTAATTCGCTTTTTGGAAATTTCTCACAAGGATCTAATGGCATTGTGCAGTGGCAGTATCGTAGCTAGGATGCTTGTTTGGATTTAGTCGCATTTCGTGTGGACTCCAGGGATCTCATTTATGAGGCCGTGCGTCACTTTTACGCTGCCGGTGCGTCACTTTTTGTGACGCACCAGCAGCATAAATAATGTGCCTTTTTGCACCATATTTATAAAGTGACGCATCTAGGTAGATGCGTCACTTTGTAAACCCCTGAGCCACATTATACCTGCGCCAGGTATAATGTATGCGAGGGGGGCGTATTGACGCAAGGAAGTGTCGTAGAAGTGACGCAGTGAAATCTATGAGATTTCACTGCGTCACTTTTAGGACGCCGTTGCATCAAAATCTCGCGCCTGCCTCACAGCAGGCGTAAGACGGACACAGGCCCTTTCACATGGGGCTTGCCCCATGTGAAAGGGAGCATTGCTGGAGTTGCGTCACTTTTGTGACACACTCCAGCAATGCGTCACTTTTGCGCCCACAGATACGTCAGAAATACTGACGTATCTGTAACTCCTTGCGACATGATGCGTCATACATTAAATATGGCGCATCAATTGTGTCGCAAGGAGTGCGCAGTGAAAAGTGACGCATCGCTGTTTTCACGCAGCGATGCGTCACTTTTCATAAATGAGGCCCCAACTGTTAGATGTTTCACTGAATATACCTAATTCCTCCAACGCGCTGGGCCTGCGTCACCCTGGCTTGTCTGGGACCAGGCTGCGTGTCGGGGAGGGTAGATAGTCCAGTGCGGACCCTCGGCTACTAGACCCTGCGGCTGGGCCTTCGACCTCTGGCTTGTCCGGAGCAAGGCTGCGCCAAAGGAAATAGGCACCGGGGTGAAGGGCTGCTACAGGACACTGCCGTTTCTGCTCATAGCTGCAGGAACATCGGAATTTGGGTGCTCCTTTTTTGCCTTTCCTGATGTCCATCTGCCGACGCTGAGAGGGAGGGGGAGCCAACCCCGCCGAGGAAAACCGGGCCGTGAGTCAGGCAGGGTCACTTCTGCGCGTCGGACCGAGAGATTTACCGTGAGCCCACTCGGGGCCAGCGTCCGTCCAAGGGCCCCTAAGGAGGGTGCAGGGCTCTGCACACAACAAGAATCCACTGCGGCCCGTCGGGTCCTCCTCCGGCCACAGCCTTGGTCTAAATCTGACCAGGATCACCGGCCACAAGGGATTCGAGGCGTTGCCCCTTGTCCTTGACCCCTGTGAGGTGCCCCCACCCCCGAGAGGAACACGCACGGGCAGCAGACGAGCCCACTTTGGACCCCCTGCACTGGCGAAGGAGGCTGCCGGGACATCTAAAACCCCCCTGTAGTACCTCCTTATGGTCCCTAGAGGGCCGGGCCGGAGCCGTGAACCATCAAGTGAGGTGAGCCGGGGCCCCCTTTTCACTCGGAAGGTGGCTGGTGGCGCACGCGAGAGAGAAAGGATTCCCCCACTTTGCTAGCACTGGGCAGGAAGCCCCTTTCCATCCCCCCGCAAATACCACCCCAAACATCAGTGGGGGCTCGCACTTCCACTCGAGTGCATCCCCGTTTTGAGGCGCAGAGAGACCCTTGCCCCCATCAGTGTTTGTCCTGCCTTCCCTGGTTCCCACTCGGGATTCTTCGCCTAATCAGGCCCACGCCCCCACTTTCCACCCAGAGCGCTCCTCGACGGCACCTCGGCTCACTTCTGACTTAAAGCGAGTGGCACACAGAAGGGCACTGCATCCCTGGGAAAACGAGGGACTTTTGGACACTGACTTTGAACCTGTTGTAAACTTGTGTGGGCAATCACGGGGCTCGGCCACAGAGGGCCTAAAATCACAGAGCCAAAATGTTGCCCTAAGCACAGGGAGAAAGTGCACTAATAAGATGGCAAAACAAACGCTCCAGTATGGGGAGCTGGCCATAAAAATCGAAATAGAAGAAGAGTACAGAGGTAAGGATCTAGAGTATGTAGTGAAGGAAATACTTGAGAAAGTATTCAAATGTACTGCTAAGGATTTAAAATGTGTACAGCAAAACAAAGATAGAGGTTTATTTGAAATTACGTTTTTTACAGAGCTGAAATATGAACATTTTCTACAGGTTGTGTCACTCGTGTTCACATGAGAACCTCAAGGGGGTAAAAATTACTGCTATGGCAGCAGCAAAGGAGGTGCCAGTAATTGTCCATATGTACAATGCCCATGTGTCTACATGGGAGATTGAATGTTTTTTAAACAGGTTTTGCGCAAAGGTGAGGGGAGGGATATTACAGAGAAATAAGTTTGGAATCTGGAATGGCAAGAGGACGTTTTTGTGATACTTAAACCAAACCCTGCTGGGGGAGTGACCCACCTCCCACAAACCTTTGCATTGGGCCCAAACAGAGGCTATTTAAACTACCCAAGCCAACCGCAATATTGTATGAACTGTTTAAGTTTTGGCCACCTTAAAGAAGAATGCAAAAAAGAGGGTTGCAAGTTCTGTGGGGACATAGACCACAAACACACCGAATGTAATGCCCCCAAATCATGTAACCTACGTGGATCCAAAGAGCACCTTTATAGAGCATGCCCAAAGCAATGATTCTCATATGCGGCATCTGCAGCTGCCAAACATCACCAGCCAGGGGATAGTAAACCTTACGCCACAGTACTGGCACCATTAATCTTTAAGACAGTTAGTGATGGAGGCACCGGGGAAACACCCAACACAAAAAAACAAGTAATACAAGTTGCACCTACCCCTACCCCACAGGCAGAACAGGAACAAACCAAGGAAAGAACACAGGTGGTAGAGGAAACTCAAATGACAGAAATAGAGAAAAGTAAAAAGAAAGATAAAGGGATGTCAGACATAGACTCACAAGTGGAAGACAGGGAAATAGATTCAGATTGTACTCTTATCCCTACAGATATATATAACATCATCAAAGAAGCCAAGGACAGGGCACAGGAAAAAAGGGAAAGAGAAGAACAGACCTCCTCAGAAGAGGAAACAAAAACCACCGAGGGTCAAATGCAGATGGTTAAAAAAAGAAATAAAATCAAAATTAAAAAACAAACGGCGGACCCAAGTGGTCCGGCCGCAACAGAACAGAAAGAAACTAGGAAGAAAACTCTACCAAAAGAGAACTGCTCAGGGTCCAGGTATAGTGTACTAGGGGACCTCTCAGACTCAGAAGACCTAGGATATAGCTTATTCTCACAAGAGGTAGGAGTAACCCCCCACAAAGACCTTTTTCTACAGTCCCCATACTTAGGAGGAGCAGAAGAAATTGGCGGGCAAGAGACGCAAAATAGTGAAAGCAATCAGTAAATATGTGACAGCATCTGGTCGCCATTGAGCTTTGAAAATGTTCAGGTTTAACATGTATTGTATACCGTGCAAAGTAATCACCATTGCAAATATAATGTTTAACATCATATCATGGAATGCCCGAGGAATGGGCTCACAAGTGAAAAGAGCGCCAGCGTTTGAGCTCTGCAAAGCACAAAAAGGGGACATTATACCTTTACAGGAATGTGCAATTCCCCACTACACGGACTACAGTCACATATCCAAATATTGGGAAGAAGGCCCCTCCAAATGGTCTGGGGGTGGAAACAAGAATGCTGGAATAGGTATTCTCATAAAAAACAAAGAAATGTCAATCCTTGATACAAAAATTATACAGCCAGGCAGGACTATGATGGTCACCATACAATACAGAAACACCACCTTTAAGGTCTGTAAATGTATGCACCAGCCGACAAGAATGAAAGAATGTCCCTGTTTGAAATGCTCCCACTTTTTATTGCAGTTGCAACCCCAATGGTGTTAACAGAGGATTTCAACTGCATCATAAACCCCACAGACAGATGTGGCAAGAAAAGTTGTTACGAAATTGATAAGTCTGCAAAATGTTTCAAAAACATGTGTAAAGATTTGCAACTGTCAGATACAGGGGCAAAATCAGGGTCAAAACAAAGGTTCACCTGGGAAGCAGAAAGTGGCAAAGTCAAATCAAGAATTGATTTCATTTTCACCTCCAAAAATATAAAAGCAAGGAATTATGAAACAAACGGGAGTGGCATGTCAGACCACAAAATCTTGAAAGCAACCGTTGAAATCTCAAACATGTGTCAAATGGGGAGGGGTGTGTGGAAAATGAACATCTTGTTATTACAAGAGGAAAATATATGTAAAAATTACAGTGATATGTACAACAACTTAAAAACCAGAAAGGAAAGTTTCCCATCCTTAGCAGAATGGTGGGAAGAGGTAAAAAAAACAAACAAAACTTTTTTTCAGAAAACAGAGCATGATCAAAAGCAAGGGAAAGTTTAAAAAATTTGATGAAATACAACAAAGAATGATCACGCTAGAAAACCTGGAAAGGGGTGGAATGGAAGTAGGGGAGGAAAGAGAAAAAACAAAAACAGAACTGAAAGAATGCCTGAAACAACGAGGGAAAGAACACATTTTTAACTCCAGGGTCAAGATCTTTGAGGAAGATGAAAAGTGCTCAAGGTTCTTTTTATAAAAGGCACAGCAAGTGCAAAAGGTAATGAATGAACTGAAAGACACAAATGGACAAACACAAAAGGGCACAGAGAAAGTAGGGAAAATAACAACAGCCTTTTTTTCCCAATTGTACAAAAAAGAGCCATCAGATATAAGTGCATGTGAAGATTTTTTTTTTTAAACATTTTTTTTAATTATATTTATTATTTTCCTTGTTGCACACACTTTATACATTATACATTGTTCAGCATTAAAACTTCATGCTTCATAGCTAAATAAGCTCTATTACAAGATATACAAACATTTCATAACGCATTTCCACAGACATCATTTATATTTCTTACTTTACCACCAATAAACATTAAGCCCTTCTTGGGTCTACCTGCGGCCCAAATCCTTCCTTCCACCTACTTATGGGTTGCCATATTCTTAAGCCTAATGTCCTTCCCCTTTTCCCTTTTCGTGCATAGATATTCTTCTCCATATTATATGCATTCAGCAGATTAGCCTGCCAGGTTTGTAGTGCCGGTGGATTTTTGTCAAGCCATGCCCTTGCTAAGGTCAGTCTGTATACTGACATTGCCACAAACAGAAATTCCTGCTGTGTATCGGCTCCTTCCATACCCAGACCTAAGATTATCCGAGCTGGGCTAAGTTTAATTTGTATCACCAATGATCTGTCTAGAAAACCCTCGATGTCTCTGACTAGCGTATGTAGTTGAGGGCAGGTAGCAAATATGTGAATACTATCAGCTTCGCTAGCATTGCATCGGGGACAGTTTGCACCCATGGTCCCGCCCCATCTTAGCGGGGGTATGATAAAGTGAATACAGAGTTTTATAATGTTGTGACTGCATGGAGGATGAACACAATATAGTACTGCCTCGGTCCAGTGATTTCTTAAACCACCCTACTTCCACGTTAAGTTTTTCTGCCCATTTATTACCCACTTTTCCTAAGTCATCAGTTTTCCCTTTAACCAAACAGGCATAAAAAGACCTAATGGTGCGATCCCCCAAAAGTCTGATTTTTTCCAGTATCTCATTCCTACTCGCTTCAACTGATCCCCCTGTTTTATTATTAAAAAAACTCCTGACCTGGAGATACTTGAAAAAGCCTCTGTTATCGATTCCATGCTTAGTTCTTAGATCTGCGAACTGTACCATCCCCTCTGCATCAAATAAGTCCCCAATCTGGACGATACCGTTATTTACCCATTCTAACATTACTTCATCTGCGAAGATTGCTTGAGGAAATGACCTGTTTTTATAGAGTCTAATATATCTATTGTATTTCCCCAATTTACTTCTTTTTAAGAAGGCAATCCAGATCTTGACTGCAGCGGAAAGTGTCTTGAACCTGGTTCTTTTAAAGTAACCAAAATCAATACAATTTAAAAAGCAGTTTCCCGCATCTGTCCCTATCACCGTAGCATATACTTTCGTAGACAGGTTATTAACTCTTTGATCCAGATCTGTTCCTCCTATTAACCCTTGCATATATTGTAGGGCAGCTGCCATATAGTATAACCTGAAGTCCGGTGCTCCCCACCCCCCCTTTCTCTTGGGAGCGTGATGTATCTATATGCCCTACGCGTCTTCCCATGTGCCCAGATGAATCTGTTGCATATTGCCTCTAGTGTGTTAAACCATTTATTATCAAAGAATAAAGGGATCGAACTAAAAAAATAAAGTAATTTGGGGAGAATCAACATCTTAATAACGTTGGTGCAGCCCATCAATGATAAGTGTAAGTTGTTCATCCTTATTAGATCCGTTTTTATTCTTGTCATCAGTGGATCCATATTTATCTCTACCACCATATCAAGATTTGCTGATATTGCCACCCCCAAGTACACGGCTGAACCAACTACTCTTGCGTCGTTACATACTGAATATCTATTTTCAACAATCTGTGTCTTTGATCTGTTCAGTTTGTGTCCCGAGATTTGACCGAAACATTCCGCCTCTGCTTCAATCTCCCTAATGGCGATGGAGGGGTTAGGTGTTAAAATGGCAACGTCATCCGCATACGCAAGAGTTTTTATTACACAGTCGTTTATATTCATCGGAGCAATCTGTGGATTCTGTTCCAGCCTGCGTAGATAGGGATCCAAGTATAGTGCAAACAGGAGGGGGGATGACGGGCAACTCTGCCTAGTCCCTCTACAAATCTTGACTGCTGCCGAATATCCCCTATTGACCCTAATATTAGCCATTGGGTTGGTATACAGGGTCTGTATGGCCTTTATGAAGCCCTCCCCAATTCCGACCCACCTCATGGCTGACCATAGGTATCCCCAGGAGACCCTATCAAATGCCTTCTCTGCATCTAGAAACAGCGCTGCCATAGGGTCTCCTAGGGTACCTGCTGCATCAAACATGGTAATGACCTGCCTGATGTGCTGTGTTGTGTTGTTCCTTTTCCTGGGATAAACCCATGCTGGGAGGGACTAACCAAACCCTCAACCACCCCTGCTAATCTTTTAGCTAGTATCTTTGAGTAGACCTTGACGTCGGCGTTCATCAGCGTAATTGGGCGGTACGAGCTTGGCTCGGTTGTAGGTTTACCTTTCTTTGGTATTACGATGATGTTGGCTGCTCTCCAAGACTCAGGGACAGATTCACCCTTTTGTGCCATTACCATGATATTAAACATGTCCCCTATGATCACTGTTTGGAATATTTTAAAGAATTCCACTGGGATCTGGTCCGGCCCTGCTGCCTTCCCTGAGGGAAGACTGCCAAGAGCAGTGACCAGTTCCTCTAACCGGAATCCAGCATCTAACTCCTCCTTTTCAATTGCGGAGATCACCGAAGAAGACGCCTCGCTCAGATATTTTTCTATCTCTTCCGTGCTGGCTTATATAGCTGAAGCGTAGAGATCTGTATAGAATTGTTTAAAGACCTCCCTTACCTGTCCTGTCTCTGTTACCATATTTCCTTGAGTATCGGTAATTTCTTTAATATCTGCTGCTGCTACTCTTTGCCTAGTCCGCACAGCTAGAATATGTCCCACCCTTTCACTGAGCTCATATGCGTTCTCCCTGTTAGCCATATATTTCTCCGCCGTCTTTTGGGCAACTCCTTCCAGGGCATCTGCTCTAAGCGATATTAGCTTAAGGATGTTTTGTTCTATCGGGACCTGTTGTTGAATAGCTACTGCTAATTCTTCTTCGGCCCTCAATACATTTTGTCGTATTTCTTCAGTCTTCCGTTTCTCTTTTTTTTGTGCGGACAATACAAAGCTTAACGTTTCCCCTCTAACACCAACCTTAAAGGCGTCCCACACTATCCCTGGGGGTGCTGTCCCTCTATTTATATCCCAGAAGTCCTTGATCCATTTTGTCATATACACCCGATATCCATTATCTTGTAGCAGCGCCCTTTCAAAAGTCCATTGCACCTCTTTTTTTTATGGGAATGCCCTAGTCTTATCGTCAGAACCAATGGTCATCCTCTGTGGACCCATATATTGTAGCTAAGGTAAACGTCTCCCCTTTAAAGGCTATCTCGGTCAGCACCCACCTCCCCCATTGATCTTCTCTTTTCCTCTTTATAATTGTGTCACTGCTCCTGCCCAGCACAGCCACACCTCTAGTTTTGGTCCCTTGATTTGTTTTTGCCATAACTTCGAACCCTAATTGGCCCAACAGGTGTGCGTTGGTACCCTCTATGTGGGTCTCTTGCAGACAAACCAAATCAACGTGCAATGTTCTGAGTAGAGCTGCTACCTTGAACCTCTTTTTTTGGTCATTGAGCCCACATACATTTATCGAGGCTATTCTACATGCCATATAGTTTTAGTACTTTCGACCCTATGCTGATAGTTGTCTATTTTATCATTACTCTGCTGTATATCTTGTGTTCTTTTCCCTACCCAAACTTGTAATGCCAATAACAAAACACCATTTCCATGTGCAACGTTTCTGCCCTTTTCCCTCCCTTCCCCTCCCACCCCTACTATCCCCCCCTTTCTCACACCCCGTGCCCTACCCTCTCTGTGCTCCCCCCACCCACCTCCCCCCTCCCCATTGAGACGCCCTGGGTACAAGTTCCCAGGTGTGGTTGTCAGTTAGGGCAGTACGTGTCAGACGTGCCCCGTGGCCCGGAATCAAAGAGATGTATTCCCTAGATTTCTTTAGTACGTAAATAGAAACCTCTGCCTTACAATATAAGTAAAGCTTCTACCTTACAATAAAAGTTCTGCTCAATATCTACTTATTTTGCTGACATGTGAGAGTTATGTCCTACATTTTAAGTTGTTGTTTATTTATTCATTTGAAAGGCTTTCAAGACTTTTGCTATTTGCCAGCTTTTTGGTTAGTATTCCCCCCGATTTCGTTCAGATAAGATTCTGCTTGCACTTCACTGGTAAAGGTTTTAGTTGTGCCTTTATAGGTTATTTTTAATCTTGCTGGGTTTTGAAGAAATATCTTTGCACCCTTTTGTTCAAATGGAATAATCAGCTGCCTCATCGTCCACCGGCGTTCTACAGTCGCGTGAGCAAAATCTGGGAGTACGAAAAAGGAAAAGTCGTTGAATTCCTTCTTCCTTGAGGGCCTTGCAATGTCATAAATGGCTTCTCTTAGCCTAAAATGTCCTATGTTTACCAGCATAGCTCTAGGGTACTGTGCTGGCTCCTGGCTACGTATTGGGAGTGCCAGGGGGAAGTGATGTGCCCGTTGAAGTTCAGTGTTCATATCCCAGCTTTCAAGCTCCAGGAAAGGCTGTCTTTACCAGGTTGATCATATACCCCCTGGGGTCATCTCCCTCGACTCCTTCAGGAATACCTAGGAAACAAAGGTTATTCCTCCTGCTCCTGTTCTCTAAGTCTTCAACTTCAACTTTTTGTATCAAATCCCTGATAACTCCTTCATGTTCTGCCCCTTGCTTCTGGACTTTACTGAAGTCAGACAAGATGGCGTCAGTGTGAGCGGACTGGTCAGAGGACGCTCCGTGAGCCCGGACTTGGCGTGCTCAGAGTGTGTGTGAGGAGAAATCTCTGCGAATCGTTGGGGGAGAATGGTCGCTAAACTATTATCCGGAGAGATTGCTCCCTGCTCCCTGACCCCCGTCCCCTGCTTGCATAATTACGGAAGGGAGAGAGAGGGGAATCCTACATGAGCGATAGGAGCGATGGAGCATCTCGTACCCTGCAGCCTGGAGGCCCGGAGGCTCTGAGGCTTTGAGTGGTGGGAGCTTTGTATCGTTTGCCGCTTGCCTGATGCTACAAACTGTGGATTACTGCGGCAGTATGTCAAAGTCACTTTAGCGGTAAATCGCCTCTGTGGCCTCTGTGGCAGCGGCTGTCATCAGCGGCTATCAGCTGTTACTAGCTTAGAAACACTGTAATCTGTGCTCTAATCTGTGCTTCGGAGACTAACCTGGAATCGGCGTCTGCCGCGTCTGCCGCTCCCTCAAGTCTTTCAAGCCCATCGGTTGAGCTCAGTGAAGCTCAGTGAAAAAGTTAAACGGCAGTGGTAACGCGCGGGGGTACCGCGATTACGTGGCTCTCTGTTTTCTGCCTTCTTTCCTAGCCCTCTGGCCCCTGGTGATGACGGCACTCCTGGCAGCTGTCCAAGCGATCTGCTAACTGCCTTGCAGGGCAACTAGACGAACGACAGAAACGCTGGCAGAGGATGAGGAAGTCTTTCAGCAGGTACTGGGCGCTTGATAATGAGGATAGCAAAACTGTTTGACATTAACGCTATTGCATGCTGTTACTGACTGCCAAAAGTACGGACAAGAGCAAAGAGATAGCAGGAGATGTTAACTGCCAGTGTGTTGACTATCATTTACAGTTATTAGGTGCCAGAATACTGCCAGAATACTGCCATAAAACTTTATAAAAAGAAAAATCGGAGATAACAGAGATAGACGCGAACTGTTGGGAATAAAAAATAAAAAAAAGAGGAGGGGGGGCCACGCTGGAGGGGGCTGCATATGCACCAATAATTGCTGAGCAAAGGGCTGCAACAACGGAGACGATCCCTCAGAATCTCAACAGCGTTCACCTAGAGAGAGTTGGCAGTAGAGGGGAGGAGAGTGGGGTCTGGGGGCGAAGCAGCCTGGCTATCGATTCAACAATCACAAAGAGCAGAGCAGCCTACAATATCCTCAAAGATCTCAAACCCCTCAGAACTATTAAAAATCTCGAACTTAGTACAGCCTGCTTTGACAGCAATGCCTGCACTGCCTGCACTACTAAATCAAAATCAAGCGTCAAAACTTTCTTCCCTGCAACTAAGAAGGCGAAACGGTGGGGTCTGAAAATATACGTCAGAGTAGGTATACATCTACATCTACATCTGCAGCTGGCTCATCTTCGACCCTCAGAGAACGACCCAAATAAAATGGCAACAGGAACGGGAGTAGAGGGGCCACCTGGAATGCCCGCTATGCCGGGTGCGACTAGAAAAACAGTTGACCAACTACACAATTCCGCAGCAGATATGGAACAGGATAAAGACCAGGATAAAGACCTAGATCATGTCCAAGAGAAATTTCAAGGACATCCGGATACTCAAAACGGACAAGAAATTACAGGGGGTGCTATAGAGGAACAAGCCACAATTAAACCCCCTAAGGTGACAAAGGGACCTAATCGAAGGCCAGAAACGAGAGCAATTAAAGCCAAAGAGTGCAATCTGAGTGGGGAAAAAAGCGACAGGAGTAGTACTGAAAGGCCGTCGGGCAAGGAATCCAACAAAACTAAAGGGAAAAAAACTGACAACATTTTGGAACAAAAGGTGGAAAAAGAATCCAAAAAGGGAAAGGAGAAAGGGAAAAGTAAACACCAGGAAAAAAAACAAGGGGGATGATGATGATGAGCTGGATAAAGACAGTGAGAACCTGTTGGAAAAGAAAGCAAGGAGATTGCAGACGATAAAGAACTTGAAAGCATCTGCTAAGGGCACTGGGCAGCAGCCAGATTCCCAGCCGAGGATATCAAATATATTTAGTCCAATCCCTAAAGAAAATCAAGAGAAAATAACTAAAAAACAATATTACGACCTGGCGATTCCAGAAGACAAAAGGAATCAGTATGAACAACAGAAAGACCACCAGGAAGCACGAAGGCACAGTATGGGTTTTATTTCCAATACAAACAATGCTCCAAAAAATGCGGGAGTTGGCACTGAACTAATGAAAGAAAAAGTAACTGAAAAGTCTTGTGTAAACATAAGTATCCCTATAAGGGGAGAATCCTCACCCCCACCACTAAATCAAAACCCGAGGACCAAACGTCTCCCATCGGAAGCACAGACATCCTCCCCAAAAAATGAGCTGCCTCTAGAATCTGAAATATCAAGCAGAGATTCTGGCTCAGATATTTACGAGTCTGGAGTGTCTATCTCTAGTGCAACAAGCAGCTCAAATGAGGAGGAAGAGAAAGAAGAGGAAGGAGAGGGTGCCGAGATTGGAGAGAGGAGTGCAACATACAAATTATCGACAACAATCTTGGAGGCTTCGAACATCACAGTCTTGGGTGCGCCACAGGCATTTACCCAAGATACTATCCCTAAAGGAGGGGAAAAAAAGAGAGGAATGGGGGAAAAGAAGAACAAGACATAGAAGGCACCGTCAATCAACCGGCGAAGAAACTACGGATCCCGGAGGCAACACGGAGCATGGCAAACATGGCATACATAGGAGTAGCCATTCAAGGGAATCAAGAGAACAACAATCACACTGCCAACATTGGCAAGAGCCACAGAAAAGCAGTATATTGCCAAATGAAGAGGGTTGTGGCATGCAAAATATGAGGGAGCCCTCTTTAAGCGAAGTTCTAAATTCAATCAAGCACTTTCATAGAGACGTTAAGAACGATAGTAACAGGAATCATGCTGCTATCCAGGAACTGCGAGGAGTCGTTGAAAAAGTAGACCAAACATGTTCAGAAATTTCGAACAGAATGGCCTCTGTAGAGTCTTGCGCCGAAAACTTAGGGCATGTGAAGATTTTCTAGGGTCTTTGCAGAGCTCTTTATCCCAAGAGGAACAACATTTTCTTACCACCCCATTTCAGGAGAAGAACTCTTCCAAATCATTCAGGAAGCCCCAAAAGGATCAGCCCCTGGGCAAGACGGCCTGCCATGGGAGTTTTACAACGCTTTCTGGGGGCTTATTGCAAAGGATTTTTGGAGTCTGTTGAAAGAATGCTTGGAAAAAATGTTTTACCCCCCTCCTTTCCATAGGGCATCATCAAACAGCTGGAGAAAAAGGGGGACAAGCTGGACATCAACAATTGGAGGCCAATCACCCTCTTGAATGTGGACAGTAAGATCCTAAGTAAAGTCTTGGCAGGAAGATGCAGAAAGGTGCTGGCCTCCATGTTGCACCCAGACCAAACATGTGCGGTCCCAGGAAGGAAAATCTGGGACAGCTTGAACATCATTAGAGACACCTTGTGGTTAGCGAAAGACAGGGGGAATCCACTAGCTATCTTGGCCCTTGATTTCCAGAAAGCCTTTGACTCCCTAAGTCATGAATACCTTTTCAAAGTGCTCAGGAAAATGGGATTCCCAGAAGGTTTCATCAAAACTATTGGCTTAATATACACTGGATGTGAAAGCCAGGTCCTTATAAATGGTACACTATCTGAGGGGTTCCACATTGAATCAGGGGTCAGACAGGGATGCCCCTTAACACCGGCACTCTTTGCATGTGCAATTGAACCTCTCCTATGTGCCATCAGGAAGGACAAGTGCATAACATGCCCTCTGGTAGCGGGCAGCCAAGGCAAACAGGTCAAATGTGTAGCATACATGGACGATGTCACCATTGCTTGCACTGATGCTAGATCCATAAAAAGAACTTTCCTTATAACCCAACTCTTTTTCCTAGCAGCTGGGCTACAAGTGAATGTGGAGAAAACGCACTGCATGACGGTGGGACAATGGGACAAACTGTCTCAGCTCCCAGTGAAACCTTCCAAAGACCCAGTAAAAATACTGGGGATTCTTTTTTCACAGGACATGAAGGGAGAAATAAACTGGGAGAAGATCCAGACAAAGCTCAAGCAGAAAATGGCGCTCTGGATGACAAGAAAACTTTCCCTGGAAGGGAAAGTCTTGGTGCTGAAAGCAATATGTCTACCAATCCTGATGTTTATTGCCATGATTTTCCCTCCATCATACAGGTGGACAAAAGTGACACAAAGTCTTTTTGCAAACTTCTTTTGGGGGTCAAAAATTGAAAAACTAAAAAGAGACACAGTTTTCAAACTACCCACAAAAGGAGGGAAAGACCTGCCAAACGTTGCTTAAAAACGTACTGGGGAATACAAAGAAAGACTCACATGTGGCTGCCTACACACTGTATGCTACAAGCTTCATCTTATCAAGAGTGGGCATATGTAAACTGGACAATACAAAGCCTTTTGTACTAGAACCACCCCCTGCGTACGAAGGCATCAAACCTTTCTTCAAGAAGCTGGAAGAGAGGCAAATTCAAGCGAAGGACATCACACCCCAGATGGCCTTAAGCAAAGAACTGAAAGAAACAGACTCAGTGACAATGGTAAACAACTTATCAGAGAAGCAATCAGGGAAGGTTTGGGAAATGGTGAACCACAAAGACTTGATAAACTCCCAGAAAGACTTGGCATGGATGATGGTATCCAAATGCCTACCAGTGAAGCAATTCCAACATGCAAGGAAACTGGCAAAAACAGCAAGATGTCCAACACCAGGCTGTGCAGCAGATGAATCCCTGATGCACTTCATTTGGAACTGCGGCAGAGCACAAAGCATGTGGAAGGCAATGGGACAGCTCATTAAAGAATTAACAGGACAGGCATCCCTGTCCTATGAACTGGTTCTCTATGGTTTGGGCATGAATTGCAATGCAAATAAAGAAAGGACGCTATGGAGAATAATAAACTGCATGAAAGAGGCGATGTGGGAAAACAGGAACCTTTCCTTGTACAAACACCAAGCAATCACGGAAAAAGAATGCCAAAAACTTGTTTTCACTCAAATGTTCTCTTACATGTGCATATACACCCATAGATTTGGACAAGAGTGGGCAAAGGAAACCTGGAAAATCAGGAGTTGGTCTGGATGGGTAAAATGAGAAATCTTGATCGAAAACCACCATAGATAGCCTGCATGCGCTTCTTTGAGAATGGTTAAATGTACAGCACCCAAATATAAGGGACTGCTTAAAATGTAAACCTGACAAATAATTTTAAATAAAGTATATTTTTACAACAAAAAAAAAGTCACTTGCACTTCGTGTGGCAGTGATTTATTATTTGTTAGAATTTTTGGAAGACACTTCCTGGAGGAATTGTCTGCTTTATTGTCATACAGTAATCTTATTGCACGCACTGAAAGTGGACCCTTAAGCCTATTATCACGTTAAAAGCGTAAGCTTCGTCTTTTCAAGTAACGTAAAAAGCTGGTCTTTGTGTGTGACAGGAATGACGTTAATACCTATAAATTGTACTTGCAAGGAGCAAGCTGATATTTCTGGTTTTGTACGGAAATTAACAGGAGCCGTCTCAGGGGAGAGCACGCGGAGCAGTGCTCAGTTCTGTCGCTAGGGGTCAGGCTCCTTCAGTGCAGACAGCACGGTAGGTTCAGCGCCTGTGCCACCGCCTGGTACAAAAACAGGCTCCTGGCTTGTGTTGTTGGTTCAAGTCCATGCGAGGGGTGGAGACAACCTGCAGAGGGGCCACTGACCTGTCTGCATGAAGTATGTTCATAGCACCTCCATCTGACCGGCTCCAGTGATTCTCCCTAAAGTCCCTTTGTCTCCCCATCTCCCTCTCACCCCCCTGCCATCCCACATGGTCACACTCCGTTACCCCACCACCTCCTTGTCACCTGTGTGGAGGCGGTAAGGTGGGCGTAATTCAGGTGGGTTGGAGAGGCACAGCCTGGATGTTATCGTTCATCTGATCTCAATGAATTCTCCCTGAAAAAAGGACTTATGACAATAATTTACAGATATGACAAATGTGTGTAGAGTTATCATGCTTTAAGACCCATGCAAGAAAATGAAGTTTGATCTAGATACTGCATCATAAAAGCATGCACAATGTTAGAAGTAGATTTGTAATGATACCTAACCACTGATGAACTAATGAGAAGGTAATAAATATATTGATATGTATTTTCCTAATGTATAAATGAACAATAACAGGCAAACGATAATATAGAAATTCCTTATACGTCTATGAATAAAGTCGTTTTAGGTATTGAGAAAATGGACACTAACATTAGGATGTGTAACGAGAGCACCAATATTGATGAGATAACCAACGCTATACTAATTTGTGTTTTGTCATATTTAGCTTAGAATTGTTTCAGTTACTGAATGGTGTAATCATTTTTATATAGGTACCGTATACTTGCTAATGTAGATGCAATTATTAATTGATATAAAAATGGAGAACTAATAAATTGTATTCAGTAATATGCAATTCATATTTGAGCTCAATTCAGCAACACACACAAGCTGCATTTCATATAGGCCTCAAAATATCTTTTCCTTTCTAGCATGAACAAGAAAGCCCAGAGCCTAGAAGCCTATGAGAACTTTTCATAAAGTTTCTACTTGTGCTCTAAAACTCAATTGGGGCATATTACCAACAAGTAGCGATATTTATCGCTAAATAGGCTTAGCGACGATTTTCTTATCGCTGAGCATCGCCGCAATTTATCGCTGAGATAACGTGCTATTAACGGCGAAATGCGTGAATATCGCTGAGAATACAGCGATATTCACGCATTAGTGACAAAATGCTCTAAGCCATTTAATCCATATCCCATTGGATAACATGGCTAAGAACTGGTCTGGGAAGGTGTTAGTATTTGGAGATACATCGCTACGCCTGCCTTGCTAATAGGCGATAGCGATGTTAGCGACTGTTTTCAGTCGCTAACAGTTTGGGTACGCCCACTTTGCATGTCATTAGCGATAAATATCCCCAAACCGCTCGCTATCACCTAAAAGCTGTCGCTAACTGCTGTTAGCGACAGCTTGCTAATAGGGCGATAGAAATATCGCCGCTTAGCGGCCGAAAACGGCCGCGAAAGCGGTGAAAATTCCCTATCGCCACCCTTGATAATATGCCCCAATAATTCCTTTTACGCTTGTATTTTACTTGACCGGACTTGCAACAAATGTGTTACATCCCAGCGTACATGCTTGGGAAAGGACTGACAAATGATGAGAGCATGGATTCACCTACATCCTAGATGTCATAACGAATCAGATGAATAAAAATGTGTGGTCTAATGGATCATCCAAAGTAATGGATTGCTTAATCTTCCGATTTGTATACTTTACCTACTACATAATATCATCCTCTAGAAACTTTCCAATGAGACAGAATGATCCCATCAACTTGGTGATGTCAAGGGGTGTCAACCAGAAATCGATGGATTATACTTGCCTAAAATGCGGACAGGAGCGGTCCGCACAGACTGGGCCAAGCCAGGCCCGTCCTAGACCGAACGAGGCCCGGCTGGGCCACTACCCGTCTCCAACATCTGAAGGATCTGATGGTCGAATAGTTAAAAATGGGT
This sequence comes from Lissotriton helveticus, assembly GCF_964261635.1. Taxonomy (NCBI): domain Eukaryota; kingdom Metazoa; phylum Chordata; class Amphibia; order Caudata; family Salamandridae; genus Lissotriton; species Lissotriton helveticus. Next base: position 290,945,889 of record NC_136058.1, on the reverse strand, counting down.
GTGTGCAGAATATATTGGATAGACTATGGGTTACTGATGAAGATACTGATACCCAAATCCTCCAAAGCAGCCCAGAAATCCGATTGAAGATAATAGGATAGTACAAGGTGGCCAAACAAATATAACATTAGTGAGCAATAAGCCACGGAAGAGGGTAATAAAGTGTAAAGAAGCATTGTGCACACCACATGAAGGCACACGTGAGAGGTCATTAATTATCACAGAGTCTTAGAGCCCACAAGATGACCTAAAGAAGCTAGCCAAACAGATGGAGGGTTTAGAGAGTATAATAAAGGATGCCCTGGTAAACTTGACGGAGAGACTAAAAAATGTAGAGGCCCCAATAGAGAAACACCTCAGAAATGAAACTACTGTGAGAATGCAAGCTAACGGGCAAGATGGCCGCGGGTGGGTTGTGGTGAGCAGTCGCACCTAAAACCTCTCTCCCATCTAATGCAACAACAATGGAGTAGAGGGCGCTGAAATGATAGCGTTAGATCATCCGGATGGCTGTTGACTTTGCCTGCTCAAAGGTCGGACTCGGAACTGGGAAGTGTGGCGTCCAGTCGAATACTAGTCAGCTCAGAAGCAGAGTGGTGGCGGAATTTTGCACACTCAAAAAGGCACTCAGAACGCTCACAGGTAGTCTGCTGAGGCAAGCGATGAGCGTATCGGCAGCTGGAGTGAAAGAGATAAGCGGTACACTACGCACAAAAATGCCATTAAGGGCGGCGAAGGCTGACAAGGCTGACAAAACGAAAGGCGGAGATGGGAATGAATTCAATAAATCAAACCCCAGCGGGCTGGAGACACTCGCCGTAGCGAAACCCCAATTGCCGATGAAGAACCCGGGCGCTATTAGGAAAGTGACAGTCCCTTTTACAAAAAAAGAAACTGGATCAAAGAAAGGGAAACCACTTGGCGGAGAGGAGAGCGATACAGTTAAAGGACGCATGAAAGTATCCGAAAAGCCGGCATTGACAAAATCAAAAAACAAAGGTACCCCCATAGGCAGTCCACCTTACCAGAATCATTTATCCGCCCAGTCAGTGCAGAATCGACGGGCGTAGCAGCAGCAGGTACCTTCGGGAATACAGAACCAAATCTTGGAGCCGATCGGCAGGGCGTCCTCGAGGACGCAGCGGCAGCAACAACAATGGGAGCTGGAGACGTGGCAGGCGCAGAGTCGGCTGTTGCTAAGCAACCACTTTCCGTGAGCCTCGAGCAGGCTGAGCAAAACGCAGTCAGGAGCGAGGGGGAGAAGGCAGAGGCGAATCCGGGGCAGAGGGCTCTGAAAGGTGCTGATAAGAACGGAGAGATCGAGACTCCGCGGAGTGCCAAAGAAGGGATGGACGTTGACATTGAAAATGGTAAGGGGGCGCCAAGGGGGGTTGAAAGCTCGGATATGCTACAAGGAATTATGCAGGTGGAAGCAGAATTACTGGCCAAATCTCCCAACCCCACATGGGGAAGTTCAGTAAGTTTGGTGTCAGAAAATTCAGGAGCCGGTATTCTCAGGGAGGAGGAAGATATATGCTCATTGGAGGGGGACCATTTTTTCTCAGTAAACGAGGATTCTGACTTTGTACAGCAGGAGAGGGTGACAACAGATGAAGAGGAGGAAGAGGAGGTAGACAAGGAGGAGGATGAAGAGGAAGGTGAAGAGGATTCATGGTCGGACTCTACCTCCTCAGGAACTGATATAGGTAAAGGTTCAACACAAAAAAAGAAACAGATAAGGCGCTCTAGGCATGAAAGATCACCCACAAGGGGCGCCGAGAGGAAGCTGGACTGGGATTACTCGGCAACATCACAGACATATCAGGAAGTGCAGGAAACAGGCTCAAGGCAAGACGGTGCACTAGGAATGGTTTTCAACATGTTGAAACAAATACAAACTGAGGCGAGGTCTACAAGTCGTAAAACAAGACAAGATTTCAAGAGGATTCAAACAACGCTTCGAAAAACAAACAAGCTATATGAAGGTTTGGCTGGGAGAGTTGCTGAGGTAGAGGAAAGAACGGGCAAGGTGGAGGATGACGTTTGCAGCTTCAGCGAATTTAAGTCACAACAAGAAAAGAAGGCAGACGATTTCCTTTGGAAGATGGAGGATTTCGAAAATCGTCAAAGAAGCAATAATGTCCGCATTTTGGGGGTGGCGGAAGGGCTTGAAGGGCAGGACCCTAGGGGGTTCGTGGTTAAACTACTAAAGGACGCTTTTCCTGAATCCCAGTGGCAGTGGGAGGTAGAGATCCAGAGAGCCCACAGGTTCCCTTTTGTCCTGCATAAACCATACGGAGCTGAAGGGGGCTCTAAAGCAACACTTCCCAGAGCAATTCTAGTGTATGTTGGGAATTTCCTGCTTCGGGAGGAACTTATTCAGAAAGCCAGACCAGATAGCAGAAGAACTGTGGAAGGGGTTACTTTCTTTACAAGACCGGATTTTTGCCATGTGACTGTTGAGAGGAGGTGGAGGCTTAGGAAATTGATTCCACAGTTCCAGGCCTTGGGCTCGGAGGCATACCTGCTATTCCCAGCCAGGCTTAAAGTGATCACAAAAGGCAAAGTCAGGATGTTTATGTCAGAAGTGAAAGCACAAGAGTTGATTCAGGAGTTGGGAAGGGAGAAGAGATAAGGGCCTTATCCAGGTGTAGGGAAAGGTAATACCAAAGGATGAGAGAAAAGGTTTATGCGGTAAAATAAGTAGGACTTGATGAAGGTGGGAGAGGGGAGCGACTAACACAACCAGGAAGCGGCCACACATAGGTCATTGCTGACCTATTTGCCTGTAGGGAGGGGGGGAGGGAGGGAAGGGGTGGGGAGAGAGGGGGGAAGGGGTGGGGGTCAAAAAAACAGTGGAAATGTATAGTTTGGAGTTGTCTTTTAGCACACGTTGATTGCACATATAGTTTGTTATTTATATTTTTGAAAGGAGAAGGGAGGGGAAAGACCGGAATAGATGGGATACAAAGAATGAGCTGGATATGCAATACACTATGTCTTATAAATTAGTCTCGATAAATGTATGTGGATTAAACGATCCAATGAAGAGGGTGAATGTAGCAGCCTATATTAGAACTCTACAAGTGGATTTAGTATGTCTACAAGAAACGCATATAGAGGAAAAGCAGATATATCTAATGAATCAGTTGGGCTTTGATGTTCTCGCAGCTAGCAGGCAAGGATCTAGGACAAGAGGAGTTGCAATTCTAGGGAAAAGAAGGGAGGTGATAGTCAAAAGAAAGAAAGAGGACCAATGGGGGAGATGGGTCATAGCGGAATTATGTTTCAAAGGTCTCAGGATAACATTAGTAACCGTATATGGCTCCACGGAGGATGATCCGGAGATATGGCAATTTATAGATACAGAATTAGCACAGTGGCCCGAACCTGTCATTTGTTGCGGCGATTTCAATTTACATGACCCTACAAGCTCATTTATGAATACAGGAGGGGTGTACAGTGGCAGGAAGAGAAAGGTAAATAGGGCCATTGCTAACATGGTTTATAATAATCTTCTGGTGGATCCATGGCTGATGCAACATCCACTGTTAGATAGTAGTACTTTCTATTCAGCACCTCATCAGGTGTTGGTAAGATTAGATTATTTCTTAGTCTCAAAGTCTTTGGTTATGGAGACACTCATTGAAAAACATCCAAGGATTATCTCCGATCATAGCCCACTAATATTAACAGTTAAGATTCCGCAAGCGATGCCAAAGAGATCAACATGGACTTTTGAGAGGAGCCTCCTTCAGGATGCTGAATATAGGAAGCATATGGAGGGTTGGATTAGGGTGTTTTGGGAGATCAATCATGGCACTGCCTCTATAGGACAAACTTGGGATTGCTTCAAAGCGGGTGTGAGAGGAGAAACACTGTGTTATGTAGTGACAAGACGCAAGAAAGAGAGGTTAAAGATTGAGGCTACCCGGCAGAAGTTGAATATAGAGGAAGGGAAGTTAGCAGCTGCCGTAGAATCTAAAGCTAGCCTGGAGCATATATTGCTAAACCTGGTAGTATTGAAAGCAGAAGCTGTAGAAAGCTTTTCCAGAAAGCTTGCTGAAAAATATACGGCTAAAAAAGAGGAGGCATACGAGTGCAGTGAAAAAGTGGGGCATATACTAGCAGTCAAAGTTAGACAACAGAGGGAAGCTGCAGAGATAAAAGAAATATTGGATCCACTAGGTGTCATTGTTACAGACCCGGATAAGATAAGAGATGTTTTTAGAATATTTTATGAAAAACTCTATACACGGGAAGACACAGGGGGAATAGTGGAAATTAGTAATTATCTTAAAGATATTGCCCCATCACCTCTCTCAGTAGAAGAAGGAGAAATGTTAGAATCTAATCTAGGCCTAGAGGAATTCATCGATGCATTGAATAGTTTACCATCAGGAAAGGCATCTGGACCTGATCAAATTCCGGTTGAGTTTTATAAGGTATTTAGGGAGTGTTTACTGATCTATATGTTTGAGGTTATGCTGTATGTACAACAAGGGGGGCAGGCACCGGATTCATGCGGAGGGGCGGATATAATTGTCATCGTTAAAAAAGGGAAGCCCTTAACTCTCCCTGGATCTTACAGGCCAATCACACTGATGAATTCAGATGTTAAGGTATATTCGAAGATGTTGGCAAAAAGACTAGCAGGCTGTATAGAACATCTGGTGAGCCCATCACAGCACGGCTTCATACCCGGGAGGGGTACTACACAGCATATCAGGACAGTCATCACTATGTTTGATGCGGCAGAGGTTGCAGGCGACCCTATTTCAGCTCTCTTCTTAGACGCCGAGAAGGCATTTGATAGGGTCGCCTGGGACTATCTATGGGAAGTTATGAAGTGGTGTGGTATTGGGCCAGGATATATACAGGCAATACAAGCTCTATATAGAAACCCGGTCGCAAAAATAAGAGTAAATGGGGGGCACTCAGATCTAGTACATATACAAAGAGGGACTAGACAGGGTTGTCCGTCTTCTCCATTGCTTTTTGCCCTATACATAGAGCCACTACTCCGCAAACTAGAGGGAAATCCTGAGATTCAGTCTATGTCATTGAATGATTGTACTGTGAAAACCCTCACCTATGCGGATGACGTTGCTATATTGACTCCCAACCCAGATATAGCTATGGTGGGCGTAGAAGTAGAGGCGCAGAATTTTGGACTGGTTTCAGGATACAGCCTAAACAAGGCAAAAACCCAAATAATCATGAATAGGTTTGCAACTAGTCGGGATATTAGGGTGGTTAACAGTGCAATATACTTAGGGATTGATATTTCTGCAAACTTGGAGGAGGTAGTCGAGTGTAATATTAAGCCATTGATTGCGAAGGTAAAAAGCGATTTGGAAAGGATAAACAACTTGCACCTTTCGCTGGTTGGTTGCACAAATGTGTTGAAAATGATGGTCTTACCCAAATTCTTGTATCTATTTAGGTCTATACCTCTAATTTTCGAGAATAAATGGTTTAGTATGATGGAGAATGTAGTTAACAGATTTATATGGGCCCAAGGAAAAACTTGCAGGGCTTATAAATTCATCACTTTGCCAAGGGATAGAGGGGGTTGGGGTGCACCGGATTTTAGGTTGTACTATTTGGCTGCTGCTCTCCAGTATATGCAGGGACTAATAGGTGGAGGTGGAGGGTCATCAAAGTCTATTAATACGTCAATTGAAGCCTACACAGCGGTATTAGGACAGAACGCGGTGAACTGCTTCCTCTATTTTACAGATTTGGGTCATCTTAGAAGACAGACTTACAAGACTCTTAGGGCGGCACTTAAAATATGGAGCTCCTTTTTGAAGAAAACAGGCATGGGCAGGTTTAATAGATACACCAAAGTTTATAAAAATAAATCCTTCCCTGAAGATATTTATGCTGATCATGTAATGGCTGGCTGGGAAGATAAAGGGATACATGAAATCGGGGACTTAATAAACTCAGAGACTATGGTACAATTCGAGGATCTGGTGAATACATATAACATAAATAGAAGGGATTTTTTTAAATACCTTCAGATTAGGAGTTTTTTAAGAAACAAGCAAGGGGGGCCGTTGGGTTTTCAACCTAATGAACTGATGGAAGGGATAACCGCGGGAGAGGAATATTCCATTAGGTCAATATATGCTGCTTTGGCAAAAAATAGACCAGATGATCTAGATAAGCATAGGGTTAAATGGGAGGAGAGAATAGAGGCTACTCCGGAAGCTTTTAATGAATCCCTGGAATTAGGTCGGTCTATGCTCTGTTCTGCCCCCTTGCAAGCCCAACATTATAAAACCTTATTTTCATTGTATTATACTCCATCTAGGATTGCGAAGTGGGGGGGTACAGAGGGTATCACTTGTCCCAGATGTAATTCTACTGAGGCTGATATTGTCCACATGTTTGCTACATGTCCCCAGTTACATACATTAATTAAGGATATTGAATTTTTTTTAGTTAATTCACTAAGGATACAGATAACCTTTACAGTAAGTTTAATTATGTTGGGGGTCGACGAGGGAAATGCCCAAATGGATTCGGGTGACGCAATGTTTTTGTTTATGGCAGCCGCTGTGTTTAGATTAATGTTAGCTAGAGTGTGGCTAGATAAGAGTCCACCATCCATACAAACATGGTTAGCAAATCTTATTGCTATATATAATCTTGAGAAACAAATATATGCAAGAAAAGGCAGGGTAGGGAGGATTCGAGGTATCAAGATTTGGGGACCGTTGGAGAAGTGGAGGGCAGGAATAGGATGATAGGGTTTGTTGATGTTTTTTTTTGTTTTTTTCTAGGAAATGCTTTAAAATGTTAAATTATGATTCGTTTATGTATTGGCTTCCTTCTCTTGAGCTTATATTGTTTTGATTAAGGATTTCCTTTTATATTGTGAAGTGAACAAATGTAAGAGGAAAATAAATAAATAAATAAATAAAATAAAATAAAAAGAAATGAAACTACTAATAGTGGCATAGATACGTCCAAGAGCTCCGACTGTCTAAGGACTGGACCCGGTAGTGCATCCCAGCCACAAAAGATAGAACTGCCAAACAGGCAAATTATCCATGCAGGTCCTCACGGAGAGCAATACAAGGCAAAACAGGGATACGCAAGGAACAAATCGGATATGTTTGGGAGGAAATCCTGCCCTGGAGTGGGAAGGCCAATACTGTTATGGTAATGCTAGTAATCAAGAGACTTATAAAATCTCCCAGAAGATGGCCCAAAATGATATACCTCTTTTAAACAATCAGTCTAAACCTGAACAGCCACTTACCACTGGGGCCCCCTTTGAAACAAAATGACATTCATTAGAACCCCTCCCTGAAGCTACTCCCTACACTGTGGTGCTAACAAATGTCCCTCAACTTTTGGATCATAAAGGGGAATCTTGGATTGCACTAAGAAATAAATCCATACATTGGATAAGTACTCGGACAGGATTAACTGACGCCCTTTTCTGTGAATTCAAGATGGCTAGAAGAATAGCTTGGGTGGTTAAAACCCGTAAAACATTAGTAGTAGTAAAGTTGAGAAAAATCCTAATTTTAAGACTTTTGGTATTCACAGAAGGCATTTAGGACTCCTAAAGTTAGGAGTCCTAACTTTACTACTACTAAACTGAGAATAATCCTAATTTTAAGACTTTCGGTATTCACAGACGGGATTTAGGAGTCCAAAAGTTAGGAGTCCTAACTTTACTACTACTAAATTGAGAAAAATCCAAATTTTAAGACTTTCGGTATTCACAGAAGGCATTTAGGAATCCGAAAGTTAGGAGTCCTAACTTTACTACTACTAAATTGAGAAAAATCCTATTTTTAAGACTCGGTATTCACAGAAGGCATTTAGGAGTCCAAAATGTAGGACTCCTGACTTCTGTGAATACCGAAATGAGTAAGTGCCTTGGGCCTCATTTATGAAAAGTGACGCATCGCTGCGTGAAAACAGCGATGCGTCCCTTTTCACTGCGCCCTCCTTGCAACACCAATGATGCATCATATTTACAGTAGGACGCATCATGGCGCAAGGAGTTACAGATGCGTCAGTATTTCTGACGTATCTGTAAGCGCAAAAGTGACGCATTGCTGGAGTGTGTCACAAAAGTGACGCAACTCCAGCAATGCGTCCTTTCACATGGAGCAAGCTCCATGTGAAAGGGCCTGCGTCAGTCTTACGAATGCTGTGAGGCAGGCGGAAGATTTTGACGCAATGGCTTCCCAGAAGTGACGCAGTGAAATCGCATAGATTTCACTGCGTCACTTCTACGAAGCTTTTTGCGGGGGAACGCCCCACCTGCATACATTATACCTGATGCAGGTATAATGTAGCGCAGGGGTTTACAAAGTGACGCATCTGCTTAGATGCGTCACTTTGTCAATATGGCGCAACAAGGCGCATTTTTTACGCCAGTGAAGCGTCACAAAAAGTGACGCACCGGTGCCGTAAAAGTGACGCACAGCCTCATAAATGAGGCCCCTTCTGCGAATACCAAAATGGTAGTACGTTTAGGATTTTGTCTTAAGTTAGTTCTGTGAATCAGGCCGCCTGCTTTTATTGTCATTCAAATTTTATGAGCATGTTTAAATTTGGAATCGTGTATCTCAATGGCACACAGAAAGTCCATCGATCTTTAATCAGATTTTGAAAAATTGTCTTGAATCTCTGGTGTTGCCCAGACAATCTGTCTTGGTGCAATACATTGACGACTTATTAGTCACGTCTAAAACTTGCAATGATTGTATCATTGACTCCATTGCATTATTGAATCACTTGGCTGAAGGTGGACATAAAGTGTCACCTGAGAAATTACAATTCTGTACCACTTCGATCTAATATTTGGGACACCAAATAGAAAGAGGGGTCAGAAGAGTGACTTCAGAAAGTATCAAAATGATTAGAAACAAGAAATTACCTCAGACAGAAATCAGAATGTTTCTAGGAGTTTTAGGTTATTGCAGGCAGTGGATTGTGGGATTTGCAGTGCTAGCTAAACCATTGATACAATTGACCAAGAAAAGAGCAAGAGATCCAGTAGAGTGGGATGATTAAAGCATGACAGCCTTTGTGAAATTACGCAACTGTCTATGCGAAGCACCTGCATTAGGTATGCCAGATTACTACAAAGAGTTTGCATTATTCTGTGATGCAAGAGACAATTGTGCTCTCTCAGTCCTAACACAGACACATGGCCTAATGCGACGTCCTGTGGCATCTTTCTCTGCCACTTTGGACCCAGTGGCATCTGCATTACCAGGGTGCCTAAAATCTGTAGCTGTAACTTGCATGAGTCTGAAACAAAGTGAATCCATTGTAATGGGACACCCTGTGACAGTATATGTCCCTCATGCAGTCGTGATTCTGCTAACTCAGACTAGTACCCAACATCTTACTCCTAGTCGGCTGACTAAGTATGAGTGAGTTATACTAGGTGCAGAAAATGTGACAATAGTCAGATGTACTGTCTTAAACCCAGCAACTTTGTTGCCTGATTCACCCTTTGAAGAAATAAAAGATGAGGTTGTACATGAATGCCTTGATGTTACTGAGCTAAGTACCAAACCACGCCCAAACATACAGGAAGAACCTTTAAAGAATGCAGAACATGAGCTGTTTGTAGATGGCTCATGCATGCGCCATGGAGAAGGAGGATTGAGTGCTGCTTACGCTGTGTGTATATTGGCTGGAATAGTCGAAGCATCCTATTTACGAGGAGTCAAGTCTGCACAACTAGCCAAATTGGTAGCTTTAATCACAGCTTAAAAAATTGGGAAAAATTGGATAGTAACCATTTACACTGACAGTCAATATAGTTACGGGGTTGTGCACGACTTTGGCCAACTCTGGATGAAAAGGGATTTAATGACTTCTTCAGGACCCCCTATTAAAAATTGACATTTTGTCAAAGAATTAATTGAAGCAATTCAATTGCCAAAAGAAGTGGCCGTGGTCAAGTGTGTTATGTTATGTTAAGCCTGCTTCTATCTGGAAACGATAAAGTGACAGCTGGTAATCGTTATGCTGACCAAGTTGCCCAACATTGTGCTAAATACAAAATAACAGTAAACAAGAAAATTGATGCATGTGGAATCAGCTGCCAACTTATGCTACTTGGGGGCATAGGAACATGGGAAGAAGTGAGAGAATTACAGAATGAAGCAGAAACAAAAGAAAAAGAGGAATGGGAGAAAATAGGTTGTCATAGAAGAACTGATGATGGTGTAATAATTTACTTAGATGCGAGACCTGTGTTACCTGACTGTATGCTTGCACCAATGGCTAGAATGGTGCACAGTCAAAATATCGACTACAAAATATCGACTGGACACAATATCGAGTTTTAAATATCGAATGGAAAAAATATCGACTGGACAGAATATAGACATCAAAAATATCGTTTTTAAGGTAAGTAATGTAATATCGAATGTTAAAAATATAGACATTTAAAATATCAAAGTATATAATATAGGTTAATAAAATTATCGAATTTTTGATAATATTGATTTTTTATAGTTTTTTTATGTTATTATATGTGTTAAAAGTGTGTATTTATGTTATAAATAATTTTAATTAATGACATTTTAATTTTTTAATTTTTGCGTAATTTAATTCTGTAGCGGGTTGTGGGTTTATAGGGGAATAGGGTGGGAAGTAATTTAATTATAATTTATTAAATATGTACATTTATTTATTGTTATTTATTTTTAATTATTTGGTAATTAATTTATATTTGGTAATTAATTAACTTTTAATTGGCAATTAATTTTAATTAATTGATTAATTGCTAATTATGTTAATGTTATTAATTTATTTTCTGTAGCGGGTTGTGGGTTTATAGGGGAATTGCGTGGCAAGTAATTTATTTATAATTAATTAAATATGCTAACATGTTTATTGGTATTGTTTTAGAATTAATTGTTAATACATTTTTTATGGGTAATTAATTACATTAGAATTGCTAATTCATTTTATTTAATTGATTAATTGCTAATTATGTTAATTTAATAATTTATTTTCTGTAGTGGGTTTATAGGGGAATAGGATGGGAAGTAATTTATTTATAATTAATTAAATAAAGCAATTTTTTAAATTGTATTTAATTTTAATTTATTGTAAATTAATTTTTAAATGTTAAATTATTAATTGTTAATTTGTAATTAATTTGTACTAATAGTTAAATAATTGTAATAATTAAATTTAATTTGTAATTTTAATTGATTAAATATTATATTATATAAAATTCGTAATTACTTTCAATTAATTTCTGATAGATATAAATTTTTATTTATTGAAATAATATATTAAGGATTTAATTTCCCTACTGTTGCACTCTCTGGAGTGGGAATAGTAATTTTTACCTCTACGCTATGCAACACTTTCCCTACTGTTGCATTCACTGGAGTGGGAATAGTAATTTGTACTGCTACGCTATCCAACGCTTTCCCTACTGTTGCACTCACTGGAGTAGGAATAGTAATTTTTACCCCTACGCTATCCAACGCTTTCCCTACTGTTGCACTGACTGGAGTGGGAATAGTAATTTTTAACCCTACGCTATCCAACGCTTTCCCTACTGTTGCACTCTTTGGAGAGGGAATAGTAATTTTAACCCCTACGCTATCCAACGATTTCCCTACTGTTGCACCCACTGGAGTGGGAATAGTAATTTTAACCCCTACGCTATCCAACGCTTTCCCTACTGTTGCACCCACTGGAGTGGGAATAGTAATTTAAACCCCTACGCTTTCCAACGATTTCCCTACTGTTGCACTCTTTGGAGTGGGAATAGTAATTTTTACCCCTACGCTATCCAACGCTTTCCCTATTGTTGCACTCTTTGGAGTGGGAATAGTAATTTTTACCCCTACGCTATCCAACGCTTTCCCTACTGTTGCACGCTTTGGAGTGGGAATAGTAATTTTAACCACTACGCTATCCAATGCTTTCCCTACTGTTGCACTATTTGGAGTGGGAATAGTAATTTTTACCCCTACGCTATCCAACGCTTTCCCTACTGTTGCGCCCACTGGAGTGGGAATAGTAATTTTTACCTCTGTGCTATCCAACGCTTTCTCTACTGTTGCGCTCTTTGGAGTGGGAATAGTAAGTTAAAACCCTACCCTATCCAACTCTTTCCCTACTGTTGCACTCTTTGGAGTGGGAATAGTAATTTTTACCCCTACGCTATCCAACGCTTTCCCTACTGTTGCACCCACTGGAGTGGGAATAGTATTTTTTACCCCTACACTATCCAACAGTTTCCCTACTGTTGCACCCACTGGAGTGGGAATAGTAATTTTTACCTCTACACTATCCAACACTTTCCCTACTGTTGCACTCACTGGAGTTGGAAAAGTAATTTTAACCCCTACGCTATCCAACGCTTTCCCAACTGTACGTATAGGAGGTGGTACAATGAATTCCTGAAGTGGGCGGCCTGCGATAGCACGCATAGGTATCAGATGGCGCGCAGAACAGCCAATGAGAGAGCGCTGGAACAAGCAACGGCCTGGGAGGTAATGGTACAAGGCCTCAGGGATAGTGGGATAGAGGATGACGAGGAGGGCCTAGACGCGGCAGGGGTCAGCACAGTACAATAATCTGGTGTTAATAGGACCAATGAAGGGGAAAGCCTGGTACCTGAGATTGGAGTTACGCAACGGGAGGTTCCTGAGCGGATGATGGGGGGGAGGAGGGGAGGGGGGGGGAGGGGCAAGGGGTTTGGGGACTGAGGGGCTAGTTGGGGGGGGAGTTCGGGGTTTCATTAAGGCGAGAACAGAAAAGTAGGCACACACAATAACCTGAGTCCATACTCCTGAGGAAGACCAACCAGGCATGGGGGTGCGAATTTACTGCCGCCGCCCGGCCCCCGGGATGTGGGCCTGCAGGCTGTGTACACGAGAAGTGGATGAACCTGACTATAGCACTGTGAATGATGCTGAATATGTGCGCCTATTGGCCTGTGTAAAGTGTGTCTACAATAAAAATTACTTTAAAAAAAAAAAAAAAAAACGCTTTCCCAACTGTTGCACCCACTAGAGTGGGAACAGTAATTTTTACCCCTACGCTATCCAACGCTTTCCTCACTGTTGCACCCACTGGAGTGGGAATAGTAATAATTACCCCTACGCTATCCAACGCTCTCCCTACAGTTGCACTCTGTGGAGTGGGAATATTATTTTTTACACTTATGCTATTGTACGGTAATAATATTGGATATTATTTAATTATATTATGTTAATATATATATGTTTTAACAAATATGAGTGTAATTTTTTTATAACTTTCATTAATTATTTAATTATTATAAGTTAATTTAAGTATTTTTAAGTATATTTTAGTAATTAATTTTTCATTTTAATTTAATTTAACACTGTTTTTAATAAAGTCGATATTTTTTAAAACTATATTTTTGTAAACGATATTTTGTACTCGATATTTTTGTACTTACCTGTTTGTAGATACAAATTCGATATTTTGTCTGTAGATATTTTTTCCTCGATATTTTTGCTAGTCGATATTCTGTCAGTCGATATTATGTCAGTGATCTGGCTAGAATGTATCATGGAGACGCACACATAGGCAGAGATGCAAGGGTTCGACTTTTCTGACAAGATTGGTTTAATGCAAGCTTCAGGAATGTCGTAGAGTCTTTGCCAGAGATGCTTAATTTGTCAACAAATGAACCCAGGCAGAAAAATTGTAGTTTATCTAGGAAAGATTGGGAAAGCCGAGGGTCCATTCATAAGACTACAGATTGATTTCATTCAGTTACCTGCTTGTCGAGGATTAAAATATGTCTCTGTCCTTGTTTGTTTATTTTCCAAGTGGGTGGAGGCATACCTGACCAGAAGAAATGACAGTTTAACTGTGGCCAAACTCCTATTGAGAGACCTCATTCCTAGGTTCGGTTTTCCAGTAACTATTGAATCAGACCGAGGGTTCCATTTTAATAATGAAATAATTCGATTAAATTGTGAAGCTTTTAAAATTGAGCAAAAGCGGCACTGTGCATACCGCCCAGAGGCTTCTGGAGTGGTAGAACAACTAAACGGCATAATTAAGTCAAGACTGGGAAAAGTGTGTGCATCCACCCCACTGGAGTGGCCTGATGCTTTACCTCTTGTCCTGATGGGACTCAAAAGCATACCAGACATAAATACAGGCTTGAGTCTCCATGGAAAGGGCAATGAGGCAAGCATGTATACCAGGACATAAGCTATTAAATATAACTGATGATTTGGTACTGGAATATTGCAAAGAGTTGGCTGACCAAGTGCGTTCTATCTCTCACCAGGTTGGGGAAGATGCTGTTGCCAGGCAGCCGAACCATGCACATGTTCTGAGTCCTGGTGACTGGGTAGTAGTGAATGAGCACACTCGAGAATCTTGCCTAGCACCAAGGTGGGGAAAGCCACATTAGGTTATATTGGTTACAACAACAGCTGTAAAATGTGCAGGATTGCCTAACTGGATACATGCCAGTCACACAGAAAGGATACCAGTACCTGACAAAAAAGAAACCCAACACGTTGGAGAAGTTAAAAGGACAGATGGTTGCACAGTTGAAGAATCACAAGCAATAGATTCTGAACAACCTAGCACTAGTCAGGATGACTGGATCCCAATAATGGATATTCTTGCAATTATTGTAAGGACCAGAATTCAAACTCGAAAGTCAGAGTGATAGTGAAGATGAGACAGGAATAGACAGGAATAGAAGAACACACTAAGATTACAGAAAATAAACCTAACATCAAATCTGAGGAGGACCAGATAAGGAAAGAGCAATGCACTCAGACAGAAGAAAATAGAAACAGCACTCGTGAGTCTGAGGAGGAACAGATAGGCACTAGAGAAAACACCCAGGCAGAAGACAATCAAGAAATAGTAAGACCTGAGCAGGATCAGTTAGGTAAAGACAAACCAGTTCAGGAAGAAGAAGGTGAACAAAGTCAAAGTAAATAAATTCTTGAACAGATCAGAATAGTGTAAAAGAACTCATCCAGGCAGAAATAACAAAAGTAATAAGCTCTGCACTAAGTCAGATAGAGAGGAATTCTGAAGACAAAAGTAATCGAAGTGTGGCACAGATCAACAAAAACAAAAGAGCATTTGGAGAAATTGAAAGCACCGTGACAGCTAAAAGACCAGTGCCAGCTAAAAAGTGAAGAACCAGACCAAATAGATGAAGTAACAAGTCAATCTGGACCGTCAACAGAAAAGCGAAAAAGGAGAAGTCCATGGTTGAAAAGATTGAATAATAAATTCAGGAGTCCTGAATGGACATATGTGATTCTTGAGGACTTTGAGAATCTAGAAATAAGTGGAGACAGTGATGAAGAATTAAGTGCTGATCGAATGGACAAAGAAGTGAGACCAACTTGAAATAATTAAAATTTTACAGTCTGTTTTCCGTACAAAAGTTAGAAAGAGGAGAATACGTTTCCTTAGTCAGAAATGGCTGATAATAGAGCTGCTGGAAAACCTAAATGAAATTGTATAAAGACATTTTGTAGAATATGCATATGTAGTATATTCATAGTGCTCATAGCATGGTTAGGACTGACAATAGCCATACCTTATCTAATGACTACAAATAAACAGAATGATACAAGTACACATGGAAAGTTAGCTAACCTTAAACAAGACAGAGTAAAATTAGAAGCACCAGATGAGACAGAATTACACCAAAGTATAAATAGAAATGAGACAGATGTAAATGTTTTTGCTAACCTGTTAGTACATTATGTAGAAACCATGGAAGTTAGTGATTGTTATGTATTATTGAAATTACCGACATCAGTAGCAGAAGGAGTGACATATCCTCATTTACCATTGACATATGGTATTTCATGTAGTATTTAGCTAGCTTATTTTATAAAACTGGAAAATTACAATAGTATTATACTAACATAGATGTGTTTTTTTCTGAAATTCCTTTGCGCAGAAACATGAACCCTGTCCTTAGCAGTAGAGATTCACAGTTTATGGGTGAATATTTTCTAACAATGAAAACAATAGATATAGCTGAAGCACATAAGGATAATCAAACATGTAGGTTACATGTAGAAGAAAAGATATTTTTGAATTTAGTAGATTCCATAGAAGGGCCACTGAACCGAAACCTCAGATACCTAAATGGGCTGAGATGGAAGAATTTATTGCAACTGGCAAGGCTCCTGCTGCTATGTTCCTGGACCTTGAAAAGAAGGGGAAATCCTGTCTCCATAGGTTAAAAACAGAGTATAACAATGTATTAATTGGTTCCAGTGAATGTGAACACAATTTCCTGATAATCAGGGGTTGGGGACTAAAAGGAGGAACTGATCCAGTATTTCCTGGAGTCTATTATATTTGTGGAAACAAAGCTTATTTTAAACTGCCTGACCATTGGTATGGGAGTTGCTATTTCGGAATAGTATTCCCAAAGGTATATCATGTAAAAAGAATCACCGGAAGCAATGAAGAAAATAATGGACGAACACGAAAGAAAAGAGCTAGGGCCTCATTTATGAAAAGTGACGCATCGCTGCGTGAAAGCAGCGATGCGTCACTTCTCAGTGCGCAGTCCTTGCGACATTCCTGATGCGTCATATTTAATGTATGACGCATCATGTCACAAGGAGTTACAGATACGTCAGTATTTCTGACGTATCTGTAAGCGCTAAAGTGACGCATTGCTGGAGTGTGTCACAAAAGTGACGCATCTCGAGTAATGCATCCTTTCACATGGGGCAAGCCCCATGCGAAAGGGCCTGCGTCAGTCTTACCCCTGCTGTGAGGCAGGAGCAAGATTTTGATGCAGGGGCGTCCTAAAAGTGACGCAGTGAAATCTCATAGATTTCACTGCATCACTTCTACGACCCTTGCTTGCGTCAATACGCCCCCCTTGCATACATTATACCTGGTGAAGGTATAATGTGGGGCAGGGGTTTACAAAGTGAAGCATCTACCTAGGTGCCACTGGTGCGTCACAAAAAGTAACGCACCGGCGGCGTAAAAGTGACGCACAGCCTCATAAATGAGGCCCCTAGTTTTTCAGAAATTGTAGGAGATATATTTAGTGCATTGAAACCTTCAGTGGGAGTAATTCTGAATACACAAAGAATTTGTAAATTGTCTACAGTGATGGATCGCTTATTGACTGACACTGCTGGAGGATTTTTTGATCAATACCGAATTAGTTGCGATAAGATCTATGGTTTTGCAAATCGCTTGCTCTTGACATATTATTGGCAAAAGAGGGCAGAGTCTGTAAAATGTTGAAGGCGCACCATTATTGCACCTACATACCTGACAAAAGTATCGAAATTAGGAGTTGTGGCAGAAATATCACAAAATTAGAAGAAGAATTGAAACCACTGGAAGTTGACAGTGCATGGAAAAGATTAACTGATGGTCTTTCTTCTGTAGGTAGTTGGTTTTCTAGTGTTGGAAGAAGTATTGTAGGTCGAATACTGATGCCAATAATGGGAATAACACTATTAGTCTTAATGGTAATGATTTGGTAGAAATGCTGCAGAAATAGAAAATGGTATGCAGTGAATGAAAAAGGAAAGAAAAGAAAATATGATGAAATTCAACTTGAAGAACTGAAAGGGGATATTTACAAAAGAATGAAAGGTTTTCAAAAGAAAAGGGAAAAGGGAAATACTAAAGTAATAGAAGAAATTGAAATGGAAAACTGCTATAGTTCAAATGAAATCCTTCACCTCTGGAAGGGTAAACTCCTTAAAGCACTCCGTTGCGAAAGGATTCGCTTTAAACAATCACCATTCAATTCAACTTATTTCAATTCGCTGTATGAGCCTTCATATTCTAGTAGTGAAATTTCCATCATGTTTTTGTAATTACTTTCATTAATGCATTCAGATGCTTTGGGTTCAGAACTCATTCGTTGTGTTTGTTCACAGGGATAACAAAGAAAATTCCCCGATGCATTTCGGGTCCTGCTCTTCTTCAGGGGGTTCTCCCTATAACAAAATAAAGAAATATGCCCATTGACCCCGAGTCCATATGCGTTTATCTAGTAGCAACTTTTGAAATAGTAGTAACCATAACGAGTATCAAGAATAGGTTCCTCATTCCAAATAGCCCACATTGCAAAGTGAAGTAGCGAGAAGCGCATATGCTCATGTAAATTAATAAGCGTCTTTACATGCGTGCAGGAATAACGTGCGTATTCTGAGAGGCAATGATATTTTCATGCATCGATGTATAAAAGGTGACTGAAAGTCTTTAAAAGAGAGTGAATTCCAAAGTGCTCAAAAATGGGTGAAAAGTACAACGTCATCCTAGCATGGTAAAAAATGAAATAAGAATCGAGTCTCGGGAACGTCAATACCGATAATTGTGAACTCAAGCCGTGAAGTCTCATTGAACTTACTTGCTCTCAAATGAAACGTGGCAAGAGTAAACGAAGAAAGTACAGCGCCTCATACCTGTGAATGCTCTGTCATGAGCGGAATACATGTAACAGCCTTTGCGTTAATCGTTTAAGCAGGCTCTCCAGACCGGAGCTTAATAATTGTCCGACCCGGAAGTGTGTGCTGCGGTGAACGTAGAAACTGAAAATAGACTTAGACATGGTTAAGAAGCTACTGCGAACGGTGTCCAAAGTGTGAGAAGTGCACATTGAGCCAAATATTAGTCAGTGAATTAAACCAGTATTTTCTTGCGGTCATACCGTAAGAGTTTAAAAAAACAACTTGTGAAGTGTTGCAAGGGGCAAATTAGAATAAGAATGAACAAGCGTTAACAATACGTGATCACAAAATCTTAAAGGCTCAAAAAAGAAGCATATGTTAATGCAATAGATTAAGCACTGCAGTACATTGATACGAAAAAATCAATATTTGCAATAAAGAATTAATGTATTATTCATAAGTCATAAATGCTTGTGCTGTGGTAAAGGTATGGAATCATAAATAACAACTGTACTCCAAACATTCATTTAGTCCCTTTGGGCTCCGCTCAATGAATTCAATTTATGAATTCAATATAATTCGCGTTGTAGCAAACAATTCTTGTTAACTCTTCCTTCTTTTATCTCTACCTGTTCCAAAATCAGATATCGCAGTTGACTGATATTATGGTTTTTCTCCGAGTAGTATACAGCAACTGTTGATTTAAGTTTTTCAATCGTATGTTGCTTTTGTGTTTCGACCAAGCGAGTTTTAATTTTCCGTTCTGTCTTCACAACATAGGATAATCCGCAAGGGCATTTCAACAGGTATACCACATTACTGGAGTCGCAAGTGACTGTGACCCGTAATTTGATGGGAGTACCTTGAGTAGGGTGCATCAGAGTGGTGCCCCTGATGATGTTGTTACAACTTCCACAGTTGTGGCAGGGAATAGACTGGTGTAATTAGAATCAATACGGCTTGTCTTTTGCTGCAGTAATTGTTGCAAGTTTTTTGTGCGTTGGTACGCAAAAATAGGAAGTTTGTGGAATATACCTTTTTAGTCTGTTTCTGACTGTAGTAAAGACCAATACTTTCAAATGGTTTGTTTGATTTTACTGCTTCTGGTTGAATGTTTTGACACAAATAAAACTCTTCCTTCTTTTTTCTCTGCCTGGATTTTAGGTTTAAAGAGGTCCATCCTATCTTTTTGTTTGACCCTTTCCTCTGCTTGCCGCAAAATAGTTTCTGGATAATTTCTTTGCTTGAATTTCACCTTGATATTTTCTTTATTCTCATGATATAAGTCTTCAGATGATGATATTCGTATTGCCCTGGGTAATTGGGAGTAATTGGGAGTATTAGACTTGTTTGATGAAAACTGTAAAAATTTAAAAAGTTGTTCCGGTCGGTAGGCTTGGTGAATACAGTTGTCACTAACTTGTGGTCTTGTATCGAGATGTCTACGTCAAGAAACAAAATTCTTTGTTTGTCCAAAGTGTGTGTGAACTGGATACATTCATCAATAGTGTTAATCTCACTGATGGCCTGAAGCAGTGTACTTTCTGATCCTTTCCAAATACGGAATATGTTGTCAATGTACCGGTGATAGGTTATGAGATTCCCTATCCAGATGGTTTTAGACAAAATGTGATCAAGTTCAAACCGGTGCATGAAGAGATTAGCATACGCAGGTGCTGCGTAATTCCCCATGGATGTACCAGATAATTGAGTGTAGAATTGGTCTTGCCAAGTGAAGTAACTATGATACAAAGTCAAGTACATCAATTCTAGTAAGAAGATTTTCAAATCCTCGCTTTTTTCACTTTCAAGAAGGAAAGATTACTTCCCCTGTAAGCCCAAATCATGGGGGACGGAGGTGCACAATGATTTCACGTCGATGGTACACAGGATTGGATTCTCGATGTCCTCCCTAAGCACAATTTTTTTAAGTTTAACTAAGAAATCGGTGGTGTCTTGCAAATAAGTTGACATCTTTTGCACGCTTGGTTGAAGGTGACGATCAATATATTTCCCAATAGGCTCGTGTATCTAGTTTCTAGTACTCACAATGGGCCCGATTCACAGAATGAATTTAAGACTTAATCCTAAATGTACTACTATTTTGGTATTCACAGAATGCACTTACTACTTTTGGCATTCACAGAATGAACTTACTACTTTTGGTATTCACAGAAGTTAGGATTTTGTCTTAAGTTTGTCTTAAGACAAACTTAAGACAGACTTAAGACAGACTTAAGACAAACTTAAGACAGACTTAAGACAGACTTAAGACAAAATCTTAACTTCTGTGAATACCAAAAGTAGTACGTTCATTCTGTGAATGCCAAAAGTAGTAAGTGCATTCTGTGAATGCCAAAAGTAGTAAGTGCATTCTGAGAATACCAAAATAGTAGTAAGTTTAGGATTGAGTCTTAAGTTCATTCTGTGAATCGGGCCCAATAGGTCTAAACTGAGGTTTATCCACACTTTTGAGTATTTTCGAAATCATATACAGATATGGTGTGCTTGGGTTTTTCTTTGATTAAGAATCTCTTGTCTTGTTTATTAATAGTTCCCATGTCGAGAGCTTTGTTGAGAATAATTGTCAATACCCGGGTAAATTCTTTCGTAGGGTTTGAGTTCAACTTCATGTAAATGGTTGTATCAGTAACCGTATCCAAAATAACTAGTGCTCCACCTTTATCTGCTTTGCAGCACATGATTTTGTCATTATTGGCCAAGCTCTTTATCGTATTCCTTTCTTTGATTGTAAGGTTGTGTTTCTAGTTGTACTAGTTTTAAATAAGTCATGTAGGAGCATATTATCAAGAACGGCGTTAAAATTATCGCTGGTTTAGCGGCTGAAAACTGCTGCTAAAGTGGCGATAATGGGTTTGATAATATGCCCTCGAGAATTCCAATAGAAGCCCATGCTCACACCAGAACATGGACTTCTATTGGAATTCTCAAGGGCATATTATCAAGCCCATTATCGCCGCTTTAGTGGCAATTTTCTGCTGCTAAACCGGCGATATTTTCAACGCCGTTCTTTATAATATGTCCCATGGTTTCTTCTGTACAACGGTCTCGAATGAGTCAAGAACCTTGTGGCTCATTAGTGCTTGGAACGTGCTCTTGGGTTTTAAATCCAATAGTGTCCCTTTTTCTTCAATTGGTTTGGGTGTAATTATGTTCATGAAAAAGTGCTTGAGGCGGAGAGATCTCATACATTTTTAAAAAACAGACCTGCATTTCTAATTCACTGGACTCATATGTGGTAACATAAGATAAACCCTTTCATAATGTGTGAATTTGGGTGGTAGACAATTCGGTTTTAGAGATGTTGATCACTAGACTCTCTGACTCCTGGTGGATTTAGCTATTGGAAGATCTTCTTCTGTTAAATGTTGCCCTCTTGGTTTGGCGAGTGTGTTTGGGTCCCGCCCTAAAAAAGGAGCCTTGGCTCTGTTTCCTGTGCTGGAAGTAGATGGCCTGGTATTACTGTCCCTTGGCAGTGGTCCTCTTTGCTGTGTTCTGGGTTGCGATTCCTCCGATGAAGATGTTTCTTCTGTAGATCGGTTCCGAAAAGGTCTTTGTTGTCTTCGGGAGGCATACGCCTCTGCCCAGCTGTAAACCTCTCCCAGTTTATAATGTACAGTGTCACGCTTGAATTTGCGTAGTTTTCTTTCATTTATTTCTGAAGGGTATTTGTCTAGCTGAGAATTGATGTCTTCAAGTGTTTTATTCCATTCTTCAGCAGATTGTTTCTCACTGATTTCCTGCTTCAGTTGAGAAACTTCTTTTTCCAGTTTCTTTAGTGTCCTAGAGAGTTCCTCCACAATTAAAAGAATTAAGTCAAGTGAACATTTATTTAGGATTCCATACCATCGGTCAGTGAAGCGTGCATTATTTTTACTCAAAGTTGACTTAAGGGGTATATGTAATCCCCTGGGTATCCTTTGGACTTTGTGATAACTTATCAATATGCTGGTGTGTAGCCGCTGATTAATTTCTCTTTTATCTGCGAACAGAAGCTGTTTAATATTTGATTGTACAGATCTTGTGATTGTGGCAATACCTTCTAGTTCCTGGATCAATGAGTAAATACGATTAGTATCTTCAGATGTGAAACCAAATGTGTCTGCTTTGTTTCCATTAATGTTGGCTATGTCTTCGTATCACATGTTAGTATTGTGGGTGCAGACCGTCGTGATCAGCGAAAGATAATGATGCAAAACTATAGAGGGCGGTCGCACTATCTAGTATAGGAGTGCGACCGCCCTATCTAGTTTTGCAAACTGTTAAAGTTGGCATCTGGTTCAGTAATTAGTGATGGCATAAAATAACATCAAAGAGGGGATTGATGGAGCAAGGTTTCATAGGTACGGAAACTTGCTTGAACTCAACCCTCTTGAAATAATAACATGTAACAAATTAACCAACATGTTTTGTGAATACTAATAAACTGCACCACATAACATTTCTGTATCTAGGGTAAGCTTTTAAATGTGCTTTACTAACAAGTAATCCGAGTGTCTTAATATGGCTGCTGAAAAGGCGGGAACTTTTCTGCGCATGCGTCTACTGCATCTACGTAGTATGACATCCTTTGCTTTTGGTGAGAATTCTTTGGCGCTGTGCAGTAGTGCCTAAAATGGCCGCTTTGAACCTCACATGCTAACGCATATGCCTCTGCTTGAATTAAACCTCGAGTGTTTTGCTAATCTGCTAATGCAATAGTTAAAATAAAGATTAGAGTAGAAATAAGTGGTATACAGTGCATTAATTTATTTTCGTATTCTAATAATGTCCTTCTTTGACTTTACTATTAGCTCGTGTTTGGGCCTGAGGGGTGACTTGAATCGCCATCTTGAAACCCGTACACACATGCGCTGGGAACACAGCAAGACCTCGAGTAGTGACATTGAAAGGATGCCATTTCCCATCTTACCAGTGATGTGCCTGAGAACTTTACCTCTTCCCGGAGAGGGGAAGAAGCAGCATACGAATAAAATACATTGTATTAAAAGTAATAAGAATGTTGCTGGGAGGAATTAAAGCATGGGAAAGTAAAATTTTGGGTTCGAACACAGAACAATTAAACTAAAGACGATGGGCCCGATTCACAGAACTAACTTAAGACAAAATTCTAAACTTACTACCATTTTGGTATTCACAGAAGGCACTTACTCATTTCGGTATTCACAGAAGTTAGGACTCCTAACTTTCGGACTCCTAAATGCCTTCTGTGAATACCGAAAGTCTTAAAATTAGGATTTTTCTCAACTTTACTACTACTAAACTGAGAAAAATCCTAATGTTAAGACTTTCGGTATTCACAGAGGCATTTAGGAGTCCTAAAGTTAGGAGTCCTAACTTTACTACTACTAAATTGAGAAAAATCCTAATTTTAAGACTTTCGGTATTCACAGAAGGCATTTAGGAGTCCTAAAGTCAGGATTCCTAACTTTACTACTACTAAATTGAGAAACATCCTAATTTTTAGACTTTCGGTATTCACAGAAGGCATTTAGGAGTCCTAAAGTTAGGACTCCTAACTTCTGTGAATACCGAAATGAGTAAGTGCCTTCTGTGAATACCAAAATGAGTAAGTGCCTTCTGTGAATACCAAAATGGTAGTAAGTTTAGGATTTTATCTTAAGTTAGTTCTGTGAATCGGGTCCGATGACTTCATATTAGTATGGTATGATGACCTCTCCCCTTCCCACTGACCAATCAAATGAAGGGAATACACAAATCTGGAAACATTGGGGGGTGGTACATACCCTGAAAAATGGTATAGCTAAGGTAGGCTTAGTCAGTTAGTTTGTCCAACTTGTCACAGACCTCTCACTGACCCAACGTATGCTAAAGGAGATCGTGGATGCCATGGAGCTCAGAGGGTTGGTCGAGCACTCTGAAAGAAGATTCAAGAGATTGCTGAAGGAGAAGACTCTGTCCATATAGAAGGGGAAAGAGAGTAGCACCAGAGAGGGGTGTAACACTGGTGTTGCACTTAGAAGAGGTTACCTGTCCTGACCTGCACCTGCCCTGACCCGTTGGCTCCTGACTAGTCGGGAGCCCTTTCTTTTCAGCCCTTTGCCAGGGGTTGGTCCTCACACCATTCTAGGTAAATTTAAATCAGTGTGAAATGTCTTTGTACTGTACACTTTTTTCACCCTTCCCAGGTACCAATGTCTAGAAATTTTACTAATTCTCTAAAGATTTTTGCTTTGCTCGTTATCTTTCTCCTTGAGAAGTTGGTGATTGACATGTATTGATATTTGACTCACAAAATATTGCATAGATAAAGTCTATGGTCATTCAAAGAAATAAAGTAAATGTTATTTTATGCGTATTATTCTAACTACCTGATCTATCGACCAGAGGAAATGAAGCACTAAGGTATAAAGTATTGGTAAGAAAAGGTGTACAGGTAAATAATAATTCAAGTCAGATAAAGTCCTGATCCTCAGCGCAATATTGCCAGCTTATTGTATGAATGTTTTATGGGCCCAGGTGAGGATGGTGTTTTAGAAATAACCCACACTGGTAATCTCGCGCCATTACATGAACTGTTCACTCTGCGAGGCATGCAGTAGTCTTAAGTTTCAAAAAAATAATTTTATTTAGGAATAGAGGTGTGTCATTATACAATAAATGTAATTAAGCAACAAACATTGAGCAACAAATATTGTAATACAATTGTATTCCAGCATAAATACTTAAATAAAAACAAGGAACAATAGTGTCCATATCAGGTGAACTAGGGAAATATAATAAATGAGTTACAAAAGAAAGAGAAGGAAGTTAGAGAGACTATGGAGGTTTGAGTACTTCTTGCTGAGAGGGTTTCTTTAAGGAGTGCTTTTTGGCACAGGTGTCGAAAAATGTCGTAATTGATAACCATAACTGAAGTCTTTTGAAAGCAGTGGGTGAAGGTGAATTGGAATAAGTATCCAGTCTGTGATTGTGGCACACTTCATACCACCAGGCCTTGTATGAAAGTTTTGTAAAGTCCTTCCAATTTCTTGTTATTTGTTGGAAAGCGACAGCTAGTAATAGATCAATTATTTTAAAGTTAGTTGCATTATTATCCCATACTGAAGAAAGGCTACCTAAGAAGATGTGTGTCGTAGAGAACGGGAGATGTGTGACAAAAATTAAGTTAATTTGAAGCCAGACCTGTTTCCAAAAATCACATACTGGTGTGCATGAAAACAACAAATGAAATAGATCTGCATTTGGGGAAGTACAAGTCCAGCATGTATCCGGAGTATTAGGGAATCGCTTATGTAAACGTTGTGGAGATAACGTAAGTTTATTATATACATAAAACAATGTTTGCGTTAAACTAGCTGATCTGGAGGATTTACGTATTTTAGACCATAAGTTATTCCACAAAATAAGAGACCATTCCGTATTGAAATCTTTTTCTCATGCCTCTTCAGTACTTGTTTTCTGTCTCAGTGTGCTGGTAGATTGCAAGAAAAGGTAGATGCCTTGGGCTGAGTGTGTAATAGATTTGAAAGGTATTTATGTATATGAGTGGTGGGATTGGCAATAATGTTATTGGATAATGATGTGTATACATCAAGAACAGCTTTATGAAGAATCTGAAATTTGGAAATAAAAGAGGTAGGTAGTGCGTATAACTGTTTGAGCGAGGAAAAAGGAAGAAATTCTTTATTTGAGAACAACTGACGAATACAAATTATACCACGTTGTCTCCAGGATTTCTAGTAAAAAATTCTATTACATATTACTAACGTTTTATTATGCCAAATCGGTGAATTCATAAAGGATTCGGGAGTGTCATAAAGTAAAGGAAATATAGGGCTCAATAATTTTGAGGTAAACTTGATTAATGGAGTGGAAAGTGTTTGAGGTTTGCGGGAGAAAGAGAGGTATTCTTGAAATGAAAAAGGAGAAAGGAACGAGAGCTCTACTAATTTCCAAAGAGGATAATCCTCCATAGACTCAGGCGACCAGCATGAGGCTTGTCGCAAAAGAAAAGCTTTATGATAAGCAATAAAGTTCGGAAAGTTAATTCCAACTTCAGTTTTAGGACTTGATAACTTTGAGATAGACAAACGCAGTCTTTTCTTGTTCCATAAAAAGGAGGATAACACTGAATTAATGGATTTAAATAATTTAGTAGATATGGAAACTGGGATGTTAGATATGGTATATAAAACTGTGGGGGAAAGCATCATCTTAATAGTATCCAGGCGACCCCACCGGATAAATAAAGAGGATGCCATTTATTGGTGAGCTCTGTAAGTTTTTGGATACAGTTATTCAAGCACAGCGTGACTGTTTCTTTTATTGTCGGTGTAAAATTTAAGCCTAAATATTTAATAGAGGACGACTTCCACGTAAAATTAGTTGAAATAAAATCAGCTTTAAAGGTATACTTAGTCAAGGGTAGTATTTCACATTTATCACTATTCAATTTACAACCCGATATTAATGAAAAAGAATGAACTTCGTCTAAAAAGGCTGAGATCGACTCAGTGGGGTTCGAAAGAAAAAGCAAAATATCATCAGCATACGCTGCAAGTTTGACATTAGTTGTAGGGGTCTGAAAACCATGTATGTGCACATTTTGACGAATTCTTGAAAGGAAGGGTTCGACTCGGGCCAAATTAAAAAGAAAGGGGGATAAAGGAAATCCCTGACGCACCCCTCTATCAAGGTCAAAGAAGGAGGACATTGGCACAAACAGCAGAACGTGGGTTCGAATATAATAGGGAAATTAAGGAAATGAAATTGGGACCAAATCCGAACCATTTAAGGGTGTAAAATAAATAACGCCATTCTACTCTATCATATGCTTTTTCAGCATCTAGTGCTATAGCTGCAAGGGGATGTTTCAAATGCGTAGCCTTGGATAAAATATTGAAAGAAAGTCTGGTGTTGTCTTGTATAACACAACCTTTCACGAAGACAGACTGTTCCTTGCCTAAAATCTTGGGGAGATAGGAGTCTAAATGGAGGGCTAGTGATTTGGAGAAAATCTTATAATCAATATTAACAAGTGAAATGGGTCTAAAATTCTTACAGTACTTTGGATCTTTCCCTTCTTTAGGACTCAAACAAATGTGGGCATCTGAAAAGGTACCGCCGGATGTTCCTAAGGGTTGAAAAGATTCAATTAAAAGGTGTAGTTTGGGCATTAATAAATTGGAAAAATGAAGAAAAAACTCAACAGTAAATCCATCTGGCCCAGGAGCTTTGTCTTTTTTCAAATGTTGGAGTGCAATTAGGAGTTCTTGTTGCGTTTTCAGAGCATCCAATAGTGATAAATCAGCAGAAGATTGTTGGGGTTGTTGTATGAGTGAAAAGAACTGTGAGAGTGAATGATCTGTGGAATTTGTTTCGGATGAATATAATCTTTTATAAAATAAAGCAAACTCATCTAAAATTTCCAAGTCCTTAAAATTTAAGCTAGAATCATCATCAAAAATAGCATCAATTGGGAGGCAGACCTGGGTCCCCTAGATGAGGAGGATTGGCGATCGGTCCTAATGTCCCCGAGGGAATCTGCTATTTGCCATAGGTATAGGTTGATTCAACTGAAGGTTCTTCACAGGGCGTATATGTCTGCTCTTACTCTGGCCAAAATTGGACGACACCCTGACCCACTGTGCCTGCGAGGATGTGGTCTGCCTGGCACCTTCTACCACATCTTGTGGGAATGTCCGATGGTGCAGAGGTTCTGGAGTGGTACACTTCGTAAAATGAGCATCTCCTTGGGTAGGCCGCTCTTGCCGTCGCCCAGGGAATGTGTCCTTAATATCTGGGGGGCCAATGATTTAAATGAACAGGAGTTGCGGTGGGCGGCGCTAGGTTTCCTATTGGCCAAACGTTCCATAGCTATGATGTGGGGTTCCCCAGATAGACTGTTGGTGGTGGGCTGGGTGGCAGAAATTGACCGTTGCATGATTGCTGAAAAGACGGTCTACAAGACACAGGCCTGTCCGAAAACGTGGGATAAAAAATGGGGGCACTGAAATGTCTACTGTGGCGAACTGTGTGACTCTCCTACAGTTGAACTGGCTATGTCCCATGGGGCCAATGGGAGGGCATGTACGCTAATTTGCACTTTGTTTCTTCTATGAATAGTTTTGATTGCATAAGACTGCTCGTGATTCTTTTCTGACTCTGCCGTTTTATACCACTGAAACCTTTGGCGATACTGTTATTATGTTTATAAAAAGAAAATGTAAGATGTTTGTTTATCCTCCACAAGTAATGACTGCCTTGTATGAATCTCCTTTGTTTTACGCCGCCGGACCCTGTTACATAATCTCCAGGCATCCAAAAGTTTATGTTGTGTGACCGTGTAAATAAAGGATTTGTGTGTTTTGTTAGGGATAAATGAAACTTTAGAGTTCCGATCTATAAAAGGATTAAAAACTTGATTACAGTCACCCGCCAAAATTAAATTATCTTCCATGTGAAGAGTGATTTGCTTGGCCACTGACCGCCAAAAGGAGGCGTCATCGCCTGTTGGGGCATAAACAGTGAAAAAAGAGACTGGAACATCCTTAAGCATCAATTTAACATTAGGCCAACGGCCATCTGTATCAGAGTCTTGTAAGATGAATTTAAAGTTAAGGGATCCACGACACAACAACATAACTCCATTACGTTTACCATCTCCACTGGAATAAAATAATTCCCCTGCCCAACCTTTTTTTAATTTTAATGACTCATCTTCTGTAAGATGAGTCTCTTGCAGGAATACTATGTCAGCATTTAACTTAGCCAGCTGAGTTAGTACTCTCTGCCTTTTTATAGGAGAATTGAGGGGCATGTTATCAAAAAAGGGCATTACATTATCGCCGCTTTTATCGGCAGGAAACTGCCGATAAAGTGGCGATAATGTGCTTGATAATATGCTCTATGAATTCCAATCGAAGCCCATGTTAGATGTGAAGACATGAAGAAATGAAGAAAAGTGGACATGCAGTAATGAGTTTAGGAAGAAAGTAGAAAAAAGGATAAAAAGGTAAAATACTGAGGACACCAAGAAAGCAAATGAATACAATTTGTGGAACAAACTGAGCAAACAAAAGAATTATGACAAAAAACAAAAGACAAAACAAGAAACATACCTACAAAGGGAAATGTGGAGCGGGGAAAGTGAGGGGCATGCAGTAGTCTAGTATGCTGTGGAAGCCTCGCCTTCTCTCCACCCAAATTTTTGATTAGCTGGTGTCATTGTGCTTGGTAAATGCTGGCTTCCGATTGATAATGAGACTTGTTAGTCCCTCCTTGTTACTGGCCTTTTGCCATTTGTTACCTCCCATGAGGGCTGGATCTTTTACTTGTGGCTTTACATGGTCTCCTTCATAAGTCAGTAAGCACTATTTCTTTTTTATTTGCAGCATGGTCCACTTTCTCTTTAGAGGCCTCACTTGTTTATTTAATTAATTTGCACCGCAGGCCGAAAGGGAACGTTTCTACTCACTAATCTAACAAAAATTTACAATGTAATAGGTCTCGCATTTACACGGGTTTGAGCTCTTGACATTACAAATAACAATGCCTTTTATCTTTGTTTTTGTTCTAAAAACATAAATAAAGAGCATTGTCATTTACAATGCAATAGCTTAAACACGCATAAATGCAAGGCCTTTTGCATTGCAAATGCTTGTTGTACTTTGCACCTGGCCTAGTGTAACTGTTGAGAAGCTTTGCAATTACAGATATGAGTTATATGTTTCCTGAGCACCTACCTTGTAACCACAAGCCCCAACGACATTAATGTTTTTGGATTCCTGCCACATGCCTCTATTGTGTAAGAAATATATAAAAGCTAGTGAGATTTCTGATACATGTGCTCTCTTTTCTCATGGCCAACTTAGTGCCTTGAGATGTTGTGCCCGCTCAAGTGATAATACATTTTGACACATTTTCAGTTACCTGGGGGCAGATTTATGAAGGCCTTGCGCCGCCGGTGCGTCACTTTTTCCCATGTTAAAAATTACGCACCGGCGGCGCAAGGCCTTCATAAATCAGACCCCTGGATTGTAGTCTTCTTGGGGCAGATTTACAAGAAAGTGTCGCATCTGTAGAGATGCGTCACTTTCCCTGCTCTACCCTGAGAAACCCTTCCGCAACCATGGATGTGCCGTATACGTCGCACCATGGCGCAAGGATTGACAGATGCGCCAGATCTGTTGGCGCAAAGGTCACGCATTGCTGGAGTCATGTCACAAGCATGATGCAACTCCAGCAATGCAGCGGGAGGCCTATCCTCATTGTGCTTTGTCACTCCTTACGCCTTCTTCAAGAAGCCGTAGGGTTTTGACGCAGTGGAGCCCTAGAAGTGGCGCAGTGAAATTTTGCAGATTTCACTGCGTCACTTCTAAGAGGCTTTTTGAGGAGGAAGGCCCACCCTACATACAATATTCCTGATGCAGGTATAATTTGACGTAGAGCTTTACAACGTGATGCATCTCCCTAGATGCGTCACATAGTAAATGGGTCACATTTTTACGCCGCCGCTGGGTCACAAAAAGTGATGCAACAGTGGCGCAAAAATGGCGCAAGGGACTTGTAAGTCTTCCCCCTTGTAGGTAAGTAGAGAAGAAATTGCACTTTCACAAAAGCATAGTTCTAACCCTCTGGTGCTGAAATAGAATCCAGTGCTCCGTGGCTTTGTCAAGTGTAGGTGGGTGTAAAGCTGCCGTACATTTTTTCTCTTCACCGTTTGTTCGATGTGTGTGCTTGCTGAAGAGTACGTTGCTTCTCCTCGTGCGTTGCTCACGCGCTGTCTACACCTCTGTAGTTCATGAAGCTTGTGCTGCTTGTTCATGTGCTGTCTTCACTGCTATGAAACGCAGCTCAAGCCTTGTTACCTACTTCGAGCTGCGATTTTGCTCTTCCTTGCCTCGCACAATCTGGAGTCACATGCCGACAATCTTCTTTTTCTCAGAAAAAATAAATATATTCAGTCATTCTCTGCAAATGGCTCACACCGTGGCGAATGGCAAACTCGCTGCTGTGAAAATGCTCCAGAACAGGCTCTGAAAGTGCTGGTAATATTATATTGCTGTTCACGCTTGTTAGAGAAAAAGAGGCAACATGTTAGTGGTCCCTTCAGGACCACCCCCTCCCCAAACTTTGGCAAGTCGTTGCTGTCATTGTCCGATCCGATCATCTTCTGGGAGGCCAGGATTGATGTCTCCTTCTTCCCAACAACCAGGCGGTTTCTAGAAAACATTAGAGCATAGGAGCCTTAAGCAGTCCTGGAGGTCTCCGAGTGCGTGCGTCTCTGGAAACAAACTATACATTACTTAATCTGCGGTGATGCATGTTGTGTGGGTATCAAGGTGCTTATGCCCTTCAGCAGGTCCTGGGCGAAGGGGCATTCCTAGAAGAGATGGTAGGACACCTTGTCTATGGTGCACCCTCACAGGCAGGACTTGGATCAGTTGAGCCTTCTTGCATGAATGAAGGTTCCCACTGGCAGACCTCCTTGGATGGCCATTCAGGCCATGTCCTTGTGGTGGTTGGTCAGGCATTTGGGGGCAATATTCCCACACACGTGGTCCACTGTAGGAGCGGGGAAGGTGCAGATATGTTTGCTGAAGCACCTCACACAAATATGGGGTTGGACAATCTTCGGAGTCCACTGGTTTTGGGCAGAAGCTGCCAGACCAAACTCCTTGACAAACATTTCCACTTCCTTGTAGAACCACAGGGTATTCCAGATGTAGGGGATGGTGTTCACCCACTCTGTCCATCCAAGGAGACTCCACTTTGGCAACAGGAAGAAGTGTGCCTTCAGAAAGCCAACATGGCTTTCGTCTTCAGTTCTTAGGGTGCTGCTCACGGAGAGGCACACATATATTTCCCTCAGGATGATGGCAATGTCAGGCACACCTTCGCCTCGGATGTACGACATTACAACGCATGCTTTTACATCGCATGCTTTTACAACGCGTTTTTTACAACGCATACCATTACATTGCATAGTGCTTTTGGGCGCTGGATAGTGAATAGTTTAATTTACTATTCCAACTCCAGTCCCCGTGGATAGTAGGGAAGGTTATTGGATAGTAAATTAACCTATTCCCTATCCTAGAGCGCCCCCAAGCGCAATGCGTTGTAATGGTTTGCGTTGTAAAAGTTGCGATGTAAAGGCATTGCGTGGTAAAAGTTGCGTTGTAAGTGATGTTTCCCCTTCGCCTCCCTTGTCATGAATGTGGAATATTACATCCCTCTTCACTCTGTCAGTCTTAAAGTTCCAGATAAAATAGATCATTCTCATGATGGCCCTGACCGTTTGAGGCTGCACTGGCCACACTGCGACGTACTAGAGCACTGGCAAGGTCTCGTTCTGCAGGACCAAAGACTTACCTTCGATCCTCACTTTCCGAATGCTAGAGAGTCCCTGTTTCTGTTTTGTATTTACTAGTCTCATATCCCATGTTTTCTCCTCTGCACCCTCTCCGCCGAACCAGACTCTGAAGATCTTCAGGAAATCCAGATTGATGTGGAAAGGTAGGTGGTCTGGGGTGGGGGCCCAGTGACCGAAGAGTGCGGTTTCTGACTTGACGTTGTTGATTTTTGCCCCTGGCATCTTTCCAATTCAATCTAAGTCCTCTCCAGTTCCTTCACAGAGTGCCCGTCTGCACAAAAGACCAGCACATCGTTCATGTAGAAGAAGCACTTCAATTCGCCCTTCCTGTTTCTTCCCAATACTGTCATGGCTCCGATGTTCCTATTCTGTCTGATGCGTTTCGCTAGGCACTCGATAATACAGATGAACAGAAGAAGTGGGCAGCCCTACCTAACACCCGAAAGGACATGGAAGTGGTTGGTTTTCCGTCTGTTTACCAACGCTATGTTAGAGATATAGCAATACAGTGTGGACACTAAGTCTCTAAAGAAATCTCTCAGTCCCAGTGCTTTGACTGTCCGGCCCATGAACTCATGGGAGGTGTGGTCGGATGCCTTTTTATGGTCTAGACCAGTGGTCTTCAAACTTTTTAATGCCAACCCCCCTCCCCGTAAAAAAATGTAATGATTCGCCCCCCCCCCGTATTTTTCACAATTATTCATTAAATTGTCAATGTTTAAATATGTCTTGGCTTATTTAAACACAAGACATATTTAAACATTGCAGTCAAATTCTGCTACAATTAAAAATAATGCAGCTAAATACATGATTGCCAAACATATTATTCTGGTCAAGCAGGCCTTACTAACATGTAAAAGTATCCGCATTGTGATTATTAGAAATGGGGCTGTGGGTTTTGAAGAATATTTGGAGTCCCTTCCCTTTTGACGCTTTCTCCAAGTCAGGATGTAAATGACAAAAGATGTTACTGATGGCCCATTACAGAGCATCTTACTGCCCCTCATTGTTTCCCCTGCTTAAAACAAAGCACTGCTATCAGCATAATGCTTCCTTTAGCCTGGAACCCCCCTTGGATCACTTGAGCCCCCCCTTCCAGTAGGGCTCAACCCCAGTTTGAAGACACCTGGTCTAGACTGGCCACGGCCACCTGAACCTTTTGGCACTTGACATACTTGATCGTGTCCTGAACCAGGGCAAGACTGTCATCCATTTGCCGACCCGGTGTCCTGCAGGACAAGTCAGGCTGAACTATGTTTACTATTTCCTTCTTGAGACAGTTGACCATTATCTTTGTTAGGATTTTGTAGTCCACATTGAGGAGTGAGATGGGCCTCCAGTTCTTGAGGTCTTCTCTCTCTCCCTTCTACTTATAGAAAGATGTTATCATGTGTACACGCAGGAATTGCAGCATACTGCCTTTGCCCATCATTTCCTCGTGGTGGCTTAGCAAGTCTGGGCACATCAGGTCTCACAGTTCAACATAAAGTTTCACTGGGAGACCGTCACTTCCTGGTGTCTTGCCTCTCTTGGAGGTCGTTGCAGGCAAGTGCAGATTTTCTAGGGTAAAAGGCACGATCAGGCCCTCTCTGTCTTCCGGACCGAGTGTCTCCAAGATGTCTATTAGGAACTTTCTGCCTGGGATCTCTCTGATGACTTCGGTGAGTAAAGCTCACCATAAAAGTCAGTCATGACTCTTGTGATGTGCTCTTTCCCACTTTGGAGATACCCTCTGCGGTCCGAAGCTCTACCGGCGGGGTGTGATGTGGTCCCTCCTCACATCACACCCCACCAGTACCTCATTGATCTTCAGGTGTAGCCTCTTTAGGTCCTCTAAGACTACCACAGGTGGGCCTTCCAGGGTCCCTCTAATGTCCTGCTATGTTGTTTTCTTCATCCTCAGAGTTGATGGTGAGGTACCATCCTCTGTCTGTTCTACCAAGGCCATGTTGATATTCTTACTTCTGTAGAAGTCTTCCTTTGTTGGCTGTGTCCTCTTCCTGCTGATTCACTGGGGGGGTGTCTAATCACCCCGCTACTCTTCCTTGGCGGTCTTGGGATCAGGGTTTACAGCTGTTGGTGGTGACGAAGTTCCCACTTTTCCTCCAGACCTGGTCGGCCACCTTCTCTCTTCCTTTTCTTTTTTCACTTGGCACACAGTGTCTGGGCCCTCATCTGGTTTTACTCCACTGGTAGTTCTTCACCGCTGTTTTCTTCCTTCTTTCCTATGTTTTTTCCCTTCTACTGCATCCCACTCTAGCTGTGACCCCTGAGGGTTTCAGTTCTTTCTCAGTGTCGGTTAACGGCATCTGATCCTGTACCTTTCGGGCTTCAGTGGGTGGTGGTGGTCCTTGTGGGATTTAAAAGGGATGGACACCATCCGTGTTCAAAAGCAGACAAGTCACAGTTTGGTTTTTCCTCACGACCACGGCAAGCACAGCTGGGTCGCCCTTCACCTGACACCACAGTAGCGACGAGGATGGCGTCTGACTTCATGGTGTCCCATCTTCCTGCTCCAGCCTGTTTACTTCGATGTCACTCCAGGCTCAGACACATTTTGCCCCCGTCCTCACATGAAGGGCACACACGAAAATCTCCTGACTGGCCAGGCCTTCACCCTCACAGCCTGTAACCACCTGTGCCTGCCTTGTCTGGCATAGGAAACCGATCTGCTCTTCTATGCCTGGCAGATTAGTAGTGGAGCACTCAGACTGGTGGACACCATTGTGACTACGCCACTGCCACAGTTTCTGACCCGCATTCATCAGAGCCACTGAGGCTGGACAGCACCGTCACTCAGGTGCTTGCACCCCTGCTGTGATCACCATCTTCTCTGCCCCCGGTGCCAGGGTCATCCTCTTTAGCCTGGCATGCCTCACCTTTTTCTTAGCACCGCAGCAGCGGGCACCACCCCTCACCATGAGGGCGGATTGAGAGAAGAACGCGCAGACTGCACCACTTCATCAGGGCCCATCCTACCCTCAAGTACTAATCAATCAATCAATCAATCAATCAATCAATCAAGTAATTTGTAAAGCGCGCTACCTACCCGCTAGGGTCTCAAGGCGCTGGGGGGGGAGCTGCAGTCAGTGGTCGAAGAGCCAGGTCTTGAGCAGTCTTCTGAATGCCGGAAGGTCTGTAGTCTGTCGTAGGTGGAGGGGGAGGGCGTTCCAGGTCTTGGCGGCGTGGTGGGAGAAGGATCTGCCCTCGGAGGTGGTTCTGTGGATGCGCGGTACGGCGGCCAGAGAAAGGTCGGCGGAGCGGAGTTTCCTGTTGGGTGCGTAGAAGGAGAGTCTGCTGTTGAGGTAGGCTGGGCCGGTCTTGTGGAATGCTTTGTGTGCGTGGATCATGAGTTTGAAGGTGATTCTTTTGTCGACGGGGAGCCAATGCAGGTCTCTCAGGTGGGGGGTGATGTGGTCTCTGTGAGGTACGTCTAGGACCAGGCGTGCGGAGGCGTTCTGGATTCTTTGGAGTCTGCTGATGAGTTTGGCCGGGGCTCCGGCGTAGAGGGCGTTTCCGTAGTCGAGTCGGCTGCTGATGAGGGCGTGGGTGACTGTTTTCCGAGTGTTCGTTGGGATCCATCTGTATATCTTGCGGAGCATACGGAGGGTGCGGAAGCATGAGGAGGAGACTGCTTTGACTTGGTTGGTCATGCTGAGCGTGGAGTCGAGGATGATCCCTAGGTTGTCGGGGGGGTTCCCAGGGAAGGAGGCCACCAGGAGTCGTCCCACGCCGAAGGGTGGGGCCCAAGGATGAGGATCTCCGTCTTGTCCGAGTTCAGCTTGAGCCGGCTTGCCTCCATCCAGTCGGTGACGGCCTTCATCCCCTGGTGCAGGTTGGATTTGGCGATGAGTGGGTCCTTGGTGAGGGAGAGGATCAGCTGGGTGTCGTCGGCGTAGGA
Organism: Lissotriton helveticus; assembly: GCF_964261635.1. Taxonomy (NCBI): domain Eukaryota; kingdom Metazoa; phylum Chordata; class Amphibia; order Caudata; family Salamandridae; genus Lissotriton; species Lissotriton helveticus. The sequence continues at coordinate 290,909,201 of NC_136058.1, read as the reverse complement.
GATTATGTTGAGGTCGTGTAGTCTGGTGATGCGGGCGAGGGGTGCCATGTAGACGTTGAACAGCGTCGGGCTGAGGGAAGATCCCTGAGGGACGCCGCAGATGGTTTTGGTGGTTCTGGATTGGAACGGGGGAGGAGGACTCTCTGGGTTCTGTCGGTGAGGAAGGAGGTGGTCCAGTCCAGGGCCTTGTCTCGGATCCCTGCGTCATAGGCGTGTGCGGAGAGTGTGGTGGCAGACGGTGTCGAAAGCGGCGGAGAGGTCCAGGAGAATGAGGGCTGCTGTCTCGCCATTGTCGAGGAGCATTCTGATGTCGTCTGTGGCGGCGATGAGGGCGGTTTCGGTACTGTGACTGCTGCGAAAGCCAGACTGGGACGGGTCCAAGATGTTGTTGTCTTCTAGGTAGCGGGTGAGCTGGGTGTTGACGGTCTTTTCAATGACTTTCGTTGGGAACGGACGCAGGGAGATGGGCCGGAACTTCTTGAGGTCGCTCGGGTCCGACTTGGGTTTCTTCAGGAGGGCGTTGATCTCGGCGTGCTTCCAGCTCTCAGGGAAAGTGGCGGTTTCGAAGGAGAGGTGGATGATGTTGCGCAGGTGGGGTGCGATGAGGCTGTTGGCTTTGTTGGCGATGTGGTGGGGGAGAGGGTCCGAACGGGCGCCTGAGTGGATGGTGCTCATGGTCTCGATAATGTCTTCGATGCTCACGTTGGTCCATGTGGTCAGAGGGTCGTGGTCGGTGGGGTTGGGTGTGCTTGTCGTGGTGGGGTGCGTTAGGTTGATCTGAGTGTTGAAGCTGTTGTGGATGTCGGGTGTCGCACAGAGCTTGCGACGGCGGGATGTCGTTTCGTGCAGGAGCTGGGATTGGAGAATTCTTTCACGAGGTTGAAGCGCTCTTTGCTGTTGTGGGCGTTGTTTTCAAGGCGGTCTGTGAATGGTTGTTCTTATGAGCTGGTGATGGTTGCGGATGGCACCATCTCAGTGGCTTATGCCAGACCATTTCATTGAGGGAGCAACAAGCCCGTTGTCCACCTTCAGCGAGCTCAAGGACACCATCACCACGGCTTCCCACTTGTACATGTGGATTGCTCACCACACCAACTACTTCAAGGTCACCAAGGAAATGGAAGACGAGACTAAACGTGGCCTCCTGATACACTTTGCGGGGGAGGAGATGATGATGACTCAAGGAGTGCTTTGACCCCCTGACTTCAAACATTTCAAATTAAAAGAAGCCCGCCAATGAGAGTGAGGATCTATTGATCTATTTATTCTCCCCTTCAAGAGCTGGCCAGATGACTCACAGAAAGAAGTGCGCACTCAGAGCATACAAAGCTGCCCGTTGGCCACACTCAGGGGCATATTATCAACAAGTAGAGATATTTATCGCTAACTAAGCTTAGCGACATTTTTTCTATCGCTATTAGCAACGTATATCTCAAACGCGATAAAATTTCCGGCGTTAGCGGCGAAATACGTGAATATTGCTGGTAATCCAACGATATTCACGCATTATCGCCAATGGGGACTTAGCCAGACTATCCACCTCCCATTGGATATAATGGCTAAGAACTGGTCTGAGCAGGCGTTAGTTTTCAGCGATATTCGCGCTTAGCGCAATTTTTTTTATCGCTACGCCTGCCTTGCTAATAGGTGATAGCGACATTAGCGACTGCTTTCAGGGTACGCCCACTCTGCATGTCATTAGCGATAAATATCGCTGACATGCAAAGCGGGCCCCAAACCTCTCCGAAAAGCTAAAGCGGCGATAAGTTCATATCGCCAGCCTTAATAATATGCCCCCCAGTCCCCACATCCTTCTCCAGCCCAATATGCTCCTCAACGAAATCCCATTCCCACAAATTACCCAATTAAGTGGAGCAGATAGAACTTGTCTTCCAGAAGCTCTCGGCTATGCCAGAGCCCACCTCTCGGACCATCAAGATGGAAACAGCAGGGGCCATCTGGAAAGGGCTTTCTCGCCCGCCCATCTAGGGTTAACTTTCAACCAAGGAAGGGAACCCATGAAAGATCAGTGTAGATACTGGGGAATCTCTCGCTACCCTCTGCTTGAGTCACTGGCCAGGGGCAAAACCTGCTCTGCGTGCCTTCGCTCCAACTACTTTGCCAAGATCTGCTGCAGTAGATGCAAATAACCCACACCTCGAGACTGTGGCATACCTCAACACCAAGGAGTGAGAGCAGTCACACAACTCCAACCACCCACTCCGAAACTTGCACTACCTATACCCAGCTCACGATAAGGAGGAGCAGGATGATGACATCTTCCTCATATCCCTAATGCCAGGACAACTGACATGACATCTCCGCCTCACTTGTCAAGACACCATTGATTCCAGACCAACCACATCATTATCGAAAAAGGTGCCTCAGTAAATGTCACCAGCCACGGCAATTCCACACAGTGGATCCACAACCTGACCTATGCCAGTGTAAATATTTGCGTATGGGAGCATGATCCCCATCCCTTTGACAGGAGGAATTTCTTTGTGACCAATGTGGACTGTAAAACGCTTCCCAGCTGCTACTTTGCCAAAAGACTACAGCCTATCCAATTCACCATGTCCCTTGGAGAGCCCATCAGTTCTGCTGATCGCCTACTCCCTGACTTCCCTCACCTGCTCACCAGCTTGGGCCACCTGAAGGGCCCCAGATCTGGTTTGACATCAACCCCTCAGTCTGTCCTGTGGCACTCGGACACCGCAGAGTCCCGTTTCATCTCCATCCAGCGGTGGCGGCAGAACTACAAAAACTAGAAGACGCAGGAGTTATTGAGAGAGTCTCCAGCCCGATCCCATAGTTGACCACCAACAAACCCAAGCAGCCAGGCTGCACCTGTATCTGGTATACCATTGGGCCTCCCCAATAAAGCAATTAAAAGAGAATGTCCCATCTCCCCCACAATCAATGACCTCATTGTCTACATCAATAGCTCAATTTGGTTCTCAAACTAGATCGGAACTCTGGCCACCACCAACTCGAACTCCATGAGGACAGCAGGTACATTATGACCTTCTCCACTCATGTTGGCCTCCGCCGCTACCAACGGCTCAATATCATTGGCAGCGAGAGTCTTCCAAAATACCATCCGGGAAGTCCTGATAGGCCTCGGGGGAGTAATCAGCGCAAGCGATGGCATCCTCATCCGCGCACCCACCCTTGACAGCCATTGTTAGCACCTTCATTCCTCTCTCAAGAGGATCGAGATCCCTGGCATCACCCTCAACGGAGCAAAATGCCAATTCTTCCAGCCATCCTCTTCCTGGCAACATAATGTGGGAGGCTTATCCCCACTTTGGCAACTCTGGAAGGCACCAAAGTTTCAACTTTTTGGGTGTGGGGTCCAGTTGAAGATGACATATTCCAAGCCATAAAAAACGTGCTCCTCTAAGACACAGTCATGGCCTACTTCGACCCCGGAAAAGAATCAGAGTGGTGGTTGATGCCAGCCCCATTGGTCTAGAAGCTGCCTTGATGCACCATGCAGGAAATGATCACTGAGCTCCTGTTGCATATGCCAGCAAAACTCTCACTGATAGGGAAAAGTGCTTTACGAACATCAAAAAGGAAACTCTCGCCATCAAATGGAGCTGTTACCATTTCCAGTAATACCTGTATGGGGATGTATGACGGTACAACGCGTACCGTTACAACTCGTCCCTTTACAACGCAGTTTTAAACAACGCAAGTCGTTACAACGACTTGCGTTGGGGGGACACTGATAGTGAATAGTTTAATTTACTATTCCATCACCAGTCCCCGTGGATAGTAGGGAAGGTGTTGGATAGTAAATTAAACTATCACCTATCCAAGAGCGCCCTCCAGCGAAAGTCGTAATGACTTTCGTTGTTAAAGCTGCGTCGTAACGGTACGGCGTTGTACCAGTTACATTGTAAAGGATGTTTCCCCCTATATGGCTGGCTTCTCCCGAGATATCAGAGACCATAGGTCACTGATACCGATTTTTCAGGCACTGTGCCGCACCCTCCGCCCCGAATCGAGAAGTGGACTTTGCAGCTCCAGAAGTACCACCTGACGGTGGGGTATAGACCAGGCTATTACAATCCCACTGACAACATCTCCAGACACCCACATCAGATAGAAAGTAGCCCATCCAGCCCCTTGTTCGTAGCAGAATAATATGTCCACTGGTTGACAGAGCTCGCATGGCCCCAGAGCATCACCCTCCAGGATATCACTGACCCTGCTGCATCAGATTCAGGTATACAAAGAGCGTGGGATTTGCTACCTCCCGAAAGTGGCGGGATTTAGGGGTATATTATCAACAACTAGCGATAATTATCGCTAAATAAGCTTAGCAACCTTTTTTTTTCGCTGCGCATTGCCGGATTTTATCGCAGACATAACGTGCTATTAGCAACATTCTCTAAAGCGATACAATTTCCGGCGATAGCGGCGAAATGCGTGAATTTTGCTGGAAATCCAGACATATTCAGGCATTCTCGCTAATAGGGACTTAGGGGCAGATTTATGTTAACTGCGATTCGAATTTCAATCGAAGCCCAGGTTAGATGTTCACACATCTAACCTGGGCATCGATTGAAATTCGAATTGCATATTATCAAGGCCATTATCGCCGCTCTATCGGCAGTTTCCTGCCGGTAAAGCGGCGATAAACTACCGCAGCTTCCTTGATAATATGGCCCATTGTTCTTTACAATGCCAATAGCTTAAACTTGCGTAACTGTGAGACCTATTGCATTGCAAATGCTTGTTCTATTAAGGCCTTTGGTCTGCTACTTCTCTGGTATTGTAAGGGTCTTTGGTTCTGTGCTTTTGTTTACTTCAGTTCTTCATGTGAAAGTCAGTGCCGTTTTGCATCCCCAAAAAGGCTGTTCATATTTTGTCAACTGCACTGCTTGCTGCAGAACAAAATGGAGCAAAATACAAACACAGATTAACACCATGGCTCAGTGAGTTTACACTGGATAGTGTAACCTTAACTCGTGCCATAACCACGCACTGCTAACTACCGTACATATCACATCACTCATGACATGTTCTGTGGGTTCATTGATAACATCACTGCAGCATCTGAAATGACATCATTGATGACAACACTGTGAGACCAATGAGACCCATGTAAATTGAAGCGCTACTCGGCCTCATCATGGATTCGAAGCACTCGATAATTGATACAGAGTAGCTACTCACTCCACCTGACAGAAAAACTCATGTGGGCTTCGCAAGGAATATGAAAGCGGTACACAAATAGCAATACAGTTCAATAGGTGTATGTTTTTGTTCAACACATACATCTATCATAGATTTGTACTATGCATTAATGTTTCCCGGCATGCATGTTTTTAATTCAGTTAAGCCACGGGGAAACACTGCCATCTAGTGGTACTTGAAGAACATGATTCATTTAATTTAATGCATTGCAGACCTGAGCAAAGTGAAATTTGCTACTAGCTTTGTGTTTCAGGGTCGTACTCAGGGCTTTAAGTGGGATGAAAAAACTGGGGTGTCTCTTAAAGGAGCGTGGTCAATGTACTTAAGGGCGTGGCTTAAAAACATGTACGCTAAAAATCTGTGCTTAGCATAGTGTGCTGCCCGACTTGTATTTTGCTGTTTCTGTCACTGCATCCAGATATATGAAAAAAACAAGTAACAACATGCCTGCAACAAGTCAGAACTATTGGCTTTGTCAATGGTTGTTCGCTGCATAAGATAAATAAGCAACAACTAAGGCTTGTATATAATATTAAAAAGCTTCCACTGAAAGCCCTGGTGCCACCACGACAATGTTGCTGCTCCTGAGTTTCAAAAAGAGAAGGGAAATCCAGAGAGAAAATTACCCTCTTTAAAGGATTTCTCTACCCCTAGAATGCTCAAATGGCATGACGTCATGCCGTACCTGCTTCACTGGTGAGAAGTGAGCAGTGAGAGCAGCGCACATCGATGTGCCTGCTGTCACTGCAGTCCGAAAAAAAACGGACCGCCTGTGCCACACCTGAAACAGAGCCCGATAGAGACCCGTTTCGAGGCCCCCTTTAAAAAACTGCCGGTGCTCAGCACCCGTGAGACCCGGCCCACTTAAAGCCCTGGTCGTGCTGCCTATCACCCTGAAAGCTGCAGACCATGCAGATACCCCAGTACACTCCAGTACTCTGGGTCCATGTACTCTGTTGTGTGTGCAATCTGATGACACCACACTTTACACAGACCTGGGGTCTCTTTACTGAGTGTTCACCGTGGTGGCTGCATTTTCTCAAAGGACAATGGGGGCATCAGACTGCACATATATTTGGGATCTTCTGTGTCATGGGAACTTTGATAATGGGATTAACAGGAGGTGTACTCGCTATACTGGGAAAAATGGACTGTCTTTGATAACATAGTTCTAATATACAATGTATAAGTGAACGCACAGTTTATAGTATAGCCATATAACCTGCTGCTGAGGGATATACTGGTTGGTAAAGGTCCGAGCAGCAGGCAGGGGCCTATAATGAGGGAGAGGGCCTTTAACAACAGGAATAGCCCAAACAGAAGGCTATAAGGCTATTAGAACATTCCACCCTCTCAGCATCCTGTGATTCGGGGCAGTTCACGTAATCTCCCCATGCATAAAAAAATGAATGTGTCCTTGTGCAACACAACTGTTGCTCATGTAGAGTGCTCCAAATTATTCTCGTTAAGTTTGTTCTATATAAAACTGCAAAAACAATAGAGGTCTGCTACATTAGTTAACGCTTCTCCCTTAGCTTAAGTAATATCATCCTTCAGTCATTTCTAGGCTGATGACACTAAGGGGGATATGTATGTACTAGGGAGTGGAGGGGAGAGGCGTTAGCCTTCCTGGCTTAACGCCTCTCTTCTCCACTTCTGAAACGCAAGGCTGCACCCTATTTACAAGAATGTGGTGCAGCCTTGCGTTTCCCCCTGCAATGACCCTAAGTTTAGCAACTTAGCGCCAACACAGGCACCTTTGCACCAGAGTGCCAGGGTGTCTGTGTGCAGGGGAGGATTGGTTATGTGTAGGAAGGTGTCCCTTCCTGCACATAAACAATTCTAGAAATGCCATTCTGTCACTTTCATGCATGTTGCTTCATGCAGCACACACAGAAGTGAGAAAATGGCATTTTAACCCCTTCCATGCTGATGACGGCCCCCAGCCGTCATGCACTACGGGGCTCGCATGCTGTTGACGGCTGGGGGCCGTCATAACCCCGCCCTTTTGCGATTCTGCCGCACAGGCGCAGAATCGCGGCTGCATGGAAGGGGTTAAAAGAAAGTTTGGTTATGTACATGAAGGGACACCTTCCTGTAAATAAACAAACAATGGCATTTTGCTTTTTCCATGTGTGCTGCACAAGGCATCACACCTGGAAAAAGTAAAAACTAGGAGAAATAATGCATTTCTCCTTGTTTTTCGAACTTAAGCCCAGTTTTTACCTGGTCTTAATTTTGGCGCTGCCTCCTATGTACTCCACCATTGTACATAGGGGGCAGTGTCAAAATGAATGGGGGGTTGTGGTGGAACGCCCACCGCAACACCCACTACTCACCCCTTTTACGCTAACCATAGTGTGAAAGGGGGCCTTATAGAAAAGGGAGCGTTAGGCCACGTTAAGTGCCTTGTACCTAAGGTGCAGCCCCTATCGCCACCACAATGTCACTATAGGTGATGTTGTGGTGGTGATAGAGGCTTGCATATATGCCCCTAAGTTCTTCTTTTACTTTTCTTCACTTTATCTTTCCCATATTAATTCTGTTTCAAGCTGTCTTTCAACTATGCAGCCCAGGATGACCTCTCAAGGCCTCCATCTGAACCCATCTAGAACAGAGATTCCTTTTTTTACCTGCTCCTTCCCTATGCCTCTGCTCTTCACCCTCCGTCTATATCCTTTCATCATTATCTCTCCCTCTGTCCACCTCGGATCACCTCCCTGGTACTAGTTTTCATTCTCTTCTCTTATTTTTCAAGCACATCTACTCTGCTGCCTCTTCTAGATAATTCCAACTGCACACGCTCTACAAAATTCAGTCTTCTCTTTCTTTTAAAATGACTAAAAGTTCACCTGTACACTAATCCTGGCCCATCTCGACCACTACATCTATATTGTTGCACTGCTGGGTCGAATAGCGGTGGTAGCGGCTGCAACAACTCCCTACAGAAAACGTGTCACTGGACATTCATTACTAAAAGGATTTTGCTGATGATTAATGGGCATATTTATCATAGGGTTTTGTCACTTTTGCACCATGCAATGGGGCGCATTGCGATCCAACCATTAAGTTTGATTTATCAGGCCTCGCAAGGCTACTTTGGATGGCCCTGAGTGGCTTGATAAATCAAGAGTAACGTAACGCAGAGCAAATCACTGCCTTGCGTTACTCTGCCTTGGGAAGGTGTTCTATGGGTGGAGCGTGGGTGTTCCCACCCATCCATCCATAGATTCAGAAGCATTCAATGATTTATCAATAGAAACACACAGAAAGAGAAAAATGCCCTTCCTGCACAAAAACAATCCTGCTTATAATGCATGCACCCTTTCACCATGGTGCAAGGGTACCTGCGTTGGTGCTAGGCAATACATTGTGTTCCAGCTATGGGAAAAGACAGGAATATGCCGTATTATGTTAAATATGGCACATTCCTGACCTTTCCGTCACCAAGATTGCATGATTTTTTGTTAAGTATGCCCCTTACTATACAAGTTGTCAGCCATTATCTATCCCTAAAGAAGTCCCTTGTTCCGAGGAAACGTGTTGGCTGGGCTGATATGATGTTTGTTATATCAAAAAGAATGATGAATAAACATTGGTGATACCTGTTACAACTAACCGTATTCAAGGTTATTTGATGGACGGAATATCAGTGTGAAGCTACTACAATACCACAGACATTTGGGACACTAACATTTCCAGTTATGATAGTGGAATTAAAGATAACACAATGTTGTTGAGTGCTTCCCTTTGTTGTATGTTAATGAATTGGTGTTATTAAGGAGTTTTTCTGGCAGCTGAACCTCGGCGTTTAAGCACCTAAGTTGATTTTATATGTTAGCGAGTACTAGTGTAGTGGGGTTTAGCCTTTACAGCTGTAATTCTTTCAATTGTTCTTGGGGTTGCCTTAAAATGCTGCCATGGTCTGGCTCCCACATCTATGCTCTGCTATTTCTGGGTTGCCTTTTTAGGGGCATATCATCAAGCCCCCGCGATAATTATCGATAATCGCACTTATCGCGAGCATAATTATTGCCAGCTATCGATGGATTATATCGCAGAGATAGCACGTTATCTTCAACGCTTATCTCAAATGCAATATCCAATCCATCGATAGCGGCAAAATGTGCGATTATCGCTGGAAATCCAGTGATAATCGCACAGCGATAGGCGATTCCTTGAGGATAGGACAGGGTGGACTTAGCCATACAATCCACCTCCCATAGGATATTATAGCTAAGTCAGATTGTAAGCAGGCGTAAAGATTCCCGCGATAAGCGTGGTTAGCGCTACTTTTAAAATCGCTACGTGGGTTTGCGACACGATTGATGATAGGAGATAGTTGTGTTAGCGAAATTTTCAGGTCATTTCAGTAAAATACGCCCACTTTGCATATGATTAGCGTTACAAGGCTGGGCGTTATGAAAACAGGCGCAGAGGCATAGGAACACGCGCTAGCGTGTCTTTGCTGATAGTGCATAAAATTATCGCCGCTTTTCGCCCGAAAATGGACGCTAAAGCGGCGATAATTTTATCGCGGGCCTTGATGATATGCCACTTAGTTTCTTCTTGCTGCACTCCCTTTTACCCCTATGCACAGCAGCTCTCTCTCGCACCACACATGCTCCGCGCCCTCTCTTCACTCTTTCCACTCTATCTTAAAAAAACGTGTTCATATTATCAAGCTTTGGACACTGTCTTGTACTGTCTATGGTGATGACTATGGTGAATTAGTTTGAGGAAATGATTTGGCAAAAGCGTTGTATAAACACAAAAAAAAATTATGATTTAGGAACAATGCATGATATTTTGCATGAAATGATAAATTGATGACCTTAGTTTCAAATAGACAAAAATCAGCTTCGATGGTGTGGGTTCCAAGTTCCAACACCATCAAATAAGTGTCTTAGGATATGCCATCCGCACATTCTTAGCATTGTTTTAGCAATAATGCACAGTTTGACTCCCTTTTGCAAAAAATGTTTTTGAGTCGTGATATCGCCCAACACCCCTTGTAGGCTCTCCGGCAGACAGCTTCTAGGTATCTGGGTATCTGTTGTTAGAGACCAATTGTAGACAATATCAATACTTACAGTGGGCTTTGAGCCAGCTCATCCCTTACCATTGGTTAATGCTGTAACCTAGGAAACCTATATAACCCGTTGGAGAAGGGAAATACTGTCAATAGAGCTGCTCCAGCAAGAGGCAACAAGGGTCGACACTCCCACCACAGTTAGTTACATGACTCTTCCATGTGACTCCAGGTAAGTTGTCCTTTTGGTAGAGAAAGCCAGCACACACAACAACAATGGATGTCAACCAGAGGCTATCCCTGGCTGTCTTTTAACCCCTCGTGCGATGGTCTTTCTACCCTGGTCTCAGGAGTCATGAAAGCAGCAGTAGGAACAGAAAGGAAACAAAGGTATCTCTGTAGGTTCCATCTTGCCCTTACCATAATCCCTCAGCAGCCAATAGGAGGCTACTGAGACGCTAAGGGTGGGGCAAGGCGTCAAACCTGTGATGTTATTGGGGAGCGAAAAACATGCTGGGCCCGATTCACAGAACTAACTTAAGACAAAATCCTAAACTTACTACTTTTGGTATTCACAGAAGTTAGGATTTTGTCTTAAGTTAGTTCTGTGAATCAGGCCCGTTGTATTCCTTTGGCTACTATTGATGAATCGACAATCTAAAGGCAGCCCCTCAAGAAGGGATTTGGAAAAGAGTATTTATGTGCTGCCTGCAGCATGAAATAAAGGAAAGAGGGGAGTCTCAAATAATAAGTAAGTGAAGAGTTTCATTCTACAAAAGGGTATTTGGAAATGAAGGCAATTTTTAATGTTTTCAGAATAGGAAGACAAAGGTTGTAGTAGTGTCAGAGGATTAGGTACGAGGAACTTCGAGCGAAAATTCTGTGATAAAATTATAATCTTGCATAATTTCGGACAATTTTGCATTGCACTTGTTACTTGAAATTCCTAAAATGAGACCATTATGCCACGTCACATATTTACGCACCATTCTCTGAGAAAGTGAGCCTATGGGAACAACTAGAATGACCAAAATGCGGGAAACAGCGTTTACAACGCAACTTTTACAACGCAGTACCTTTACCACGCAACTTTTACAACGCAAGTCGTTACAACGACTTGCGCTGGGGGCGCTCTAGGATAGGGAATAGTTAATTTACTATCCAAAACCTTCCCTACTATCCACGGGGACTGGAGTTGGAATAGTAAATTAAACTATTCACTATCCAGCACCCCCCAACGCAAGTCGTTGTAACAAATTGCGCTGTAAAAATTGCATGGTAAAGGCATGCGTTGTAAAAGCATGCGTGGTACTGACATACATCCCCAAAATGCGAGCGGCTGCCTCTGCGGTCCTTGTGTTCAATGTGCTTCTTTCAGTGCTTAATGTTTTCTCATGTATATAATGGACACAAGGAAGACTTTGCACTAAAATATACCACCAGAGGCCAGTTTTATATTTAACTTAATTTTCAGAAACTTCTCATAATTAGACAAAAGCAAATTCCACTCACCACCAAGGACATACATTTTGCTTTCAATAATTGCCCCCGATAAAGGGGCTCAAAATACATAATACACGGAACCCTAAAAGGCCAGAGAGCTTCAGCTGTGAGACGTTGGGTGATTCAAGAGGTCGGTTTGATTGCCTGCGCGTGCTTCAGTGGTCGCCTACAGCACTCACCCTGGTGATTGCCCAAAGCAGGGACTTGTTAACCTTGGATTGGCCCTGGAGTGTCTGGGGCTTTCAATGGCTCCCAATGGCATGGAAAACTACAACCAGTTCAACACTGAAAACAAATGATGTAAATGGAGAACAGACAATCTGGCTTGCATTCCATTCCATTGCTTTAAGTTGTCTGTGCCTTTACAGTAGCTGATCGGCTATATTTGCCCAAGCCACCTGGAAGAGACTTCAAAGTATGACCTATGCAAGAGTCATATGATGCATAGAAAAACATGCAGAAACACAACATTTTGAAAAATGAAAATACCCTTAGGGAATGCAGGATGAAGTAAAATAGGTGAAATGTAAATAGAGGCTGCATCGCTGACATGGATTACCTTACTTTTTTTTTTATAGTTATTGTTGAGAAATGTGTTAGTGTTTTGGTCACTAAACTTAAGGACATGAATTCTGAGCCCAATAGGGACCTGGTTCAAGGTTAATTTCAAATACAGTCAGCTTTGAGAGCCAGTAGGTGCTCCAAGAGCTAAAGCCCTGGGCCTGATGCCCATCTACCCAGCTCAAAGACTGACCATGGATCCTATCCTGGCCCTTGGGAGAATACTTTCAAGGCCATTCATCTCAGGGGCACACATGGAGTAAGACCAGAAAGGACAAACTGTAATGATGTAGTATGTGCCTAAAAGAGGACCCCCTATATCACAGTACGACACAGCTCATCAGCTCATCAGCTCATCAGCCGACAACCCTGAGGTCCGGCAGCGATTCAGGATAGAACTTGTATTACAATGCACAACTGAGTTCCAGGATGAGACAGAGGTTCCATTTTATATTATTTAAGAAAGGATCAGGTGCCATACATTCAAACAGAAGAATACGGGGGACGGGGCAAGAGACAGGATATACATGTAAGAACCACTATAATTGAACATTGGCGCCAAACATATGAATCGGTGCAAACAACAATACAATATACATTCAATGTTGAGCGCCAGTTCTCAGGGCCTGCCCACCCGGGAATCAGGATATCATAAAAAAGCATAAACACTAAATACAAGTACACGTTAAGAATCTGAATGATTCGCAAGCTATACTGATCCTTTAAGGAAGAGAAAGGGAAGGAAAGAAAAAGGCCATAGAAATAAAAAAAGGCAACAAAAAAAAAAAAATCCCAACCCCCCACCCTGCACCCCTGCAAATGGCTACAGCCTAACCCCACTAGCAACGTGCCTGTCGCCCCTAATAACTAAAACCCTAAAAGTAGGAAAAAGAATGGAGGAGGGCTTATTCGTTTGGGCTCCCAGCCCCTTTAGTCCCCCCGCCAGAAACAGACACCCCCTATCACTAAAAGACCAACGTATGACAACACTTATAGAAAAAAATTAGGGGGCACCGTAATACATCGCCTAGCCTTTTAGATCAAACAGTTACAGGTCGAACACCCGTAAAAGCCACTCCAACCTGTCCCGACCTAGTTGATCTTAGCCTTGGCCCTTCCGAACCAGCACACGAACCCCCCCCCAGCGAGACACAAAGGCACACAAAGGAGTAATAGAGGAGAAGGAAGTCATCAAGAATCAATCTATGGCGACTCGTAGGCGGCGAGTCCACAAGAACTTCAGACGTAGGAGAACTCTCCCTCCTAGATGGACAGTCCCAATATATCTTGCCCAGGAGTCGTAAAGTCACCAAGAAGGGAGAAGACAACCACAAATTGAATGGAAAGTCAAGAACAAAAGTCTCCGGGAGGGTAACGCCGTTCAATACCTCCAAAGTCGATGATGGTGGAAGGTTCGGCAATACACTGACGACCTCGGGAACACCTTCCTCCAGGGCACCATCCGATGGTTTCAATACTTGCTTCCTCACGGGGTTCTCGGACGAAGTCAACATGGCCACGGTGTGAATGGCTGCAGATTGCTGTTTCAACAGTAAGGCTGGGTCCGGTTCCACCAGGATCATCTCAGATAGGCGCATGTCCAATTTGCATAATAAGACATCCACATATGAATGAAACGGCCTAATTTCTGCCAATATTGACCTCAGCGATGGCTCAAGCACCATTCGATCCATAATCTCACGCCCGACACCAATCACAATCACCTCCCCGGGTGAATCTGGCATCCTCAGGGGGGGACAAACAGGATCACGAACGTTCAAATGCGGAGGGTGAACAGTCTCTATTCGCAGCCACGGTCAACAGGATCACGAACGTTCAGATGCGGAGGGTGACAAGTCTTTATACGCAGCCACGGTCAACCCGGTTAAGGCCGCAGGCCAGAGACCCCGACCCCCGGAACCCCGGCAGGCCCAATACCGGGTCTGCGGGACGGGGACACCCACCCGCAGCCAACAGCAAGTAGAGTCACTCCTCCATCGATGCTGAGCAATTGAAACGATCGCCACCAAATTTGGGCTTAAACAAAGCCTCCACTCCGATTGACCGGACCCAGCCTGGGTCTCCCGGCCGATGTTGTTGCACTGCAGCCCAACTGTGAAAGTACTCGAGGCCCCGGCTTCACCGCTGGAGTAGGCCACAATCTTCAACTCGATGGAACTTCGTCAAACCAGCCGATAAATTTCCCGGATTTCACCATCGGAGTGCGGAACAGTTCATGCACACAGAGGCTAGGCGTAAAATCAGGATAATGTACAGGATATTATGGCAGGATACGGAGGTCGGCGGAGCCGGGAGCCTAAGCAGCCATCTTGTTTGCTGACGTAGCTCCTCCGGGACCATACATTTCTGTCTCTGAGCAAAGCTGCTCTGTCATATACCTCTTTTACTTGCAGGGGTGGGGTGTATTTGCTATTTATTTTATTTTTATTTTTATTTCTTCTATAGCGCTGGAATCAATCCCGTAAGGGTATCTCCGCGCTGAGCCAGCTATAGAGTTCTCAGTCAGTGCATCTAGGGGAATTAAGTGGACAGGAATGCTTCTTGATAAAGAAGGGTTTTTAATGTTTTCCTAAAAGATAAGTAGTTAGTAGTAGATCTAACATCAGGTGGCAAATTGTTCCATAAGGCAGGTCCAACCGAGGAGAAGGCACGGTCTCCTTGTCTGGATTTCTTTGTGGCCGGAGGTTTTAAAAGGGCTTGGTTGCTTGAGCGAAGGGACCTGCTCGGCTGATATAGCATCAGAGATTGAGACAGGTATTTAGGACCTACTCCATAGATGCACCTATGGACCGTGCAGCAGATCTTAAAATCAATGCGCTGTCGTATAGGGAGCCAATGTAGTTATCTCCTTTCCATTTTAGTATTGCTAGTCTGACTCTCACCCACTCCCCTCTCTCCAGGGCTGTTTCCGTCACATTCCTCCTGCGATTGTAATGTTCCGTATAAATCCTCTGGGCCTTCTCAAGATTGTGCTGCACCACCGCCGGAGACCACTTGCTGGTTACAGTCTATTCTTTCCACGCTACGTTCTCCTTAGTGAAGGGGTGTCGTCCCCTCAGAATCTGGAATGGGCTGTACCCCGTGCTCATGGGTGTGATGTGATAGGCCCACAGCATGCTCTGGGCTTCCTTTTCCCAATCTTTGCCCATTGTGATGGAATCTTGTATGGAGCCCATTATAACTCTGTTAAATCTCTCCACTTGGCCATTGCTGGCGGGGTGATATATGGAGGTATGCTTGATCTTGATGCCATTCCTCTCAGCAAGCTTGACCCATTTGTCCGAAGTGAACTGTGGCCCATTATCACTGAGAATGGATCTGGGAATGCCTTCTCTTAGGAAAACGGATGTGAGAAATCGGAGTACAGTATCCGTAGCGCGCAAGAACTAGAACGCAAACACTACATATCTCCCCTTTTTATACCAACAGAAAACTTACAGTCTGGGGCTCTCAGGAAGCTCTCAGTTTCCCTCAAGTTCAAAGACTCGGAACCGGGTGGGCCTTACCACCACTCTGCCTGCCTTGGTGCACCTTACCGGGGTGGATGGTTTCCCCTGACGGTTGTTCTCTGCAGGGCTCACCACTCTATCCTCTGGGGTGCCTGTTCTTTCTCTTCCCCGTTTCACACTCTCCTCTCCCGGCTGTTCCACTGCTACTGGGCTCTCTTTGTCTTCACTCTCGTCATAGTTATCACTGGATCCTGGGATCTCTACTTCCCCAGCAGATGTTTCCTCGACCCCCCTTGACTCGCACTCTTGTCGTGTTTTCACATTGTCTTCATGGGACCATTGCAGAATTTTATTGCACTTTGACATGCGGTCTTGGGACCATACATTTCTGTCGCTGAGCAAAGCTGCTCTGTCATATACCTCTTTTACTTGCAGGGGTGGGGTGTATTTGCTATCTCCTTTCCTTTTTAGTATTGCTAGTTTGACTCTCACCACTCCCCTCTCTCCAGGGCTGTTTCCGTCACATTCCTCCTGCGATTGTAATGTTCCGTATAAATCCTCTGGGCCTTCTCAAGATTGTGCTGCACCACCGCCGGAGACCACTTGCTGGTTACAGTCTATTCTTTCCACGCTACGTTGTTCTTAGTGAAGGGGTGTCGTCCCCTCAGAATCTGGAATGGGCTGTACCCCGTGCTCATGGGTCTGATGCGATAGGCCCACAGCATGCTTTGGACTTCCTTTTCCCAATCTTTGCCCATCGTGATGGCAGCTTGTATGGAGCCCATTATAACTCTGTTAAATCTCTCCACTTGGCCGTTGCTGGCGGGGTGATATATGGAGGTATGCTTGATCTTGATGCCATTCCTCTCAGCAAACTTGACCCATTTGTCCGAAGTGAACTGTGGCCCATTATCACTGAGAATGGATCTGGGAATGCCTTCTCTTAGGAAAACGGATGTGAGAAATCGGAGTACAGTATCCGTGTCCATTTCCTCTTGAATGTGTACTTCGGGCCACTTAGAGTACCAATCCACCAGAACGCACAAGTATTTGGGTGGGCCTTGTGTAGGACCTGACTATGGTTACCCCAGATTTTTTGCCTTGTGTTTAGCTGGTTTTCGACTTAGTTGGTCTGGGACCCTGCTAATCAGGGCCCCAGGCTATCTGCTCTCTCCTTAAAATGGACTCCATGTACTTTAGGTACAACACCAATTTGGTTCTGGACACCTTATCAGCCCCTGTACAGTGCACTATAGGTGCCCAGGGCATAGGTGCATCCAAGGCCTACCAGGGGCTGCAGCATATCTTTTGCCACCCCTGGCTGGCCATTCAAATCAACACAACTGGCTGATCACTCAGCTGGGGCAAGGTGGTGTAATCACCCCTTGCTTAGATATAGTATACATGTATCTAAACCTATATCTGGACACATAGGGCCCGATTCACAGAATGAACTTAAGACTCATTCCTAAACTTACTACTATTTTGGTATTCACAGAATGCACTTACTACTTTTGGTATTCACAGAATGAACTTACTACTTTTGGTATTCACAGAAGTTAGGATTTTGTCTTAAGTTTGTCTTAAGTTTGTCTTTAGTCAGTCTTAAGTCTGTCTTAAGTTTGTCTTAAGACAAACTTAAGACAAAATCCTAACTTCTGTGAATACCAAAAGTAGTAAGTTTATTCTGTGAATGCCAAAAGTAGTAAGTGCATTCTGTGAATACCAAAATCGTAGTACGTTTAGGATTGCGTCTTAAGTTCATTCTGTGAATCGGGCTCATAGATACCTATCAGTCACTAATATGGCAGGCCTTAACAATCCTGGAGGCAGAGTGCTTGGTTTTATGTGAGATGGAGCTCTAGCATGAGCTGAGCCTGTCTGCAGTGTTCGGAACCATTTCCTTACTGCTGTTCCAGGATATTGCCATATCATATACTCTTAAGTGCATTATAATCCTCGCGGTTATTGCTAACTTTGGTTTGGCTTTATCAAAACATGTCGTTAAGGTGTCATAAGCTTTGGAATAATACCCCCTCGCCAGTTCTGGTGACAGGGGTAGCATTCCACCCTTCTAGAGGGAGAAGACATGTTACTTTACTTAAAACGCGGTTAATCCTAACCAGAGCCTCAGCATCACAAAATGGATGCTGCTGCCACAGACACAAGTCTGACCTCCTACTGCTGACCGAAACTTGGCAGGGGAGGCCTGGACAATAGGTTTCCTGTCACAGGGAGGTGCTACACCTCCCCAGACAGGAGCTAGTGGATTGGGGCAGGGTGGGCTGAATGAAACTAGACACTGCCTGGGGCACACAAGGTGTCCCATGCAAAATCCAGTCAAACCAGTTCTGGGGCACTCCAGCCCCAGCTCTGGCACGAAACTGGACAAAGGGAAAGGGGTGTAACTACCCCCTTCCTGGGTCCCACCCATAGGAGGGACCTAGCAGGTAATCCAGCCCCCAGATTTGGAATAAAGGTGGGAGCAGTGCCAATGCACATCAGATTATCCTGACTGAAACTTATGAAACGAAACTCTGGACCCTTCGACATCCTACTCGACGTAGAAGACTGAAGAATCTCCCTTGTGGTCAAGGAGTGACCACCCTGTGCAAACAGGTACCATCCAGCGCCTCACCGTTTGCTTTGTTGCAGTTCCCGCCGGAACTCGAGCAACAGAGATCGACAAGACCCAGCTTTCCTGCTTTTCAACAGCCCGATCCACAGTCACAGCGAATCTGAGACCGTGGAGGCGAGCTGAAGCGTGAGGCCGGCTATCTTGGAAAAACTACAAAGTGCTGACCGTGCAGCTCCCGAGGCCTCCTCGATGCTGTGCATTGGGGTTTGAAAAGCCCCGGCCCTGAGCAGCTTTTGCACCGAAGCTCTCCCCTCCACACTCACCGAGTGCTGTGTGGGGCCCTTTTGCATTTTTATGCTCCAGAGTCCACTTGGCAGCGGAGACAAGCTTCACGACAACCACCTGATTGCGCCCGACATCGCCTGGTTCCTTCCTGGCTCCTTCCTGGCTCCTTCCTGGTCACTGGCTAGTGACCCAGACTCTGTCCCCTCTGTTTTCAGGTACTCTACATCTTCGATCCACCCTTGGATCCACCCAGACTCTTCTCTCCTGGCAGCCTGCAGCATCTTCATCTCCAGGCTCCATAGATCTACACGACGAAACCCGACACACTTTGGCACCGATCCACCCGCTTCCTGTGGGTGAGGTAACTCATGAACGCCGGTGCTCCTGTAGTGGTTTACACCTCTAGTGTCTATGTCTAAAGTTTTGTACTTCTAGTCCAGTCGGAAGACTCCTCAAACTGTAACTTGATATCTTTTACGCACCATTGACTTTGCATTGGTGCATGCGTGTGCTTTTAGCGCTGCACCCGAATCCCGCGGGCTACTCCCGTCCTAACTGCTGTTAGTCCAGTGTAGTCCCAGCAATTCCCAAGGCCCTAGTCCTTACCACTGTTCGTAGAGTGATACTTATACCACTTTTTTAATATATGGTTTGAGTGGCCACCGGCCTCATCCATAAATGTGCAACTTTCATATGTAAAACTGTGCTTTTGTTTAAACGCTTGTGCTTCTATACTCATAAAGAGTACAGGGGATTATTCTAGTAATAAATACATATATTTTTATAATATATAACTTGTGTGGTGTCCTTTCATTTGATATTACAGGATTGCATATGGTAAAACAGCTGGCTTCACATGCCCTCTTGAGTTTAGCCTGAAGGCTGCTTAGTCCATGCTACCCCAGGATAGCTTGTCTTTTTAAGGTTGACTTACAACCACCACCATAAGGGATTGTTTGGACTGATACAAGGTGCCCACAAAATTGTGGACATCATACATCAGGCCAACTTCTCACACCTTGGTTGTCCAATACTGGGCCTAGGATGTCTACTGACACTTCCCCCCACGGGTTACTCGTGTTGGCAAACTTCCCTAATGCTGGTCTCAGCGGTGTCAGAGTTTTGTCTGCCCTTTGGCACTGGTTGCAATCTCTCACATGCCTTTCCATTTGGAGGTCTACTCCAGGCCACCAGTACATCTGCTTCGTCCTCCTCTTTGTCTTCATGATTCCTAGATGGCCTTCATGCAGTATCGCCAGTAGGCGGGTCTCAGCCTTGTCGGTGGAACTACCCTGTCACCTCTGTACACAAACATACCATCATCTCCCACTGACAATTCCCCTTGGACTTCATAAATTTTCTTGAGGTCCTTCCGTAGCTGTCTCTTTTTGGGCCATCTATGTAGTATACACTCCTTGACCTCTTCTATGTCTTGATCAGCCTCATATGCCTCCGTCCATTCCTGTTTGCTTATCACTCGTTCAGGGTCGTCCATCAAGGCTACCATCTCTTCCTTCTCTCCTGCTTCGCTGGGAGCTCCTTCCATGGCCGACGCTCTACTGAGGTAGTCGTCTATCATGTTCCTAGTTCCCGGTATGTGTGCCACATCATATCGGTAGTCAAGAAGTTTCAAGGTCATTTTAGCGATGCGCGCTGTCGCACTCGCATGTCCGCTTGAGGTTAGTACCTTGACCAAGGGCTTGTGGTCGGTTTTGAGTTAGAACCGAGTGCCCCATAGGAATTGGTGAAACTTCCCCATGGCCCACACTACCGGCTGCATCTCTTTCTCGATTACACTGAACTTTTGTTCTGTGACTGATAGGGACCGCGATGCGAAGCTGAGAGTCTCCATTGTCCCATCCTTCTTCTCTTGCATTAGGACTGCCTCCAGCCCTTTCTCGCTGGCATCCGTTGTTAATACCGATCGCCCTTGGGGGTCGTACCCTTGTAGTGGAACTGCTTGGCTAATATCATTTGTCGAATTCTTTCTGCGTCTCCTCCGTCCATGTGAACACCGTTTTGTCTCTTATGTGCTGCCCCAGCTGGTACGTCTTGGTGGCGAAGTGTTGTACGAATTTACTGTAGTACTCCGCCATTCCTAGGAAGGATCTCACTTCTTCTTTGTTGGAGGGAGCAGGGGCGTCGCAGATGGCTTTCACATTTGCGCGTTTGGGTGTGATACCATGTTCTCCAATCTCGTGCCCCAAATAGGTGACGGACGGCATCCCAAACGGGCACTTCTACCATTCAGCTGTTAGCCCATTGGTCTCTAAAACCCAAAGCACCATGTCCAATTTCTTGTTGTGATCTTTCAATTCCTTTCCCATCACCAGGATGTCATCTTGGAAGTATTGTACTCCCTCTATGTCTTGAAACAGGCGGTGCATCAGTTTCTGGCAGACTGCCGCTGCTGAAGCGAGACCAATGGGCATGCGACGGAACTGGTAACATCCAAAGGGTGTTATGAATGACGTCAGTCTCCGGCTCGCGGGGTGCAGGTCCACCTGATGATAGGCAGAAGTGAGATCAATGGTGGAAAACCATTTTACTCCTTTCGTCCTTGCCAGCATTTCTTCTATGCGCGGCAGTGGGAATTTTTCGACGATGATGCATTTGTTCAGTTCCCGAAGGTCCACACATAGGCGAACCTTGCCATTCGGCTTCATGGCCACTACTAGTGGCGCCAGCCATTCTGAACTATCGATTGGCTCGATGATTCCGTTTTCCTCGAGTCTGCGCAATTCCTGCTGTACCGCCTCTCTCACTGCGAGTGGTATGTTCCTCACCATATGTGAGGAACGCCAGTATCACATATGGTGAGGAACATACCACTGTGCTTTACAAGTCCAGCACAGTGGTATGTTCCTCACCATATGTGATACTGGCACAGCATTCTCTTTAAGGTCTATTCTGTGTGTGAATTTCTCCAACCTTCCGACCTTCCCTCCGAAGACGGATGTATGACATTACAACGCATGCTTTTACCACGCATGCTGTTACAACGCAGTTTTTACAACGCATGCCGTTACAACGCATAGCGCTTAGGTGTGCGGGATAGTGAATAGTTTAATTTACTATTCCAACTCCAGTCCCCGTGGATAGTAGGGAAGGTGTTGGATAGTAAATTAAATCCATTCCCTATCCTAGAGCGCCCCCCAGCGCAATGCGTTGTAATGACATGCGGCGTAATAGTTGCGTCGTAAAGGCACTGCGTGGTAAAAGTTGCGTTGTAAAGGATGTTTCCCCCGAAGACCTTCGGATATTCCTGCTTCATTTTCTCAAAGTCCGGCCCACGCTCCGGGGTTGTCATCAGTACTTGGGTGTCTGTTCCGGGATCCAACTGTATTCCTAGGTCTCCTTGGTCCATCCATCCTAGGACCGACGGACCCTTCTCTGCCACATACAGTTTTCCCTGCGCAGTGCGCCCCTTGAATTCAAAAGTCAGGACTCGAAACCCCACCATCGGGATGGGTTCTCCAGTGTACGTGACTGGTCTTATGTCAGAATGTTCCAGTTGTGGGCCTAGACTAGGTCTGAATTTCTCGTTTCACACTGACCTTTGGACTGTGGTGTACGAATCCACCACAATTGTAATCTTCACTCCTCCAATCACCATGTCGCACTGAGGTTTGCGGGATTGCTTGCAGTCGATACCCAGCACCTGGCCTTCTACACACAGCACATTATCCTCTTCATCCTGTTCATCTTCTTCCTCCTGCTGGTCCGGCGCCACATACTTCGCGTGGGTCTTTTCATCTTGCGGCACACCTTCTCATAGTGACCCACTATGCCACAGAACATGCATTTTGCCCTGAACATGGGGCATCGTTTGTCATGTGCCGCATGGGACTGGCTTCCACATCTGTAGCACATGGACATGCTTTCTTTGTTCGGCTTCCTCATCTGTCCGGGTTTCCCCATCCACTTGTTCGGTCCTCTGTTTTCCCACGGCGCGGCCTTGCCCCTTCCAGATGGTTCTGCGTCATCTACTTTGTTTACCATGGGCCTCTGGACCGGTTCTCTTTTGGCCGCATCAGCACATCGTTTCGACAGTTCAGCCTTTTTCACCATGGCAATCACCTCTTTAAGTGTGGCGTCGCCACTCACCCACAGTTTATCTTGTACGTTCTTGTTGGTGGTGTGCATCACTATCTGATCTTTTATGAATTCGTTGTGCAGAACTCTGATTTTGCATGTTATTGCCAGCTTCCTCAGCGCTGCGACGTAGTCGTCTATGGTTTCACCCACTTCTTGTTTCCTCTGCTGGAAGTTATATCGATCAATGGACGTACCGCTGGCCGATAGTGATTATTCAGATCTTCTATGGCATGACTGAATACATCATCATCTGCATTTGGCCGGGGCGTGGGCACCAGGTTTTGAAATACCCTTATACCTTAGGGGCCTAGGTTGTGCAAGAGTAGCCTTTTCTTCCTACTGCTGGGGAATGCTTCACCGTTCTCATCTTCTAATGCTTCCAAATAATTCATGAAGTACTCTCTCCAGTCCTCCCACTTCATCTGAGGCTCTCCCGGCCTGGGTAAGAACGGGATCGGCGTCGTGAGTGACGACGCTTGCATGCTCATTTCCGCGCGTCTTTCCAGTTCCTCCCCTTGGCTTCTCGGACTGCCCGGTGCAGTCGCCCCTTCGCCGCGTCCTTGGTTCTCTTGGGGTCCTTCTGCGCCCCCTTCTCTACTCCTCGCCAATTCCGCCAGGGCCTCTGTGGGTGTGGTCGCGTGGTTCTGTGGGTACTCCACCTTTCGCTAGTTTCATGCTTCTGCTCACTGCCACTATGGGCCTGCTGTGTGTCACTCCTTTTTCTGGTGTGCATGCACTCTGGTGTTGGTGCCTCTGCGCCCCTGCCCTGATCTCCTACGCTTTTTCCCCGCCTCTGCCACGCTCTCCTCCCTTGTGTCTGACCTTCCTGTACCTTCTTGATCTTGCTGCTGTTCTCCGTGGTGCTTGCTAGCTTGTCCTCGAGGGAAACATCCTTTACAACGCAACTTTTACTCCACACTACCATTACGACGCAACTATTACAACGCAAGTCATTACAACGACTTGCGCTGGAAGGCGCTCTGGGATAGGGAATAGTTTAATTACTATCCAACACCTTCCCTACTATCCACGGGGACTGGAGTTGGAATAGTAAATTAAACGATTCCACTATCCAGCGCCCCCCAACGCAAGTCATTGTAACGACTTGCGTTATAAAAGTTGCGTCATAATGGCATGCGGAGTGAAAGCATGCGTTGTAATGACATACATCCGTCCTCGATCTTCCTGCTGGTCCAGTATTTGTCCCTCCTTTTTTTTCTTGTGAGTATTTACCTCAAATGGGCATCCCGCCCTCGTCGTCACTGTAATGATGTAGTATGTGCCTAAAAGAGGCAGTACTGAGGATTTTAGGGGCTTATTGATATGCTACACATATAGGACAGCGCCGGGCGTGTGGAAGCTCCGATCTCCGAAATCGCGCCACTCGCGCCTGCGCAGTAGCGTCCAAGATGGCCGCGCACGCTACGTCGTGACGTAGCGCGCAAGAACTAGAACGCAAACACTACACAAACCTATTTCAAGGGTTTCAAGGACACATTTCAAGGGTTCCTTGTCCTTTCAGGTTCTCTATCATATGTGACTCTCTTATAGTCAAACTTCGGATGCCTCTGCTGTACACAACTGGCAGCAAGACTCCGCCCATGACTTCCATACAATCATTTCTTGTGTAACACTGCCCTCTAGTGCTCCCAATAGGAGCATGCGCACAGACCATGTTCAGCTCCCAATAAAAGACATGCGTAGTCGTGACCTGGTCACAGCCCTCACAGACCCATTCACTCTTTAAGGAGTAACCATTACTGTCAAGAATAAAGGAGACAGAGAACTACTGCTGGAGAAATGATTAGTGCATCAATGAAGACAAAACAAAAGGGATGGTGATGGCACAGAAGAAAGGGGGTGAGCAGTAAAGCACACATTTTATCTGTTAAGTTATGTTGATTTGTATAGCGAACTAATCACCCGAGAGGGTATCCAGGCACTTTAAACAAGAAAAGGCTGGATGTAGTATCACCTTACTCGTCCAGGGCTTGGGAAGAGTCAATTGTATTTCTTGGATGAAGAATAGGGGTGATACATCTTGTAAAACAATATAATACAATACAGCATGTTGAGTTAGCTGCTACAAACATAAATAATCTTTACCACCATTCAGGCAGAATACGGCTCTACAGATTAAAAAAGCCATCTTTGGCAAAGAAGGCAGTATGTACTCACACAGAGCAGTTTTATGTGCGAGCCCGGCAGTGACAGATTGAATCTATAGGCAATAGATAGACAAGGCAATTGAATCTAGCATAAACATCTGCAACAAATTCTTTAAGCACCCCAAGGCTATCAGCCTCCTTAATGACAGATATGTCATATACCAGCCTGGAAGACTGGGCCCGTCTTGCATCGACAGTATAATATATCATGACAAGTGCAACAGGCTCTATGGTGTGATAAGCAGTTGTTGGAAAGAGATTGTGTATGTGGAATAGTCTGTAGGCAACAGATTACAAGAGTTACAAAAAGAGGCTCATGATGACATGGGAGCCCACAAAGTCCACCACCATGAATTAGGCGTAACATAACGAAGAAACAAGCTACTAAATATCACCAAAACAAATATGTAAAGAGCCACTCTACAAAAACAAGAAATCTCTGGATGAGATGCAAGGAGTTCCCTGCAAGGAGGCTTGTGTTATGATGGTTATGCATTGCCAATTTAAAGATTGAGCGCGAACAGGTAGAGTGCTACCTTTCATAAGGACAAGAGACAGCACCCTTCAACAGCAGTGACCTGAAATTGTGGCTCCTATTGAAGAACTATAGCTTCCCTTTGAGTATGTAGGTACCTGAACCCTCCGGAGAACAGTCATCGTCTGTGTCTCCACTGCCACATAGTTTGGTGCCGGAAGCTACAGAAATCCATGGAGGACTACGGCATTGGAAGCGTGGATGAAATAATGACCTCCCGCTCTCTTTGACCAGAGTAGCTGTAAAAAGAGGATAATAATTGTGGTGGGTGACTCCCCATCTCAAGGAATAGCCACAACCCTTGTCAGTGTGAACTCTTAAGCCACCTGATTAACCTGACCATAACACCCAGATAGCTATGGCACAGAGCAGACAACATTAAATTAGGGTATGTGTAATGTAGCACTAAACAGTAATAAAGTAAAAACATCTAGCAATACAAATTCCAAAATTCGTATTACAAAAATAGAGTAATACCTAATTAACAAAATGACACCAAAAGGACAAAAATCCAATAAGGGAAACCAAATATATGATTTTTTAAACCTTTAGGTAGAAAAAGTGCCAAGAAGAATTAAGAGCCAATGATAGTCAATGGCCGTGTTAGACTGGAACCTAGGTGTAATTTGATATTGATTGATATTGATTGTGATGGATGGCTATACCAACCAGGTTCGTCCTGGTCAAAGACTTTACCTTCTGCCATAAGTCCTTTAAGCCCCAATCTACCACAAAAGTACACTTCTAAAGCCATCCAGGACATCAGGGGAGGCACTGAGAGACTCACAGGGTGTCAAGCGTAGGTAACACAGTAGGGTTCTGTCCTGGTCCAGTTGCCAATGGCCAGCTGGGTATTTGCAGGAATAGGCCTCTTGTAGCTTGTTGTGTCCCTCTACTAGTTACAGATGTTACTGTGTTTTGATGCTAGATTATGTTGTAGCATGACGTTTGCTTTGGTGCAGGTTACAAATGTGCTGGGTATTTATTTTGTATTGGGTTGCTGGTCCTAGAGGGCTATGGTACTGCCTTTGGGTGCTGTGTTCTAAGTTATGGTTCTAAGGTATGGACTCCTTGGCCGATTTCTTCTTCTCCAAAGTCAATGACATTTACTCTGAGTTCTCAATCAATGACACCTCCCCCTCACTTTCCACTCAAACTAGCCCTCCCACTTGCTCACTCTCCCAATTTGAAGGAGTAGAGGAGAATCAAATAAGGGACATCATGAGATCAATAAGGACGGGCTCAGCTCTTGATCCCTGTCCTCCTAAAGTCTACCTACCAGTGATTGATATCGTCTGCACCACCATCATGCAAGTAAGTAATACGATCCTTAGGTCAGGGAGATACCCGAACATGCTAAAAAATACTCTATTAAAACCTCTCCTGAAAAAACCATCTCTGGATAAAGAAGTGTTGAAAAATTATAGACCGATTGCTAGCTTACCATTTCTCGCCAAAGTGCTCGAAAGGGTAATGAACACCCAGCTTGCTGATTATCTGGAGCAAAATCATCTGCTAGATGACACGCAGTTCGGATTTCGGAAACTCCACGGCACCGAGACGGCCCTCATTAAAGCTGCGGACGATATTCGAACAATTAGAGATCAGGGAGGGACAGCCGTCCTCATAATGCTAGACCTATCGGCTGCCTTCGACACGGTCGATCATTCTATATTGATCGACCGTGTCGGGAATTTAGGCATCCGATCCACTGCGAAGGAACTTATTACATCGTTCCTATCGAGCAGAACTCAAGCAGTCACGCTGGGACCTTTTAAGTCACCAGAGCTTGCACTACCATGCGGTGTTCCCCAGGGCTCATCGCTAAGTCCAACACTGTTTAATATCTATGTGTTGGACTTGGCGAGGGTGATCAAATCCTATCACATGAGCCTTACGTCCTATGCTGACGACACCCAGCTGGTGCTCGCTATCAATAACGATGGGGATCAGGTAGCGGCTCGGCTTCAAGAGGGTATGTTGGCCATTAAGAACTGGATGCAGGCCAACTGCCTGAGGCTAAACTCTGAAAAAACAGAGGTGGTCATCTTTGGTAAGATCGCTCCACAATGGTCCCCTGAATGGTGGCCTACCTCGCTGGGAACTCCACCTATACCGTCAGTTAAGGTCAGAAACTTAGGCATAGTTTTTGATGAGAAACTTAACTTTGCAGCACATGCAAACCAAACGGCTGCCAATGCCTATCACAAACTAAAACTCATTAGGAAAATAATCCCATTTTTATCTGATAGTGCGGGAAAAACAGTGGTTAGCACACTAGTGCTCTCATCCCTGGACTACTGTAATGGTTTATTTGCCAATGCACAGTCCAGGGTGATCTCCAAACTTCAAATGATCCAAAATGCAGCTGCCAGAGTACTTTCAAGGACCCCAAAATTTAAATCTGTCAGCCACATCATTAGGAGCTACCACTGGCTGACAATAAAAAATCGTATTAAATTCAAAACCCTCTGTTTAACATTCAAAGCTATTCATAACACGGGCCCAAGATTCCTGCAAGAGCAGCTCTCCATCTACTACCCTGCCAGACAGTTGAGATCGATGCAACTACAGCAGTTGGCAGTACCCCGCACCAGAACGGTTACCTGGGGAGACAGGCGTTTTACAGTATCTGCTGCCAGACTCTGGAACTCGCTCCCGTTAACCATACGAATGGCACACTCCCTGTTCCAGTTTAGGAAACTGGTGAAGACATGGCTGTTTAACCAGTAAGAACTCCCTGCCTCTACGCTTAATCACCCAGAGACCCGTCTAAGCAATCTTAGCGCCAAGACGCCTACGGGCATACGCACGCGCTCTACAAGTTGTATTAATAAATAATAAATAAATAAATAAATAAATGGTGTTGTGATACATTACAAGAAGAGAGTTTTTTTGTGGCTAGAGATAGGTACGTTCCACTTTTATCCTACAGGGAGGGGATATTCTATAGTGCGGAGGATGCAGGTGAGACTACCCTTCCCCCTCTCAGCCCCTGCATGAACAGTTGGGCACACTATTGCCCCTGAAAGTGTCTGGCCTCAGCTGGGGCACCTCAGGGATCATGTAAGGGTTGTGCTCCTTCTGTGAAATTATTTCAGAATGGAAACCAATGTCTAAAGCCTTATCTTCGATGCAGGGTTGGATTGAGATTAAAAATCGGCCCGGGTAAGCTAAAAAAAAAGTGGCCCATATTTGCATATTGCTTTTCTGCAAAACACTGCTTCGGCAAAGTTTTATAAACACCTGAAAACAAGTGAGGCCACTTCTGCTCAGGCCCACTGCCCCCGCTCAGTACGGTTATATTAAGGTGGGTGACCCAATTTACCCTTGTGAGCTTGGGCTAGAATTCGATATAATAAATTGCCAATGAGAGGATTTGTTTGATAGTACCTCAGTAACAGGCGATTGGTCAATCTATGTTTTTGTAACTTAAGACCAACTTAATTCAATTAAAACCTGTTGTTAAACTGATTTTGTCACTTTCAACTTCGACAAAGTGGTAAATACTCACAAGAGAAAAAGCTACACGGGAAATAGATTTTATAGAAATATCATTTTATATGAAGTTTTCATCAACAAGGGTACAGTTTTTTTTTAAAAAAGAACAATGAAAATAAATCAACAATGAACAAATGGACAAGAAATAAATAAATTGTTCCACTCTATATAGATAAATGACAGCGTATCTTGCTGACAATACACAAAGATGTCACTGTACAGAACGAATCTAAGTAGAAAGATGTGGACAAGTAAGTCGACGTTTCGGCCTTATATTTGTAAAATCCTTAAGGCCATCTTCAGGACCTTCAATCTTTTCAGAATTATGACCCCCTGTGTTTCCAGTTGATCGTCA
Source organism: Lissotriton helveticus (assembly GCF_964261635.1). Taxonomy (NCBI): domain Eukaryota; kingdom Metazoa; phylum Chordata; class Amphibia; order Caudata; family Salamandridae; genus Lissotriton; species Lissotriton helveticus. Next base: position 290,879,904 of record NC_136058.1, on the reverse strand, counting down.
CCAACCACGTGGTTTCTTGTGGGACAAAGATTTCTAAATATCCTTCATGTGTTGAGGTTTGGACATGTGAACAAGATTGATATAGCGTGCTTGGTCTGCGTCAACAGTAAATGTTTTAATGCGAAGCAGAACTTCGTCCGGCGTGGCGTAGTCTCACGGGAAGATAACTGTGTTTTGATGCTAGATTATGTTGTTGCATGACGTTTGCTTTGGTGCAGGTTATAAATGTGCTGGGTATTTATTTGTATTGGGTTGCTGGCCCTAGAGGGCTATGGTACTGCCTTTGGGTGCTGTGTTCTAAGTTATGGTGTTGTGATACATTACAAGAAGAGTGTTTTATGTGGCTAGAGATAGGTATGTTCCACTTTTACCTACAGGGAGGGGATATTCTATAGTGCAGAGGATGCGGCTGAGACTGCCCTTCCCCCTCTCAGCCCCTGCAGGAACAGTTGGGCACACTATTGCCCCTGAAAGTGTCTGGCCTCAGCTGGGGTACCTCAGGGATCATGTAAGGGTTGTGCTCGTTCTGTGAAATTATTTCAGAATGGAAACCAATGTCTAAAGCCTTATCTTCGATGCAGGGTTGTATTGAGATTAAAAATCGGCCCGGGTAAGCTAAAAAAAAAGTGGCCCATATTTGCATATTGCTTTTCTGTAAAACACTGCTTCGGCAAAGTTTTATAAACACCTGAAAACAACTGAGGCCACTTCTGCTCAGGCCCACTGCCCCCGCTCAGTATGCACACATTAATTGGCCGGCCCCACAAGAGAAAGGGAGTGACACCTCTGCCCGTTGATAAAAGGGAGGTAATGGACTACGATGTGCCTCCAGAAAGGCCACTCAGACATCCACTGGGCCGCTGCCGGCATCTGAACAGCACAGACACCACCCAAATCAGCCCCCAGTTTGCCAAAAAAGCAGCCCGCAGCTGGAATTCGGATACTGGCCCCTCGGCCATTGCCCGAGTGCCCACCTTACCAATCCAACCCTGCTTCGAGACCACCAGAGGTTAAGGTATATCAAGGAAACGGTTCCTCTATCATTTTTCAATTTTTCTTTCTGTTTTTCATCATGATATTCAGCCAAAATTTGACTTTTGCATCCCAATGAAAAATATATAAATTACAAAGCACACAGGGCCTCATTTATGAGGTTTGCCGTAGGGAAGCGCAGCAGGAAGGCCTGCTGCGCTTCCCTACGGCAAGAGAAAAGGGCTGGAATGCGCCATATCTACAAGATACAGCACAGTCCTGTCTTCTTCCCCTGCGCCGGCGCACAATGGGCTGCCTGCGCCAACGCAGGCACCTTTGCACAATGGTGCAAGTGTGCCTGCATTGCACGGATGATAATTTTTGTGCAGGAAGGGAAACCTTTCTGTACAAAAATAATCACAAGAGGCTTTTCCTCTTTCTATGTGTGCTGCAGCACACATAGAAAAAGGAAAAACGAGGAGAAATAAAGATACTTCTCCCCATTGCGTCTCCCTTACGCCTCCCCTGGGAAGGTGTAAGCTTTTGGCACTGCCTTAGATTTATGATTTCTTGTAAATCTGGGGCAGTGTCAAAAGGCCATGGATGTTGCTGGGAACGCCCCCAGCAACACCCATTGCGCACCCCTTTAACGCAGAACACTGCTGTGAGAAGTTGGCCTGATATGTGATGTCCACTGTTCTAGTGGGCACCCTGTATCAGTCCAAACAACCCTTATGGTGATGGCTGTAAAGGCAAGCTTATAGACCAGGGGCCTCATTTATGAGGCCTTGCGTCAGTTTTGCGCTGCTGATGCGTCACTTTTTGTGACGCATCGGCGGCGTAAAACATGCGCCTTGTTGCGCCATATTTAAAAAGTGACGCATCTAGGTAGATGCGTCACTTTTTAAATCCCTGCGCCACATTATACCTGCGTCAGGTATAATGTATGCAGAGGGGGCGTTCACCCGAAAAAAGCCTCTTAATAGTGACGCAGTGAAATCTATGAGATTTCACTGCGTCACTTTTAGGATGCTGTTGCGTCAAAATCTTGCGCCTGCCTCACAGCAGGCGTAAGACTGACGCAAGCCCTTTCACATGGGGCTTTCCCCATGTGAAAGGAAGCATTGCTGGAGTTGCGTCACTTTTGTGACACACTCCAGCAGTGCGTCACTTTTGCGCCTACAGATACGTCAGAAATACTGACGTATCTGTAACTCCTTGCGACATGATGCGTCATATTATAAATATGACGCATCAATCATGTCGCAGGGAGAGCGCAGTGAAAAGTGACGCATCGCTGTTTTCATGCAGCGATGTGTCACTTTTCATAAATGAGGCCCCTGCTATCCTAGTGGTAGCATGGACAAAAACAGTCTTAGGCTAAGCTCAAGAGGGCATGTGAAGCCAGCTGTTTTACCATATGCAATCCCTTTAATACCAAATGAAAGGACACCACACAGGTTATATATTCAAAATATATGTATTTATTTCTAAATCAATCCTCTGAACTCTTTATGAGCACAGAAGCACAAGCGCATAACAAGTAACTCAATATAACATACAATAAGTTGCACAATATGGATAGGCCCTGGTGGCCCGCTAAACAATATACTAAAATAGTGGTATAAGAACCACATCACGAATAGTTGAAAGGCCTAACGCCTTGGCAATCGCTGGGACTACACTGGACTAACAGTAGTTAGGAAATAGGAGGCCCACGGGATGCGGGTGCAGTGTCTGAATGCACACACGTGCACATATAGAAGTCAATGGGTGCATAAAGTTAGAAAGTTAAAGATTTAGAAATCTTCCGACTGGACTAGGAACTAACCACCTGAAACTAGGACACTAGGATAGTCAATCTTCACAGGAGCACCTCACCCACAGGAAGTGGGTGCATAGGTCCCAAAGTGTGTCGGGTTTGTCGTGGATTCCTATGGAGCCTTGGAGAAAAGATGCTGCAGGCGACCAGGAGAGAAGAGTCGGTTGGATTCAAGGGCGGATCGAGGATGAGGAGTACCTGAAAGCAGAGGGGACAGAGTATGGGTCACTAGCCAGTGACCAGGATGGAACCAGGAAGGAACCAGGTGATGTCGGGAAGCAATCAGGCAATGTCGTGAAGCTTGTCTCTGCTGCCAGGTAGACCAGGAGGTGTCGACGATGACCAGGAGCTGGGCACAGACTGTCCCACAAAGGCTTTAGCTGTCGGCGCTGTCGGCTTCCGGATTGGAGTAAACAAGCCTTGGCAACGCCAACCCACGCAGGATTCGAAGAGGGCTTATGACTCAGGCCAGCAAGGACTGAGGGGCTTCTCCTTTGCAGTGAAGCAAGGGCCAGTATGGAGCAACCAGACCAGCAGTGTAGATTTGGGTTTTGTCGTCACAGACGCCACTAGCCAGCAGGCAAGTGACCGGACAGACGTGTCGAGCAGGAAAATGCAAAAGGGCCCCTAGCAGCACTCGATGAGTGTGGAGAGGTAATCTTTTGGTGCAGTTGATGCTCGGGGCTGGGGTTTCTCAATGCCCAATGCACAACTTTGAGGGTGCCTCAGAAGCTGCACGGAAAGAGTTTCGCTGGCTTTCCAAGATGGCCGGTCCCACGTCTCGCGTCGCCTCCACGGGTCTCAGCTTTGCTGTGGCTGTGGATCGGGCTGAAGGAAGTCTGGAAGTCCAGGTCTTGTCAGGCTCTGTGCTCGGACTCCGGCGGGAGCAACGACAAAGCAAACCGTTGAGCGCTTGATGGTGCATGTTTGCACAGGGTGGTCACTCTTTGACCACAAGGGAGATTCTTCAGTCTTCTACGCCGAATAGGATGTCGAAGGTCCAGAGTTAGGTATCAGAGTTTCAGGCAGGATAAATCTAAAGTCTTGGGACTCAGCTCCTACCTATATACCAAATCTAGGGGCTGGATTACCTGCATGGTCCCTCCTATGGGGGGACGCAGGAAGGGGGTGGTTACACCCCTTTCTCTTTGTCCAGTTTCACGCCAGAGCTGGGGCTGGAGTGCCCCAGCACCGGTTTGAACTGGACTATGCATGGGACACCTTGTGTGCCCCAGGAAGTGTCTCATTTCATTCAGCCCTCCCTGCCCCAATACACTATAGCCTGTCTGTGGTGGTGCTAGCATCTCCCTGTGACAGGAAACCTATTGTCCAAGCCTCCCTCGCTGGATGGACTCCCAGAAGCAGGAGGTCAGACTTGTGTCTGTGGCAGCAGCATCCATTTTGTGATGCTGAGGCTCTGGTTAACTTTAACCGGGATTGTTATGTTATGTTATGTTAAAAGGATTTTTACCGCGCACGGACACCAGTCGGTTTCATGGAAGTAACATGTCTTCTCCCTCTAGAAGGGTGGAATGCTACCTCCGTCGCCAGAACTGGCGAGGGGGTAGTATTCCAAAGCGTATGACACCTTACACAACATGTTTTGATAAAGCCAAACCAAAGTTAGCATCTGACCGCGAGGTTCATAATGCACTTAAGAGTATATGGTATGGCAATATCCTAGAACAGCTATAGGGACATGGTCCGAAGGCTGCAGACAGGCTCAGCTCATGCTAGAGCACCATCTCACATAAAACCAAGCACTCTGCCTTCAGGTTTGTTAAGGCCTGCCATAGGAGTGACTTATAGGTGTATATGTGCCTAGATATAAGGTTAGATATAGGAATACTATACCTAAGCAAGGGGTGAGTACACGACCTTGCCCCAGCTGAGTGATCAGCCAGTTGTGTCAGTTTGGATGGCCAGCCAGGGGTGGCAAAAGATATGCTGCAGCCCCTGGTAGGCCTTGGATGCACCTATGCCCTGGGTACCTATAGTACACTATACATGGGCTCATAAGGTGACCCAATATCCAATTAGGTACGTACCTAAAGTACATGGAGTCCATTTTACAGTGAGAGCAGATAGCCTGGGGCCCTGATTAGCAGGATCCCAGGCCAGCTACGTCGAAAACCAGCTAAACACAAGGCACAAAATCTGGGGTAACCATAGTCAGGTATCCACCTTCCTACAACTGCCTTAAAGGGACTGATATGTATCAAGCAGCATTAAGCCAAAAAAAGTGGCTTAGTGCTGCCTCATAAATATCACGCAGGCTTCTGCGCTACGGAACGTCACAAAAAGTGACGTTCCGATGGTGCAAGGGGTCTCACAAATGAGGCCCACAATGTTTGCTCTGATTTTTAATATGGCACTTCCAGCTCTCCCCAACGCCAAATAAACTCATTCTGTCGGAGCTGACATTAAGGGAACACCCAATTAAGTACTCTGGTGCGGCTGCAATTACATGCTCGCCAGCCCACGAAGCTGTGTCAGCCCGGGCTGACAGGCATGACGGGGGGGGGGGGGTGCTGGAGCCCCGTGGAGCCCAATGGGTGTTGCGCGCCTGCACGTGCACCCGCCCCATCTATCGAGATCTTTTTATAGAAGGAAAGTGATGTACAGATTCGAGCGAAGTACCTCATAATGACCACGGGGTGGCGGCATTGCGCCGCACACTGTGGCAGCAGTTCCCACAGAGACCCGTGCCTATCGTTAAAGTCTATTTCAGGTGAAGCCATGGGCGTCAGCAGGGGGGGGCAAGGAGGGGCACTTGCCCCCCCCCTGGATCACCCAGCCCTCCGTACTTGTGCCGAGGTGCAGGTGCCATTCTTTTTTATAACGCTGTCCCAGCTCTTGCCATGACACTAGAATGGATGGATTTTTAAATGTTGTCAGCAGGCCTCTTCAATATATATTTTAGGCTAGCAGAACTCTATCATGATGTCATGATAGAGTTCTGCTAGCCTAGCGGAGGCACAGTGGCAACCCAGGACCTCAGCTCGCCTGCGTTACGAAGCCTGGCACATATCTATTAGCCTTCATAGCGGAGGGGCACGGCGGACCCAGGCTCGAGGACATCAGCGGTTATGAGCTAGACGAGACCCCGGTTTTGTGGCCTGAAACGGAAAGCGGATGAGAGGCGTTGAGGAAGGCCTGGTGACTGCCGGTGTGGCAGCGGCCTCTATAGTTGGTGAGGGGCACGCAGCAGGTACAGAAGAGAGCGTCGGAAAACCAAGGGGCGCCCAAAGGTTATTGGAAGCGGCGTCCTGTCGAGAGTATCACCCTGCAGCTTCAGTGCACAGGAGTGTTTGGCTTTATCGGCAGCGATCTGCACTGAGGCCTGTGGCGGGACCCACTGGAAAGACAGAGCGCCGAGGCCCACTAGGCGCTAGACTGGGCGCAGTGGGCTAAATTGAGGCCCCGGCTTACGGCCTACACGGGAGGCGAATACAGGCACGGGCGCCAGAGCAGAGGCACTGAACATTGAAGCGATTGTCCTGCTAGTTAACGCGGGGCGCCTAAAGATGACTAGTGAGTCAATGCCGATGGTGAATTATCGGCTGGTGACTTCAAGTACGCACAGTTTCGTAATCTACGGCACACGAGGCCCTGTGGGCCAGCTGAAGTACTGGAAGGAGGCATCTGCGCTTGCTCCCAAAGCCTAAGTGCGCAGTTGAGGCCATAACTGGGAGGTCTTCTGAGCAGTTAATCTGACTGGAGTGGGCCCTATAGAAGTTACTTGACGCATTGATTAGGCCGACAGCTCTACGCAGGAGTGACTCTGGGGCATGCACTAGAAATAAACGCTTTGTCAAGTGGTGGCAGATGATGGCAGTGAGGGGCACTTGAGGCTGGAGGCGATTAGCCCTGAAGACTCCCTACACATAGATTGCATTGGCGCAGTGGGCCGATACTGCCTCCTACGGGGCCACAGTACTGGGAACCCATGTGAGACATTATTGATCTTGAAGTGGGGTGCTGGGATTCCTGGAACTCCCCCAATTGATCAAAGACAGGTTGGTGCTATAGGAGCCGTAGCTGGGGCTCGAGGGGAGTTCTGAACCCGGCCTGACCTGTCAGAAAGAGGTGCTGAAAGCCCCAGCCCCACAGGGGATATTGTAATAGAGTGCCATGAAAAGAGGGTGGAGACGCTTCCTGAAGAAAGCTGGCAAAGGCAATCACACCACACTGACTAAAGTTGCAAAGTGTGCAGAAGCCCAGCCTAGATAATCTGTGTTTTGGAGCCGCGATACCCAGATGGCGACTCCGGAAGTGATACTCACGAAAGTGGTAGTCACTCTTACCAACGATTTGTGGCTAACTCTCCGGTGCTGGCCCGTGCTCAAAACTAGTGAGGCATCTACTAACGCGCATCCATGGCAACAGGAGGGAAGGGGTCTAAGGCGAACGCCCAAAAGCAGCTGGCCAAATTTGGATGGTCCAAGTGGACGACAAGGGTGATTCGGCGCAGTCGGAGAAGGATGGAGGGGCAGCTCCTTCTAAACAAGGACCGGAGATAACCCTGCATGATGTCATGGCGGCTAATAATGGAGTGCGTGCTTCGGTGGACTCGGTCACAGTGAAGCTCTCTCTAATCAGGGCGGACTTCCAGAAGATGGACGAGAAAGTCAAGCAGCTTAAGGTAGTCACCAGCGCCCTACAGACGGACATGTCGGAACTTCAGACGCAGATGCTCAAAATGCAGAGGAAGCAGGAGAGGATGGCACAACAGCACGATGATTACGAAGGCCGGGTCCGCCGTAACAACATCCGCATCTTAGGGGTTCCGGAAAGAACGGAGGGCCGGCAGCAGACTTATATGTAGAAGACCTCATCACGAAGCACCTACAGCCTAAAACTCTGTCCAGCTACACTCGGTAAGCACTAACTAAGAAAGATTGTTTTTAGTTATTTAACTTACATGCCGCACATATTCTGATTAAACAGCACCGACACTTCGAGTGTGTGTCTCGTTGTTTACACCTTTTTTCTATTGGTGTGACAAACACCGTTGATGCGAACTCAGGTTTATTCGTATAACTAAATGCTTGGACTTCACTTAACATAACATCTCACCTCACGGCTCGCATAATCTGCCTATAAACTTAGCAGCATCTAGAGCAATGGAAAGGCTCATCAGTTCACTCAAACCACCCATACCACTCATAAACTACAAGTCATCATTAGTTGGCATTTTTTATCATTTTCATCATGTATATATGCTTGGAACACGCGTATCATTGTGCACAGAATATCCCCAGATGATGGCAATGATGCCGAAATGTATTGGGATTGACTGAAATCATCTAACAACTGAAATGCATTCTGGGAATTGAAGTGTTTGAAGAATTGTAACATTCTTACATGAATTGTGATACAACAATCCATTAAAAGATGTAAATCTTCATCTGAAGGACTAAATATCTTCTTTCACAACGCTTTCCTTTACCTGAGAAACCTTGTTAATAAGGACACAACAACCAGTGCCCGGGGACATACCCCACTTGCATGGGGATGCAACTTCTTTAGAGGGCTAGGATATACCCATCGGATGCAAGACTTACCCAGAGAGGACCTAGTGCAAGGTTTAAGACCGATGGGTTTAAATGATGTGATCTTAATGGGACTAGACAATACGAACAGTGGATGGCTAAAATACAAGTTAATTGTGATGTGAGTAGGCAAGGATGGGAGTTGATCGTCCCTTGCATTTCCAGCATTTCAGGGGGGGAGAGAGAGGCACTCTGCCAGGTTTGGGAGTGGGTAGTTCTAAATCCACGGGCAAGGGGGCAGGGAGGGGGGCGGAACCAGAGAGGTCTGGAATTTGGGGATGTTTCTTTCTTTTTTTTTTTTTTTTTTTAAACCTTTATTGAGACAAAAGTAGGAGATACATGCGCAAGCCCACAACCATCACGGCCGGCCGCAAAGATAGGTGATAAAAAACAGGAGAACAGTAGGCCAATATACAATCAGGATATTGCAAAGTACGCCAGAAGTGACTACGGGGTGCGCAACACAGGAGAGGAGGTTTTCATTTTTAAGTTTAGATGAAGCGAGGGGGCTGCAACAGGAAGAACTGCACACCTTACATAAAGGGACACAAAAGAAACGCAGCAAGAGGGGCGTACCCCATTCACAATCGAAATTAGGCTATAAATACAGCAACTATATAGGCTAAGCAACCGCAACAATAAAACTGGACAATAAGCAGCATTACAAAAATCAACAGTTCCAAGTGTAATCCCAGAGAGCCCACCCCTAAGAACAGGAAGCAAAGATTTGTTGAGACACAGGAAGAGAAAAGGTGCGAGACCCAGAAACAGCCAGCCCTACGAAGAGGAAAGAACCCTCCCAAAGCCGGAAAAGAGCGATAGAGACCATAGAACAAACAAACTAAAATAACAAACCCCCCCCCCGCACCCACCACCCTGCACCCCTGTAATGGCTACGGCCAAACCCACTAACAGCGTGCCTGTCGCCCCGGAACTGCCCTATAGTAGGGAAAAATATAAAGAGTGGAGGAGGAGAGAAACAGACCCGCTCCCAGCATGTATTACTCGGGCCGCCTGTCCCTAGACCCCGTTACCGATACAAGACGAATGTTCAATATCCCCGGCTATCCATCAGCATCCCAGCAGTGCGAACAACAACAATCCTGACATGAGAGGAGACACCCTCAACCTTGCCCCCCGCGGTCCGGTGTAGCGACATAGTCCAGATTCATAGTAGTCATCCTGGATAAAGTGAGCGAACAAGGTGAACACATCAAGGTAGGACGCCGCCCACCAAAGTCCATCCGACACATAGCCGTGTGATTAGCAGTGGTACAGGAAGAAGCAACGCACAGCAGTGATCCTCCAAGGTCGGCCAGTCCAAGCAGTAGCAACCGCTCCAGGGTAAGGCAACGAGGCACGCCAGTAGTCCCAAAAGGAGTCGCTATGCATGGTACCCGGTGACGATTTCCCAGCCATTGCACAGCTCCACGAACTTCAGACCTCTCCAAGGATAGTCCAGCCGGCACCTCAGCAGGAGCAGGGTCTCGCACCCCCCAACGCTTCCGTGGCGACCGGGGCACAAAAACCACAGTAGTCAAACACAGGGTGTGGCGCAGCGACCCGCACTCGAGGGCAGTCACAGACAGGCATGGGTACCACAGACAGAGCCGCGGCCAGCCGGTCCCCCAAATCCCGGGCAGCAATACGTAAGGCAGTTCTCAGCGTACCTAGAGCGCCCAAAACGTCACGAATCGACATCGGTGCCTCAGGGAGAGAGGATGCAGCAGTCCCCTGAGCATGGGGCGCACAAACGCGTAGTAGTCCCGGAAGCTGGCCGCCATCACCCCCAGCAAGTAGTTGATCACCCCGCCAGCACTCATCGTAGCGCAACCAGTCCGGGGGCACAGGGGTAGCACACTCCATACCCACACGGTGTCAAAGTGGCGTGGACAGGCGTCCGTGTCGTAAGTAGCAGCCCAGGATCGTCACAATCAGGTGCCGAACGTAGTCCGCAAAATGGCGCCCACCACTGCGCTCGGGGAGACAAAGTAGCGAGCAGAGCCGTCTGGGGGCTGGGGAGACGATACAATGTATCCCTCTCTGCGGCGGTTCACAAAGCCTGTGGAGCGGCGAACCAAGATGCGGAAAACACAATGCGGCAACCACGTTTCGCTGGCCGGCTCCGTCTCGCCTGCAATGGCCGCTGTTGTTGAGTTCAGGGCTGACCGCACTCGGAGAACAAAGACCCGGACACCGCCGTGGAGCACCAGGAGGAGGTGAGGGCGTCTTGTCACTTCCACTGCGGGGACCGAACAGGAGAGCACACCGGTAGAACCGGGGTCGCCTCCCGATTCCGATGTCGCCACTCAAAATCAGGATCACCAGCAGGATAGGGCGGAATACGGGAGAAAGGCAAGAGGGTCGACGGAGCCGAGAAATCAGGCGGCCATCATGGTTGCAGGCTAGGCTCCTCCCCCCCGGATGTTTCTTTCTTGACTGTTTTTATTGGTAAGCATTGTGATACTGTGATTCAAAAGCATAAAGTAGCCATATTGAACATTGGACGGCAATTGTTGAGTGGGCAGGTTCAAGTTTTTCCTCAATTTGTGATGATCCGAGTACTGAACATTTGTGTAATGCATAGCTATGGGGGGATAGAGACCAAACCCTTTCTATAATGACCTGGAATGTCAATGGGGTTGGAGATAAGATTAAACGAGGGATCGTGCAACAGTACCTAAAAGACATTCACCTGATGTGGTCTTGCTGCAAGAAACGCATCTTGTGGGCCAGAAATCCAAGGCATCACTAGGTGGGGATACAAACTTCTAGTACACGCAGACACCACCACGGGCTAGAGGGGGATGGCCATATTAGTAAAGAAAAATACGCCCCTTATTGTTCATAAGACATTGGCGGATACGGGGGGGGGGGCGCTTCGTAGGGGCAGAGGCCCAGTGGGATGGAAAGGACATCAACATACTCTCAGTGTATTTACCGCCCGCTCTGGGCAAGGCGGCATTGGAGGACCTAGGAAGGAGGCTGACGAGACTCACTCATTATGGGGGCAGACTACAACATGACCTTAGATGACACTGTTGATCGCCACCCACCGAAGTCTGGGAGAAATCTAACAACCTAATGTCTGGTTTCGCAAAGGCACTGGGTTTGACAGATATAGGCCGTGCGCTTCACCCAACCGGCAAATTATTCACATATTTCTCTAATGTCCACCGTAGTTTATCACGTATTGACTACTTCCTCACACACTGTCCTCGATAGGCAACTTTTCCCCGTATAAAGTTCTACCCAGAGGCATATCGGACCATTCCCCAGTCTGGATGGAATATACGCACTGGGAATGACAAGCACGCACCACTATTGTCCTTAACCCATGGCTCCTACACATACCGGATGTTAGGGAAGAACTCCGCACACAAACGGAGAACTATTTTACTGAAAACGTGGGCTCAGTCAACTCCGCACAAATAATCTGTGAAGCATACAAAGTGGTTCTTAAGGGGCAAGCTCTGTCATTGAAGACGGGTTATATCGCCAAAAAGTGCGAGCTTCTGGTCTAGGTAGAGTCAGACCTCCTCGAACTAGAGCGGGAGTATTGGCAAGATCCCTCACCAGACAAAAGTCATAGATTCCTACTGAAGCAAGATGAATAGAGGATAAAAAACAGGGAAAATATGGTGGCTAAACACCATGCCACCCAACACAGACTCTAGCGGAATGCATGCTAGTACATCACACAGACCTAGGGCATGAACTGTGAGTTTAGCAAAGCAAGACAGGTGCATAAGTGCCCCTGTTTTAGAATTAGGTACTGATGGAAAATCATTCACTTTTTCAGGACGGGCTAATTCAGAGGAGAATCCACGAGTGCGGATCCTCACTTTGGTGAACAACCTTTACAACGCAACTTTTACCACGCAGTGCCTTTACAACGCGGTATTTACAACGCAAACCATTACAACGCATTGCGCTGAGGGGCGCTCTAGGATAGGGAATAAGTTTAATTTACTATCCAATACCTTCCCTAGTGTCCACGGGGACTGGAGTTGGAATAGTAAATTAAACTTTTCACTATCCAGCGCCCCAAAGCGCTATGCATTGTAAAGGTTTCCGATGTAAAAACCGTGTTGTAAAGGCATGCGTGGTAAAAGCATGCGTTGTAATGTCATACATCCCCTCACTTTCCTTCCATTACCACCCAACTCCAATTCAGGCCACAGTTTGCCCGAAGAGTTCCACTGGTAGCAACGTGGATACGAGCGTCAAGATTGGCAAGGTTCTAGAATTCAGATGCATGGATTTGGGGGTTTTGAACTATAAATTAATATTTTAACAGGAAAGCAGCAATTCCCCTGACTCTCACTGATTCTCAGACTGACTGACTCTCTCACTCTCTCTCTCACTGACTGACTATCACTGACTCACTGACTCTCTCACTCTCTCTTAGAGGTTACGCTAGACCCGTCTCATTTCTTAATTTGGACCCACGTGTGGGAGTGCAGATTGATAATGGCATCCAGAAGTCTGGACGGGACCCCCCAAGCTTGCATTTTTACCCATAAAGAGGCTCTTGGAACTTTATCAAAGGCCACTTTAAGGTCTCGAAACAGGCGTACAAGGGCCTTGATTTTGCGATGGCTTGGTTAGCTAAAAGAGTGACTGCAGAGATGTTCGTAAGGGTACCCATCCCAGCCCGGAATCCAGTCTGCGTTGGAGGAATAAGGGTTGTATGACTGATCCAAGCCTCTAGCTCTACCAAGAGATTAGATGTATATATTTTTGCCTCCACATCTATCAGCGCGATCAACCTGTAGTTGGAGGGATCCGAACGGGAACCCGACTTGTAGATTGGATTGAGGATGCTATCTCTCCAGGACTCAGGGATCAAGCTGTCACCACGCAATGGGGTGAAAGAGCAACGGAACTCTTAAATTAGATTTATGCCTGCATTCGCGCTAGGTAGCACATTGTCGTCCAGCGTAGGGAAAAGAAAGGAATGCACAGTTTAATGTTAGATGTGGCGTATTCTTGTCCTTTCCCTTTCACGCAGCGTAGCAAGGTGACATGCAGCTCTGTGATGCATGCTTTTTAAATAAATATGCCCCTTTGCCTGTAAGTCTTGGAGTTTTTCAGTTATCTGTGCTTAATCAGTTGCATAATTTTGGGTTTGAGTAGTGTATGTCTGGCCTTTTCTATCGTATGCATGTGGTGTGATGCTAATGTCACAATCCCAACATCAGGTTTTGAATGTAAAAAGTCAATCGAGTCTTTTCTGTGGTGAACAGTAAAAAATAAAAGTTTGCAACCAAAAAGGTAGCACGCTAATTTATTTGTGCAAACAGTATTTATGTGAACTGCACATGCTACTCATAGTTGTTGAGGGAACTACATGTACTCCACATAAATATAATGACAAAACATCTCATAGCTCTCAGGAGTATGACTGTTTGGTACACAGCAACAAACCCTGCATAGAATACTATGTCAGAGGATGACTACATTAACTGCCCATCATACTATTGTACAGTGGCGTCACTAGGGTTGGTGTCATCCGGTGCGGGTAACTCATGGTGTCACCCCCTCACGACTTACCACATGGAACTCCTCCTCTCTGAGTCCGCAGTTGGCAAATAACAGGACCATACCACCCTATCAAAAATTATGCCACATTACACCAGGTGATTTCCCTTTTCTTTCTGCATAACTTAGTCACCCCCCCCCAGATAATGTGGCCCACCTCTGCTGCATAATTCCAGTGGCCCTAGCTACCAGTGGCATTAGGATACTAAATGGCCCCGGCCGAGGTACTGGGGAGTTGCTTGGTAATGACTAGCAGCCGCAGCTGCTGTGTAACTAAATTCTAGCTCTATTAATTTTAAGGATGTTTACCTTGTGTGGATAGCCTGGAAATCTCCTAGACCCTAGTTTGAAATCCTCTGAAATATAGGCATTTCATCTATTCCATCTTCTAGTCTGTATGAATCCCTAAAATTGGAGGAGTTGGCATAAGCATTTCACGTTGAGCATTGCATAGCCCTATACAAATACATTTTGCTTTAGATGTCATAATCTGTGGGGGACTTGAAAGCTGAAGCCAGGTTCTCACTCAACAATACCAAGCAAATATACATATCTTGAAAAAACTGGTTGGTTTATCATAGCTCAGATCGCAACATGTCGGAATATTGTCTCAAACCTACAAAACAGAATGTGAAAACTATTGGTAAAGAAATTAATAATGAAACTCTCAAAATAGGTTGAGCTGACAGAGTTGAATTGTTATGGAATAGAATGCACGTTACTCAACCCGGAGTGCTTCTAACGACTCCCTCAACTTCCTACTACCTTCTGACTAGTAGAGATGTTCCTAACACATAAGCAAATTGAAGGCTATTTCCTCTTGCATCCATCTTTCTTGTTTTGGCCTTCTATTCCCAACTTTTCTTGCTCCTTTCCCAATCCTGCTCATTAACTTCCTGTTGCTCCTTCCCTCTTGCAAGCTCCCATCTCTACCTTTCCTCATCTCCCCTTACTCTCACGGCTCCTAATTTTGACATCATGTCTGCACATTTACCTCCTGTCTACCTATGTCCCCCGTCAGCCACTTGCAATAAATTACTCCAAAATCGGAAATGACAACTTTTAGAACATTCCTGTGCCTTCAGATTTAAAAATGAAATCCATTTTTATTGGCCTTTACCATGTTTCATGCTATGTTGCCATTTTTGCATGCTCCAGCAGCTAAATTACAAGATGTGGGAACAGGATACTTTAGGGCAGATTTACAATAACTGGCGCATCCCTGCATATCAGCAGGGATGCGCCAGTAATTGTGCATCACGGCTCCGCCACCATGGATGCACCACATTTACAATGTGGCGCACCATGGGGCAAAAATGGACAGATGCGTGACGCATCTGCTTCCGTAACGGCGGTGCATTGCTGGAGTTGCGTCGCAAGCGCGACGCAGCTCCAGCAAGGCCCGGGGGTGCCGTATCCTGAAAATGTTGCGTCAATCCTTATGCCTGCTTCAAGCAGGCGCAGGGTTTTGACTCAGCATGGCATTAAAAGTGGCTGTGTGAAATCTTGTAGATTTCATTCAGCGACTTTTAGGAGGCGTTCCTGCGCCGGAACGCCCCCCCCCCCCCTTGCGATGGAACGCCTCCCTCTGGCGCAGGGCTTTACAACGTGATTCATCTCGGAGATGCATGACGTTGTAAATACCCCGCACCATGGTGCATCTTTTACGCCGCCGCTGCGTCACAAAAGTGACGCAACGGCGGCGTAAAAGAGGCGCAAGGGGCTTGTAAATCTGCCCCTTAGATCCTAATCCGGATTTCACCAAATCGTGTGATTCTGGGAAAACTGCATAATTCCCTTATCTTCCGAAAGTTCGATCCCGGTTTCCATTTATTTGTAAACGCTGAAAAATACTGGACTATGTTATTGTTGCGATACGCCTGACGGATGGCCGGCTGATAGCTGCGCATGAGGGAGATTAAAAAAAGATTTCCAAATGAAGTTTACATAGCTGCACATGTGGGGATCTGTTAGTACTGCTATGCTAATATTTTCAGGCGAATATATACTTTATTGTATGTGTCTCCTTAACACACTAAGGGCCCGATGTAGGTAAAAGGGAATTTCCGATTCCAAAATACCGAGGCGGGCCGAATCGGTATTCTGAAATCGAAAAACGAGATGTAGGAAACAAACAGCGAAATAATAGGGAATCGGTCGGCATCGGTAATGTGAATCGGTACGTACCGAATCTGCATGGACCGAATCGGAAAGTACTGAATCGCCTACCACCGAATCGGAACTAGCCGAATCGGCTACCACCGAATCGGAATTAGCCGAGTCGGAAAAATCAGATTCGGCAATTACCGAATCGGAGGTATGAAAACACACCCATGGCCAAAAAGCCCATAGGAATGCATTGAAGAAACCGAATCGGCTGTATCCGATTCGGATGATACCGATTCGGATTTCACCGAATCGGTAATATCCGATTCGGAGATAGCCGATTCGGTAAAAGCCGCTTCAGCCAATGAGGTGGCTCCCCCTCCCCCTCCCAAACAGGGAGTGGCAACCCTGGCAGGTGCAGCCAATTAAGAACTTTCTGGAGAGCCAGCCTGAGCTGAGCAGTCACAGTTAGCAGCAGTGGGAGTAGGAGGTAGTGAACTGTTCGGAGCAAGATGGCAAACCAGAGTGAGAGCCAGAAGTCCAGCCAGAAGAGGAAGCCTAAGTTCAGCAGCACCGAGCTGCAGGTGTTGGTTGAGGAGGTGGTGAGGGTGCACCGGCAGCTATTCGGAAAGCTGTCCCTCAATGTTCCAGAAAGCACCAAGAGGAGGCTCTGGAGCGAAATCGGCCAGAAGGTCAACGCTGTGGGTGTCACCCCCAGGTCCCTGGATGAGCTGAAGAAGCGCTTCTACGACATCCGCAGCCTGACCAAACGGAAGATGGCAGAGATCCAGAAGCAGGCTGGAGTCACTGGTGGTGGCAGGAACCCGGCGCCACCCCTCACCGAGCTGGAGGAACTGGTCTCCAGCACCATTGAGAGGGAGAGCGTGACCGGAATTGGGACCCTGGACAGCTCAGCCAGAGCTACAGCTACAGGTAAGAGGCATGCGCATCAGGACACACCCTACCAGACACCTCCCCATTAGACACAATGCATAGCCAAACCCCAGCACAGTACTGTAACCAACATACAAGAGACAAGCATCATGGTACATCCAGTCAGCAGTAGGTATCAAAATATGGCAGTGCAGAATCACAAGACATGAAACAGTGGAACACATTCTACGGAGATGCTAGGACATGTGGAATGCTTTAATTGTACTGACTGTAATACAACGGCACTCTATTTACAAATGCTTCTTTGTACCTAGGGGCACCATCAGGCGGACAAACACTGCCAAAGGAGGCAGCAGCACCATCTACCACTGCACTCGCAGGGCCGAGCACGAGTCAGGCTGCCGAGGAGGAGGAGGAAAACACCATAGGGCTGGATATTGAGGGAGACCTGGAAATTGACTTTGATGCACTTCACTCCCCACAAATGCAAAACACACCCTCCTTGCAGTTCTCCCCAGAGAACTCCCCGACAAGGGAGCTCTTTCCACCTACACCAGCTCCTGCCACTGTGGCTCCAGTACACCCTGTCCTGGGAGCAGGGGCTCAGGCCCCGGCCAGCACCACACCCCCACCAGTGGCACCCCAGCCCACGCAGCAGGCGGGCAGCAGCAGTACCCGGCGCCGTGCCATTCCCACCACTGCAGACCCAGCACAGGAGGCCAGTGTGTTCCGGGGCCTCGAAGGCAATATGGTGAAGATCCAAAGGCAGCAGGCGAAATCCATCATGGCATGCCAACGCCAGCTCCTGCAGCACAACCTGCAGATGGGGGAAATGGTGAAAGGATTTCAGGCCTTTGTGGATTCCAACAAGGAGGCAGTAGCAGGTTTAGCCAGGCTAACCACTGCCATCACACAGTTATGTGGCAGAATGGAGGAGCAAGAGGTGGTGCGCAGGCGGGATGCCCGGGTGCAGAACCGCTCCTTGAGCCGCCTTGCTGCAGCAACGGCACAACTCTGTCAGCGCGGTGCCAACATGGAGTCTAGTCTAGCACAAAATACCGCAGAGTTGACAAGGGGAATGGCCCGCATCACGACAGCAATGGAGGCCTTGATCATCTCTAACACTGCCGCAAATCCTGCCCTGGACCTGGGGGATGCTGGGGACAGCAGCAGCCGCAGCAGCCCGGCCAGCGCTGCGTCAGAGCCACGCAGGAGCTCCAGGCGCTCCGCAGATGCCGCTGGTCATTCTGAAGGGGGTGAGGGACACCACAGTGGGGCTGCAAAGCGCTCAAAGAAATAGCCTAGCAAGGGCGGGTGAGGCAACCTGGACCCTAGACTTTTGTTTTCATTGACATTACACCTTTTTTTTGTTGCACATCAGTGCAGTAACTGTGTAGCAACAGTAAAAATTGCTTATTCAACACAACCATTCACCTGTCTGTGCATTTGTACTCACTCAGAAATAGTTTGCTGTTATCTCCTCACGTCTATATCTGCCATCACTTGGCGTACACACCCCAGCTGGCTGTGTTAGTGGCACAGCTTCGTCGTCATCATGGTCCTCGTAGTCACTCAACTCCACCTCAGTGCCCTTCTTCACCGCAAGGTTGTGTAACATTGCACAGACAGCTATGATTTTGCAACAGGTGATGGGGGTGTACTGCCTTGCACCTCCACTCTTGTGCAGGCATCTAAACCTGCTTTTCCAGATGCCGAATGTCCTTTCCACAACATTCCTGGTGCTTTTGTGGGCACGGTTATACCTCCTTTGGCTGGGTGTAGAGGGGTTGAGGTAGGGGGTGAGAATGAAAGAGCGGAGGGCATATGCACTGTCGCCTAGAAGGAAAAGGGGTAAAATTACTTACATGCATACATGTATTTCACTTTGCTGTTTTTGGTTATGGGGGGCTGATGATGTGTCTCACCTAGGAGGTATCCTTCTCCAAATTCCCCAGCCATCAGCCGTGCATAGATGCCGCTCTGTTGGAAAATGTAGGAGTCGTGGGTACTACCCGGAAATTTTGCTACCAGGTCTGTGATGGTGCATTTCGCATTGCAGATCACCTGTACGTTGATGGTGTGAGTGGACTTCCGATTGCGGTAGATGTATTCTGTGTCAGATGGTGGGCAAATCGGAATGTGTGTGCCGTCTATGCAGCCAATGATGTGGGGGAATCTTGCCATCTGGTAGAAGTCTGCTTTGGTCTGTACCAGTTCTGCCTGGGTTGCAGGGAAGGAAATGTAGTGGGCCATCCTCTGGATCATGGCATCAAGGAACTTGTGGAAGAACCTTGACAGGCTGCTCTGGGTCACCCCTCCTGCCACAGCGACTACATTTTGATAGCTGCCAGACGCCAGCAGGTGTAGGCAGCATAGCACCTGCACCTGCACAGGGATTGCGTGTGCCCTTGGGGTGGGGTGCTGCAACAGGGGTTGGAGGTCCCTAATGAGGTCTGTGATGGTCTCTGAGTCCAGCCTGTACCGCTGTAGGATCTCTGCATCTGTCAGCATGACCAGGGTGATACGCTGTCTGTATACCTGCTCCTCTCTTTGCCATTCCCTCTCTCCTTGCTGCTGTAGCCGTAGCCGCCTCGCTATGACATAAAAAGCTGCCATCCTGCAAGTTGCAATGCATTTTGGGGCTGTTTTTATGGGTTGGAGTTGGTTACCACCTGATCGTAATCCATGGTAATTGCCGAGTGGATTCTACCGATTTTGAGCCAAATTCGGTGTTTCTGTGCCTCCCTACATCTCCCCATCTGTCCGAAGCGGGGATTTTCCCGATCGGTGATTCTACCGAATTGGTAGGTTCTCCGATTTGCCTTCTGTCCGATTCGGTGTCTCTACCGAATCGGTACATGGACCGAATCGGCTTATGTCCGATTCGGTGTCACTACCGATTCGGTACATGCACCGAATCGGCTTATGTCCGATTCGGTGTCACTACCGATTCGGTACATGCACCGATTCGGTGTTTGCATCCGATTCGGTGTGTTACCGAATCGTACTGTATCCGATTTTCGGTATGTACGTATCGGATTCTTTTACATTCGGTAATCATTCCGATTCGGTTTTCGCTCCGATTTGTACTTTTTTTTAAGCCCTACATCTCGATGCCAGTATACTAATCGGTAAGGGCCCTAAATCCGTATTTTCGGCCGTTACCGATCGGTAACGGCCTACCTACATCGGGCCCTAAGACACCACGGTGCGAGTACTGTGCACGTTTATCACTTAAATAAAAGTGAACATATACTACTTCCAACTTAATTTCTTCATCACTGAAAAATCTGGATAAGTGCCAATAGGAGAAAAATAATTGTGACCGAATCCAGTCTGAAATGTGATACTTTGATACTTTAGAAGCTGGATCCCTACTTCTAACGAGAAAAGAAAAACTGCAAGACGCAGAATGTAAATGAAACCATTAAATCTGGGGGGCGCCTGTGCGTGTGCCATGTGTGTCTGACTGTGTGTGCCCGTGTGCTCTGACGCCTGCAACCTCTGTCCGTTTCCAAACTGTGCGGGTGGAGGCTCTGGCAGTGCACGGCTGACTCTGTCAGGAAAGCCGAGCTCAGGGCACACTGTAGTATTTTGTAAGCAGGTGCGCTTGCAGAGCAGAGGCGAGGCTGCAGAGCTGTGTTACACAGCGTAACCAGTCAGATTGGTGTCACCCCATGTATGGTGTCACCCGGTGCGGTCCGCACCCCCCGCACCCCCTAGTGACGCCGCTGCTAGATACTGCATCATAAAAGTATGCACAATGTTAGAAGTAGATTTGTAATGATACCTAACCACTGATAAACTAATGAGAAGTTAATAAAGATATTGATATGTATTTTCTTAATGCATAAATGAACAATAACAGACAAACAATAATATTGAGGAGCTGTTTTGTTTATGCACACTCCAGCCGCACAAAATACGGGGTTTATTTACAAGAAACTGACACGTCTGTATAGATACGTCAGTTTCCTGCGCCTGCGTGCAAAACCCTTCCGCCACCATGATGTGAAGTATTTACATCTTAAAAATACATATGTATTTCTTGTAGGGGAGACTGGACATAGACAAAATATGGTGAGACCCAAGAACCTGAATTCGCTATCATAGATACAATACATTACTGCCCTTTTCTTTTTACACAGGACAGTGCAGCAAATTGAAGTGCAACATTGCCCTGCATCAAACTGTAGTATATAAGACCCTAATTTGTGCTTTCAACTACACGTGCCAGTATGCAAAGATGCTAGAATCCTAACAAGGGTTCAAGTTAACACAATACGTGCATTACATTTTAAACAAAAAATGAAAAAACCTATAGAAAACATTATAATATGAAAAATATGGAAAGTTTTATCAATGAAGACACCGAAAAGGAAAAAGGAAAGAGAAAAAAGAGAAAAAAGAGAAAACCATGTTTTATTATAAAAATTCATAGAAAACATTTTATTCACAATGATAAATAATTCAATCTTAAAACATATAAGACAAAAGGCGCTCAACACAATACACAAACAAAGACCTATATATTAGGCCTGGGCAGTAAATTCCGTGGCGCTCGCGGAATTTGGGTAATTTTGCGGTCCGTGGAGAACGCAGAATTGCCAAAAATTCTGCAAATCGCGGGTTCGCTGATTTTTTTGCTTGTTCTCGCTTTCAAAATGCATGTTTGCGAAATATTTCTCCCCGAGCACACAAACAGCGTTCGCGAACAGAATAAAAGAATCGCGAATGGGTGGAACAAGCAATTCCACGTGTTCGCTGAACTTTTGCGTGCTCGCAGAGATTATTTACTGTTTCGCTGAGCTTTGCGTAGCGTGACTACACAAATTCCACCCACCCCATTCTACTTCTTGGAATTCCGTGTAGTTGTACTCTGTCAACTACGTTTACCCTTATTTGAATTTGCGTTGCTGTTAACACCTTTACTGCGGCGGCTATTCCGCCTCAGCACTAAGGGGGCGGGGTGGCAGCGCGGCGAGCCCATGCTGGTGACGGAACCGCTCAGTCACCAGCCTCGGTTGAGCAGTGCTCATGACGGAGCGGTTTCGTCATGGCCCCACCCGCTCAATGGAACGCCCAGCGCAGGCGCGGAATCCGCGCCGCGCAGGCGCGGCGAGCGGGCCATGACGAAACCGCTCCGTCATCAGCACAGCCCCACCGCAGCTGATGACGGAGCGGTTCCGTCATCAGCATCGAAGGAGTTAAAGGGGGAAGATGTGTAGTGTCGCAGTCTAGTGCTCAGCACCCATGTGAGCGGCAGGGTGCCTTCTGGGAACATTCCTAGGCGCGGGCATAATTCAATGTGGAGACTACCGTGAGTACACGCACGTCTCTCTCCCATGTTACAATAAAGGCGTCTACAGTTACCAGCAGCTCCTGTAGTCATTTATGGTAGGGTGACCAGAATTGTAAAGCCAACAAGCATTGAAAATGCAATAGGTCTCGCAATAGAAGAGTTTGACCTTTTTCGTTTTGCAAATGGATGAGTGGCGTTGCGTCGATGAGTGGCGTTGCGTGGATGAGTGGCGTTGCGTGGATGAGTGGTGTTGCGTGGATGAGTGGCGTTGCGTGGATGAGTGGCGTTGCGTGGATGAGTGGGGTTGCGTGGATGAGTGGGGTTGCGTGGATGAGTGGGGTTGCGTGGGTGCGTTGCGTGTGTGAGTGGCGTTGCGTGTGTGAGTGGCGTTGCGTGTGTGAGTGGCGTTGCGTGTGTGAGTGGTGTTGCGTGTGTGAGTGGTGTTGCGTGGGGGGATGGATGGATGGATGGAGTGGGGGATGGATGGATGGATGGAGTGGGGGGTGGATGGATGGAGTGGGGGGATGGATGGATGGAGTGGGATGGATGGATGGAGTGGGATGGATGGATGGAGTGGGGGGATGGATGGATGGAGTGGGGGATGAATGGATGGATGGATGGATGGATGGAGTGGGGGATGGAGTGGGGGATGGATGGATGGAGTGGGATGGATGAAGTGGGATGGATGGATGGAGTGGGATGGATGGATGGATGGAGTGGGATGGATGGATGGATGAAGTGGGATGGATGGATGGAGTGGGGAATGGATGGATGGATGGAGTGGGGGGATGTATGGATGGAGTGGGGGATGGATGGAGTGGGGGATTGATGGATGGAGTGGGATGGATGGATGGATGGATGGAGTGGGATGGAGTGGGATGGATGGATGGATGGAATGGGATGGATGGATGGATGGAGTGGGATGGATGGATGGAGTGGGGGGATGGATGGATGGAGTGGAAACCGGGCGGCAAGGGCTGTGATTTATAATGTGTTATGTTTAGGAGTAAACGGGCGTACGACATAGCACGTATGTCCATCTTTAATGAATATGTAGGGCACAAATGACGTGATAAACAGAAGAGGCGCAGACAGGTGGTTGAAGAGCCCAGAGAGTAGTAAAAACAATAACAAAAGATGCAGCAAAGGCTTCAAAGTTAAGAAAAGATGCAGGCACTGCTTTGGTATTGTGAGGAGGAGGACATGTAACCGGAAATACAATGTTTATAATGTAAAAGTTTAAATCAACAGGAAACATGAGAAATTACCTGGCTGCAGTGGAAATTAAAGAGAAACATGCAGACAAAGGTTTTATGCCGGAGGACACAGATGAACCAGGACGGGAAAGCAAATATTTATGATGTAAAACTATATTAACAGCAAACCTGCGAAACCATGTGGGGAAGGAGGATATTTAATAAACAGAGAGGTAGGTGAAAACATAAAAGAAACAGGCAGGCAAATCTTTCTGATTCTATAGAGGTTAAAACGCACGGGGAAGCTTTAATTTGTAATTTAAAACGTTAATGTAGCAGGAGTTTAGAAGTGTAGATAGTTTAAAAGATTAAATAAACAGGAGTAAGCAGGCAATGAAACATAACAAGTGAGACGGAAAGCCAGAGGCCAGCATCAAACGGACAATACAGAGGGTCTGTTGCTTGTGTGCTCAGCCGTGACCTGCGCCAAGGAGCTGAGAGCGTTGGGAGAAGGGGGTGTAGTGCACGCGCTGGGAAGAGCAGCAGCAGGGAGGGGGTGGCAAATGGTTCTTTGCTTTGGGCGCTCTGTAGTGGGGAAGGGGGATGGGGCACGTATAGGAGGTGGCAGGAAAAACAGGGACAGGGTAGAAGAAACAGTAAGGGGATGGGATAAGTTAAACAAGTGAAAAATGAGTGAGCCCCTTCATGGTTGTGTGTGACAGACACCTCCTTTATGCTGCAGTAATATCGGGGAATTCCGAAGTAACAAAGAGTGGGGGAAAGGAGCGGTGGGAACGAGAGGAGACGAGATGCCAGCAGAGCCGAGGATGGGAACCCAGAGGCGGCCCTAAGGCTGGCAGCAGAGAGGGGAAGTCGGAGAGGCTGTGTGCGGGGAGAGAGGAACAGATGGCTGTGAAGCAGGGGGTGTGAAGGATGGGGGTGGGTGGGGAGCGTAGGGACGGCTCAGATGCCTGAGGCAGAGTGCACGCTTTAATTTGTAATTTAAAACGTTAATGTAGCAGGAGTTTAGAAGTGTAGATAGTTTAAAAGATTAAATAAACAGGAGTAAGCAGGCAATGAAACATAACAAGTGAGACGGAAAGCCAGAGGCCAGCATCAAACGGACAATACAGAGGGTCTGTTGCTTGTGTGCTCAGCCGTGACCTGCGCCAAGGAGCTGAGAGCGTTGGGAGAAGGGGGTGTAGTGCACGCGCTGGGAAGAGCAGCAGCAGGGAGGGGGTGGCAAATGGTTCTTTGCTTTGGGCGCTCTGTAGTGGGGAAGGGGGATGGGGCACGTATAGGAGGTGGCAGGAAAAACAGGGACAGGGTAGAAGAAACAGTAAGGGGATGGGATAAGTTAAACAAGAGGCTGGGAAACAAAGAACGTGTAGCTGGAGGGGGCGGGATGGCTTACAGAGAAGGAAGACGGGTGGGAGAAATGTTCGAAAAACAAGTAAACGAGTAAAACAAGAGCACTTACAGGGGGCAGAGCAGGGAGAGCGGCCTTTGAAGTGCACTTTACACGGCCGGCCGGCAGTGAAACTGAAAGCATGGCCGGCCGCCGTGAAAGCCTTTGATGACGCAGCAGGGGGAACAGACGGCGAGAGGGTGTGAAAGCAGCAGGGGCAGGCAGGCGGCTGGGGGCATGTGCACGCGCTTTTAAGCGCATGCGCATTAAGCTTCAATTTCACGGGCACTGCAAGGAATCGCCACGATTCCTTGCAAGTTGGTTAAAGACTGTTTAAGCCCCAATAGTCTCGCAAGCTCGATGCGCATGCGCATCGACAGGCGAGACCTAAAAACCGGGACATTTCGTGAAAATAGAGGAAGGACTACAGTTTTACTTCAAGCTAGCGCCCAGAATGACAGCGTTCCGCAACAGAGAACTACAGAAGAGTCAGTTAGAACATACATAAAATGCTATTTTTTAACCCAGAAGCGTGCCTGTTGATTAAATTGCTTTATTGGAACAAGTGCTAACAATCCCTGCTTAGTAAAACATAAAAATAAAAGCACCTCACTCTGTATGCTGTCGACCCTCTCAAAAAACCGGGACAAGAGCAAAATTTCCTGAAATCTGCCGGGACAGCTGGTGGAAAACCCGGACTGTCTGGGCAAATCTGGGACGCCTGGTCACCCTAAATTTTATGGGGCCTCATCCTTCACAACAAGCACGTGATCTGCCCAGGATCACAGGAGCTGCATGGTAGCTCGAACCTAAAAAGACAGGCCCTGGCCCAGCCAGAGGGGACAGCATACCTTGCCTGGGCAAGGGAAAGGGTAAACACCTTAACCCCTTCGCTGCGGCGGCAATTCCGCCGCAGCGCTAGGGGGGAGGAGGGCCGTGTGGCGCTCCCATGCTCGTGACGGAACCGCTCCATCACGAGCCTCGGGCGCGCTGTGCTTGTGACGGAGCGGTTCCGTCACGGCCCCCCGCTCAACAGAACGTCCAGCGCAGGCACGGAATCCGAGCCGCGCAGGCGCGCCGAGCAGGCCGTGACTGAACCGCTCCGTCATCAGCACAGCGCGTCCGAGGCTGGTGACGGAGCGGTTCCCACCAGCATGGGAAGGGTTAAACAAAGTGTTTCCTCACTATTTAACCAGGAAGGTAAGCATAGGATAGGGTGACCAGATCTTGAGAACCAAAATCTGGGACATTTTGCAAAAAATAGAAGATGGACTGCAATTTTAAATCAACCATGCTGTGCAGAATGACAACTCTTATCAACATAGGAACACAAAAGAAGCACTAAGAAAATAAATAAAATGTAATTTCTAAAACCAGCAACATACCTGATAATTAAATTGCATCCTTTTAACAGCTGCTAACTCAAACAGCTTGAAAACACCCAATCAGTGCTTCCCTTTAGTTTGAGTCGACCCCCTCTAAAAACCGGGACATGAGCCAAAATTGCTCAAATCTGCCCGCACAGCTGCTGAAACTGTCCGCTCAAATCCGGGACGACTGGTCACCCTAGCAGAGGAGGCAACCGGGACAAGCACTGCTCTGCAGCGGCTGCAGGAGAGAGGAACCCACCGCGCCTGGTACCCCGGGCGGTCTCCCCTCTCATGCATGACCCGGTAAAAGCAGCAGCAGCACCCGAGGTCCAATCACGTGGCCTCGCACGAGTCCAGTCTGAAGGCAGCTCAGCAGCATCCCCGGCCATGAGCCACACCCACACTCCCCACAATCCTTTGCGTCGTATCTACATACAGCCCCACATGGAACATCTCTTTCAATTTTTGTGGATTAAAATAATGAATTGATTCATATGTACTACTGTATGCTGAGGTTCACTACTATACTATAGATTGTTGATTGCAAAAAGCTGAGGCGTCACACTACCAGTAATAAGTGAATATAATTTGTAGGTTGTCCTGAATTTCCACTACGTGCCTAAATTTCTAACGACTACCCAGTCTCCGGGCATTAATAGTCACTTGCACTTCGTGTGGCAGTGATTTATTATTTGTTCGAATTTTTAGAAGACATTTCCAGGAGGAAATGTCTCCTTTAATGTCATAAAATAGTCCAATTGCACGCAATGAAAGTGGACCCTTCCGCTTTTTCTCACGATAAAAGTGTAAGCTTCGTTTTTTCAAGTAACGTAAAAAGCGTTAGTACCTATTAATTGTACTTGCAAGGAGCAAGCTGATATTTCCGTTTTTGTGCGGAAATTAACAGGAGCCGTCTCAGGGGAGAGCACGCGGTGCACTGCTCAGTTCTGTCGCTAGGGGTCAGGGTGGTTTCAGCGTCTGTGCCGCCGCCTGGTACAGAAACAGGCTCCTGCCTTGGGTTGTTGGTTCAAGTCCATGCGAGGGGTGGAGACAACCTGCAGAGGGGCCACTGACCTGTCGGCATTAAGGTTGTTCATAGCACCTCCCTCTGACCAGCTCCAGTAATTATCCCTGAAAAAAGGACGTATGACAATAATTTACAGATATGACAAATGTGTGTAGAGTTATCATGCTTTAAGACCCATGCAAGAAAATGAAGTTTGATCTAGATACTGCATCATAAAAGTATGCACAAATGTTAGAAGTAGATTTGTAATGATACCTAACCACTGATGAACTAATGAGAAGTTAATAAAGATATTGATATGTATTTTCTTAATGCATAAATGAACAATAACAGACAAACGATGATATTGAGGAGCTGTTTTGTTTATGCACACTCCAGCCGCACAAAATACGGGGTTTATTTACAAGAAACTGACACGTCTGTATAGATACGTCAGTTTCCTGCGCCTGCGTGCCAACCCCTTCCGCCACCATGATGTAAAGTATTTACATCTTAAAAATACATATGTTTTTGCTTGTAGGGGAGACTGGACATAGACAAAATATGGTGAGACCCAAGAACCTGAATTCGCTATCATAGATACAATACATTACTGCCCTTTTCTTTTTACACAGGACAGTGCAGCAAATTGAAGTGCAACATTGCCCTGCATCAAACTGTAGTATATAAGACCCTCATTTGTGCTTTCAACTACACGTGCCAGTATGCAAAGATGCTAGAATCCTAACAAGGGTTCAAGTTAACACAATACGCGCATTACATTTTAAACAAAAAATCAAAAAACCTTAAGAAAACATTATAATATGAAAAATATGGAAAGTTTTATCAATGAAGACACAGAAAAGGAAAAAGGAAAGAGAAAAAAGAGAAAAAAGAGAAAACCATGTTTTATTATAAAAATTCATAGAAAACCAGGACAAGAGCAAAATTTCCTGAAATTTGCCGGGACAGCTGGTGGAAAACCCGGACTGTCTGGGCAAATCTGGGACGCCTGGTCACCCTAAATTTTATGGGGCCTCATCCTTCACCACAAGCACGTGATCTGCCCAGGATCACAGGAGCTGCATGGAAGCTCGAACCTAAAAAGACAGGCCCTGGCCCAGCCGGAGGGGACAGCATACTCTGCCTGGGCAAGGGAAAGGGGAAACACCTTAACCCCTTCGCTGCGGCGGCAATTCAGCCGCAGCGCTAAGGGGGAGGAGGGCCGCGTGGCGCTCCCATGCTCGTGATGGAACCGCTCCATCACGAGCCTCGGGCGCGCTGTGCTTGTGACGGAGCGGTTCCGTCACGGCCCGACCGCTCAACAGAACGTCCAGCGCAGGCACGGAATCCGAGCCGCGCAGGCGCGCCGAGCAGGCCGTGACGGAACCGCTCCGTCATAAGCACAGCGCGTCCGAGGCTGGTGACGGAGCGGTTCCCACCAGCATGGGAAGGGTTAAACAAAGTGTTTCCTCACTATTTAACCAGGGAGGTAAGCATAGGATAGGGTGACCAGATCTTGAGAACCAAAATCTGGGACATTTTGCAAAAAATAGAAGATGGACTGCAATTTTAAATCAACCATGCTGTGCAGAATGGCAACTCCTATCAACAAAAGAACACAAAAGAAGCACTAAGAAAATAAATAAAATGTAATTTCTAAAACCAGCATCATACCTGATAATTAAATTGCATCCTTCTAACAGCTGCTAACTCAAACAGCTTGAAAACACCCAATCAGTGCTTCCCTCTAGTTTGACTCGACCCCCTCTAAAAACCGGGACATGAGTCAAAATTGGTAAGATCTGCCCGCACAGCTGGTGAAACTGTCCGGTCAAATCCGGGACGCCTGGCCAAACTAGCAGAGGAGGCAGCCGGGACAAGCACTGCTCTGCAGCGGCTCCAGGAGAGAGGAACACACCGCGCCTGGTACCTCTCAGCAGCAGCAGCCGAGGTCCAATCACGTGGCCTCGCCCTCGCCCGAGTTCAACACCCACACTCCCCACAATCCTTTGCGTCATATCTACATACAGCCTCACATGGAACTTCTCTTTCATTTTAGTGGGTTACAAATTATTTATTGATTCATATGTACTACAGTATGCTGATGTTCACTACTATGCTATAGATAGTTTATTGCAAAAAGCTGCATCGTCACACTACTATTATTAGGTGAATATAATTATTAGGTTGTCCTGAATTAATTCGCTCTTTGGAAATTTCTCACAAGGATCTAATGGCATTGTGCAGTGGCAGTATCGTAGCTAGGATGCTTGTTTGGATTTAGTCGCATTTCGTGTGGACTCCAGGGATCTCATTTATGAGGCCGTGCGTCACTTTTACGCTGCCGGTGCGTCACTTTTTGGGACGCACCAGCAGCATAAATAATGTGCCTTTTTGCACCATATTTATAAAGTGACGCATCTAGGTAGATGTGTCACTTTGTAAACCCCTGAGCCACATTATACCTGCGCCAGGTATAATGTATGCGAGGGGGGCGTATTGACGCAAGGAAGTGTCGTAGAAGTGACGCAGTGAAATCTATGAGATTTCACTGCGTCACTTTTAGGACGCCGTTGCATCAAAATCTCGCGCCTGCCTCACAGCAGGCGTAAGACGGACACAGGCCCTTTCACATGGGGCTTGCCCCATGTGAAAGGGAGCATTGCTGGAGTTGCGTCACTTTTGTGACACACTCCAGCAATGCGTCACTTTTGCGCCCACAGATACGTCAGAAATACTGACGTATCTGTAACTCCTTGCGACATGATGCGTCATACATTAAATATGGCGCATCAATTGTGTCGCAAGGAGTGCGCAGTGAAAAGTGACGCATCGCTGTTTTCACGCAGCGATGCGTCACTTTTCATAAATGAGGCCCCAACTGTTAGATGTTTCACTGAATATACCTAATTCCTCCAACGCGCTGGGCCTGCGTCACCCTGGCTTGTCTGGGACCAGGCTGCGTGTCGGGGAGGGTAGATAGTCCAGTGCGGACCCTCGGCTACTAGACCCTGCGGCTGGGCCTTCGACCTCTGGCTTGTCCGGAGCAAGGCTGCGCCAAAGGAAATAGGCACCGGGGTGAAGGGCTGCTACAGGACACTGCCGTTTCTGCTCATAGCTGCAGGAACATCGGAATTTGGGTGCTCCTTTTTTGCCTTTCCTGATGTCCATCTGCCGACGCTGAGAGGGAGGGGGAGCCAACCCCGCCGAGGAAAACCGGGCCGTGAGTCAGGCAGGGTCACTTCTGCGCGTCGGACCGAGAGATTTACCGTGAGCCCACTCGGGGCCAGCGTCCGTCCAAGGGCCCCTAAGGAGGGTGCAGGGCTCTGCACACAACAAGAATCCACTGCGGCCCGTCGGGTCCTCCTCCGGCCACAGCCTTGGTCTAAATCTGACCAGGATCACCGGCCACAAGGGATTCGAGGCGTTGCCCCTTGTCCTTGACCCCTGTGAGGTGCCCCCACCCCCGAGAGGAACACGCACGGGCAGCAGACGAGCCCACTTTGGACCCCCTGCACTGGCGAAGGAGGCTGCCGGGACATCTAAAACCCCCCTGTAGTACCTCCTTATGGTCCCTAGAGGGCCGGGCCGGAGCCGTGAACCATCAAGTGAGGTGAGCCGGGGCCCCCTTTTCACTCGGAAGGTGGCTGGTGGCGCACGCGAGAGAGAAAGGATTCCCCCACTTTGCTAGCACTGGGCAGGAAGCCCCTTTCCATCCCCCCGCAAATACCACCCCAAACATCAGTGGGGGCTCGCACTTCCACTCGAGTGCATCCCCGTTTTGAGGCGCAGAGAGACCCGTGCCCCCATCAGTGTTTGTCCTGCCTTCCCTGGTTCCCACTCGGGATTCTTCCCCTAGTCAGGCCCACGCCCCCACTTTCCACCCAGAGCGCTCCTCGACGGCACCTCGGCTCACTTCTGACTTAAAGCGAGTGGCACACAGAAGGGCACTGCATCCCTGGGAAAACGAGGGACTTTTGGACACTGACTTTGAACCTGTTGTAAACTTGTGTGGGCAATCACGGGGCTCGGCCACAGAGGGCCTAAAATCACAGAGCCAAAATGTTGCCCTAAGCACAGGGAGAAAGTGCACTAATAAGATGGCAAAACAAACGCTCCAGTATGGGGAGCTGGCCATAAAAATCGAAATAGAAGAAGAGTACAGAGGTAAGGATCTAGAGTATGTAGTGAAGGAAATACTTGAGAAAGTATTCAAATGTACTGCTAAGGATTTAAAATGTGTACAGCAAAACAAAGATAGAGGTTTATTTGAAATTACGTTTTTTACAGAGCTGAAATATGAACATTTTCTACAGGTTGTGTCACTCGTGTTCACATGAGAACCTCAAGGGGGTAAAAATTACTGCTATGGCAGCAGCAAAGGAGGTGCCAGTAATTGTCCATATGTACAATGCCCATGTGTCTACATGGGAGATTGAATGTTTTTTAAACAGGTTTTGCGCAAAGGTGAGGGGAGGGATATTACAGAGAAATAAGTTTGGAATCTGGAATGGCAAGAGGACGTTTTTGTGATACTTAAACCAAACCCTGCTGGGGGAGTGACCCACCTCCCACAAACCTTTGCATTGGGCCCAAACAGAGGCTATTTAAACTACCCAAGCCAACCGCAATATTGTATGAACTGTTTAAGTTTTGGCCACCTTAAAGAAGAATGCAAAAAAGAGGGTTGCAAGTTCTGTGGGGACATAGACCACAAACACACCGAATGTAATGCCCCCAAATCATGTAACCTACGTGGATCCAAAGAGCACCTTTATAGAGCATGCCCAAAGCAATGATTCTCATATGCGGCATCTGCAGCTGCCAAACATCACCAGCCAGGGGATAGTAAACCTTACGCCACAGTACTGGCACCATTAATCTTTAAGACAGTTAGTGATGGAGGCACCGGGGAAACACCCAACACAAAAAAACAAGTAATACAAGTTGCACCTACCCCTACCCCACAGGCAGAACAGGAACAAACCAAGGAAAGAACACAGGTGGTAGAGGAAACTCAAATGACAGAAATAGAGAAAAGTAAAAAGAAAGATAAAGGGATGTCAGACATAGACTCACAAGTGGAAGACAGGGAAATAGATTCAGATTGTACTCTTATCCCTACAGATATATATAACATCATCAAAGAAGCCAAGGACAGGGCACAGGAAAAAAGGGAAAGAGAAGAACAGACCTCCTCAGAAGAGGAAACAAAAACCACCGAGGGTCAAATGCAGATGGTTAAAAAAAGAAATAAAATCAAAATTAAAAAACAAACGGCGGACCCAAGTGGGTCGGCCGCAACAGAACAGAAAGAAACTAGGAAGAAAACTCTACCAAAAGAGAACTGCTCAGGGTCCAGGTATAGTGTACTAGGGGACCTCTCAGACTCAGAAGACCTAGGATATAGCTTATTCTCACAAGAGGTAGGAGTAACCCCCCACAAAGACCTTTTTCTACAGTCCCCATACTTAGGAGGAGCAGAAGAAATTGGCGGGCAAGAGACGCAAAATAGTGAAAGCAATCAGTAAATATGTGACAGCATCTGGTCGCCATTGAGCTTTGAAAATGTTCAGGTTTAACATGTATTGTATACCGTGCAAAGTAATCACCATTGCAAATATAATGTTTAACATCATATCATGGAATGCCCGAGGAATGGGCTCACAAGTGAAAAGAGCGCCAGCGTTTGAGCTCTGCAAAGCACAAAAAGGGGACATTATACCTTTACAGGAATGTGCAATTCCCCACTACACGGACTACAGTCACATATCCAAATATTGGGAAGAAGGCCCCTCCAAATGGTCTGGGGGTGGAAACAAGAATGCTGGAATAGGTATTCTCATAAAAAACAAAGAAATGTCAATCCTTGATACAAAAATTATACAGCCAGGCAGGACTATGATGGTCACCATACAATACAGAAACACCACCTTTAAGGTCTGTAAATGTATGCACCAGCCGACAAGAATGAAAGAATGTCCCTGTTTGAAATGCTCCCACTTTTTATTGCAGGTGCAACCCCAATGGTGTTAACAGAGGATTTCAACTGCATCATAAACCCCACAGACAGATGTGGCAAGAAAAGTTGTTACGAAATTGATAAGTCTGCAAAATGTTTCAAAAACATGTGTAAAGATTTGCAACTGTCAGATACAGGGGCAAAATCAGGGTCAAAACAAAGGTTCACCTGGGAAGCAGAAAGTGGCAAAGTCAAATCAAGAATTGATTTCATTTTCACCTCCAAAAATATAAAAGCAAGGAATTATGAAACAAACGGGAGTGGCATGTCAGACCACAAAATCTTGAAAGCAACCGTTGAAATCTCAAACATGTGTCAAATGGGGAGGGGTGTGTGGAAAATGAACATCTTGTTATTACAAGAGGAAAATATATGTAAAAATTACAGTGATATGTACAACAACTTAAAAACCAGAAAGGAAAGTTTCCCATCCTTAGCAGAATGGTGGGAAGAGGTAAAAAAAACAAACAAAACTTTTTTTCAGAAAACAGAGCATGATCAAAAGCAAGGGAAAGTTTAAAAAATTTGATGAAATACAACAAAGAATGATCACGCTAGAAAACCTGGAAAGGGGTGGAATGGAAGTAGGGGAGGAAAGAGAAAAAACAAAAACAGAACTGAAAGAATGCCTGAAACAACGAGGGAAAGAACACATTTTTAACTCCAGGGTCAAGATCTTTGAGGAAGATGAAAAGTGCTCAAGGTTCTTTTTATAAAAGGCACAGCAAGTGCAAAAGGTAATGAATGAACTGAAAGACACAAATGGACAAACACAAAAGGGCACAGAGAAAGTAGGGAAAATAACAACAGCCTTTTTTTCCCAATTGTACAAAAAAGAGCCATCAGATATAAGTGCATGTGAAGATTTTTTTTTTTAAACATTTTTTTTAATTATATTTATTATTTTCCTTGTTGCACACACTTTATACATTATACATTGTTCAGCATTAAAACTTCATGCTTCATAGCTAAATAAGCTCTATTACAAGATATACAAACATTTCATAACGCATTTCCACAGACATCATTTATATTTCTTACTTTACCACCAATAAACATTAAGCCCTTCTTGGGTCTACCTGCGGCCCAAATCCTTCCTTCCACCTACTTATGGGTTGCCATATTCTTAAGCCTAATGTCCTTCCCCTTTTCCCTTTTCGTGCATAGATATTCTTCTCCATATTATATGCATTCAGCAGATTAGCCTGCCAGGTTTGTAGTGCCGGTGGATTTTTGTCAAGCCATGCCCTTGCTAAGGTCAGTCTGTATACTGACATTGCCACAAACAGAAATTCCTGCTGTGTATCGGCTCCTTCCATACCCAGACCTAAGATTATCCGAGCTGGGCTAAGTTTAATTTGTATCACCAATGATCTGTCTAGAAAACCCTCGATGTCTCTGACTAGCGTATGTAGTTGAGGGCAGGTAGCAAATATGTGAATACTATCAGCTTCGCTAGCATTGCATCGGGGACAGTTTGCACCCATGGTCCCGCCCCATCTTAGCGGGGGTATGATAAAGTGAATACAGAGTTTTATAATGTTGTGACTGCATGGAGGATGAACACAATATAGTACTGCCTCGGTCCAGTGATTTCTTAAACCACCCTACTTCCACGTTAAGTTTTTCTGCCCATTTATTACCCACTTTTCCTAAGTCATCAGTTTTCCCTTTAACCAAACAGGCATAAAAAGACCTAATGGTGCGATCCCCCAAAAGTCTGATTTTTTCCAGTATCTCATTCCTACTCGCTTCAACTGATCCCCCTGTTTTATTATTAAAAAAACTCCTGACCTGGAGATACTTGAAAAAGCCTCTGTTATCGATTCCATGCTTAGTTCTTAGATCTGCGAACTGTACCATCCCCTCTGCATCAAATAAGTCCCCAATCTGGACGATACCGTTATTTACCCATTCTAACATTACTTCATCTGCGAAGATTGCTTGAGGAAATGACCTGTTTTTATAGAGTCTAATATATCTATTGTATTTCCCCAATTTACTTCTTTTTAAGAAGGCAATCCAGATCTTGACTGCAGCGGAAAGTGTCTTGAACCTGGTTCTTTTAAAGTAACCAAAATCGATACAATTTAAAAAGCAGTTTCCCGCATCTGTCCCTATCACCGTAGCATATACTTTCGTAGACAGGTTATTAACTCTTTGATCCAGATCTGTTCCTCCTATTAACCCTTGCATATATTGTAGGGCAGCTGCCATATAGTATAACCTGAAGTCCGGTGCTCCCCACCCCCCCTTTCTCTTGGGAGCGTGATGTATCTATATGCCCTACGCGTCTTCCCATGTGCCCAGATGAATCTGTTGCATATTGCCTCTAGTGTGTTAAACCATTTATTATCAAAGAATAAAGGGATCGAACTAAAAAAA
Source organism: Lissotriton helveticus (assembly GCF_964261635.1). Lineage (NCBI taxonomy): Eukaryota > Metazoa > Chordata > Amphibia > Caudata > Salamandridae > Lissotriton > Lissotriton helveticus. Next base: position 290,844,319 of record NC_136058.1, on the reverse strand, counting down.
TAAAGTAATTTGGGGAGAATCAACATCTTAATAACGTTGGTGCAGCCCATCAATGATAAGTGTAAGTTGTTCATCCTTATTAGATCCGTTTTTATTCTTGTCATCAGTGGATCCATATTTATCTCTACCACCATATCAAGATTTGCTGATATTGCCACCCCCAAGTACACGGCTGAACCAACTACTCTTGCGTCGTTACATACTGAATATCTATTTTCAACAATCTGTGTCTTTGATCTGTTCAGTTTGTGTCCCGAGATTTGACCGAAACATTCCGCCTCTGCTTCAATCTCCCTAATGGCGATGGAGGGGTTAGGTGTTAAAATGGCAACGTCATCCGCATACGCAAGAGTTTTTATTACACAGTCGTTTATATTCATCGGAGCAATCTGTGGATTCTGTTCCAGCCTGCGTAGATAGGGATCCAAGTATAGTGCAAACAGGAGGGGGGATGACGGGCAACTCTGCCTAGTCCCTCTACAAATCTTGACTGCTGCCGAATATCCCCTATTGACCCTAATATTAGCCATTGGGTTGGTATACAGGGTCTGTATGGCCTTTATGAAGCCCTCCCCAATTCCGTTCCACCTCATGGCTGACCATAGGTATCCCCAGGAGACCCTATCAAATGCCTTCTCTGCATCTAGAAACAGCGCTGCCATAGGGTCTCCTAGGGTACCTGCTGCATCAAACATGGTAATGACCTGCCTGATGTGCTGTGTTGTGTTGTTCCTTTTCCTGGGATAAACCCATGCTGGGAGGGACTAACCAAACCCTCAACCACCCCTGCTAATCTTTTAGCTAGTATCTTTGAGTAGACCTTGACGTCGGCGTTCATCAGCGTAATTGGGCGGTACGAGCTTGGCTCGGTTGTAGGTTTACCTTTCTTTGGTATTACGATGATGTTGGCTGCTCTCCAAGACTCAGGGACAGATTCACCCTTTTGTGCCATTACCATGATATTAAACATGTCCCCTATGATCACTGTTTGGAATATTTTAAAGAATTCCACTGGGATCTGGTCCGGCCCTGCTGCCTTCCCTGAGGGAAGACTGCCAAGAGCAGTGACCAGTTCCTCTAACCGGAATCCAGCATCTAACTCCTCCTTTTCAATTGCGGAGATCACCGAAGAAGACGCCTCGCTCAGATATTTTTCTATCTCTTCCGTGCTGGCTTATATAGCTGAAGCGTAGAGATCTGTATAGAATTGTTTAAAGACCTCCCTTACCTGTCCTGTCTCTGTTACCATATTTCCTTGAGTATCGGTAATTTCTTTAATATCTGCTGCTGCTACTCTTTGCCTAGTCCGCACAGCTAGAATATGTCCCACCCTTTCACTGAGCTCATATGCGTTCTCCCTGTTAGCCATATATTTCTCCGCCGTCTTTTGGGCAACTCCTTCCAGGGCATCTGCTCTAAGCGATATTAGCTTAAGGATGTTTTGTTCTATCGGGACCTGTTGTTGAATAGCTACTGCTAATTCTTCTTCGGCCCTCAATACATTTTGTCGTATTTCTTCAGTCTTCCGTTTCTCTTTTTTTTGTGCGGACAATACAAAGCTTAACGTTTCCCCTCTAACACCAACCTTAAAGGCGTCCCACACTATCCCTGGGGGTGCTGTCCCTCTATTTATATCCCAGAAGTCCTTGATCCATTTTGTCATATACACCCGATATCCATTATCTTGTAGCAGCGCCCTTTCAAAAGTCCATTGCACCTCTTTTTTTTTATGGGAATGCCCTAGTCTTATCGTCAGAACCAATGGTCATCCTCTGTGGACCCATATATTGTAGCTAAGGTAAACGTCTCCCCTTTAAAGGCTATCTCGGTCAGCACCCACCTCCCCCATTGATCTTCTCTTTTCCTCTTTATAATTGTGTCACTGCTCCTGCCCAGCACCGCCACACCTCTAGTTTTGGTCCCTTGATTTGTTTTTGCCATAACTTCGAACCCTAATTGGCCCAACAGGTGTGCGTTGGTACCCTCTATGTGGGTCTCTTGCAGACAAACCAAATCAACGTGCAATGTTCTGAGTAGAGCTGCTACCTTGAACCTCTTTTTTTGGTCATTGAGCCCACATACATTTATCGAGGCTATTCTACATGCCATATAGTTTTAGTACTTTCGACCCTATGCTGATAGTTGTCTATTTTATCATTACTCTGCTGTATATCTTGTGTTCTTTTCCCTACCCAAACTTGTAATGCCAATAACAAAACACCATTTCCATGTGCAACGTTTCTGCCCTTTTCCCTCCCTTCCCCTCCCACCCCTACTATCCCCCCCTTTCTCACACCCCGTGCCCTACCCTCTCTGTGCTCCCCCCATCCACCTCCCCCCTCCCCATTGAGACGCCCTGGGTACAAGTTCCCAGGTGTGGTTGTCAGTTAGGGCAGTACGTGTCAGACGTGCCCCGTGGCCCGGAATCAAAGAGATGTATTCCCTAGATTTCTTTAGTACGTAAATAGAAACCTCTGCCTTACAATATAAGTAAAGCTTCTACCTTACAATAAAAGTTCTGCTCAATATCTACTTATTTTGCTGACATGTGAGAGTTATGTCCTACATTTTAAGTTGTTGTTTATTTATTCATTTGAAAGGCTTTCAAGACTTTTGCTATTTGCCAGCTTTTTGGTTAGTATTCCCCCCGATTTCGTTCAGATAAGATTCTGCTTGCACTTCACTGGTAAAGGTTTTAGTTGTGCCTTTATAGGTTATTTTTAATCTTGCTGGGTTTTGAAGAAATATCTTTGCACCCTTTTGTTCAAATGGAATAATCAGCTGCCTCATCGTCCACCGGCGTTCTACAGTCGCGTGAGCAAAATCTGGGAGTACGAAAAAGGAAAAGTCGTTGAATTCCTTCTTCCTTGAGGGCCTTGCAATGTCATAAATGGCTTCTCTTAGCCTAAAATGTCCTATGTTGACCAGCATAGCTCTAGGGTACTGTGCTGGCTCCTGGCTACGTATTGGGAGTGCCAGGGGGAAGTGATGTGCCCGTTGAAGTTCAGTGTTCATATCCCAGCTTTCAAGCTCCAGGAAAGGCTGTCTTTACCAGGTTGATCATATACCCCCTGGGGTCATCTCCCTCGACTCCTTCAGGAATACCTAGGAAACAAAGGTTATTCCTCCTGGTCCTGTTCTCTAAGTCTTCAACTTCAACTTTTTGTATCAAATCCCTGATAACTCCTTCATGTTCTGCCCCTTGCTTCTGGACTTTACTGAAGTCAGACAAGATGGCGTCAGTGTGAGCGGACTGGTCAGAGGACGCTCCGTGAGCCCGGACTTGGCGTGCTCAGAGTGTGTGTGAGGAGAAATCTCTGCGAATCGTTGGGGGAGAATGGTCGCTAAACTATTATCCGGAGACATTGCTCCCTGCTCCCTGACCCCCGTCCCCTGCTTGCATAATTACGGAAGGGAGAGAGAGGGGAATCCTACATGAGCGATAGGAGCGATGGAGCATCTCGTACCCTGCAGCCTGGAGGCCCGGAGGCTCTGAGGCTTTGAGTGGTGGGAGCTTTGTATCGTTTGCCGCTTGCCTGATGCTACAAACTGTGGATTACTGCGGCAGTATGTCAAAGTCACTTTAGCGGTAAATCGCCTCTGTGGCCTCTGTGGCAGCGGCTGTCATCAGCTGCTATCAGCTGTTACTAGCTTAGAAACACTGTAATCTGTGCTCTAATCTGTGCTTCGGAGACTAACCTGGAATCGGCGTCTGCCGCGTCTGCCGCTCCCTCAAGTCTTTCAAGCCCATCGGTTGAGCTCAGTGAAGCTCAGTGAAAAAGTTAAACGGCAGTGGTAACGCGCGGGGGTACCGCGATTACGTGGCTCTCTGTTTTCTGCCTTCTTTCCTAGCCCTCTGGCCCCTGGTGATGACGGCACTCCTGGCAGCTGTCCAAGCGATCTGCTAACTGCCTTGCAGGGCAACTAGACGAACGACAGAAACGCTGGCAGAGGATGAGGAAGTCTTTCAGCAGATACTGGGCGCTTGATAATGAGGATAGCAAAACTGTTTGACATTAACGCTATTGCATGCTGTTACTGACTGCCAAAAGTACGGACAAGAGCAAAGAGATAGCAGGAGATGTTAACTGCCAGTGTGTTGACTATCATTTACAGTTATTAGGTGCCAGAATACTGCCAGAATACTGCCATAAAACTTTATAAAAAGAAAAATCGGAGATAACAGAGATAGACGCGAACTGTTGGGAATAAAAAATAAAAAAAAGAGGAGGGGGGGCCACGCTGGAGGGGGCTGCATATGCACCAATAATTGCTGAGCAAAGGGCTGCAACAACGGAGACGATCCCTCAGAATCTCAACAGCGTTCACCTAGAGAGAGTTGGCAGTAGAGGGGAGGAGAGTGGGGTCTGGGGGCGAAGCAGCCTGGCTATCGATTCAACAATCACAAAGAGCAGAGCAGCCTACAATATCCTCAAAGATCTCAAACCCCTCAGAACTATTAAAAATCTCGAACTTAGTACAGCCTGCTTTGACAGCAATGCCTGCACTGCCTGCACTACTAAATCAAAATCAAGCGTCAAAACTTTCTTCCCTGCAACTAAGAAGGCGAAACGGTGGGGTCTGAAAATATACGTCAGAGTAGGTATACATCTACATCTACATCTGCAGCTGGCTCATCTTCGACCCTCAGAGAACGACCCAAATAAAATGGCAACAGGAACGGGAGTAGAGGGGCCACCTGGAATGCCCGCTATGCCGGGTGCGACTAGAAAAACAGTTGACCAACTACACAATTCCGCAGCAGATATGGAACAGGATAAAGACCAGGATAAAGACCTAGATCATGTCCAAGAGAAATTTCAAGGACATCCGGATACTCAAAACGGACAAGAAATTACAGGGGGTGCTATAGAGGAACAAGCCACAATTAAACCCCCTAAGGTGACAAAGGGACCTAATCGAAGGCCAGAAACGAGAGCAATTAAAGCCAAAGAGTGCAATCTGAGTGGGGAAAAAAGCGACAGGAGTAGTACTGAAAGGCCGTCGGGCAAGGAATCCAACAAAACTAAAGGGAAAAAAACTGACAACATTTTGGAACAAAAGGTGGAAAAAGAATCCAAAAAGGGAAAGGAGAAAGGGAAAAGTAAACACCAGGAAAAAAAACAAGGGGGATGATGATGATGAGCTGGATAAAGACAGTGAGAACCTGTTGGAAAAGAAAGCAAGGAGATTGCAGACGATAAAGAACTTGAAAGCATCTGCTAAGGGCACTGGGCAGCAGCCAGATTCCCACCCGAGGATATCAAATATATTTAGTCTAATCCCTAAAGAAAATCAAGAGAAAATAACTAAAAAACAATATTACGACCTGGCGATTCCAGAAGACAAAAGGAATCAGTATGAACACCAGAAAGACCACCAGGAAGCACGAAGGCACAGTATGGGTTTTATTTCCAATACAAACAATGCTCCAAAAAATGCGGGAGTTGGCACTGAACTAATGAAAGAAAAAGTAACTGAAAAGTCTTGTGTAAACATAAGTATCCCTATAAGGGGAGAATCCTCACCCCCACCACTAAATCAAAACCCGAGGACCAAACGTCTCCCATCGGAAGCACAGACATCCTCCCCAAAAAATGAGCTGCCTCTAGAATCTGAAATATCAAGCAGAGATTCTGGCTCAGATATTTACGAGTCTGGAGTGTCTATCTCTAGTGCAACAAGCAGCTCAAATGAGGAGGAAGAGAAAGAAGAGGAAGGAGAGGGTGCCGAGATTGGAGAGAGGAGTGCAACATACAAATTATCGACAACAATCTTGGAGGCTTCGAACATCACAGTCTTGGGTGCGCCACAGGCATTTACCCAAGATACTATCCCTAAAGGAGGGGAAAAAAAAGAGGAATGGGGGAAAAGAAGAACAAGACATAGAAGGCACCGTCAATCAACCGGCGAAGAAACTACGGATCCCGGAGGCAACACGGAGCATGGCAAACATGGCATACATAGGAGTAGCCATTCAAGGGAATCAAGAGAACAACAATCACACTGCCAACATTGGCAAGAGCCACAGAAAAGCAGTATATTGCCAAATGAAGAGGGTTGTGGCATGCAAAATATGAGGGAGCCCTCTTTAAGCGAAGTTCTAAATTCAATCAAGCACTTTCATAGAGACGTTAAGAACGATAGTAACAGGAATCATGCTGCTATCCAGGAACTGCGAGGAGTCGTTGAAAAAGTAGACCAAACATGTTCAGAAATTTCGAACAGAATGGCCTCTGTAGAGTCTTGCGCCGAAAACTTAGGGCATGTGAAGATTTTCTAGGGTCTTTGCAGAGCTCTTTATCCCAAGAGGAACAACATTTTCTTACCACCCCCATTTCAGGAGAAGAACTCTTCCAAATCATTCAGGAAGCCCCAAAAGGATCAGCCCCTGGGCAAGACGGCCTTCCATGGGAGTTTTACAACGCTTTCTGGGGGCTTATTGCAAAGGATTTTTGGAGTCTGTTGAAAGAATGCTTGGAAAAAATGTTTTACCCCCCTCCTTTCCATAGGGCATCATCAAACAGCTGGAGAAAAAGGGGGACAAGCTGGACATCAACAATTGGAGGCCAATCACCCTCTTGAATGTGGACAGTAAGATCCTAAGTAAAGTCTTGGCAGGAAGATGCAGAAAGGTGCTGGCCTCCATGTTGCACCCAGACCAAACATGTGCGGTCCCAGGAAGGAAAATCTGGGACAGCTTGAACATCATTAGAGACACCTTGTGGTTAGCGAAAGACAGGGGGAATCCACTAGCTATCTTGGCCCTTGATTTCCAGAAAGCCTTTGACTCCCTAAGTCATGAATACCTTTTCAAAGTGCTCAGGAAAATGGGATTCCCAGAAGGTTTCATCAAAACTATTGGCTTAATATACACTGGATGTGAAAGCCAGGTCCTTATAAATGGTACACTATCTGAGGGGTTCCACATTGAATCAGGGGTCAGACAGGGATGCCCCTTAACACCGGCACTCTTTGCATGTGCAATTGAACCTCTCCTATGTGCCATCAGGAAGGACAAGTGCATAACATGCCCTCTGGTAGCGGGCAGCCAAGGCAAACAGGTCAAATGTGTAGCATACATGGACGATGTCACCATTGCTTGCACTGATGCTAGATCCATAAAAAGAACTTTCCTTATAACCCAACTCTTTTTCCTAGCAGCTGGGCTACAAGTGAATGTGGAGAAAACGCACTGCATGACGGTGGGACAATGGGACAAACTGTCTCAGCTCCCAGTGAAACCTTCCAAAGACCCAGTAAAAATACTGGGGATTCTTTTTTCACAGGACATGAAGGGAGAAATAAACTGGGAGAAGATCCAGACAAAGCTCAAGCAGAAAATGGCGCTCTGGATGACAAGAAAACTTTCCCTGGAAGGGAAAGTCTTGGTGCTGAAAGCAATATGTCTACCAATCCTGATGTTTATTGCCATGATTTTCCCTCCATCATACAGGTGGACAAAAGTGACACAAAGTCTTTTTGCAAACTTCTTTTGGGGGTCAAAAATTGAAAAACTAAAAAGAGACACAGTTTTCAAACTACCCACAAAAGGAGGGAAAGACCTGCCAAACGTTGCTTAAAAACGTACTGGGGAATACAAAGAAAGACTCACATGTGGCTGCCTACACACTGTATGCTACAAGCTTCATCTTATCAAGAGTGGGCATATGTAAACTGGACAATACAAAGCCTTTTGTACTAGAACCACCCCCTGCGTACGAAGGCATCAAACCTTTCTTCAAGAAGCTGGAAGAGAGGCAAATTCAAGCGAAGGACATCACACCCCAGATGGCCTTAAGCAAAGAACTGAAAGAAACAGACTCAGTGACAATGGTAAACAACTTATCAGAGAAGCAATCAGGGAAGGTTTGGGAAATGGTGAACCACAAAGACTTGATAAACTCCCAGAAAGACTTGGCATGGATGATGGTATCCAAATGCCTACCAGTGAAGCAATTCCAACATGCAAGGAAACTGGCAAAAACAGCAAGATGTCCAACACCAGGCTGTGCAGCAGATGAATCCCTGATGCACTTCATTTGGAACTGCGGCAGAGCACAAAGCATGTGGAAGGCAATGGGACAGCTCATTAAAGAATTAACAGGACAGGCATCCCTGTCCTATGAACTGGTTCTCTATGGTTTGGGCATGAATTGCAATGCAAATAAAGAAAGGACGCTATGGAGAATAATAAACTGCATGAAAGAGGCGATGTGGGAAAACAGGAACCTTTCCTTGTACAAACACCAAGCAATCACGGAAAAAGAATGCCAAAAACTTGTTTTCACTCAAATGTTCTCTTACATGTGCATATACACCCATAGATTTGGACAAGAGTGGGCAAAGGAAACCTGGAAAATCAGGAGTTGGTCTGGATGGGTAAAATGAGAAATCTTGATGGAAAACCACCATAGATAGCCTGCATGCGCTTCTTTGAGAATGGTTAAATGTACAGCACCCAAATATAAGGGACTGCTTAAAATGTAAACCTGACAAATAATTTTAAATAAAGTATATTTTTACAACAAAAAAAAAGTCACTTGCACTTCGTGTGGCAGTGATTTATTATTTGTTAGAATTTTTGGAAGACACTTCCTGGAGGAATTGTCTGCTTTATTGTCATACAGTAATCTTATTGCACGCACTGAAAGTGGACCCTTAAGCCTATTATCACGTTAAAAGCGTAAGCTTCGTCTTTTCAAGTAACGTAAAAAGCTGGTCTTTGTGTGTGACAGGAATGACGTTAATACCTATAAATTGTACTTGCAAGGAGCAAGCTGATATTTCTGGTTTTGTACGGAAATTAACAGGAGCCGTCTCAGGGGAGAGCACGCGGAGCAGTGCTCAGTTCTGTCGCTAGGGGTCAGGCTCCTTCAGTGCAGACAGCACGGTAGGTTCAGCGCCTGTGCCACCGCCTGGTACAGAAACAGGCTCCTGGCTTGTGTTGTTGGTTCAAGTCCATGCGAGGGGTGGAGACAACCTGCAGAGGGGCCACTGACCTGTCTGCATGAAGTATGTTCATAGCACCTCCATCTGACCGGCTCCAGTGATTCTCCCTAAAGTCCCTTTGTCTCCCCATCTCCCTCTCACCCCCCTGCCATCCCACATGGTCACACTCCGTTACCCCACCACCTCCTTGTCACCTGTGTGGAGGCGGTAAGGTGGGCGTAATTCAGGTGGGTTGGAGAGGCACAGCCTGGATGTTATCGTTCATCTGATCTCAATGAATTCTCCCTGAAAAAAGGACTTATGACAATAATTTACAGATATGACAAATGTGTGTAGAGTTATCATGCTTTAAGACCCATGCAAGAAAATGAAGTTTGATCTAGATACTGCATCATAAAAGCATGCACAATGTTAGAAGTAGATTTGTGATACCTAACCACTGATGAACTAATGAGAAGGTAATAAATATATTGATATGTATTTTCCTAATGTATAAATGAACAATAACAGGCAAACGATAATATAGAAATTCCTTATACGTCTATGAATAAAGTCGTTTTAGGTATTGAGAAAATGGACACTAACATTAGGATGTGTAACGAGAGCACCGATATTGATGAGATAACCAACGCTATACTAATTTGTGTTTTGTCATATTTAGCTTAGAATTGTTTCAGTTACTGAATGGTGTAATCATTTTTATATAGGTACCGTATACTTGCTAATGTAGATGCAATTATTAATTGATATAAAAATGGAGAACTAATAAATTGTATTCAGTAATATGAAATTCATATTTGAGCTCAATTCAGCAACACACACAAGCTGCATTTCATATAGGCCTCAAAATATCTTTTCCTTTCTAGCATGAACAAGAAAGCCCAGAGCCTAGAAGCCTATGAGAACTTTTCATAAAGTTTCTACTTGTGCTCTAAAACTCAATTGGGGCATATTACCAACAAGTAGCGATATTTATCGCTAAATAGGCTTAGCGACGATTTTCTTATCGCTGAGCATCGCCGCAATTTATCGCTGAGATAACGTGCTATTAACGGCGAAATGCGTGAATATCACTGAGAATACAGCGATATTCACGCATTAGTGACAAAATGCTCTAAGCCATTTAATCCATATCCCATTGGATAACATGGCTAAGAACTGGTCTGGGAAGGTGTTAGTATTTGGAGATACATCGCTACGCCTGCCTTGCTAATAGGCGATAGCGATGTTAGCGACTGTTTTCAGTCGCTAACAGTTTGGGTACGCCCACTTTGCATGTCATTAGCGATAAATATCCCCAAACCGCTCGCTATCACCTAAAAGCTGTCGCTAACTGCTGTTAGCGATAGCTTGCTAATAGGGCGATAGAAATATCGCCGCTTAGCGGCCGAAAACGGCCGCGAAAGCGGTGAAAATTCCCTATCGCCACCCTTGATAATATGCCCCAATAATTCCTTTTACGCTTGTATTTTACTTGACCGGACTTGCAACAAATGTGTTACATCCCAGCGTACATGCTTGGGAAAGGACTGACAAATGATGAGAGCATGGATTCACCTACATCCTAGATGTCATAACGAATCAGATGAATAAAAATGTGTGGTCTAATGGATCATCCAAAGTAATGGATTGCTTAATCTTCCGATTTGTATACTTTACCTACTACATAATATCATCCTCTAGAAACTTTCCAATGAGACAGAATGATCCCATCAACTTGGTGATGTCAAGGGGTGTCAACCAGAAATCGATGGATTATACTTGCCTAAAATGCGGACAGGAGCGGTCCGCACAGACTGGGCCAAGACAGGCCCGTCCTAGACCGAACGAGGCCCGGCTGGGCCACTACCCGTCTCCAACATCTGAAGGATCTGATGGTCGAATAGTTAAAAATGGGTGTGTGCAGAATATATTGGATAGACTATTGGTTACTGATGAAGATACTGATACCCAAATCCTCCAAAGCAGCCCAGAAATCCGATTGAAGATAATAGGATAGTACAAGGTGGCCAAACAAATATAACATTAGTGAGCAATAAGCCACGGAAGAGGGTAATAAAGTGTAAAGAAGCATTGTGCACACCACATGAAGGCACACGTGAGAGGTCATTAATTATCACAGAGTCTTAGAGCCCACAAGATGACCTAAAGAAGCTAGCCAAACAGATGGAGGGTTTAGAGAGTATAATAAAGGATGCCCTGGTAAACTTGACGGAGAGACTAAAAAATGTAGAGGCCCCAATAGAGAAACACCTCAGAAATGAAACTACTGTGAGAATGCAAGCTAACGGGCAAGATGGCCGCGCGTGGGTTGTGGTGAGCAGTCGCACCTAAAACCTCTCTCCCATCTAATGCAACAACAATGTAGTAGAGGGCGCTGAAATGATAGCGTTAGATCATCCGGATGGCTGTTGACTTTGCCTGCTCAAAGGTCGGACTCGGAACTGGGAAGTGTGGCGTCCAGTCGAATACTAGTCAGCTCAGAAGCAGAGTGGTGGCGGAATTTTGCAGACTCAAAAAGGCACTCAGAACGCTCACAGGTAGTCTGCTGAGGCAAGCGATGAGCGTATCGGCAGCTGGAGTGAAAGAGATAAGCGGTACACTACGCACAAAAATGCCATTAAGGGCGGCGAAGGCTGACAAGGCTGACAAAACGAAAGGTGGAGATGGGAATGAATTCAATAAATCAAACCCCAGCGGGCTGGAGACACTCGCCGTAGCGAAACCCCAATTGCCGATGAAGAACCCGGGCGCTATTAGGAAAGTGACAGTCCCTTTTACAAAAAAAGAAACTGGATCAAAGAAAGGGAAACCACTTGGCGGAGAGGAGAGCGATACAGTTAAAGGACGCATGAAAGTATCCGAAAAGCCGGCATTGACAAAATCAAAAAACAAAGGTACCCCCATAGGCAGTCCACCTTACCAGAATCATTTATCCGCCCAGTCAGTGCAGAATCGACGGGCGTAGCAGCAGCAGGTACCTTCGGGAATACAGAACCAAATCTTGGAGCCGATCGGCAGGGCGTCCTCGAGGACGCAGCGGCAGCAACAACAATGGGAGCTGGAGACGTGGCAGGCGCAGAGTCGGCTGTTGCTAAGCAACCACTTTCCGTGAGCCTCGAGCAGGCTGAGCAAAACGCAGTCAGGAGCGAGGGGGAGAAGGCAGAGGCGAATCCGGGGCAGAGGGCTCTGAAAGGTGCTGATAAGAACGGAGAGATCGAGACTCCGCGGAGTGCCAAAGAAGGGATGGACGTTGACATTGAAAATGGTAAGGGGGCGCCAAGGGGGGTTTAAAGCTCGGATATGCTACAAGCAATTATGCAGGTGGAAGCAGAATTACTGGCCAAATCTCCCAACCCCACATGGGGAAGTTCAGTAAGTTTGGTGTCAGAAAATTCAGGAGCCGGTATTCTCAGGGAGGAGGAAGATATATGCTCATTGGAGGGGGACCATTTTTTCTCAGTAAACGAGGATTCTGACTTTGTACAGCAGGAGAGGGTGACAACAGATGAAGAGGAGGAAGAGGAGGTAGACAAGGAGGAGGATGAAGAGGAAGGTGAAGAGGATTCATGGTCGGACTCTACCTCCTCAGGAACTGATATAGGTAAAGGTTCAACACAAAAAAAGAAACAGATAAGGCGCTCTAGGCATGAAAGATCACCCACAAGGGGCGCCGAGAGGAAGCTGGACTGGGATTACTCGGCAACATCACAGACATATCAGGAAGTGCAGGAAACAGGCTCAAGGCAAGACGGTGCACTAGGAATGGTTTTCAACATGTTGAAACAAATACAAACTGAGGCGAGGTCTACAAGTCGTAAAACAAGACAAGATTTCAAGAGGATTCAAACAACGCTTCGAAAAACAAACAAGCTATATGAAGGTTTGGCTGGGAGAGTTGCTGAGGTAGAGGAAAGAACGGGCAAGGTGGAGGATGACGTTTGCAGCTTCAGCGAATTTAAGTCACAACAAGAAAAGAAGGCAGACGATTTCCTTTGGAAGATGGAGGATTTCGAAAATCGTCAAAGACGCAATAATGTCCGCATTTTGGGGGTGGCGGAAGGGCTTGAAGGGCAGGACCCTAGGGGGTTCGTGGTTAAACTACTAAAGGACGCTTTTCCTGAATCCCAGTGGCAGTGGGAGGTAGAGATCCAGAGAGCCCACAGGTTCCCTTTTGTCCTGCATAAACCATACGGAGCTGAAGGGGGCTCTAAAGCAACACTTCCCAGAGCAATTCTAGTGTATGTTGGGAATTTCCTGCTTCGGGAGGAACTTATTCAGAAAGCCAGACCAGATAGCAGAAGAACTGTGGAAGGGGTTACTTTCTTTACAAGACCGGATTTTTGCCATGTGACTGTTGAGAGGAGGTGGAGGCTTAGGAAATTGATTCCACAGTTCCAGGCCTTGGGCTCGGAGGCATACCTGCTATTCCCAGCCAGGCTTAAAGTGATCACAAAAGGCAAAGTCAGGATGTTTATGTCAGAAGTGAAAGCACAAGAGTTGATTCAGGAGTTGGGAAGGGAGAAGAGATAAGGGCCTTATCCAGGTGTAGGGAAAGGTAATACCAAAGGATGAGAGAAAAGGTTTATGTGGTAAAATAAGTAGGACTTGATGAAGGTGGGAGAGGGGAGCGACTAACACAACCAGGAAGCGGCCACACATAGGTCATTGCTGACCTATTTGCCTGTAGGGAGGGGGGGAGGGAGGGAAGGGGTGGGGAGAGAGGGGGGAAGGGGTGGGGGTCAAAAAAACAGTGGAAATGTATAGTTTGGAGTTGTCTTTTAGCACACGTTGATTGCACATATAGTTTGTTATTTATATTTTTGAAAGGAGAAGGGAGGGGAAAGACCGGAATAGATGGGATACAAAGAATGAGCTGGATATGCAATACACTATGTCTTATAAATTAGTCTCGATAAATGTATGTGGATTAAACGATCCAAGGAAGAGGGTGAATGTAGCAGCCTATATTAGAACTCTACAAGTGGATTTAGTATGTCTACAAGAAACGCATATAGAGGAAAAGCAGATATATCTAATGAATCAGTTGGGCTTTGATGTTCTCGCAGCTAGCAGGCAAGGATCTAGGACAAGAGGAGTTGCAATTCTAGGGAAAAGAAGGGAGGTGATAGTCAAAAGAAAGAAAGAGGACCAATGGGGGAGATGGGTCATAGCGGAATTATGTTTCAAAGGTCTCAGGATAACATTAGTAACCGTATATGGCTCCACGGAGGATGATCCGGAGATATGGCAATTTATAGATACAGAATTAGCACAGTGGCCCGAACCTGTCATTTGTTGCGGCGATTTCAATTTACATGACCCTACAAGCTCATTTATGAATACAGGAGGGGTGTACAGTGGCAGGAAGAGAAAGGTAAATAGGGCCATTGCTAACATGGTTTATAATAATCTTCTGGTGGATCCATGGCTGATGCAACATCCACTGTTAGATAGTAGTACTTTCTATTCAGCACCTCATCAGGTGTTGGTAAGATTAGATTATTTCTTAGTCTCAAAGTCTTTGGTTATGGAGACACTCATTGAAAAACATCCAAGGATTATCTCCGATCATAGCCCACTAATATTAACAGTTAAGATTCCGCAAGCGATGCCAAAGAGATCAACATGGACTTTTGAGAGGAGCCTCCTTCAGGATGCTGAATATAGGAAGCATATGGAGGGTTGGATTAGGGTGTTTTGGGAGATCAATCATGGCACTGCCTCTATAGGACAAACTTGGGATTGCTTCAAAGCGGGTGTGAGAGGAGAAACACTGTGTTATGTAGTGACAAGACGCAAGAAAGAGAGGTTAAAGATTGAGGCTACCCGGCAGAAGTTGAATATAGAGGAAGGGAAGTTAGCAGCTGCCGTAGAATCTAAAGCTAGCCTGGAGCATATATTGCTAAACCTGGTAGTATTGAAAGCAGAAGCTGTAGAAAGCTTTTCCAGAAAGCTTGCTGAAAAATATACGGCTAAAAAAGAAGAGGCATACGAGTGCAGTGAAAAAGTGGGGCATATACTAGCAGTCAAAGTTAGACAACAGAGGGAAGCTGCAGAGATAAAAGAAATATTGGATCCACTAGGTGTCATTGTTACATACCCGGATAAGATAAGAGATGTTTTTAGAATATTTTATGAAAAACTCTATACACGGGAAGACACAGGGGGAATAGTGGAAATTAGTAATTATCTTAAAGATATTGCCCCATCACCTCTCTCAGTAGAAGAAGGAGAAATGTTTGAATCTAATCTAGGCCTAGAGGAATTCATCGATGCATTGAATAGTTTACCATCAGGAAAGGCATCTGGACCTGATCAAATTCCGGTTGAGTTTTATAAGGTATTTAGGGAGTGTTTACTGATCTATATGTTTGAGGTTATGCTGTATGTACAACAAGGGGGGCAGGCACCGGATTCATGCGGAGGGGTGGATATAATTGTCATCGTTAAAAAAGGGAAGCCCTTAACTCTCCCTGGATCTTACAGGCCAATCACACTGATGAATTCAGATGTTAAGGTATATTCGAAGATGTTGGCAAAAAGACTAGCAGGCTGTATAGAACATCTGGTGAGCCCATCACAGCACGGCTTCATACCCGGGAGGGGTACTACACAGCATATCAGGACAGTCATCACTATGTTTGATGCGGCAGAGGTTGCAGGCGACCCTATTTCAGCTCTCTTCTTAGACGCCGAGAAGGCATTTGATAGGGTCGCCTGGGACTATCTATGGGAAGTTATGAAGTGGTGTGGTATTGGGCCAGGATATATACAGGCAATACAAGCTCTATATAGAAACCCGGTCGCAAAAATAAGAGTAAATGGGGGGCACTCAGATCTAGTACATATACAAAGAGGGACTAGACAGGGTTGTCCGTCTTCTCCATTGCTTTTTGCCCTATACATAGAGCCACTACTCCGCAAACTAGAGGGAAATCCTGAGATTCAGTCTATGTCATTGAATGATTGTACTGTGAAAACCCTCACCTATGCGGATGACGTTGCTATATTGACTCCCAACCCAGATATAGCTATGGTGGGCGTAGAAGTAGAGGCGCAGAATTTTGGACTGGTTTCAGGATACAGCCTAAACAAGGCAAAAACCCAAATAATCATGAATAGGTTTGCAACTAGTCGGGATATTAGGGTGGTTAACAGTGCAATATACTTAGGGATTGATATTTCTGCAAACTTGGAGGAGGTAGTCGAGTGTAATATTAAGCCATTGATTGCGAAGGTAAAAAGCGATTTGGAAAGGATAAACAACTTGCACCTTTCGCTGGTTGGTTGCACAAATGTGTTGAAAATGATGGTCTTACCCAAATTCTTGTATCTATTTAGGTCTATACCTCTAATTTTCGAGAATAAATGGTTTAGTATGATGGAGAATGTAGTTAACAGATTTATATGGGCCCAAGGAAAAACTTGCAGGGCTTATAAATTCATCACTTTGCCAAGGGATAGAGGGGGTTGGGGTGCACCGGATTTTAGGTTGTACTATTTGGCTGCTGCTCTCCAGTATATGCAGGGACTAATAGGTGGAGGTGGAGGGTCATCAAAGTCTATTAATACGTCAATTGAAGCCTACACAGCGGTATTAGGACAGAACGCGGTGAACTGCTTCCTCTATTTTACAGATTTGGGTCATCTTAGAAGACAGACTTACAAGACTCTTAGGGCGGCACTTAAAATATGGAGCTCCTTTTTGAAGAAAACAGGCATGGGCAGGTTTAATAGATACACCAAAGTTTATAAAAATAAATCCTTCCCTGAAGATATTTTTGCTGATCATGTAATGGCTGGCTGGGAAGATAAAGGGATACATGAAATTGGGGACTTAATAAACTCAGAGACTATGGTACAATTCGAGGATCTGGTGAATACATATAACATAAATAGAAGGGATTTTTTTAAATACCTTCAGATTAGGAGTTTTTTAAGAAACAAGCAAGGGGGGCCGTTGGGTTTTCAACCTAATGAACTGATGGAAGGGATAACCGCGGGAGAGGAATATTCCATTAGGTCAATATATGCTGCTTTGGCAAAAAATAGACCAGATGATCTAGATAAGCATAGGGTTAAATGGGAGGAGAGAATAGAGGCTACTCCGGAAGCTTTTAATGAATCCCTGGAATTAGGTCGGTCTATGCTCTGTTCTGCCCCCTTGCAAGCCCAACATTATAAAACCTTATTTTCATTGTATTATACTCCATCTAGGATTGCGAAGTGGGGGGGTACAGAGGGTATCACTTGTCCCAGATGTAATTCTACTGAGGCTGATATTGTCCACATGTTTGCTACATGTCCCCAGTTACATACATTAATTAAGGATATTGAATTTTTTTTAGTTAATTCACTAAGGATACAGATAACCTTTACAGTAAGTTTAATTATGTTGGGGGTCGACGAGGGAAATGCCCAAATGGATTCGGGTGACGCAATGTTTTTGTTTATGGCAGCCGCTGTGTTTAGATTAATGTTAGCTAGAGTGTGGCTAGATAAGAGTCCACCATCCATACAAACATGGTTAGCAAATCTTATTGCTATATATAATCTTGAGAAACAAATATATGCAAGAAAAGGCAGGGTAGGGAGGATTCGAGGTATCAAGATTTGTGGTAAATAAATAAATAATACCCTATTTTTGACTAGGCATATATCATAACAGATAGCTCAATAAATAAGAGTCAAGATTCGAGGTAGTAGGAGTTTTGCAGGTTTATTACAGCATAAGGACAGGAACAGGACAACCTGCATAGGATGACCCAGCAGGAAGACAGGGGGGCCCAGCAGCTGCTGGGGCTGGGTCTGGGATGAGCGCGCTAACTTCTAATAACAATACATGGACATATATACATAGCGCAAACACATAGCATTACATTGCAGTAGGCGTAGCAGTGGGTGGAGCAGAAGGCGTGACGCGTAGCAGTCGCGAAAGATAAGAGTAAAAGTAGGTGTAACTGGGAGTATACATAGACATGTGATGCAAACGTAACAGAATATGTCATGAATGGGCGGAAACATAGGAGGGGGCTACCTAAGGAGCCGGGACCTCTAACCTGATGGTGCGCGCAAACTGGCAATGACGTGTTACGAGGAGAAGCTGGGGGCTACGAACTCTGTGCTAGGAGCAGAGACTAAAGTCTGGAGAGTCGGAGCGACATGTACCTAAACCCTATCTAGTATCTGATGTTTAGAGAACATGTTGATATGAACTAGAAGTCATGAGGGGAAAGGCTAACTTGATTCTAAGACTGGACCATGCATTATTCTACATGTAGTGCGTGATGAAGAATACTAAATGACCATTAAATACAGTATTTCTCTTAACATGGAGACGAGAAGGCTAGACAATGACGGAAACTATTGATGCAGTTCAGTAGCTTAGGAATGCAGAGAAGGAGGACTGAACTGATAACTGGAATCATAACATACTCTTGGCAGACTCAGAGGCAGAGCCAAGCTGCACCGGGCACTGCGTGGCAGGAAGTAAGTGAAGGGTCGAGGATACAGGTGGGGGCTGTATCGCTCCTCAGCGAGGCTTCAGGAGACAGGAGCTGAATCTAGTGTCCGGGCCCTGTTGAGGCCTGGAAACGGGGACTTTACAATGAAATAACGTGCACACTGGGAAACGTGGCAACGTAGCTTTACATAGGCCTGATATTCGTAGTATTCACGAGGACTGGAAACTGGCATACTAGAGGTGGACACAACTGTAATTGCGTCATTAATCGGACATGGGGAATAACATATGCATATTGGTCATGCACACATAACATATGATGGATGAGGCGTAGGGACACAGAACATGGCAAAATTTACTTTTCCACATTCCCTCCTTGTCACTACGTTTCCATCAGGAAACATCAATTTTCATGATACCGTCTATCATTTCATACAGTATCATTTGCTCGTCTCGAATTGTCTTGGAACGGGATTTAGAACGGGGCTTGGGACTAGGAATACAAGAGGTAGCACAAATGCCGCAAATCGCAGGGCCACATTGTATACAGAGACAGCAGCTGAATATGATCGCTACTGCAATACCTAGAAAGGACAGGACTTTCCATCCCCATGCGGAAATTATATTCCAGAACCAACCGGACCATGTCCAGGTGCCTGGATCTTGGTGTAACAGATGGGCAATTTTATGGAGTCTGGTTATAGCTGAATAAACAGACGGCGCGTTATTTGGAATGAAAATGCAGCAACTAGATCCGATGACGTTACAGGCCCCGCCCCTATCGGCCAGTATGACGTCAAGGACGAGACGATTCTGGAGCACGACAATTCTCATAAAGGATTGCTCTTCAGTTAAGTTACCTAGAGCGGAGGCAGTCTCATCTACTACTGCTTCAAGGGTTCTTGTTAACCTACGGATTAGCTTACTATTTACAACTGTACCTAAATAAGGGAACACACCTTTATCAATATCAATGAATTGCTCTGCAGCGGTTTCAGTATAATCGACAA
The DNA here is from genome assembly GCF_964261635.1 of Lissotriton helveticus. Classification (NCBI taxonomy): domain Eukaryota; kingdom Metazoa; phylum Chordata; class Amphibia; order Caudata; family Salamandridae; genus Lissotriton; species Lissotriton helveticus. The sequence continues at coordinate 290,824,891 of NC_136058.1, read as the reverse complement.
TCGGGAGATTTCACTTGTGTCTAGAATGTACTAGGAAGGAATTCCTATGGTAGTCAGGTGGGGCTAGGAAAACAGGTGGCAGTAGGAAGGCAATGTAACAGGTTCCCTCCCAATCGAGGGGCAGACGAACATATGCGGTTTGACCACAAACAAAATAAGAATGACGTGAAGCTTTAAAAATAGATTTCCCACTGTCACTATACTTGACAATAGTAGTACAATCACTATGTCCTACGTGTACGGAACCATAATTATGGACACATAATTCGCCTTTGACTGGTAGTACTGAAATAGCAGGTGAGTCTGGAGTAGTATCAGACTGAACATTCAGGACCATGAAATTCGACGAATAATTACCTAAATTATACACTTCATTTTCTAGATCTAAACCTGTTCTGTGGGGGAAACCTTGCTTGTCTGGGAAACATGTACTGTTAAGAAAAGACATATCTGTTGAGGATGACGTTAACGTGGACCATGCTCCACAAGAACCATTATGTGAGAATGGATAAGGAAACAGTGGCAGAACTCCCTTCGGTGTCTGGAAAGGGGGGAGTCGACCACACACCCAACAATTAGTGGCATTGCTGGTCTGGTGTGAGTAATGTAACATGCGGATAAATGAGTTATTACGCATAGCGAGGCGGTATGAATATTCGTGAGGAGGCAGATCACTAAACGTGTGCTCTACTGTAACATTAGCAGACTTATTTACATGAGGAACTGGAAAATACAGGAAAAATGCATAACTGGTGCAGGAAATCATAATGCTGATAAACAATATGAAACTTAGAAAAACGATACATTGAATTGAGTTGTGACTGACTCTCTCACTATGGGGGTCTATTTTATACATGTCAGAAACAGTCTAACCGTTTCACCTAGGGGAGGACTTATACAATCAAACTGACTGACTTAATTTACTAGACCGGAGCTTTAACTTATACTCCTGTTGCGGAGTTTTCTCTAACAAGGGAGGGGTTGTAGCAATGTCTTTTGCGGGACAGTCCTTGAGAGCAATATTTTGGCAAGTCTTGATATCCTGGGAAATGTTCTTGGAAACCGGTTTTAATCCATTAAAAAGTTTAACATGAGAAAGGTGTATCCATCCTTTGCGACCTTCCAACTTCACGGCTGTACGGGTGGTGAGGAGGACCTGACGGGGCTCCTTCCAACGTGGCTCCAGCGGACTTGATCTGTCAAAGTTTCGGATCATCACCATGGAACCTGGAACGATTTCATGCGGTGCCACCTCGGTATTGTCTGGAAATGCGGCGGCAACCTGTGAACGACATGAGTTGAGGGCAGACATCAAGGAAGCTAGGTAATCTGTCAGCATATTACTTGAAACATCGGTAATACTTCGGGGTCTAGGAGTACCCCACATATTTGGGGGGCGGCCGAATACGACCTCATACGGGGACAGACCTGATCTGGAATGTGCGACCATGCGCATATAAAACAAAGCAACTGGCAGAGCTATGAGCCAGTCCACACCTTTGTCTTTACATACTTTGGCGATTCGGATTTTCAGAGTCTGATTATGTCTCTCGACTAGACCGGCTGCTTCAGGATGGCGTACACAATGGAACTTCCACTGGTACCCTAACAAAAGGGAAACGTGCTTCATTAACTCTGAGGAGAATGGCTGACCGTTATCAGAATATACGACTCTAGGGAGTCCATATCGAGGGAAGAATTCACGAACCAGCTGCTTGGCAGTGGTCGCGGCTGTATAATCTGGGACTGGATATGCTTCTGTCCATCTGGACAAAGCGCATACAACTACAAGGACATACTTGAAACCTCGACATCGCTCCATCTGAATATAATCCATCTGGAGGACTTCAAAAGGGTGGTCAGGGGGCTGGAAACCACCTTGTTCCACCGGGACACTTTTACCTGGATTAAACTGACAACATATCATACAGGTACGGACTTTCTGCTTGGCTGCAGCTCGTAAATGCTTGTTGAACCAAATGTTCTGGATACTGTCTAACATAGCTTTTTCTCCTAAATGTGCTGGACTATGTGCGGTATTAATAATGACTTGAACCATAGAGTCGGGGAGAAACCATGTGGCTCTACCCTTCGTTAACCATCCTTGATCTGTCTGGACCCCTCCTTGTTCAGACCATTTCTTGATTTCTTCGGGAGTAGCATGTAACTGGATATCTATGACATCTTGTGTAGGGTCCTTAACTGTCATGCATGTAATCGGATCTGGAGTATGTGTCATGTTAACTGGAATGTCCGGAGTCTGTGCCGTAAGCTTGGCTGTGCGATCTGCTAGATCGTTACCTTGGGAAATAATGTCAGTAACTTTCGTATGTGCTTTGCATTTCATGATAGCAATGGATGTCGGTAAATGTATGGCATCTAACAGAGCTTGGATAAGGAGACCATGCTGAATCTTGGTTCCATGAGAAGTCATGAAACCTCTCTCCTGCCAGAGCACTCCGAAGTCGTGTACAACTCCAAATGCGTAACGTGAATCTGTGTAAACATTAACTTTCAGGTTCTTGGCGTGTATACAGGCTTGTGTCAGAGCAACTAGCTCTGCTGCTTGAGCGGACAGGGTGTCGATACGGTGTGTTTCAATAACTTCGGTGTCAGTAGTCACTTTCTTTCTCGCTTACTTGTGCTGCTTTACGTTGTTCGTGTAACTTTATTATCTCTCTACGGATTTTCTTGTACATACTTTCCATAGCACCGACGGTCTTGTGCTTACCCTCGGCTATATTATCACTCCACCTTGTCAGGGTTCTCATTTCGGCAGGATCTTTAGACGGGTAATCTTGTTCTCTTATTAGACAATTTATCAGAAACTTTAATATCATGAGCTGGATCTCGGCTTTCCTTTGAGACATAGCCTCGCTAATACTTTCTGGATCATCCCCTGTACGGATGAAACGATATATTCTGTCTAGATCTTCTTTCATGTTCGGTAAGGTGACTAGATACTCGGCCACCTTTCTTACGCGGAATGAATATAAAACCAAATTTTCCTCGCCTGGGACTGGATCATAGCAGCATTCGGCAAGGGATTTTCTTATTTCTGCTACAGTCTGATGTCTAGGCGTACGCTGTGATGCTTGTGCATGTAATTCGGCTAACGTTAAACGCTTGTGTGGCGGCGGGGTTTGAGGAGTACCTCCCCCTGCGGCCCCTAAACTGGAGTCGTCTACTGAGGCTCTACGTCCTGGCAGAGTGGGAAATTGTAACGTGGGCTGGACTTGTATGGCGGGCTGACCCGGGGGGGCTGTTAAGGGCACCCCGGGCTCTGGAGGAGCAGGAATTACCTGATTTACAGGGACTGGCGGAGCGCGAACAGGATTTGCATATTCTGGGACTGTGTCGTCCAAATAGGACGAAATAAAAATATCAGCTGTGGTCGGTTTGTGACGTAGCTTGGTCGGAACTAACGGTGGCGGGAAATTACTGGATGCCTCTGGGGTCGCGTTTGGCAAGCCCTCGGCAAGAAGAGGATACATACCCCTAATAAGGGCATGCCTCTGTCTGTCTGACTGTTCGGCTTTGACTTGTTCACCTATCTCGATTAATTCTCTTTCTTGGGCTCGTTCTTGGGATTCTCTACTTAATTCTGACTTTCTGATTTCTTTTTCGGTTCTTTTATGAGCTTCTTTACGCCATAACTCGATGGCATCTTTCTGTGACTGTCTGGCTTTCTTTTTCCATAATGCTTCTTCTACTCGCATGATGCACTCGGCATCCCATGTACCCGATACGGGCCATCTATACTTTTCTTCTAACTGTTTGGTATACTCTACCCATAAATCTAGATACAATATGGCGCTTATGCCATGTTTCTGATACATAAAGTGACCTGGACTGTCCCTAGGCGGAACAGGAACTGCTGCTTCCAGCAGACCCTTTCTAGTTTTTAACTGACGTAATCTTGAAAAGAGCGGCATGACTGGACTATAATCTGGACATAATACAATACACAATGAAAACACGAAATCACGTCGCACTCATACCACAACATTAAAATACATGAAGAACATTATAAATAACAGTTCGAACAGAATATTACCTGGAATACTGAGAACAGAAATACAAGAATTTCTCGAGAACGGAACAGACTAGAGTTACTGGATGCACTGCTGAAACAGTACGGAACATACCGGTCCCATAAAGGGACGCATCAAGACCCGTATCCACCTAGGTGAACACTTCGTTTGTGAGTCTGGGTACCACCAACCCACGGACCAGGAGTCAATTTAGACTGACCCTGTCTAGATACTACCCCAGTAATGGTACTCACCGGGCAGCAAGAACGGAAGGCCTCGGATCGGACTGGACTGCTACGACGACGAACTTCGGACTTTAGTTACGGGTGGGCCTCCGGATACCTCGGACCTTGGACTCTCGGCTTGGGCTCTGGTCGGGACTCGCCGCGTTCCTCCACCGTCTCGTTTGGATGCTGGACCGCCTCCTCCGTCTCCTCCGTGGGCCTGAGGGATACTTGAGCAGAAATATCTGCCACTGCGCAGAAGAGTTCCGTCACGACTGCAGAGGGTCAGGGGGTCGGCGTGGCTTCACCGATGCGTGGGGAAAGGGCAAGTCCCTATTCGGGCGCCATTATGTGGTAAATAAATAAATAATACCCTATTTTTGACTAGGCATATATCATAACAGATAGCTCAATAAATAAGAGTCAAGATTCGAGGTAGTAGGAGTTTTGCAGGTTTATTACAGCATAAGGACAGGAACAGGACAACCTGCATAGGATGACCCAGCAGGAAGACAGGGGGGCCCAGCAGCTGCTGGGGCTGGGTCTGGGATGAGCGCGCTAACTTCTAATAACAATACATGGACATATATACATAGCGCAAACACATAGCATTACATTGCAGTAGGCGTAGCAGTGGGTGGAGCAGAAGGCGTGACGCGTAGCAGTCGCGAAAGATAAGAGTAAAAGTAGGTGTAACTGGGAGTATACATAGACATGTGATGCAAACGTAACAGAATATGTCATGAATGGGCGGAAACATAGGAGGGGGCTACCTAAGGAGCCGGGACCTCTAACCTGATGGTGCGCGCAAACTGGCAATGACGTGTTACGAGGAGAAGCTGGGGGCTACGAACTCTGTGCTAGGAGCAGAGACTAAAGTCTGGAGAGTCGGAGCGACATGTACCTAAACCCTATCTAGTATCTGATGTTTAGAGAACATGTTGATATGAACTAGAAGTCATGAGGGGAAAGGCTAACTTGATTCTAAGACTGGACCATGCATTATTCTACATGTAGTGCGTGATGAAGAATACTAAATGACCATTAAATACAGTATTTCTCTTAACATGGAGACGAGAAGGCTAGACAATGACGGAAACTATTGATGCAGTTCAGTAGCTTAGGAATGCAGAGAAGGAGGACTGAACTGATAACTGGAATCATAACATACTCTTGGCAGACTCAGAGGCAGAGCCAAGCTGCACCGGGCACTGCGTGGCAGGAAGTAAGTGAAGGGTCGAGGATACAGGTGGGGGCTGTATCGCTCCTCAGCGAGGCTTCAGGAGACAGGAGCTGAATCTAGTGTCCGGGCCCTGTTGAGGCCTGGAAACGGGGACTTTACAATGAAATAACGTGCACACTGGGAAACGTGGCAACGTAGCTTTACATAGGCCTGATATTCGTAGTATTCACGAGGACTGGAAACTGGCATACTAGAGGTGGACACAACTGTAATTGCGTCATTAATCGGACATTGGGAATAACATATGCATATTGGTCATGCACACATAACATATGATGGATGAGGCGTAGGGACACAGAACATGGCAAAATTTACTTTTCCACAGTTGGAGAAGTGGAGGGCAGGAATAGGATGATAGGGTTTGTTGATGTTTTTTTTTTTTTTTTCTAGGAAATGCTTTAAAATGTTAAATTATGATTCGTTTATGTATTGGCTTCCTTCTCTTGAGCTTATATTGTTTTGATTAAGGATTTCCTTTTATATTGTGAAGTGAACAAATGTAAGAGGAAAATAAATAAATAAATAAATAAAATAAAATAAAAAGAAATGAAACTACTAATAGTGGCATAGATACGTCCAAGAGCTCCGACTGTCTAAGGACTGGACCCGGTAGTGCATCCCAGCCACAAAAGATAGAACTGCCAAACAGGCAAATTATCCATGCAGGTCCTCACGGAGAGCAATACAAGGCAAAACAGGGATACGCAAGGAACAAATCGGATATGTTTGGGAGGAAATCCTGCCCTGGAGTGGGAAGGCCAATACTGTTATGGTAATGCTAGTAATCAAGAGACTTATAAAATCTCCCAGAAGATGGCCCAAAATGATATACCTCTTTTAAACAATCAGTCTAAACCTGAACAGCCACTTACCACTGGGGCCCCCTTTGAAACAAAATGACATTCATTAGAACCCCTCCCTGAAGCTACTCCCTACACTGTGGTGCTAACAAATGTCCCTCAACTTTTGGATCATAAAGGGGAATCTTGGATTGCACTAAGAAATAAATCCATACATTGGCTAAGTACTCGGACAGGATTAACTGACGCCCTTTTCTGTGAATTCAAGATGGCTAGAAGAATAGCTTGGGTGGTTAAAACCCGTAAAACATTAGTAGTAGTAAAGTTGAGAAAAATCCTAATTTTAAGACTTTTGGTATTCACAGAAGGCATTTAGGACTCCTAAAGTTAGGAGTCCTAACTTTACTACTACTAAACTGAGAATAATCCTAATTTTAAGACTTTCGGTATTCACAGACGGGATTTAGGAGTCCAAAAGTTAGGAGTCCTAACTTTACTACTACTAAATTGAGAAAAATCCAAATTTTAAGACTTTCGGTATTCACAGAAGGCATTTAGGAATCCGAAAGTTAGGAGTCCTAACTTTACTACTACTAAATTGAGAAAAATCCTATTTTTAAGACTCGGTATTCACAGAAGGCATTTAGGAGTCCAAAATGTAGGACTCCTGACTTCTGTGAATACCGAAATGAGTAAGTGCCTTGGGCCTCATTTATGAAAAGTGACGCATCGCTGCGTGAAAACAGCGATGCGTCCCTTTTCACTGCGCCCTCCTTGCAACACCAATGATGCATCATATTTACAGTAGGACGCATCATGGCGCAAGGAGTTACAGATGCGTCAGTATTTCTGACGTATCTGTAAGCGCAAAAGTGACGCATTGCTGGAGTGTGTCACAAAAGTGACGCAACTCCAGCAATGCGTCCTTTCACATGGAGCAAGCTCCATGTGAAAGGGCCTGCGTCAGTCTCACGAATGCTGTGAGGCAGGCGGAAGATTTTGACGCAATGGCTTCCCAGAAGTGACGCAGTGAAATCGCCTAGATTTCACTGCGTCACTTCTACGAAGCTTTTTGTGGGGGAACGCCCCACCTGCATACATTATACCTGATGCAGGTATAATGTAGCGCAGGGGTTTACAAAGTGACGCATCTGCTTAGATGCGTCACTTTGTCAATATGGCGCAACAAGGCGCATTTTTTACGCCACTGAAGCGTCACAAAAAGTGACGCACCGGTGCCGTAAAAGTGACGCACAGCCTCATAAATGAGGCCCCTTCTGCGAATACCAAAATGGTAGTACGTTTAGGATTTTGTCTTAAGTTAGTTCTGTGAATCAGGCCGCCTGCTTTTATTGTCATTCAAATTTTATGAGCATGTTTAAATTTGGAATCGTGTATCTCAATGGCACACAGAAAGTCCATCGATCTTTAATCAGATTTTGAAAAATTGTCTTGAATCTCTGGTGTTGCCCAGACAATCTGTCTTGGTGCAATACATTGACGACTTATTAGTCACGTCTAAAACTCGCAATGATTGTATCATTGACTCCATTGCATTATTGAATCACTTGGCTGAAGGTGGACATAAAGTGTCACCTGAGAAATTACAATTCTGTACCACTTCGATCTAATATTTGGGACACCAAATAGAAAGAGGGGTCAGAAGAGTGACTTCAGAAAGTATCAAAATGATTAGAAACAAGAAATTACCTCAGACAGAAATCAGAATGTTTCTAGGAGTTTTAGGTTATTGCAGGCAGTGGATTGTGGGATTTGCAGTGCTAGCTAAACCATTGATACAATTGACCAAGAAAAGAGCAAGAGATCCAGTAGAGTGGGATGATTAAAGCATGACAGCCTTTGTGAAATTACGCAACTGTCTATGCGAAGCACCTGCATTAGGTATGCCAGATTACTACAAAGAGTTTGCATTATTCTGTGATGCAAGAGATAATTGTGCTCTCTCAGTCCTAACACAGACACATGGCCTAATGCGACGTCCTGTGGCATCTTTCTCTGCCACTTTGGACCCAGTGGCATCTGCATTACCAGGGTGCCTAAAATCTGTAGCTGTAACTTGCATGAGTCTGAAACAAAGTGAATCCATTGTAATGGGACACCCTGTGACAGTATATGTCCCTCATGCAGTCGTGATTCTGCTAACTCAGACTAGTACCCAACATCTTACTCCTAGTCGGCTGACTAAGTATGAGTGAGTTATACTAGGTGCAGAAAATGTGACAATAGTCAGATGTACTGTCTTAAACCCAGCAACTTTGTTGCCTGATTCACCCTTTGAAGAAATAAAAGATGAGGTTGTACATGAATGCCTTGATGTTACTGAGCTAAGTACCAAACCACGCCCAAACATACAGGAAGAACCTTTAAAGAATGCAGAACATGAGCTGTTTGTAGATGGCTCATGCATGCGCCATGGAGAAGGAGGATTGAGTGCTGCTTACGCTGTGTGTATATTGGCTGGAATAGTCGAAGCATCCTATTTACGAGGAGTCAAGTCTGCACAACTAGCCAAATTGGTAGCTTTAATCACAGCTTAAAAAATTGGGAAAAATTGGATAGTAACCATTTACACTGACAGTCAATATAGTTACGGGGTTGTGCACGACTTTGGCCAACTCTGGATGAAAAGGGATTTAATGACTTCTTCAGGAACCCCTATTAAAAATTGACATTTTGTCAAAGAATTAATTGAAGCAATTCAATTGCCAAAAGAAGTGGCCGTGGTCAAGTGTGTTATGTTATGTTAAGCCTGCTTCTATCTGGAAACGATAAAGTGACAGCTGGTAATCGTTATGCTGACCAAGTTGCCCAACATTGTGCTAAATACAAAATAACAGTAAACAAGAAAATTGATGCATGTGGAATCAGCTGCCAACTTATGCTACTTGGGGGCATAGGAACATGGGAAGAAGTGAGAGAATTACAGAATGAAGCAGAAACAAAAGAAAAAGAGGAATGGGAGAAAATAGGTTGTCAGAGAAGAACTGATGATGGTGTAATAATTTACTTAGATGCGAGACCTGTGTTACCTGACTGTATGCTTGCACCAATGGCTAGAATGGTGCACAGTCAAAATATCGACTACAAAATATCGACTGGACACAATATCGAGTTTTAAATATCGAATGGAAAAAATATCGACTGGACAGAATATAGACATCAAAAATATCGTTTTTAAGGTAAGTAATGTAATATCGAATGTTAAAAATATAGACATTTAAAATATCAAAGTATATAATATAGGTTAATAAAATTATCGAATTTTTGATAATATTGATTTTTTATAGTTTTTTTATGTTATTATATGTGTTAAAAGTGTGTATTTATGTTATAAATAATTTTAATTAATGACATTTTAATTTGTTAATTTTTGCGTAATTTAATTCTGTAGCGGGTTGTGGGTTTATAGGGGAATAGGGTGGGAAGTAATTTAATTATAATTAATTAAATATGTACATTTATTTATTGTTATTTATTTTTAATTATTTGGTAATTAATTTATATTTGGTAATTAATTAACTTTTAATTGGCAATTAATTTTAATTAATTGATTAATTGCTAATTATGTTAATGTTATTAATTTATTTTCTGTAGCGGGTTGTGGGTTTATAGGGGAATTGCGTGGCAAGTAATTTATTTATAATTAATTAAATATGCTAACATGTTTATTGGTATTGTTTTAGAATTAATTGTTAATACATTTTTTATGGGTAATTAATTACATTAGAATTGCTAATTAATTTTATTTAATTGATTAATTGCTAATTATGTTAATTTAATAATTTATTTTCTGTAGTGGGTTTATAGGGGAATAGGATGGGAAGTAATTTATTTATAATTAATTAAATAAAGCAATTTTTTAAATTGTATTTAATTTTAATTTATTGTAAATTAATTTTTAAATGTTAAATTATTAATTGTTAATTTGTAATTAATTTGTATTAATAGTTAAATAATTGTAATAATTAAATTTAATTTGTAATTTTAATTGATTAAATATTATATTATATAAAATTCGTAATTACTTTCAATTAATTTTTGATAGATATAAATTTTTATTTATTGAAATAATATATTAAGGATTTAATTTCCCTACTGTTGCACTCTCTGGAGTGGGAATAGTAATTTTTACCTCTACGCTATGCAACACTTTCCCTACTGTTGCACTCTTTGGAGAGGGAATAGTAATTTTAACCCCTACGCTATCCAACGATTTCCCTACTGTTGCACCCACTGGAGTGGGAATAGTAATTTTAACCCCTACGCTATCCAACGCTTTCCCTACTGTTGCACCCACTGGAGTGGGAATAGTAATTTAAACCCCCACGCTTTCCAACGATTTCCCTACTGTTGCACTCTTTGGAGTGGGAATAGTAATTTTTACCCCTACGCTATCCAACGCTTTCCCTATTGTTGCACTCTTTGGAGTGGGAATAGTAATTTTTACCCCTACGCTATCCAACGCTTTCCCTACTGTTGCACGCTTTGGAGTGGGAATAGTAATTTTAACCACTACGCTATCCAATGCTTTCCCTACTGTTGCACTATTTGGAGTGGGAATAGTAATTTTTACCCCTACGCTATCCAACGCTTTCCCTACTGTTGCGCCCACTGGAGTGGGAATAGTAATTTTTTACCTCTGTGCTATCCAACGCTTTCTCTACTGTTGCGCTCTTTGGAGTGGGAATAGTAAGTTAAAACCCTACCCTATCCAACTCTTTCCCTACTGTTGCACTCTTTGGAGTGGGAATAGTAATTTTTACCCCTACGCTATCCAACGCTTTCCCTACTGTTGCACCCACTGGAGTGGGAATAGTATTTTTTACCCCTACACTATCCAACAGTTTCCCTACTGTTGCACCCACTGGAGTGGGAATAGTAATTTTTACCTCTACACTATCCAACACTTTCCCTACTGTTGCACTCACTGGAGTTGGAAAAGTAATTTTAACCCCTACGCTATCCAACGCTTTCCCAACTGTTGCACCCACTAGAGTGGGAATAGTAATTTTTACCCCTACGCTATCCAACGCTTTCCTCACTGTTGCACCCACTGGAGTGGGAATAGTAATAATTACCCCTACGCTATCCAACGCTCTCCCTACAGTTGCACTCTGTGGAGTGGGAATATTATTTTTTACACTTATGCTATTGTACGGTAATAATATTGGATATTATTTAATTATATTATGTTAATATATATATGTTTTAACAAATATGAGTGTAATTTTTTTATAACTTTCATTAATTATTTAATTATTATAAGTTAATTTAAGTATTTTTAAGTATATTTTAGTAATTAATTTTTCATTTTAATTTAATTTAACACTGTTTTTAATAAAGTCGATATTTTTTAAAACTATATTTTTGTAAACGATATTTTGTACTCGATATTTTTGTACTTACCTGTTTGTAGATACAAATTCGATATTTTGTCTGTAGATATTTTTTCCTCGATATTTTTGCTAGTCGATATTCTGTCAGTCGATATTATGTCAGTGATCTGGCTAGAATGTATCATGGAGACGCACACATAGGCAGAGATGCAAGGGTTCGACTTTTCTGACAAGATTGGTTTAATGCAAGCTTCAGGAATGTCGTAGAGTCTTTGCCAGAGATGCTTAATTTGTCAACAAATGAACCCAGGCAGAAAAATTGTAGTTTATCTAGGAAAGATTGGGAAAGCCGAGGGTCCATTCATAAGACTACAGATTGATTTCATTCAGTTACCTGCTTGTCGAGGATTAAAATATGTCTCTGTCCTTGTTTGTTTATTTTCCAAGTGGGTGGAGGCATACCTGACCAGAAGAAATGACAGTTTAACTGTGGCCAAACTCCTATTGAGAGACCTCATTCCTAGGTTCGGTTTTCCAGTAACTATTGAATCAGACCGAGGGTTCCATTTTAATAATGAAATAATTCGATTAAATTGTGAAGCTTTTAAAATTGAGCAAAAGCGGCACTGTGCATACCGCCCAGAGGCTTCTGGAGTGGTAGAACAACTAAACGGCATAATTAAGTCAAGACTGGGAAAAGTGTGTGCATCCACCCCACTGGAGTGGCCTGATGCTTTACCTCTTATCCTGATGGGACTCAAAAGCATACCAGACATAAATACAGGCTTGAGTCTCCATGGAAAGGGCAATGAGGCAAGCATGTATACCAGGACATAAGCTATTAAATATAACTGATGATTTGGTACTGGAATATTGCAAAGAGTTGGCTGACCAAGTGCGTTCTATCTCTCACCAGGTTGGGGAAGATGCTGTTGCCAGGCAGCCGAACCATGCACATGTTCTGAGTCCTGGTGACTGGGTAGTAGTGAATGAGCACACTCGAGAATCTTGCCTAGCACCAAGGTGGGGAAAGCCACATTAGGTTATATTGGTTACAACAACAGCTGTAAAATGTGCAGGATTGCCTAACTGGATACATGCCAGTCACACAAAAAGGATACCAGTACCTGACAAAAAAGAAACCCAACAAGTTGGAGAAGTTAAAAGGACAGATGGTTGCACAGTTGAAGAATCACAAGCAATAGATTCTGAACAACCTAGCACTAGTCAGGATGACTGGATCCCAATAATGGATATTCTTGCAATTATTGTAAGGACCAGAATTCAAACTCGAAAGTCAGAGTGATAGTGAAGATGAGACAGGAATAGACAGGAATAGAAGAACACACTAAGATTACAGAAAATAAACCTAACATCAAATCTGAGGAGGACCAGATAAGGAAAGAGCAATGCACTCAGACAGAAGAAAATAGAAACAGCACTCGTGAGTCTGAGGAGGAACAGATAGGCTCTAGAGAAAACACCCAGGCAGAAGACAATCAAGAAATAGTAAGACCTGAGCAGGATCAGTTAGGTAAAGACAAACCAGTTCAGGAAGAAGAAGGTGAACAAAGTCAAAGTAAATAAATTCTTGAACAGATCAGAATAGTGTAAAAGAACTCATCCAGGCAGAAATAACAAAAGTAATAAGCTCTGCACTTAGTCAGATAGAGAGGAATTCTGAAGACAAAAGTAATCGAAGTGTGGCACAGATCAACAAAAACAAAAGAGCATTTGGAGAAATTGAAAGCACCGTGACAGCTAAAAGACCAGTGCCAGCTAAAAAGTGAAGAACCAGACCAAATAGATGAAGTAACAAGTCAATCTGGACCGTCAACAGAAAAGCGAAAAAGGAGAAGTCCATGGTTGAAAAGATTGAATAATAAATTCAGGAGTCCTGAATGGACATATGTGATTCTTGAGGACTTTGAGAATCTAGAAATAAGTGGAGACAGTGATGAAGAATTAAGTGCTGATCGAATGGACAAAGAAGTGAGACCAACTTGAAATAATTAAAATTTTACAGTCTGTTTTCCGTACAAAAGTTAGAAAGAGGAGAATAGGTTTCCTTAGTCAGAAATGGCTGATAATAGAGCTGCTGGAAAACCTAAATGAAATTGTATAAAGACATTTTGTAGAATATGCATATGTAGTATATTCATAGTGCTCATAGCATGGTTAGGACTGACAATAGCCATACCTTATCTAATGACTACAAATAAACAGAATGATACAAGTACACATGGAAAGTTAGCTAACCTTAAACAAGACAGAGTAAAATTAGAAGCACCAGATGAGACAGAATTACACCAAAGTATAAATAGAAATGAGACAGATGTAAATGTTTTTGCTAACCTGTTAGTACATTATGTAGAAACCATGGAAGTTAGTGATTGTTATGTATTATTGAAATTACCGACATCAGTAGCAGAAGGAGTGACATATCCTCATTTACCATTGACATATGGTATTTCATGTAGTATTTAGCTAGCTTATTTTATAAAACTGGAAAATTACAATAGTATTATACTAACATAGATGTGTTTTTTTCTGAAATTCCTTTGCGCAGAAACATGAACCCTGTCCTTAGCAGTAGAGATTCACAGTTTATGGGTGAATATTTTCTAACAATGAAAACAATAGATATAGCTGAAGCACATAAGGATAATCAAACATGTAGGTTACATGTAGAAGAAAAGATATTTTTGAATTTAGTAGATTCCATAGAAGGGCCACTGAACTGAAACCTCAGATACCTAAATGGGCTGAGATGGAAGAATGTATTGCAACTGGCAAGGCTCCTGCTGCTATGTTCCTGGACCTTGAAAAGAAGGGGAAATCCTGTCTCCATAGGTTAAAAACAGAGTATAACAATGTATTAATTGGTTCCAGTGAATGTGAACACAATTTCCTGATAATCAGGGGTTGGGGACTAAAAGGAGGAACTGATCCAGTATTTCCTGGAGTCTATTATATTTGTGGAAACAAAGCTTATTTTAAACTGCCTGACCATTGGTATGGGAGTTGCTATTTCGGAATAGTATTCCCAAAGGTATATCATGTAAAAAGAATCACCGGAAGCAATGAAGAAAATAATGGACGAACACGAAAGAAAAGAGCTAGGGCCTCATTTATGAAAAGTGACGCATCGCTGCGTGAAAGCAGCGATGCGTCACTTCTCAGTGCGCACTCCTTGCGACATTCCTGATGCGTCATATTTAATGTATGACGCATCATGTCACAAGGAGTTACAGATACGTCAGTATTTCTGACGTATCTGTAAGCGCTAAAGTGACGCATTGCTGGAGTGTGTCACAAAAGTGACGCATCTCGAGTAATGCGTCCTTTCACATGGGGCAAGCCCCATGCGAAAGGGCCTGCGTCAGTCTTACCCCTGCTGTGAGGCAGGAGCAAGATTTTGATGCAGGGGCGTCCTAAAAGTGACGCAGTGAAATCTCATAGATTTCACTGCATCACTTCTACGACCCTTGCTTGCGTCAATACGCCCCCCTTGCATACATTATACCTGGTGAAGGTATAATGTGGGGCAGGGGTTTACAAAGTGAAGCATCTACCTAGGTGCCACTGGTGCGTCACAAAAAGTAACGCACCGGCGGCGTAAAAGTGACGCACAGCCTCATAAATGAGGCCCCTAGTTTTTCAGAAATTGTAGGAGATATATTTAGTGCATTGAAACCTTCAGTGGGAGTAATTCTGAATACACAAAGAATTTGTAAATTGTCTACAGTGATGGATCGCTTATTGACTGACACTGCTGGAGGATTTTTTGATCAATACCGAATTAGTTGCGATAAGATCTATGGTTTTGCAAATCGGCTTGCTCTTGACATATTATTGGCAAAAGAGGGCAGAGTCTGTAAAATGTTGAAGGCGCACCATTATTGCACCTACATACCTGACAAAAGTATCGAAATTAGGAGATGTGGCAGAAATATCACAAAATTAGAAGAAGAATTGAAACCACTGGAAGTTGACAGTGCATGGAAAAGATTAACTGATGGTCTTTCTTCTGTAGGTAGTTGGTTTTCTAGTGTTGGAAGAAGTATTGTAGGTCGAATACTGATGCCAATAATGGGAATAACACTATTAGTCTTAATGGTAATGATTTGGTAGAAATGCTGCAGAAATAGAAAATGGTATGCAGTGAATGAAAAAGGAAAGAAAAGAAAATATGATGAAATTCAACTTGAAGAACTGAAAGGGGATATTTACAAAAGAATGAAAGGTTTTCAAAAGAAAAGGGAAAAGGGAAATACTAAAGTAATAGAAGAAATTGAAATGGAAAACTGCTATAGTTCAAATGAAATCCTTCACCTCTGGAAGGGTAAACTCCTTAAAGCACTCCGTTGCGAAAGGATTCGCTTTAAACAATCACCATTCAATTCAACTTATTTCAATTCGCTGTATGAGCCTTCATATTCTAGTAGTGAAATTTCCATCATGTTTTTGTAATTACTTTCATTAATGCATTCAGATGCTTTGGGTTCAGAACTCATTCGTTGTGTTTGTTCACAGGGATAACAAAGAAAATTCCCCGATGCATTTCGGGTCCTGCTCTTCTTCAGGGGGTTCTCCCTATAACAAAATAAAGAAATATGCCCATTGACCCTGAGTCCATATGCGTTTATCTAGTAGCAACTTTTGAAATAGTAGCAACCATAACGAGTATCAAGAATAGGTTCCTCATTCCAAATAGCCCACATTGCAAAGTGAAGTAGCGAGAAGCGCATATGCTCATGTAAATTAATAAGCGTCTTTACATGCGTGCAGGAATAACGTGCGTATTCTGAGAGGCAATGATATTTTCATGCATCGATGTATAAAAGGTGACTGAAAGTCTTTAAAAGAGAGTGAATTCCGAAGTGCTCAAAAATGGGTGAAAAGTACAACGTCATCCTAGCATGGTAAAAAATGAAATAAGAATCGAGTCTCAGGAACGTCAATACCGATAATTGTGAACTCAAGCCGTGAAGTCTCATTGAACTTACTTGCTCTCAAATGAAACGTGGCAAGAGTAAACGAAGAAAGTACAGCGCCTCATACCTGTGAATGCTCTGTCATGAGCGGAATACATGTAACAGCCTTTGCGTTAATCGTTTAAGCAGGCTCTCCAGACCGGAGCTTAATAATTGTCCGACCCGGAAGTGTGTGCTGCGGTGAACGTAGAAACTGAAAATAGACTTAGACATGGTTAAGAAGCTACTGCGAACGGTGTCCAAAGTGTGAGAAGTGCACATTGAGCCAAATATTAGTCAGTGAATTAAACCAGTATTTTCTTGCGGTCATACCGTAAGAGTTTAAAAAAACAACTTGTGAAGTGTTGCAAGGGGCAAATTAGAATAAGAATGAACAAGCGTTAACAATACGTGATCACAAAATCTTAAAGGCTCAAAAAAGAAGCATATGTTAATGCAATAGATTAAGCACTGCAGTACATTGATACGAAAAAATCAATATTTGCAATAAAGAATAAATGTATTATTCATAAGTCATAAATGCTTGTGCTGTGGTAAAGGTATGGAATCATAAATAACAACTGTACTCCAAACATTCATTTAGTCCCTTTGGGCTCCGCTCAATGAATTCAATTTATGAATTCAATATAATTCGCGTTGTAGCAAACAATTCTTGTTAACTCTTCCTTCTTTTATCTCTACCTGTTCCAAAATCAGATATCGCAGTTGACTGATATTATGGTTTTTCTCCGAGTAGTATACAGCAACTGTTGATTTAAGTTTTTCAATCGTATGTTGCTTTTGTGTTTCGACCAAGCGAGTTTTAATTTTCCGTTCTGTCTTCACAACATAGGATAATCCGCAAGGGCATTTCAACAGGTATACCACATTACTGGAGTCGCAAGTGACTGTGACCCGTAATTTGATGGGAGTACCTTGAGTAGGGTGCATCAGAGTGGTGCCCCTGATGATGTTGTTACAACTTCCACAGTTGTGGCAGGGAATAGACTGGTGTAATTAGAATCAATACGGCTTTTCTTTTGCTGCAGTAATTGTTGCAAGTTTTTTGTGCGTTGGTACGCAAAAATAGGAAGTTTGTGGAATATACCTTTTTAGTCTGTTTCTGACTGTAGTAAAGACCAATACTTTCAAATGGTTTGTTTGATTTTACTGCTTCTGGTTGAATGTTTTGACACAAATAAAACTCTTCCTTCTTTTTTCTCTGCCTGGATTTTAGGTTTAAAGAGGTCCATCCTATCTTTTTGTTTGACCCTTTCCTCTGCTTGCCGCAAAATAGTTTCTGGATAATTTCTTTGCTTGAATTTCACCTTGATATTTTCTTTATTCTCATGATATAAGTCTTCAGATGATGATATTCGTATTGCCCTGGGTAATTGGGAGTAATTGGGAGTATTAGACTTGTTTGATGAAAACTGTAAAAATTTAAAAAGTTGTTCCGGTCGGTAGGCTTGGTGAATACAGTTGTCACTAACTTGTGGTCTTGTATCGAGATGTCTACGTCAAGAAACAAAATTCTTTGTTTGTCCAAAGTGTGTGTGAACTGGATACATTCATCAATAGTGTTAATCTCACTGATGGCCTGAAGCAGTGTACTTTCTGATCCTTTCCAAATACGGAATATGTTGTCAATGTACCGGTGATAGGTTATGAGATTCCCTATCCAGATGGTTTTAGACAAAATGTGATCAAGTTCAAACCGGTGCATGAAGAGATTAGCATACGCAGGTGCTGCGTAATTCCCAATGGATGTACCAGATAATTGAGTGTAGAATTGGTCTTGCCAAGTGAAGTAACTATGATACAAAGTCAAGTACATCAATTCTAGTAAGAAGATTTTCAAATCCTCGCTTTTTTCACTTTCAAGAAGGAAAGATTACTTCCCCTGTAAGCCCAAATCATGGGGGACGGAGGTGCACAATGATTTCACGTCGATGGTACACAGGATTGGATTCTTGATGTCCTCCCTAAGCACAATTTTTTTAAGTTTAACTAAGAAATCGGTGGTGTCTTGCAACACTGAATTAATGGATTTAAATAATTTAGTAGATATGGAAACTGGGATGTTAGATATGGTATATAAAACTGTGGGGGAAAGCATCATCTTAATAGTATCCAGGCGACCCCACCGGATAAATAAAGAGGATGCCATTTATTGGTGAGCTCTGTAAGTTTTTGGATACAGTTATTCAAGCACAGCGTGACTGTTTCTTTTATTGTCGGTGTAAAATTTAAGCCTAAATATTTAATAGAGGACGACTTCCACGTAAAATTAGTTGAAATAAAATCAGCTTTAAAGGTATACTTAGTCAAGGGTAGTATTTCACATTTATCACTATTCAATTTACAACCCGATATTAATGAAAAAGAATGAACTTCGTCTAAAAAGGCTGAGATCGACTCAGTGGGGTTCGAAAGAAAAAGCAAAATATCATCAGCATACGCTGCAAGTTTGACATTAGTTGTAGGGGTCTGAAAACCATGTATGTGCACATTTTGACGAATTCTTGAAGGGAAGGGTTCGACTCGGGCCAAATTAAAAAGAAAGGGGGATAAAGGAAATCCCTGACGCACCCCTCTATCAAGGTCAAAGAAGGAGGACATTGGCACAAACAGCAGAACGTGGGTTCGAATATAATAGGGAAATTAAGGAAATGAAATTGGGACCAAATCCGAACCATTTAAGGGTGTAAAATAAATAACGCCATTCTACTCTATCATATGCTTTTTCAGCATCTAGTGCTATAGCTGCAAGGGGATGTTTCAAATGCGTAGCCTTGGATAAAATATTGAAAGAAAGTCTGGTGTTGTCTTGTATAACACAACCTTTCACGAAGACAGACTGTTCCTTGCCTAAAATCTTGGGGAGATAGGAGTCTAAATGGAGGGCTAGTGATTTGGAGAAAATCTTATAATCAATATTAACAAGTGAAATGGGTCTAAAATTCTTACAGTACTTTGGATCTTTCCCTTCTTTAGGACTCAAACAAATGTGGGCATCTGAAAAGGTACCGCCGGATGTTCCTAAGGGTTGAAAAGATTCAATTAAAAGGTGTAGTTTGGGCATTAATAAATTGGAAAAATGAAGAAAAAACTCAACAGTAAATCCATCTGGCCCAGGAGCTTTGTCTTTTTTCAAATGTTGGAGTGCAATTAGGAGTTCTTGTTGCGTTTTCAGAGCATCCAATAGTGATAAATCAGCAGAAGATTGTTGGGGTTGTTGTATGAGTGAAAAGAACTGTGAGAGTGAATGATCTGTGGAATTTGTTTCGGATGAATATAATCTTTTATAAAATAAAGCAAACTCATCTAAAATTTCCAAGTCCTTAAAATTTAAGCTAGAATCATCATCAAAAATAGCATCAATTGGGAGGCAGACCTGGGTCCCCTAGATGAGGAGGATTGGCGATCGGTCCTAATGTCCCCGAGGGAATCTGCTATTTGCCATAGGTATAGGTTGATTCAACTGAAGGTTCTTCACAGGGCGTATATGTCTGCTCTTACTCTGGCCAAAATTGGACGACACCCTGACCCACTGTGCCTGCGAGGATGTGGTCTGCCTGGCACCTTCTACCACATCTTGTGGGAATGTCCGATGGTGCAGAGGTTCTGGAGTGGTACACTTCGTAAAATGAGCATCTCCTTGGGTAGGCCGCTCTTGCCGTCGCCCAGGGAATGTGTCCTTAATATCTGGGGGGCCAATGATTTAAATGAACAGGAGTTGCGGTGGGCGGCGCTAGGTTTCCTATTGGCCAAACGTTCCATAGCTATGATGTGGGGTTCCCCAGATAGACTGTTGGTGGTGGGCTGGGTGGCAGAAATGGACCGTTGCATGATTGCTGAAAAGACGGTCTACAAGACACAGGCCTGTCCGAAAACGTGGGATAAAAAAATGGGGGCACTGAAATGTCTACTGTGGCGAACTGTGTGACTCTCCTACAGTTGAACTGGCTACGTCCCATGGGGCCAATGGGAGGGCATGTACGCTAATTTGCACTTTGTTTCTTCTATGAATAGTTTTGATTGCATAAGACTGCTCGTGATTCTTTTCTGACTCTGCCGTTTTATACCACTGAAACCTTTGGCGATACTGTTATTATGTTTATAAAAAGAAAATGTAAGATGTTTGTTTATCCTCCACAAGTAATGACTGCCTTGTATGAATCTCCTTTGTTTTACGCCGCCGGACCCTGTTACATAATCTCCAGGCATCCAAAAGTTTATGTTGTGTGACCGTGTAAATAAAGGATTTGTGTGTTTTGTTAGGGATAAATGAAACTTTAGAGTTCCGATCTATAAAAGGATTAAAAACTTGATTACAGTCACCCGCCAAAATAAAATTATCTTCCATGTGAAGAGTGATTTGCTTGGCCACTGACCGCCAAAAGGAGGCGTCATCGCCTGTTGGGGCATAAACAGTGAAAAAAGAGACTGGAACATCCTTAAGCATCAATTTAACATTAGGCCAACGGCCATCTGTATCAGAGTCTTGTAAGATGAATTTAAAGTTAAGGGATCCACGACACAACAACATAACTCCATTACGTTTACCATCTCCACTGGAATAAAATAATTCCCCTGCCCAACCTTTTTTTAATTTTAATGACTCATCTTCTGTAAGATGAGTCTCTTGCAGGAATACTATGTCAGCATTTAACTTAGCCAGCTGAGTTAGTACTCTCTGCCTTTTTATAGGAGAATTGAGGGGCATGTTATCAAAAAAGGGCATTACATTATCGCCGCTTTTATCGGCAGGAAACTGCCGATAAAGTGGCGATAATGTGCTTGATAATATGCTCTATGAATTCCAATCGAAGCCTATGTTAGATGTGAAGACATGAAGAAATGAAGAAAAGTGGACATGCAGTAATGAGTTTAGGAAGAAAGTAGAAAAAAGGATAAAAAGGTAAAATACTGAGGACACCAAGAAAGCAAATGAATACAATTTGTGGAACAAACTGAGCAAACAAAAGAATTATGACAAAAAACAAAAGACAAAACAAGAAACATACCTACAAAGGGAAATGTGGAGCGGGGAAAGTGAGGGGCATGCAGTAGTCTAGTATGCTGTGGAAGCCTCGCCTTCTCTCCACCCAAATTTTTGATTAGCTGGTGTCATTGTGCTTGGTAAATGCTGGCTTCCGATTGATAATGAGACTTGTTAGTCCCTCCTTGTTACTGGCCTTTTGCCATTTGTTACCTCCCATGAGGGCTGGATCTTTTACTTGTGGCTTTACATGGTCTCCTTCATAAGTCAGTAAGCACTATTTCTTTTTTATTTGCAGCATGGTCCACTTTCTCTTTAGAGGCCTCACTTGTTTATTTAATTAATTTGCACCGCAGGCCGAAAGGGAACGTTTCTACTCACTAATCTAACAAAAATTTACAATGTAATAGGTCTCGCATTTACACGGGTTTGAGCTATTGACATTACAAATAACAATGCCTTTTATCTTTGTTTTTGTTCTAAAAACATAAATAAAGAGCATTGTCATTTACAATGCAATAGCTTAAACACGCATAAATGCAAGGCCTTTTGCATTGCAAATGCTTGTTGTACTTTGCACCTGGCCTAGTGTAACTGTTGAGAAGCTTTGCAATTACAGATATGAGTTATATGTTTCCTGAGCACCTACCTTGTAACCACAAGCCCCAACGACATTAATGTTTTTGGATTCCTGCCACATGCCTCTATTGTGTAAGAAATATATAAAAGCTAGTGAGATTTCTGATACATGTGCTCTCTTTTCTCATGGCCAACTTAGTGCCTTGAGATGTTGTGCCCGCTCAAGTGATAATACATTTTGACACATTTTCAGTTACCTGGGGGCAGATTTATGAAGGCCTTGCGCCGCCGGTGCGTCACTTTTTCCCATGTTAAAAATTACGCACCGGCGGCGCAAGGCCTTCATAAATCAGACCCCTGGATTGTAGTCTTCTTGGGGCAGATTTACAAGAAAGTGTCGCATCTGTAGAGATGCGTCACTTTCCCTGCTCTACCCTGAGAAACCCTTCCGCAACCATGGATGTGCCGTATACGTCGCACCATGGCGCAAGGATTGACAGATGCGCCAGATCTGTTGGCGCAAAGGTCACGCATTGCTGGAGTCATGTCACAAGCATGATGCAACTCCAGCAATGCAGCGGGAGGCCTATCCTCATTGTGCTTTGTCACTCCTTACGCCTTCTTCAAGAAGCCGTAGGGTTTTGACGCAGTGGAGCCCTAGAAGTGGCGCAGTGAAATTTTGCAGATTTCACTGCGTCACTTCTAAGAGGCTTTTTTGAGGAGGAAGGCCCACCCTACATACAATATTCCTGATGCAGGTATAATTTGACGTAGAGCTTTACAACGTGATGCATCTCCCTAGATGCGTCACATAGTAAATGGGTCACATTTTTACGACGCCGCTGGGTCACAAAAAGTGATGCAACAGTGGCGCAAAAATGGCGCAAGGGACTTGTAAGTCTTCCCCCTTGTAGGTAAGTAGAGAAGAAATTGCACTTTCACAAAAGCATAGTTCTAACCCTCTGGTGCTGAAATAGAATCCAGTGCTCCGTGGCTTTGTCAAGTGTAGGTGGGTGTAAAGCTGCCGTACATTTTTTCTCTTCACAGTTTGTTCGATGTGTGTGCTTGCTGAAGAGTACGTTGCTTCTCCTCGTGCGTTGCTCACGCGCTGTCTACACCTCTGTAGTGAGTCAAAAACAAAGAAGGGAGGTAGAGCGAAACGACTGGATTCTTGCTCCACTGGGATACTTAGATAAACACAGAGAATCCAACTAAAAAATGGGAGGGGAGGGGAGTGTTTTCAACGTGTGTTGAAGCACTCAGTGTTTTGAAAAATACCCCTCACACACCAAAAGGCCCCTTGGTGTCATGCTTCATCATCGGGGTCTTCGCACCCCTCTATCGGGATGCGGCGTGCTGCGACCTACGACTACGCGGGAGCACTAATAGTAAAGACTATGTGTGGTGTTGGTGTGTGGGGTGTCTTAGGTTAAGTGAGTGGTGGGATGTGGTGAAAAATTAAAAAATACCTGGCGCATGAGTTTGAGGAAAGATTTATTCTGAACTCTGGCTGGTATTATTAAAAGAAGTGCAGAGTGAGGTCAGGGCTGTTATATTAGGGAACAGGACCTCTGGTGTGCGTTGTCGACATGTTTCGGAGCCAAGCTCCTTCTTCAGGACGGGGGCACGACCTCCCCACCTTACTCACGTTTTTCTAAAATTAAAAAGTGTATTATACAGAAAAGTGACGAAAATATAGGCTAAGTGTGCCTACAGCGGTCTGCTACAAGTACAATGACCTGCAGAAAGACAAAAAGGAGAAAACAACATTGGTTACCCTTGTAGCGGGTAGTTCAAGCAGGTGCAGTCACCTGGAACCTCACCATTATGCTTGTTTTAAAGCCTGTGGAAGGAAAAGGACTCACAAAACTCACAACATAGAACACACATGTACTGGTACTTAGGGTTATTGTTGGTCCTACTTTTGAAGCTTTCTTTTTTTGCCTCATGAGCATAGAGAACGTCTGGGGTGTTGCTATTTTTGCAATCTGTTGGGAAGAATGATGTAAGATTTAATAACTCATTCTTACTCACTTTGGTTTTAGGACGATGGTCTTAATTGATCAGACTGTGGATTACTCACGATTACAGGACGCTATGGACACCGTCTACCCCCACACGCTGCTCCGCTGGTTCTGAATGGTAGACCAGTGGTCATGCTATTTATACCCTGTTTCTTAATGGTCGGAAGTATCTGTGTTTCCTAACATGGGTGTTCCGCTCCATGTTAATTGACAGATGCCCATGTTTGGAACGTCCGCTAATTAGCCTCGCGCATGTCTCTCCGTCATGTAATGACATGGCATAGACGTCTGGTGATTCTCCCCGTCGGCGCATGGTAACTGATCACTCGCGCATGCGCACGCCAGTGATAAATGGCGCATGCGCGATTGCTATTGTCATTTCTGACAGACACTGATTATCGCGCATGCGCTTCTTGGATTCCAGCGGTCCTTTCAGTACTGTCTGCGCTTTCAATGGGGCAATATCCTTCTTATTGAAGCCGGTTTGTAAAACTTCAGTTTCTTGGTCTCAGAAGTATCCCGATTGAGTACCTTCAGACAATATGATTGTGGTCGCTCTGTATTTATCTGCTTAGTTATAATAGTCTTCAATTTCAGGGATATTTATTAATTGAAGTTCTATTTTTGACATATGTGAAAGACCGTTTCACCGGTCATTGGTCATTGGTCAATTGGGTCCACGGTACATCGTCATTAAGCCCAATTATATGGGTTCCAAGCCTGAAAACCCATCTCTGTTCCTTCTGGAAGAGCCCAGCTTCAGAGGGTAGTTGCTCAATAATTGTCCAGTTTAGGTCATTTACGCAGTGTCCAGCAGTTAGGTAGTGAGTTGCCATTTTCGTTGTGCTCTTTTTACAGCGTACATTGCTCTTATGTTCGTTCATTCTTGTTTTGACGGCCCTCGTTGTCATACCAACATACTCAAGGTTGCAGGGACATTTGATCAGATATACTACGTTTTTAGTATTGCAATTTGAAAATTTCCTTTGCTCCCAAGTGGTTCCATTACGGAAGAAAAGTTTTTTGCTTTTCTTGGTCAGGTGGCAGCTACTGCAGTTTCCACAGGGAAAATGGCCTTGGACGTCAACAGATGGTTGCGTAACAGTTGTTTTTGATTTTGGTCTTGTGTGTACCAATATGTCTCTTAGGTTACGCCCTCTTCGGTGAGCAAACATAGGTTTTTCAAAGTTTAGGTTGCCACAGGTTAGTATCCTCCAGTGTTTATTCACAATTTTTGATACTTCGTTGGACATGGTGTTAAAAGTTGTCACACATATAGGTCTTTTATTCTCCTTTGCTTCTGTGGTTCGGTCCTCCAGTAGGGCCTCTCTGTTGTTATTCGTAGCTCTTTTTAGTCCTTTTGCAATGATTCTCTTGGGGTACTCTCGTTGCTTTAGCTTCTCACTCAGGTCTTTCGCCTGTGATTTGAAATTGGACACATTTGTGCAGTTACGTCTCAGACGTAAAAATTGTCCATAAGGCAAATTCTCACGCAAGTGCCTGGGGTGAAAGCTGTCGTATCTTAGCAGACAGTTTCTCGATGTTGGCTTGAAATGGGTAGTGGTTTTTAGGCCCCCATCTTCTGCATAAATATTTAGATCAAGGAAAACTAATAGGTTGGATGACATGGTACTGGTGAATTTGAGGAAGGCATTTTGGTTGTTCAGCCATATTTGGAATTCCTCTGCAGATTGTCGGTCACCTTCCCAGATGACTAGGACGTCATCTATGTACCTCCTCCAGCATTTTATGTTTGCTCTGTATGGATTTCGTTCATTGAGAATTTTTGTGGTCTCTAGGTGATGTACATAGAGCCCCGCCAGGCTCGGCGCAAAGGTGCTACCCATGCTGGTTCCATGGCACTGTTGGTAGATCGTGGTCTTGTATTGAAAGAAGTTTTTTTCTAGGGCCAGTGAGATGCACTCAAGAACCAGTCCTCGTGGTGTTTGGTACTTCCATTGTGTTGAGAACAAAACTTCTTCAATGATCATGAGTGTTTCGTCATGGGGAAGGCTGGTATAAAGACTTTCGACGTCCAGGCTAATTAAGAGTTGACTGCCCGGGTCGAAGGGTATGTCCTGTAGGAGTTGTAATACCTCTGTAGTTCATGAAGCTTGTGCTGCTTGTTCATGTGCTGTCTTCACTGCTATGAAACGCAGCTCAAGCCTTGTTACCTACCTCGAGCTGCGATTTTGCTCTTCCTTGCCTCGCACAATCTGGAGTCACATGCCGACAATCTTCTTTTTCTCAGAAAAAATAAATATATTCAGTCATTCTCTGCAAATGGCTCACACCGTGGCGAATGGCATACTCGCTGCTGTGAAAATGCTCCAGAACAGGCTCTGAAAGTGCTGGTAATATTATATTGCTGTTCACGCTTGTTAGAGAAAAAGAGGCAACATGTTAGTGGTCCCTTCAGGACCACCCCCTCCCCAAACTTTGGCAAGTCGTTGCTGTCATTGTCCGATCCGATCCTCTTCTGGGAGGCCAGGATTGATGTCTCCTTCTTCCCAACAACCAGGCGGTTTCTAGAAAACATTAGAGCATAGGAGCCTTAAGCAGTCCTGGAGGTCTCCGAGTGCGTGCGTCTCTGGAAACAAACTATACATTACTTAATCTGCGGTGATGCATGTTGTGTGGGTATCAAGGTGCTTATGCCCTTCAGCAGGTCCTGGGCGAAGGGGCATTCCTAGAAGAGATGGTAGGACACCTTGTCTATGGTGCACCCTCACAGGCAGGACTTGGATCAGTTGAGACTTCTTGCATGAATGAAGGTTCCCACTGGCAGACCTCCTTGGATGGCCATTCAGGCCATGTCCTTGTGGTGGTTGGTCAGGCATTTGGGGGCAATATTCCCACACACGTGGTCCACTGTAGGAGCGGGGAAGGTGCAGATATGTTTGCTGAAGCACCTCACACAAATATGGGGTTGGACAATCTTCGGAGTCCACTGGTTTTGGGCAGAAGCTGCCAGACCAAACTCCTTGACAAACATTTCCACTTCCTTGTAGAACCACAGGGTATTCCAGATGTAGGGGATGGTGTTCACCCACTCTGTCCATCCAAGGAGACTCCACTTTGGCAACAGGAAGAAGTGTGCCTTCAGAAAGCCAACATGGCTTTCGTCTTCAGTTCTTAGGGTGCTGCTCACGGAGAGGCACACATATATTTCCCTCAGGATGATGGCAATGTCAGGCACACCTTCGCCTCGGATGTACGACATTACAACGCATGCTTTTACATCGCATGCTTTTACAACGCGTTTTTTACAACGCATACCATTACAACGCATAGTGCTTTTGGGCGCTGGATAGTGAATAGTTTAATTTACTATTCCAACTCCAGTCCCCGTGGATAGTAGGGAAGGTTATTGGATAGTAAATTAACCTATTCCCTATCCTAGAGCGCCCCCAAGCGCAATGCGTTGTAATGGTTTGCGTTGTAAAAGTTGCGATGTAAAGGCATTGCGTGGTAAAAGTTGCGTTGTAAGTGATGTTTCCCCTTCGCCTCCCTTGTCATGAATGTGGAATATTACATCCCTCTTCACTCTGTCAGTCTTAAAGTTCCAGATAAAATAGATCATTCTCATGATGGCCCTGACCGTTTGAGGCTGCACTGGCCACACTGCGACGTACTAGAGCACTGGCAAGGTCTCGTTCTGCAGGACCAAAGACTTACCTTCGATCCTCACTTTCCGAATGCTAGAGAGTCCCTGTTTCTGTTTTGTATTTACTAGTCTCATATCCCATGTTTTCTCCTCTGCACCCTCTCCGCCGAACCAGACTCTGAAGATCTTCAGGAAATCCAGATTGATGTGGAAAGGTAGGTGGTCTGGGGTGGGGGCCCAGTGACCGAAGAGTGCGGTTTCTGACTTGACGTTGTTGATTTTTGCCCCTGGCATCTTTCCAATTCAATCTAAGTCCTCTCCAGTTCCTTCACAGAGTGCCCGTCTGCACAAAAGACCAGCACATCGTTCATGTAGAAGAAGCACTTCAATTCGCCCTTCCTGTTTCTTCCCAATACTGTCATGGCTCCGATGTTCCTATTCTGTCTGATGCGTTTCGCTAGGCACTCGATAATACAGATGAACAGAAGAAGTGGGCAGCCCTACCTAACACCCGAAAGGACATGGAAGTGGTTGGTTTTCCGTCTGTTTACCAACGCTATGTTAGAGATATAGCAATACAGTGTGGACACTAAGTCTCAAAAGAAATCTCTCAGTCCCAGTGCTTTGACTGTCCGGCCCATGAACTCATGGGAGGTGTGGTCGGATGCCTTTTTATGGTCTAGACCAGTGGTCTTCAAACTTTTTAATGCCAACCCCCCTCCCCGTAAAAAAATGTAATGATTCGCCCCCCCCCCCGTATTTTTCACAATTATTCATTAAATTGTCAATGTTTAAATATGTCTTGGCATATTTAAACACAAGACATATTTAAACATTGCAGTCAAATTCTGCTACAATTAAAAATAATGCAGCTAAATACATGATTGCCAAACATATTATTCTGGTCAAGCAGGCCTTACTAACATGTAAAAGTATCGGCATTGTGATTATTAGAAATTGGGCTGTGGGTTTTGAAGAATATTTGGAGTCCCTTCCCTTTTGACGCTTTCTCCAAGTCAGGATGTAAATGACAAAAGATGTTACTGATGGCCCATTACAGAGCATCTTACTGCCCCTCATTGTTTCCCCTGCTTAAAACAAAGCACTGCTATCAGCATAATGCTTCCTTTAGCCTGGAACCCCCCTTGGATCACTTGAGCCCCCCCTTCCAGTAGGGCTCAACCCCAGTTTGAAGACACCTGGTCTAGACTGGCCACGGCCACCTGAACCTTTTGGCACTTGACATACTTGATCGTGTCCTGAACCAGGGCAAGACTGTCATCCATTTGCCGACCCGGTGTCCTGCAGGACAAGTCAGGCTGAACTATGTTTACTATTTCCTTCTTGAGACAGTTGACCATTATCTTTGTTAGGATTTTGTAGTCCACATTGAGGAGTGAGATGGGCCTCCAGTTCTTGAGGTCTTCTCTCTCTCCCTTCTACTTATAGAAAGATGTTATCATGTGTACACGCAGGAATTGCAGCATACTGCCTTTGCCCATCATTTCCTCGTGGTGGCTTAGCAAGTCTGGGCACATCAGGTCTCACAGTTCAACATAAAGTTTCACTGGGAGACCGTCACTTCCTGGTGTCTTGCCTCTCTTGGAGGTCGTTGCAGGCAAGTGCAGATTTTCTAGGGTAAAAGGCACGATCAGGCCCTCTCTGTCTTCCGGACCGAGTATCTCCAAGATGTCTATTAGGAACTTTCTGCCTGGGATCTCTCTGATGACTTCGGTGAGTAAAGCTCACCATAAAAGTCAGTCATGACTCTTGTGATGTGCTCTTTCCCACTTTGGAGATACCCTCTGCGGTCCGAAGCTCTACCGGCGGGGTGTGATGTGGTCCCTCCTCACATCACACCCCACCAGTACCTCATTGATCTTCAGGTGTAGCCTCTTTAGGTCCTCTAAGACTACCACAGGTGGGCCTTCCAGGGTCCCTCTAATGTCCTGCTATGTTGTTTTCTTCATCCTCAGAGTTGATGGTGAGGTACCATCCTCTGTCTGTTCTACCAAGGCCATGTTGATATTCTTACTTCTGTAGAAGTCTTCCTTTGTTGGCTGTGTCCTCTTCCTGCTGATTCACTGGGGGGGTGTCTAATCACCCCGCTACTCTTCCTTGGCGGTCTTGGGATCAGGGTTTACAGCTGTTGGTGGTGACGAAGTTCCCACTTTTCCTCCAGACCTGGTCGGCCACCTTCTCTCTTCCTTTTCTTTTTTCACTTGGCACACAGTGTCTGGGCCCTCATCTGGTTTTACTCCACTGGTAGTTCTTCACCGCTGTTTTCTTCCTTCTTTCCTATGTTTTTTCCCTTCTACTGCATCCCACTCTAGCTGTGACCCCTGAGGGTTTCAGTTCTTTCTCAGTGTCGGTTAACGGCATCTGATCCTGTACCTTTCGGGCTTCAGTGGGTGGTGGTGGTCCTTGTGGGATTTAAAAGGGATGGACACCATCCGTGTTCAAAAGCAGACAAGTCACAGTTTGGTTTTTCCTCACGACCACGGCAAGCACAGCTGGGTCGCCCTTCACCTGACACCACAGTAGCGACGAGGATGGCGTCTGACTTCATGGTGTCCCATCTTCCTGCTCCAGCCTGTTTACTTCGATGTCACTCCAGGCTCAGACACATTTTGCCCCCGTCCTCACATGAAGGGCACACACGAAAATCTCCTGACTGGCCAGGCCTTCACCCTCACAGCCTGTAACCACCTGTGCCTGCCTTGTCTGGCATAGGAAACCGATCTGCTCTTCTATGCCTGGCAGATTAGTAGTGGAGCACTCAGACTGGTGGACACCATTGTGACTACGCCACTGCCACAGTTTCTGACCCGCATTCATCAGAGCCACTGAGGCTGGACAGCACCGTCACTCAGGTGCTTGCACCCCTGCTGTGATCACCATCTTCTCTGCCCCCGGTGCCAGGGTCATCCTCTTTAGCCTGGCATGCCTCACCTTTTTCTTAGCACCGCAGCAGCGGGCACCACCCCTCACCATGAGGGCGGATTGAGAGAAGAACGCGCAGACTGCACCACTTCATCAGGGCCCATCCTACCCTCAAGTACTAATCAATCAATCAATCAATCAATCAATCAAGTAATTTGTAAAGCGCGCTACCTACCCGCTAGGGTCTCAAGGCGCTGGGGGGGGAGCTGCAGTCAGTGGTCGAAGAGCCAGGTCTTGAGCAGTCTTCTGAATGCCGGAAGGTCTGTAGTCCGTCGTAGGTGGAGGGGGAGGGCGTTCCAGGTCTTGGCGGCGTGGTGGGAGAAGGATCTGCCCTCGGAGGTGGTTCTGTGGATGCGCGGTACGGCGGCCAGAGAAAGGTCGGCGGAGCGGAGTTTCCTGTTGGGTGCGTAGAAGGAGAGTCTGCTGTTGAGGTAGGCTGGGCCGGTCTTGTGGAATGCTTTGTGTGCGTGGATCATGAGTTTGAAGGTGATTCTTTTGTCGACGGGGAGCCAATGCAGGTCTCTCAGGTGGGGGGTGATGTGGTCTCTGTGAGGTACGTCTAGGACCAGGCGTGCGGTGGCGTTCTGGATTCTTTGGAGTCTGCTGATGAGTTTGGCCGGGGCTCCGGCGTAGAGGGCGTTTCCGTAGTCGAGTCGGCTGCTGATGAGGGCGTGGGTGACTGTTTTCCGAGTGTTCGTTGGGATCCATCTGTATATCTTGCGGAGCATACGGAGGGTGCGGAAGCATGAGGAGGAGACTGCTTTGACTTGGTTGGTCATGCTGAGCGTGGAGTCGAGGATGATCCCTAGGTTGTCGGGGGGTTCCCAGGGAAGGAGGCCACCAGGAGTCGTCCCACGCCGAAGGGTGGGGCCCAAGGATGAGGATCTCCGTCTTGTCCGAGTTCAGCTTGAGCCGGCTTGCCTCCATCCAGTCGGTGACGGCCTTCATCCCCTGGTGCAGGTTGGATTTGGCGATGAGTGGGTCCTTGGTGAGGGAGAGGATCAGCTGGGTGTCGTCGGCGTAGGAGATTATGTTGAGGTCGTGTAGTCTGGTGATGCGGGCGAGGGGTGCCATGTAGACGTTGAACAGCGTCGGGCTGAGGGAAGATCCCTGAGGGACGCCGCAGATGGTTTTGGTGGTTCTGGATTGGAACGGGGGAGGAGGACTCTCTGGGTTCTGTCGGTGAGGAAGGAGGTGGTCCAGTCCAGGGCCTTGTCTCGGATCCCTGCGTCATAGGCGTGTGCGGAGAGTGTGGTGGCAGACGGTGTCGAAAGCGGCGGAGAGGTCCAGGAGAATGAGGGCTGCTGTCTCGCCATTGTCGAGGAGGATTCTGATGTCGTCTGTGGCGGCGATGAGGGCGGTTTCGGTACTGTGACTGCTGCGAAAGCCAGACTGGGACGGGTCCAAGATGTTGTTGTCTTCTAGGTAGCGGGTGAGCTGGGTGTTGACGGTCTTTTCAATGACTTTCGTTGGGAACGGACGCAGGGAGATGGGCCGGAACTTCTTGAGGTCGCTCGGGTCCGACTTGGGTTTCTTCAGGAGGGCGTTGATCTCGGCGTGCTTCCAGCTCTCAGGGAAAGTGGCGGTTTCGAAGGAGAGGTGGATGATGTTGCGCAGGTGGGGTGCGATGAGGCTGTTGGCTTTGTTGGCGATGTGGTGGGGGAGAGGGTCCGAACGGGCGCCTGAGTGGATGGTGCTCATGGTCTCGATAATGTCTTCGATGCTCACGTTGGTCCATGTGGTCAGAGGGTCGTGGTCGGTGGGGTTGGGTGTGCTTGTCGTGGTGGGGTGCGTTAGGTTGATCTGAGTGTTGAAGCTGTTGTGGATGTCGGGTGTCGCACAGAGCTTGCGACGGCGGGATGTCGTTTCGTGCAGGAGCTGGGATTGGAGAATTCTTTCACGATGTTGAAGCGCTCTTTGCTGTTGTGGGCGTTGTTTTCAAGGCGGTCTGTGAATGGTTGTTCTTATGAGCTGGTGATGGTTGCGGATGGCACCATCTCAGTGGCTTATGCCAGACCATTTCATTGAGGGAGCAACAAGCCCGTTGTCCACCTTCAGCGAGCTCAAGGACACCATCACCACGGCTTCCCACTTGTACATGTGGATTGCTCACCACACCAACTACTTCAAGGTCACCAAGGAAATGGAAGACGAGACTAAACGTGGCCTCCTGATACACTTTGCGGGGGAGGAGATGATGATGACTCAAGGAGTGCTTTGACCCCCTGACTTCAAACATTTCAAATTAAAAGAAGCCCGCCAATGAGAGTGAGGATCTATTGATCTGTTTATTCTCCCCTTCAAGAGCTGGCCAGATGACTCACAGAAAGAAGTGCGCACTCAGAGCATACAAAGCTGCCCGTTGGCCACACTCAGGGGCATATTATCAACAAGTAGAGATATTTATCGCTAACTAAGCTTAGCGACATTTTTTCTATCGCTATTAGCAACGTATATCTCAAACGCGATAAAATTTCCGGCGTTAGCGGCGAAATACGTGAATATTGCTGGTAATCCAACGATATTCACGCATTATCGCCAATGGGGACTTAGCCAGACTATCCACCTCCCATTGGATATAATGGCTAAGAACTGGTCTGAGCAGGCGTTAGTTTTCAGCGATATTCGCGCTTAGCGCAATTTTTTTTATTGCTACGCCTGTCTTGCTAATAGGTGATAGCGACATTAGCGACTGCTTTCAGGGTACGCCCACTCTGCATGTCATTAGCGATAAATATCGCTGACATGCAAAGCGGGCCCCAAACCTCTCCGAAAAGCTAAAGCGGCGATAAGTTCATATCGCCTGCCTTAATAATATGCCCCCCAGTCCCCACATCCTTCTCCAGCCCAATATGCTCCTCAACGAAATCCCATTCCCACAAATTACCCAATTAAGTGGAGCAGATAGAACTTGTCTTCCAGAAGCTCTCGGCTATGCCAGAGCCCACCTCTCGGACCATCAAGATGGAAACAGCAGGGGCCATCTGGAAAGGGCTTTCTCGCCCGCCCATCTAGGGTTAACTTTCAACCAAGGAAGGGAACCCATGAAAGATCAGTGTAGATACTGGGGAATCTCTCGCTACCCTCTGCTTGAGTCACTGGCCAGGGGCAAAACCTGCTCTGCGTGCCTTCGCTCCAACTACTTTGCCAAGATCTGCTGCAGTAGATGCAAATAACCCACACCTCGAGACTGTGGCATACCTCAACACCAAGGAGTGAGAGCAGTCACACAACTCCAACCACCCACTCCGAAACTTGCACTACCTATACCCAGCTCACGATAAGGAGGAGCAGGATGATGACATCTTCCTCATATCCCTAATGCCAGGACAACTGACATGACATCTCCGCCTCACTTGTCAAGACACCATTGATTCCAGACCAACCACATCATTATCGAAAAAGGTGCCTCAGTAAATGTCACCAGCCACGGCAATTCCACACAGTGGATCCACAACCTGACCTATGCCAGTGTAAATATTTGCGTATGGGAGCATGATCCCCATCCCTTTGACAGGAGGAATTTCTTTGTGACCAATGTGGACTGTAAAACGCTTCCCAGCTGCTACTTTGCCAAAAGACTACAGCCTATCCAATTCACCATGTCCCTTGGAGAGCCCATCAGTTCTGCTGATCGCCTACTCCCTGACTTCCCTCACCTGCTCACCAGCTTGGGCCACCTGAAGGGCCCCAGATCTGGTTTGACATCAACCCCTCAGTCTGTCCTGTGGCACTCGGACACCGCAGAGTCCCGTTTCATCTCCATCCAGCGGTGGCGGCAGAACTACAAAAACTAGAAGACGCAGGAGTTATTGAGAGAGTCTCCAGCCCGATCCCATAGATGACCACCAACAAACCCAAGCAGCCAGGCTGCACCTGTATCTGGTATACCATTGGGCCTCCCCAATAAAGCAATTAAAAGAGAATGTCCCATCTCCCCCACAATCAATGACCTCATTGTCTACATCAATAGCTCAATTTGGTTCTCAAACTAGATCGGAACTCTGGCCACCACCAACTCGAACTCCATGAGGACAGCAGGTACATTATGACCTTCTCCACTCATGTTGGCCTCCGCCGCTACCAACGGCTCAATATCATTGGCAGCGAGAGTCTTCCAAAATACCATCCGGGAAGTCCTGATAGGCCTCGGGGGAGTAATCAGCGCAAGCGATGGCATCCTCATCCGCGCACCCACCCTTGACAGCCATTGTTAGCACCTTCATTCCTCTCTCAAGAGGATCGAGATCCCTGGCATCACCCTCAACGGAGCAAAATGCCAATTCTTCCAGCCATCCTCTGCCTGGCAACATAATGTGGGAGGTTTATCCCCACTTTGGCAACTCTGGAAGGCACCAAAGTTTCAACTTTTTGGGTGTGGGGTCCAGTTGAAGATGACATATTCCAAGCCATAAAAAACGTGCTCCTCTAAGACACAGTCATGGCCTACTTCGACCCCGGAAAAGAATCAGAGTGGTGGTTGATGCCAGCCCCATTGGTCTAGAAGCTGCCTTGATGCACCATGCAGGAAATGATCACTGAGCTCCTGTTGCATATGCCAGCAAAACTCTCACTGATAGGGAAAAGTGCTTTACGAACATCAAAAAGGAAACTCTCGCCATCAAATGGGGCTGTTACCATTTCCAGTAATACCTGTATGGGGATGTATGACGGTACAACGCGTACCGTTACAACTCGTCCCTTTACAACGCAGTTTTAAACAACGCAAGTCGTTACAACGACTTGCGTTGGGGGGGACACTGATAGTGAATAGTTTAATTTACTATTCCATCACCAGTCCCCGTGGATAGTAGGGAAGGTGTTGGATAGTAAATTAAACTATCACCTATCCAAGAGCGCCCTCCAGCGAAAGTCGTAATGACTTTCGTTGTTAAAGCTGCGTCGTAATGGTACGGCGTTGTACCAGTTACATTGTAAAGGATGTTTCCCCCTATATGGCTGGCTTCTCCCGAGATATCAGAGACCATAGGTCACTGATACCGATTTTTCAGGCACTGTGCCGCACCCTCCGCCCCGAATCGAGAAGTGGACTTTGCAGCTCCAGAAGTACCACCTGACGGTGGGGTATAGACCAGGCTATTACAATCCCACTGACAACATCTCCAGACACCCACATCAGATAGAAAGTAGCCCATCCAGCCCCTTGTTCGTAGCAGAATAATATGTCCACTGGTTGACAGAGCTCGCATGGCCCCAGAGCATCACCCTCCAGGATATCACTGACCCTGCTGCATCAGATTCAGGTATACAAAGAGCGTGGGATTTGCTACCTCCCGAAAGTGGCGGGATTTAGGGGTATATTATCAACAACTAGCGATAATTTTCGCTAAATAAGCTTAGCAACCTTTTTTTTTCGCTGCGCATTGCCGGATTTTATCGCAGACATAACGTGCTATTAGCAACATTCTCTAAAGCGATACAATTTCCGGCGATAGCGGCGAAATGCGTGAATTTTGCTGGAAATCCAGACATATTCAGGCATTCTCGCTAATAGGGACTTAGGGGCAGATTTATGTTAACTGCGATTCGAATTTCAATCGAAGCCCAGGTTAGATGTTCACACATCTAACCTGGGCATCGATTGAAATTCGAATTGCATATTATCAAGGCCATTATCGCCGCTCTATCGGCAGTTTCTTGCCGGTAAAGCGGCGATAAACTACCGCAGCTTCCTTGATAATATGGCCCATTGTTCTTTACAATGCCAATAGCTTAAACTTGCGTAACTGTGAGACCTATTGCATTGCAAATGCTTGTTCTATTAAGGCCTTTGGTCTGCTACTTCTCTGGTATTGTAAGGGTCTTTGGTTCTGTGCTTTTGTTTACTTCAGTTCTTCATGTGAAAGTCAGTGCTGTTTTGCATCCCCAAAAAGGCTGTTCATATTTTGTCAACTGCACTGCTTGCTGCAGAACAAAATGGAGCAAAATACTAGCACAGATTAACACCATGGCTCAGTGAGTTTACACTGGATAGTGTAACCTTAACTCGTGCCACAACCACGCACTGCTAACTACCGTACATATTACATCACTCATGACATGTTCTGTGGGTTCATTGATAACATCACTGCAGCATCTGAAATGACATCATTGATGACAACACTGTGAGACCAATGAGACCCATGTAAATTGAAGCGCTACTCGGCCTCATCATGGATTCGAAGCACTCGATAATTGATACAGAGTAGCTACTCACTCCACCTGACAGAAAAACTCATGT
Organism: Lissotriton helveticus; assembly: GCF_964261635.1. Classification (NCBI taxonomy): domain Eukaryota; kingdom Metazoa; phylum Chordata; class Amphibia; order Caudata; family Salamandridae; genus Lissotriton; species Lissotriton helveticus. Next base: position 290,787,858 of record NC_136058.1, on the reverse strand, counting down.
GGGCTTCGCAAGGAATATGAAAGCGGTACACAAATAGCAATACAGTTCAATAGGTGTATGTTTTTGTTCAACACATACATCTATCATAGATTTGTACTATGCATTAATGTTTCCCGGCATGCATGTTTTTAATTCAGTTAAGCCACGGGGAAACACTGCCATCTAGTGGTACTTGAAGAACATGATTCATTTAATTTAATGCATTGCAGACCTGAGCAAAGTGAAATTTGCTACTAGCTTTGTGTTTCAGGGTCGTACTCAGGGCTTTAAGTGGGATGAAAAAACTGGGGTGTCTCTTAAAGGAGCGTGGTCAATGTACTTAAGGGCGTGGCTTAAAAACATGTACGCTAAAAATCTGTGCTTAGCATAGTGTGCTGCCCGACTTGTATTTTGCTGTTTCTGTCACTGCATCCAGATATATGAAAAAAACAAGTAACAACATGCCTGCAACAAGTCAGAACTATTGGCTTTGTCAATGGTTGTTCGCTGCATAAGATAAATAAGCAACAACTAAGGCTTGTATATAATATTAAAAAGCTTCCACTGAAAGCCCTGGTGCCACCACGACAATGTTGCTGCTCCTGAGTTTCAAAAAGAGAAGGGAAATCCAGAGAGAAAATTACCCTCTTTAAAGGATTTCTCTACCCCTAGAATGCTCAAATGGCATGACGTCATGCCGTACCTGCTTCACTGGTGAGAAGTGAGCAGTGAGAGCAGCGCACATCGATGTGCCTGCTGTCACTGCAGTCCGAAAAAAAACGGACCGCCTGTGCCACGCCTGAAACAGAGCCCGATAGAGACCCGTTTCGAGGCCCCCTTTAAAAAACTGCCGGTGCTCAGCACCCGTGAGACCCGGCCCACTTAAAGCCCTGGTCGTGCTGCCTATCACCCTGAAAGCTGCAGACCATGCAGATACCCCAGTACACTCCAGTACTCTGGGTCCATGTACTCTGTTGTGTGTGCAATCTGATGACACCACACTTTACACAGACCTGGGGTCTCTTTACTGAGTGTTCACCGTGGTGGCTGCATTTTCTCAAAGGACAATGGGGGCATCAGACTGCACATATATTTGGGATCTTCTGTGTCATGGGAACTTTGATAATGGGATTAACAGGAGGTGTACTCGCTATACTGGGAAAAATGGACTGTCTTTGATAACATAGTTCTAATATACAATGTATAAGTGAACGCACAGTTTATAGTATAGCCATATAACCTGCTGCTGAGGGATATACTGGTTGGTAAAGGTCCGAGCAGCAGGCAGGGGCCTATAATGAGGGAGAGGGCCTTTAACAACAGGAATAGCCTAAACAGAAGGCTATAAGGCTATTAGAACATTCCACCCTCTCAGCATCCTGTGATTCGGGGCAGTTCACGTAATCTCCCCATGCATAAAAAAATGAATGTGTCCTTGTGCAACACAACTGTTGCTCATGTAGAGTGCTCCAAATTATTCTCTTTAAGTTTGTTCTATATAAAACTGCAAAAACAATAGAGGTCTGCTACATTAGTTAACGCTTCTCCCTTAGCTTAAGTAATATCATCCTTCAGTCATTTCTAGGCTGATGACACTAAGGGGGATATGTATGTACTAGGGAGTGGAGGGGAGAGGCGTTAGCCTTCCTGGCTTAACGCCTCTCTTCTCCACTTCTGAAACGCAAGGCTGCACCCTATTTACAAGAATGTGGTGCAGCCTTGCGTTTCCCCCTGCAATGACCCTAAGTTTAGCAACTTAGCGCCAACACAGGCACCTTTGCACCAGAGTGCCAGGGTGTCTGTGTGCAGGGGAGGATTGGTTATGTGTAGGAAGGTACCCCTTCCTGCACATAAACAATCCTAGAAATGCCATTCTGTCACTTTCATGCATGTTGCTTCATGCAGCACACATAGAAGTGAGAAAATGGCATTTTAACCCCTTCCATGCTGATGACGGCCCCCAGCCGTCATGCACTACGGGGCTCGCATGCTGTTGACGGCTGGGGGCCGTCATAACCCAGCCCTTTTGCGATTCTGCCGCACAGGCGCAGAATCGCGGCTGCATGGAAGGGGTTAAAAGAAAGTTTGGTTATGTACATGAAGGGACACCTTCCTGTAAATAAACAAACAATGGCATTTTGCTTTTTCCATGTGTGCTGCACAAGGCATCACACCTGGAAAAAGCAAAAACTAGGAGAGATAATGCATTTCTCCTTGTTTTTCGAACTTAAGCCCAGTTTTTACCTGGTCTTAATTTTGGCGCTGCCTCCTATGTACTCCACCATTGTACATAGGGGGCAGTGTCAAAATGAATGGGGGGTTGTGGTGGAACGCCCACCGCAACACCCACTACTCACCCCTTTTACGCTAACCATAGTGTGAAAGGGGGCCTTATAGAAAAGGGAGCGTTAGGCCACGTTAAGTGCCTTGTACATAAGGTGCAGCCCCTATCGCCACCACAATGTCACTATAGGTGATGTTGTGGTGGTGATAGAGGCTTGCATATATGCCCCTAAGTTCTTCTTTTACTTTTCTTCACTTTATCTTTCCCATATTAATTCTGTTTCAAGCTGTCTTTCACCTATGCAGCCCAGGATGACCTCTCAAGGCCTCCATCTGAATCCATCTAGAACAGAGATTCCTTTTTTTACCTGATCCTTCCCTATGCCTCTGCTCTTCACCCTCCGTCTATATCCTTTCATCATTATCTCTCCCTCTGTCCACCTCGGATCACCTCCCTGGTACTAGTTTTCATTCTCTTCTCTTATTTTTCAAGCACATCTACTCTGCTGCCTCTTCTAGATAATTCCAACTGTACACGCTCTACAAAATTCTGTCTTCTCTTTCTTTTAAAATGACTAAAAGTTCACCTGTACACTAATCCTGGCCCATCTCGACCACTACATCTATATTGTTGCACTGCTGGGTCGAATAGCGGTGGTAGCTGCTGCAACAACTCCCTACAGAAAACGTGTCACTGGACATTCATTACTAAAAGGATTTTGCTGATGATTAATGGGCATATTTATCATAGGGTTTTGTCACTTTTGCACCATGCAATGGGGCGCATTGCGATCCAACCCTTAAGTTTGATTTATCAGGCCTCGCAAGGCTACTTTGGATGGCCGTGAGTGGCTTGATAAATCCAGAGTAACGTAACACAGAGCAAATCACTGCCTTGCGTTACTCTGCCTTGGGAAGGTGTTCTATGGGTGGAGCATGGGTGTTCCCACCCATCCATCCATAGATTCAGAAGCATTCAATGATTTATCAATAGAAACACACAGAAAGAGAAAAATGCCCTTCCTGCACAAAAACAATCCTGCTTATAATGCATGCACGCTTTCACCATGGTGCAAGGGTACCTGCGTTGGTGCTAGGCAATACATTGTGTTCCAGCTATGGGAAAAGACAGGAATATGCCGTATTATGTTAAATATGGCACATTCCTGACCTTTCCGTCACCAAGATTGCATGATTTTTTGTTAAGTATGCCCCTTACTATACAAGTTGTCAGCCATTATCTATCCCTAAAGAAGTCCCTTGTTCCGAGGAAACGTGTTGGCTGGGCTGATATGATGTATGTTATATCAAAAAGAATGATGAATAAACATTGGTGATACCTGTTACAACTAACCGTATTCAAGGTTATTTGATGGACGGAATATCAGTTTGAAGCTACTACAATACCACAGACATTTAGGACACTAACATTTCCAGTTATGATAGTGGAATTAAAGATAACACAATGTTGTTGAGTGCTTCCCTTTGTTGTATGTTATTGAATTGGTGTTATTAAGGAGTTTTTCTGGCAGCTGAACCTCGGCGTTTAAGCACCTAAGTTGATTTTATATGTTAGCGAGTACTAGTGTAGTGGGGTTTAGCCTTTACAGCTGTAATTCTTTCAATTGTTCTTGGGGTTGCCTTAAAATGCTGCCATGGTCTGGCTGCCACATCTATGCTCTGCTATTTCTGGGTTGCCTTTTTAGGGGCATATCATCAAGCCCCCGCGATAATTATCGATAATCGCACTTATCGCGAGCATAATTATTGCCAGCTATCGCTGGATTATATCGCAGAGATAGCACGTTATCTTCAACGCTTATCTCAAATGCAATATCCAATCCATCGATAGCGGCAAAATGTGCGATTATCGCTGGAAATCCAGTGATAATCGCACAGCGATAGGCGATTCCTTGAGGATAGGACAGGGTGGACTTAGCCATACAATCCACCTCCCATAGGATATTATAGCTAAGTCAGATTGTAAGCAGGCGTAAAGATTCCCGCGATAAGCGTGGTTAGCGCTACTTTTAAAATCGCTACGTGGGTTTGCGACACGATTGAGGATAGGAGATAGTTGTGTTAGCGAAATTTTCAGGTCATTTCAGTAAAATACGCCCACTTTGCATATGATTAGCGTTACAAGGCTGGGCGTTATGAAAACAGGCGCAGAGGCATAGGAACACGCGCTAGCGTGTCTTTGCTGATAGTGCATAAAATTATCGCCGCTTTTCGCCCGAAAATGGACGCTAAAGCGGCGATAATTTTATCGCGGGCCTTGATGATATGCCACTTAGTTTCTTCTTGCTGCACTCCCTTTTACCCCTATGCACTGCAGCTCTCTCTCGCACCACACATGCTCCGCGCCCTCTCTTCACTCTTTCCACTCTATCTTAAAAAAACGTGTTCATATTATCAAGCTTTGGACACTGTCTTGTACTGTCTAGACTCTATGGTGATGACTATGGTGAATTAGTTTGAGGAAATGATTTGGCAAAAGCGTTGTATAAACACAAAAAAAAATTATGATTTAGGAACAATGCATGATATTTTGCATGAAATGATAAATTGATGACCTTAGTTTCAAATAGACAAAAATCAGCTTCGATGGTGTGGGTTCCAAGTTCCAACACCATCAAATAAGTGTCTTAGGATATGCCATCCGCACATTCTTAGCATTGTTTTAGCAATAATGCACAGTTTGACTCCCTTTTGCAAAAAATGTTTTTGAGTCATAATATCACCCAATACCCTTTGTAGGCTCTCCGGCAGACAGCTTCTAGGTATCTGGGTATCTGTTGTTAGAGACCAATTGTAGACAATATCAATACTTACAGTGGGCTTTGAGCCAGCTCATCCCTTACCATTGGTTAATGCTGTAACCTAGGAAACCTATATAACCCGTTGGAGAAGGGAAATACTGTCAATAGAGCTGCTCCAGCAAGAGGCAACAAGGGTCGACACTCCCACCACAGTTAGTTACATGACTCTTCCATGTGACTCCAGGTAAGTTGTCCTTTTGGTAGAGAAAGCCAGCACACACAACAACAATGGATGTCAACCAGAGGCTATCCCTGGCTGTCTTTTAACCCCTCGTGCGATGGTCTTTCTACCCTGGTCTCAGGAGTCATGAAAGCAGCAGTAGGAACAGAAAGGAAACAAAGGTATCTCTGTAGGTTCCATCTTGCCCTTACCATAATCCCTCAGCAGCCAATAGGAGGCTACTGAGACGCTAAGGGTGGGGCAAGGCGTCAAACCTGTGATGTTATTGGGGAGCGAAAAACATGCTGGGCCCGATTCACAGAACTAACTTAAGACAAAATCCTAAACTTACTACTTTTGGTATTCACAGAAGTTAGGATTTTGTCTTAAGTTAGTTCTGTGAATCAGGCCCGTTGTATTCCTTTGGCTACTATTGATGAATCGACAATCTAAAGGCAGCCCCTCAAGAAGGGATTTGGAAAAGAGTATTTATGTGCTGCCTGCAGCATGAAATAAAGGAAAGAGGGGAGTCTCAAATAATAAGTAAGTGAAGAGTTTCATTCTACAAAAGGGTATTTGGAAATGAAGGCAATTTTTAATGTTTTCAGAATAGGAAGACAAAGGTTGTAGTAGTGTCAGAGGATTAGGTACGAGGAACTTCGAGCGAAAATTCTGTGATAAAATTATAATCTTGCATAATTTCGGAAAATTTTGCATTGCACTTGTTACTTGAAATTCCTAAAATGAGACCATTATCCCACGTCACATATTTACGCACCATTCTCTGAGAAAGTGAGCCTATGGGAAAAACTAGAATGACCAAAATGCGGGAAACAGCGTTTACAATGCAACTTTTACAACGCAGTACCTTTACCACGCAACTTTTACAACTCAAGTCGTTACAACGACTTGCGCTGGGGGCGCTCTAGGATAGGGAATAGTTAATTTACTATCCAAAACCTTCCCTACTATCCACGGGGACTGGAGTTGGAATAGTAAATTAAACTATTCACTATCCAGCACCCCCCAACGCAAGTCGTTGTAACAAATTGCGCTGTAAAAATTGCATGGTAAAGGCATGCGTTGTAAAAGCATGCGTGGTACTGACATACATCCCCAAAATACGAGCAGCTGCCTCTGCGGTCCTTGTGTTCAATGTTCCAAAATTCCACTCACCACCAAGGACATACATTTTGCTTTCAATAGTTGCCCCCGATAAAGGGGCTCAAAATACATAATACACGGAACCCTAAAAGGCCAGAGAGCTTCAGCTGTGAGACGTTGGGTGATTCAAGAGGTCGATTTGATTGCCTGCGCGTGCTTCAGTGGTCGCCTACAGCACTCACCCTGGTGATTGCCCAAAGCAGGGACTTGTTAACCTTGGATTGGCCCTGGAGTGTCTGGGGCTTTCAATGGCTCCCAATGGCATGGAAAACTACAACCAGTTCAACACTGAAAACAAATGATGTAAATGGAGAACAGACAATCTGGCTTGCATTCCATTCCATTGCTTTAAGTTGTCTGTGCCTTTACAGTAGCTGATCGGCTATATTTGCCCAAGCCACCTGGAAGAGACTTCAAAGTATGACCTATGCAAGAGTCATATGATGCATAGAAAAACATGCAGAAACACAACATTTTGAAAAATGAAAATACCCTTAGGGAATGCAGGATGAAGTAAAATAGGTGAAATGTAAATAGAGGCTGCATCGCTGACATGGATTACCTTACTTTTTTTTTTATAGTTATTGTTGAGAAATGGGTTAGTGTTTTGGTCACTAAAGTTAAGGACATGAATTCTGAGCCCAATAGGGACCTGGTTCAAGGTTAATTTCAAATACAGTCAGCTTTGAGAGCCAGTAGGTGCTCCAAGAGCTAAAGCCCTGGGCCTGATGCCCATCTACCCAGCTCAAAGACTGACCATGGATCCTATCCTGGCCCTTGCGAGAATACTTTCAAGGCCATTCATCTCAGGGGCACACATGGAGTAAGACCAGAAAGGACAAACTGTAATGACGTAGTATGTGCCTAAAAGAGGACCCCCTATATCACAGTACGACACAGCTCATCAGCTCATCAGCTCATCAGCCGACAACCCTGAGGTCCGGCAGCGATTCAGGATAGAACTTGTATTACAATGCACAACTGAGTTCCAGGATGAGACAGAGGTTCCATTTTATATTATTTAAGAAAGGATCAGGTGCCATACAATCAAACAGAAGAATACGGGGGACAGGGCAAGAGACAGGATATACATGTAAGAACCACTATAATTGAACATTGGCGCCAAAGCATATGAATCGGTGCAAACAACAATACAATATACATTCAATGTTGAGCGCCAGTTCTCAGGGCCTGCCCACCCGGGAATCAGGATATCATAAAAAAGCATAAACACTAAATACAAGTACACGTTAAGAATCTGAATGATTCGCAAGCTATACTGATCCTTTAAGGAAGAGAAAGGGAAGGAAAGAAAAAGGCCATAGAAATAAAAAAAGGCAAAATAAAAAAAAAACTCCCAACCCCCCATTCTGCACCCCTGCAAATGGCTACAGCCTAACCCCACTAGCAGCATGCCTGTCGCCCCTAATAACTAAAACCCTAAAAGTAGGAAAAAGAATGGAGGAGGGCTTATTCGTTTGGGCTCCCAGCCCCTTTAGTCCCCCCGCCAGAAAGAGACACCCCCTATCACTAAAAGACCAACGTATGACAACACTTATAGAAAAAAATTAGGGGGCACCGTAATACATCGCCTAGCCTTTTAGATCAAACAGTTACAGGTCGAACACCCGTAAAAGCCACTCCAACCTGTCCCGACCTAGTTGATCTTAGCCTTGGCCCTTCCGAACCAGCACACGAACCCCCCCCCCCAGCGAGACACAAAGGAGTAATAGAGGAGAAGGAAGTCATCAAGAATCAATCTATGGCGACTCGTAGGCGGTGAGTCCACAAGAACTTCAGACGTAGGAGAACTCTCCCTCCTAGATGGACAGTCCCAATATATCTTGCCCAGGAGTCGTAAAGTCACCAAGAATGGAGAAGACAACTACAAATTGAATGGAAAGTCAAGAACAAAAGTCTCCGGGAGGGTAACGCCGTTCGATACCTCCAAAGTCGATGATGGTGGAAGGTTCAGCAATACACTGACGACCTCGGGAACACCTTCCTCCAGGGCACCATCCGATGGTTTCAATACTTGCTTCCTCACGGGGTTCTCGGACGGAGTCAACATGGCCACGGTGTGAATGGCTGCAGATTGCTGTTTCAACAGTAAGGCTGGGTCCGGTTCCACCAGGATCATCTCAGATAGGCGCATGTCCAATTTGCATAATAAGACATCCACATATGAATGAAACGGCCTAATTTCTGCCAATATTGACCTCAGCGATGGCTCAAGCACCATTCGATCCATAATCTCACGCCCGACACCAATCACAATCACCTCCCCGGGTGAATCTGGCATCCTCATGGGGGGACAAACTGGATCACGAACGTTCAAATGCAGAGGGTGAACAGTCTCTATTCGCAGCCACGGTCAACAGGATCACGAACGTTCAGATGCGGAGGGTGACAAGTCTTTATACGCAGCCACGGTCAACCCGGTTAAGGCCGCAGGCCAGAGACCCCGACCCCCGGACCCCGGCAGGCCCAATACCGGGTCTGCGGGACGGGGACACCCACCCGCAGCCAACAGCAAGTAGAGTCACTCCTCCATCGATGCTGAGCAATTGAAACGATCGCCACCAAATTTGGGCTTAAACAAAGCCTCCACTCCGATTGACCGGACCCAGCCTGGGTCTCCCGGCCGATGTTGTTGCACTGCAGCCCAACTGTGAAAGTACTCGAGGCCCCGGCTTCACTGCTGGAGTAGGCCACAATCTTCAACTCGATGGAACTTCGTCAAACCAGCCGATAAATTTCCCGGATTTCACCATCGGAGTGCGGAACAGTTCATGCACACAGAGGCTAGGCGTAAAATCAGGATAATGTACAGGATATTATGGCAGGATACGGAGGTCGGTGGAGCCGGGAGCCTAAGCAGCCATCTTGTTTGCTGACGTAGCTCCTCCGGGACCATACATTTCTGTCTCTGAGCAAAGCTGCTCTGTCATATACCTCTTTTACTTGCAGGGGTGGGGTGTATTTGCTATCTCCTTTCCATTTTAGTATTGCTAGTCTGACTCTCACCCACTCCCCTCTCTCCAGGGCTGTTTCCGTCACATTCCTCCTGCGATTGTAATGTTCCGTATAAATCCTCTGGGCCTTCTCAAGATTGTGCTGCACCACCGCCAGAGACCACTTGCTGGTTACAGTCTATTCTTTCCACGCTACGTTGTCCTTAGTGAAGGGGTGTCGTCCCCTCAGAATCTGGAATGGGCTGTACCCCGTGCTCATGGGTGTGATGTGATAGGCCCACAGCATGCTCTGGGCTTCCTTTTCCCAATCTTTGCCCATCGTGATGGAATCTTGTATGGAGCCCATTATAACTCTGTTAAATCTCTCCACTTGGCCATTGCTGGCAGGGTGATATATGGAGGTATGCTTGATCTTGATGCCATTCCTCTCAGCAAACTTGACCCATTTGTCCGAAGTGAACTGTGGCCCATTATCACTGAGAATGGATCTGGGAATGCCTTCTCTTAGGAAAACGGATGTGAGAAATCGGAGTACAGTATCCGTAGCGCGCAAGAACTAGAACGCAAACACTACATATCTCCCCTTTTTATACCAGCAGAAAACTTACAGTCTGGGGCTCTCAGGAAGCTCTCAGTTTCCCTCAAGTTCAAAGACTCGGAACCGGGTGGGCCTTACCACCACTCTGCCTGCCTTGGTGCACCTTACCGGGGTGGATGGTTTCCCCTGACGGTTGTTCTCTGCAGGGCTCACCACTCTATCCTCTGGGGTGCCTGTTCTTTCTCTTCCCCGGTTCACACTCTCCTCTCCCGGCTGTTCCACTGCTACTGGGCTCTCTTTGTCTTCACTCTTGTCATAGTTATCACTGGATCCTGGGATCTCTACTTCCCCAGCAGATGTTTCCTCGACCCCCCTTGACTCGCACTCTTGTCGTGTTTTCACATTGTCTTCATGGGACCATTGCAGAATTTTATTGCACTTTGACATGCGGTCTTGGGACCATACATTTCTGTCGCTGAGCAAAGCTGCTCTGTCATATACCTCTTTTACTTGCAGGGGTGGGGTGTATTTGCTATCTCCTTCTCAAGATTGTGCTGCACCACCGCCGGAGACCACTTGCTGGTTACAGTCTATTCTTTCCACGCTACGTTGTCCTTAGTGAAGGGGTGTCGTCCCCTCAGAATCTGGAATGGGCTGTACCCCGTGCTCATGGGTGTGATGCGATAGGCCCACAGCATGCTTTGGACTTCCTTTTCCCAATCTTTGCCCATCGTGATGGCAGCTTGTATGGAGCCCATTATAACTCTGTTAAATCTCTCCACTTGGCCGTTGCTGGCGGGGTGATATATGGAGGTATGCTTGATCTTGATGCCATTCCTCTCAGCAAACTTGACCCATTTGTCCGAAGTGAACTGTGGCCCATTATCACTGAGAATGGATCTGGGAATGCCTTCTCTTAGGAAAACGGATGTGAGAAATCGGAGTACAGTATCCGTGTCCATTTCCTCTTGAATGTGTACTTCGGGCCACTTAGAGTACCAATCCACCAGAACGCACAAGTATTTGGGTGGGCCTTGTGTAGGACCTGACTATGGTTACCCCAGATTTTTTGCCTTGTGTTTAGCTGGTTTTCGACTTAGTTGGTCTGGGACCCTGCTAATCAGGGCCCCAGGCTATCTGCTCTCTCCTTAAAATGGACTCCATGTACTTTAGGTACAACACCAATTTGGTTCTGGACACCTTATCAGCCCCTGTACAGTGCACTATAGGTGCCCAGGGCATAGGTGCATCCAAGGCCTACCAGGGGCTGCAGCATATCTTTTGCCACCCCTGGCTGGCCATTCAAATCAACACAACTGGCTGATCACTCAGCTGGGGCAAGGTGGTGTAATCACCCCTTGCTTAGATATAGTATACATGTATCTAAACCTATATCTGGACACATAGATACCTATCAGTCACTCATATGGCAGGTGTGGTAAATAAATAAATAATACCCTATTTTTGAATGTATAAATGAATAACAGATAGCTCAATAAAATAAGAGTCAAGATTCGAGGTAGTAGGAGTTTCTTGCAGGTTTAATACAGCATAAGGACAGGAACAGGACAACCTGCACGGGAATAGGATGGCAACGCTGCCGGGGGGCAGAATCGGGACAAGACTAACTTTTAATAACAATACATGAGCATATATACATAACGCAAACGCATAGCATTACATTGCAATAGGCGTAGCAGTGGGTGGAGCAATAGGCGTGACGCGTAGCAGTCGCGAAAGATAAGGGTGAAAGTAGGTGTAACTGGGTGTAACATAGACATGTGATGCAAACGTAACAGAATATGTCATGAATGGGCGGAAACATTGGAGGGGGCTACCTAAGGAGCCGGGACCTCTAACCTGGTGGTGCGCGCAAACTGGCAATGACGTGTTACAAGGAGAAGCTGGGGGCTATGAACTCTGTGCTAGGAGCAGAGACTAAAGTCTGGAGAGTCAGAGCGACATGTACCTAAGCAGTATCTAGTATCTGATGTTTAGAGATATAAACTAGAAGTCAGGAGGGGAAAAGCTAACGGACTCTAAGACTGAAGCATGCATTATTCTACATGTAGTGCGTGATGAAGAATATTAAATGACCATTAAATGCAGTATTTCTCTAACATGGAGCCCTGAAGGCTAGACAATGACGGAAACTATTGATGCGGTTCAGTAACTTAGGAATGCAGAGAAGGAGGACTGAACTGATAACTGGAATCATAACATGCTCTTGGCAGGCTCAGAAGCAAAGCCAGGCTGAACCGGGCACTGCAAGGCAGGAAGTAAGTGAAGGGTCGAGGATACAGGTGGGGGCTGCATCGCTCCTTAGCGAGGGCTTCAGGAGACAGGAGCTGAATCTGGTGTCCGGGCCCTTTTGAGGCCTAGAAACGGGGACTTTATAATGAAATAACGTGCACACTGAGAAACGTGGCAACGTATCTTTACATAGGCCTGATATTCGTAGTATTCACGAGGACTGGAAACTGGCATACTAGAGGTGGACACAACTATAATTGCGTCTTGAATCGAACATGGGGAATACATATGCATATTTAATCATGCACACATAACATATGATGGAGGAGGCGTAGGGACACAGAACATGGCAGAATTTACTTTTCCACATTCCCTCCTTGTCACTACGTTTCCATCAGGAAACATCAATATTCATGATACCATCTATCATTTCATACAGTATCATTTGTTCGTCTCGAATTATCCTGGAACGGGATTTAGAACGGGGCTTGGGACTAGGAATACAAGAGGTAGCACAAATGCCGCAAATCGCAGGGCCACATTGTATACAGAGGCAGCAGCTGAATATGATCGCTACTGCAATACCTAGGAAGGACAATATTTTCCATCCCCATGCGGAAATTATATTCCAGAACCAACCGGACCATGTCCAGGTGCCTGGATCTTGGTGTATCAGATGGGCAATTTTATGGAGTCTGGTTATAGCTGAATAAACAGACGGCGCGTTATTTGGAATGAAAATGCAGCAACTAGATCCGATGACTCTACAGGCCCCGCCCCTATCGGCCAGTATGACGTCAAGGACGAGACGATTTTGCAAAACGACAAATCTCATAGCAGCTTGCTCTTCAGTTAAATTACCTAGAGCAGAGGCAGTCTCATTTACTACAGCTTCAAGGGTTCTTGTTAACCTACGGATCAGTTTACTATTCTGGATAGGTCCTATAAAGAAAAAGAAACCTCTGTTGAAATCTGTATACTGTTCTAGGGCAGTTTCAGTATAATCGACAATTGGGGACTCCCTTCTATGTCTAATGTGTACTAGATGTGTGTTTCTGTGATAATCAGATGGCGCTAGAAAAACAGGTGGCAGTAGGAAGGCAATGTAACAGGTTCCCTCCCAATCGAGGGGCAGACGGACATATGCAGTTTGACCACAAATAAAATAGGAATGACGTGAAGCTTTGAAAATAGATTTCCCACTGTCACTATACTTGACAATAGTAGTACAATCACTATGTCCTACATGTACAGAACCATAATTACGGACACATAATTCACCTTTGACTGGTAGTACTGAAATAGCAGGTAAGTCTGGAGTAGTATCAGACTGAACATTCAGGACCATGAAATTCGACGAATAGTTACCTAAATTATACACTTCATTTTCTAGATCTAAACCTGTTCTGTGGGGGAGACCTTGCTTGTCTGGGAAACATGTACTGTTAAGAAAAGACATATCTGTTGAGGATGACGTTAACGTGGACCATGCTCCATACGAACCATTATGTGAGAAAGGATAAGGAAAGAGTGGCAGAACTCCCTTCGGTATCTGGAAAGGGGGGAGTCGACCACACACCCAACAATTAGTGGCATTGCTGGTCTGGTGTGAGTAATGTAGCATGCGGATAAAGGAATTATTTCGCATAGCGAGGCGGTAAGAGAGTTCATGAGGAGGCAGATCACTAAACATGTGCTCTATAGTAGCATTAGAAGACATATTTACATGAGGAACTGGAAGATACAGGAAAAATGCATAACTGGTGCAGGAAATCATAATGCTGAGAAATAATATGAAACTTAGAAAAACGATACATCGGATTGAGTTTTGACTGACTCTCTCACTATGGGGGTCTATTTTATACATGTCAGAAACAGTCTAACCGTTTCACCTAGGGGAGGACTTAGACAATCAAACTGACTGACTTATTTTACTAGACCGGAGTTTTAACTTATACTCCTGTTGCGGAGTTTTCTCTAACAGGGGGGGTGTAGTAACATTGTCATTTGCGGGACAGTCCTTGAGAACAATACTTTGGCAATCCTTCAAATCCTGGGAAATGTTCTTTAAGACGGGTTTCAGTCCATTAAACAGTTTGACATGAGAAAGGTGCACCCAGCCTTTGCGACCTTCCAACTTCACGGCCGTACGGGTGGTGAGGAGGACTTGTCGGGGCTCTTTCCAGCGAGGCTCCAGCGGACTTGATCTGTCAAAATTCCTCACCATCACCATGGATCCTGGAACGATTTCATGCGGTGCCACCTCGGTATTGTCTGGAAATGCGGCGGCAACCTGTGAACGACATGAGTTGAGGGCAGACATCAAGGAAGCTAGGTAATCTGTCAGCATATTACTTGAAACATCGGTAATACTTCGGGGTCTAGGAGTACCCCACATATTTGGGGGGCGGCCGAATACGACCTCGTACGGGGACAGACCTGATCTGGAATGTGCGACCATGCGCATATAAAACAAGGCGACTGGCAGAGCTACTAGCCAGTCCACACCTTTCTCTTGACAAACTTTGGCGATACGGATTTTCAGGGTCTGGTTATGTCTCTCTACGAGACCTGCTGCTTCAGGGTGGCGTACACAATGGAACTTCCACTGGTACCCTAACAACAGGGAAACGTGCTTCATTAACTCTGAGGAGAATGGCTGGCCGTTATCAGAATATACGATCCTAGGGAGTCCATAACTAGGGAAGAACTCACGAACCAACTGCTTGGCAGTGGTCGCGGCTGTGTAATCTGGGACTGGATATGCCTCTGTCCACCTGGACAAAGCGCATACAACTACAAGGACATACTTGAAACCTCGACATCGCTCCATCTGAATATAATCCATCTGGAGGACTTCAAAAGGGTGGTCAGGAGGCTGGAATCCACCTTGTTCCACCGGGACACTTTTACCTGGATTAAACTGACAACATATCATACAGGTACGGACTTTCTGCTTGGCTGCAGCTCGTAAATGTTTATTGAACCAAATGTTCTGGATACTGTCTAACATAGCTTTTTCTCCTAAATGTGCTGGACTATGTGCGGTATTAATAATGTGGAGAAGTGTGGCTCACTGGTTAGAGGAGGCAGACCTGGAAGCTGAGGTCAGCCCGGGACCAGGGTTCAATTCCCAGCTCGGCGGGGTCTTGGGTCCTAAAATGTCCATGGAATCGACAATTCTCGCTCCGGTGCCTACTCGATTCACGGGTTCACACTCTGCGACTCTGGGCAATAGCTTGCTTAATCTCCACAACGGCCCCTCGCGGCGGGATGCCTGGCTTTCACCTTGTGGATACCCTGCCGGGGTTATCTCACAGGGGAATACCAGGACGGGTTCCCTAAGCAAGCGCTTAGAAACCGCTCGGTGATTTGCGCTATATAAATTCCTGTACATAATGACTTGAACCATAGAGTCGGGGAGAAACCATGTGGCTCTACCCTTCGTTAACCATCCTTGATCTGTCTGGACCCCTCCTTGTTCGGACCATTTCTTAATTTCTTCAGGAGTAGCATGTAACTGTATGTCTATGACATCTTGTGTAGGGTCCTTAACTGTCATACATGTAGTCGGATCTGGAGTATGTGTCTGTGTCGGATTAACTTGGATGTCTGGAGTCTGTGCTGTAAGCTTGGCTGTGCGATCTGCTAGATCATTACCTTGGGAAATAACGTCAGTAACTTTCGTATGTGCTTTGCATTTCATGATAGCAATGGATGTCGGTAAATGTATGGCATCTAACAGAGCTTGAATAAGGAGACCATGCTGAATCTTGGTTCCATGAGAAGTCATGAAACCTCTCTCCTGCCAGAGCACTCCAAAGTCGTGTACGACTCCAAATGCGTAGCGTGAATCTGTGTAAACATTAACTTTCAGGTTCTTGGCATGTATGCAGGCTTGTGTCAGAGCAACTAGCTCTGCTGCTTGAGCGGACAGGGTGTCAATACGGTGTGTCTCAATAACTTCGGTGTCAGTAGTCACTGCATACGCGGCGACTAGTTCTCCTGTACTAGTTCTCATGCATGAACCATCCACATAAAGTGTCAGGTCGGGATCTGGTAATGGAATATCTGTCAGATCTTGTCTTGGTTTAGTCGTAATGTTAACTACTTCCACACAGTCGTGTGCGGCAGAATTTGAATTAACTGATGGTAACAGTGTAGCAGGATTAAGGATGTTGCAGCGTCTGATTTCTATGTGTGGTTGAAACAGTGTCAATTCATAACCTGTTAAACGTGCAATTGTCAAGTGCTGAGTTTGTGTTCGGTTTAAAAGAACTTCCACAGAGTGTGGAACTTGTACTGTCAGGGAGTGTCCTATGACTATGGCATCACTTTGTCTGATAGCTAGTGCTGTGGCTGCAACTGACTTGAGGCACGCAGGCAAAGCCTGGGCGACTGGATCTAATGTGCTCGAAAAATAAGCACATGGCTTGTATTGTCCTGCTTGATCTTGTGTGAGAACAGATAATGCTGTACCTTCGCGTTCTGTGACAAAAAGTGTAAAAGGCTTACTGTAGTTCGGTGTAGCTAGGACTGGAGCTTGACATAGAGCTTTCTTTAACTCATTGAAACTAAGTGTATGTTCAGATGTCCAAGGGAGGACAGTCGCTACGGCTGCCTCCTGTGTCGTTAACTGTATCAGTGGTTTGGCTAGAAATGCATACTGCGGAATCCATTGTCTGCAATAAGAAGTAAGGCCGATAAAAGCACGTACCTCCTTCTGGGTCTTGGGCTGTGGAAGACTCGCTATTAACTGGATACGGTCTGGCGTCAACTGCCTACCCCTCTTGGACAGTAAGTGTCCTAAGTATACCACTTGCTGGACACAGAATTGAAGCTTAGAAGGGGACACCTTGTGCCCCATCTCGGCTAGGAAATACAAGACTGTAAGGGATGCTTGCTCGCAAGCACGTTCAGAACGGGCTGTGATCAGTAGATCATCGACATACTGGAGCAGGGCAGTGTCAGTTGGCATGTGAATGTTGTCTAGTTGTCTCTTAAGTGCTTGACTGTAAATACTAGGACTTTCTGTGAAACCTTGAGGAGCTCGTGTAAACATATAGCTCCTTCCATTTAAACAAAATCCGAAAAGAAACTGGCTGTCTGGATGAATGGGAACACTAAAAAATGCATTCTTAAGGTCGATTACAGTAAAGAACGTGGCTTCGGAATCAATGGCTGTTAATAGGGACGAGATATCTGGGACAACTGGATACTGAGGAATAATACATTTATTAAGTTCTCGTAGGTCAATCACTAATCGATATACCGGGGGTGCATTTGGATCAGTACGTTTCATGACTGGAATGATCGGAGAATTGCATACGTTGGAGTCAGTTTCTACAACTACTCCTTGAGCGATGAGCTCGTCAATAATTTTGGATAAGGCTGCTACAGCCTCAGGTGGCAATCTGTACTGTCTGATTCGTGGTAACACTACACCTGCTTTGAGAGTCACACGATGGGGTGTGATTTGCATGTAACCTACATCAGTTGGACCTTGCGCCCATAAATGCTGCGGAACATTAGACAATCTTGGATCAAAATCACGTAAAACATAGTGACCCTTAAAGTCACGTAGGAATAATCGTATTCCCTCTGGGGAACAGCATATAACTGCACCTAATTCTTTCAGTGTCTTAATGCCTAGTAGATTTTCTGGACATGACTTAGTAAGTAACAGATCAGTAGTGCGGGACAATGGACCTACTTCTAGAGTAACTGGCTTTGAAATCTCATTTACGATAGGTTTTCCTGAAAATCCAAGGGAAACATTTCTTGAGCCTGAGAGCGGAGCCCCTGGAACTTCGGCGTGACTAATTGTGGTCCTACTTGCCCCTGTATCAATCAGAAACTTTCTGTCTTTCCCTAATACTTGACTGTGAACATAGGGACCTTCTTGATCTACAGGTATCTCGATGAGAGGCAAGCCTACCTCCCTCTCTAGGCTGTTTCATGAATGCTGCTGGTACTCTGGATACTCAGACTGTGCATACTGGTACATCTGCTGTGTGACATGCTGTGTTGCAGCAATAGGCTGTGGTCCTGTAACTGTCTGTTGTGCATTCTGTGGCTGAGGAGTCTGTGAAACTTGTTCTTGTCTAGGTGGACGTGGTCTTTCTTTAGTCTTACCAGTAGCTATGTTGTGTTTCAGAACTGCACACTCGTTTATAAAATGACCTGGCTGTTTACAATAATTGCAGTTCCCTTTAACGGGAGCTGCAGGATGACTGACTTGACTCGGACCCCTCTTCTGACTGTCTTGAGGAACAGATTGTGCAACTAGTACTTTCATTTTCGTATCTTTCATACGTTTTCTCTCGTGTTCTTGTTCTTCTCTGATTCTATTCTGGTGGTATTGGAGCATTTGTAACATCTGGGACGGGGTATTAGCTTGCCAGGTACTTTCGACTTTCAGAACTCGATTTTTAATTGGTGGACTTGAATTCTCGACTAATTTAGTAACAAAAAGGTGAGGGTATGACTCACTACTCGTCTTGAGACCACTGTTAATGCTAAAACACTTCTCAAATCTAGAATAAAAATCACTAATATCCTCATCATGCTTCTGTTTACAGGCTGAGATTGCATCCCAGTCTTCCTTTTTAGTTGTTAATAATCTGGGTAAAACTTGAATCAATAATTCAGGTAATTCTTTACATTTATCTCCGAGACCGGTACCTGGTACTCGTATCTTATCTTCAGCTTCTAGGACTGCCCAATCGATCTTTTTCTCTCCCACCTCCCAGTCTTTTTCCTTGAGCTTTTCATACACCCCTGCGGGCAACAGAACTTTTAACATTTTAATTATATCTGGATACGTGTATTCTCCCATACGGAGCATGTCTTTTAATTCTCTATGGAACCCTGCTGGATCTTTGTCATGACAGGGAATTAATTTCTTCATCTCTAGAAGTTCCATCTTTGTAATCGGAGTGTATACAAACACTCGCTGCATTTCGCCACCCGTTCCTCTAACTGGGTGGACTTCTCGTAACGGATTCTGTCTGTCTATGTAAAAGGGTTTACTTTCTGGGGGTGAGACATGAACAAAATGCGGGTTCAGAAACGTTCTATATTTGTGGCGTTGTTCTAGAATGACACTAATTAAATCGGTACCTAGACCTCTCCATCTATACTGGAGTAACTCGTTCAGGATATCATGTAACGGACCTGGATCAGAATGTTGACCCTCATACAGAGTAATGAGGTGCTGAATCATATACATACCCACCAGTCGCTGCTCGGCTGGGGGCAATTTCAGAAACATTTGTGCCACTATTTCGTCTGGAAAAGTGGTAGAATCAGTAATCCATCGGACTGCTGATCGGGCTAGTTCTTGTTCATGCATAGTACTTAACTCACTGTAACCGATTCGTGATTTCAGAATGTGATCGGTAGCTTGAAATACTTGTTCTAGAGAACCTTGGTCTGGTACTGGATGATGGAACGTAGACTTGGGTTCTAGACGTAAATGGCGATCTGGAAATCTAGATTTTCCTACATACGCTATTCTGGCGGAATTCTCGTCCTCTACCTCTTCAGGATCAGAGTTACTTTCTTTCTCGCTTACTTGTGCTGCTTTACGTTGTTCGTGTATCTTTATTATTTCTTTACGGATTTTCTTGTACATACTCTCCATAGCACCGATAGTCTTATGCTTACCCTCGGCTATACTATTACTCCACTTCATCAGGGCTTTCATTTCGGCCTGATTTTTGGACGGGTAATCTTGTTCTCTTATTAGACAATTGATCAGGAACTTTAATACCATGAGCTGGGTCTCAGCTTTCCTGTGGGACATGACATCACTAATACTTTCTTGATCTTCCCCTGTACGGATGAAACGATATATTCTGTCTAGATCTTCCTTCATATCTGGTAGGGTGACTAGATACTCGGCCACATTTCTTACGCGTAATGAATATAAAACCATATCATCTTCGCCTGGGACTGGGTCATAACAGCATTCGGCAAGGGATTTTCTTATTTCTGCAACAGACAGTCTGGGCGTACGTTGTGACGCTTGCATATGTAATGCGGCTGCATCTAAACGCTTATGTGGCGGCGGGGTTCGAGGAGGACCTCCTCCTGCGGCCCCTAGACTAGAATCATCAACTGATGCTTTTCGTCCTGGCAGGGTGGGAAATTGAAATGCGGGCTGGACTGGCATGGCGGGCTGAACCGGGGGTGCCGTAGCAGGTACTGCATGGGGTACCCCGGTGTCTGGAGGAGCGGGAAGTGCCTGATTTACAGGGACTGGCGGAGCGTGAACAGGATTTGCGTATTCCGGGACTGTGTCGTCCAAATAGGACGAAATAAAAATATCAGCTGCGGTCGGTTTGTGACGTAGCTTGGTCGGGACTAATGGTGGCGGGAAATTACTGGATGCCTCCGGGGTCGCTTTTGGCAAGCCTTCGGCAAGAAGAGGGTACATACCCTTAATAAGGGCATTCCTCCGTCTGTCTGATTGCTCAGTTCTAACTCGTTCACCTATCTCGATTAATTCTTTTTCTTGTGCTCGTTCTGAAGATTCTCTACTTAATTCTGACTTTCTGATTTCTTTTTCGGTTCTTTTATGAGCTTCTTTACGCCATAGCTCGATGGCATCCTTCTGTGATTGTCTGGCTTTCTTTTTCCATAATGCCTCTTCTACTCTCATGATGCACTCGGCATCCCACGTACCTGATACGGGCCATCTATACTTTTCTTCTAGCTCCTTGGTATACTCTACCCATAAATCTAGATATAATATGGCGCTTATGCCATGCTTCTGATACATAAAGTGACCTGGACTGTCCCTAGGCGGGACAGGAACTGCTGCTTCCAGCAGACCTTTTCTGGTTTTTAACTGACGTAATTTCGAAAAGAGCGGCATGACTGAACTATAATCTAGACACAATACAATACACAATAAACACGATACTTATTCCCCATTCATACCACGACATTAAAATACATGAAAAACATTATGAATAACAGTTCGAACAGAATACCACCTGGAATACGGACTACAGGAAAACAGAATGCATGAATTTTTCTCGAGAACTGAACTGACTAGAACAGAAACTAGATGCACTGCTGAAACAGTACGAAACTTACTGGTCTCATAAAGAGACACGTCAGGACCCGTATCCACCGAAGTGGACACTTCGTTTGTGTGTCTGGGTACCACCAACCCACGGACCAGAGTCAATTAGATTGACCCTGTCTAGATACTACCCCAGTAATGGTACTCACCGGGCAGCAAGAACGGAAAGCCTCGGACTGGACTGGACTGCTTCGACGACGACGGACTTCGGACTTCAGTTACGGGTGGACCTCCGGATACCTCGGACCTTGGACTCTTGGCTTGGGCTCTGGTCGGGACTCGCCGCGTTCCTCCACCGTCTCGTCTGGATGCTGGACCGCCTCCTCCGTCTCCTCCGTGGGCCTGAGGGATACTTGAAGCAGAAATATCTGCCGGTGCGCAGAAGAGTTCCGTCACGACTGCAGAGGGTCAGGGGGTCGGCGTGGCTTCACCGACGCGTGGGGAAAGGGCAAGTCCCTATTCGGGCGCCATTATGTGGTAAATAAATAAATAATACCCTATTTTTGAATGTATAAATGAATAACAGATAGCTCAATAAAATAAGAGTCAAGATTCGAGGTAGTAGGAGTTTCTTGCAGGTTTAATACAGCATAAGGACAGGAACAGGACAACCTGCACGGGAATAGGATGGCAGCGCTGCCGGGGGGCAGAATCGGGACAAGACTAACTTTTAATAACAATACATGAGCATATATACATAACGCAAACGCATAGCATTACATTGCAATAGGCGTAGCAGTGGGTGGAGCAATAGGCGTGACGCGTAGCAGTCGCGAAAGATAAGGGTGAAAGTAGGTGTAACTGGGTGTAACATAGACATGTGATGCAAACGTAACAGAATATGTCATGAATGGGCGGAAACATTGGAGGGGGCTACCTAAGGAGCCGGGACCTCTAACCTGGTGGTGCGCGCAAACTGGCAATGACGTGTTACAAGGAGAAGCTGGGGGCTATGAACTCTGTGCTAGGAGCAGAGACTAAAGTCTGGAGAGTCAGAGCGACATGTACCTAAGCAGTATCTAGTATCTGATGTTTAGAGAACATGTTGATATAAACTAGAAGTCAGGAGGGGAAAAGCTAACGGACTCTAAGACTGAAGCATGCATTATTCTACATGTAGTGCGTGATGAAGAATATTAAATGACCATTAAATGCAGTATTTCTCTAACATGGAGCCCTGAAGGCTAGACAATGACGGAAACTATTGATGCGGTTCAGTAACTTAGGAATGCAGAGAAGGAGGACTGAACTGATAACTGGAATCATAACATGCTCTTGGCAGGCTCAGAAGCAAAGCCAGGCTGAACCGGGCACTGCAAGGCAGGAAGTAAGTGAAGGGTCGAGGATACAGGTGGGGGCTGCATCGCTCCTTAGCGAGGGCTTCAGGAGACAGGAGCTGAATCTGGTGTCCGGGCCCTTTTGAGGCCTAGAAACGGGGACTTTATAATGAAATAACGTGCACACTGAGAAACGTGGCAACGTATCTTTACATAGGCCTGATATTCGTAGTATTCACGAGGACTGGAAACTGGCATACTAGAGGTGGACACAACTATAATTGCGTCTTGAATCGAACATGGGGAATACATATGCATATTTAATCATGCACACATAACATATGATGGAGGAGGCGTAGGGACACAGAACATGGCAGAATTTACTTTTCCACACAGGCCTTAACAATCCTGGAGGCAGAGTGCTTGGTTTTATGTGAGATGGTGCTCTAGCATGAGCTGAGCCTGTCTGCAGTGTTCGGAACCATTTCCTTACTGCTGTTCCAGGATATTGCCATATCATATACTCTTAAGTGCATTATAATCCTCGCGGTTATTGCTAACTTTGGTTTGGCTTTATCAAAACATGTCGTTAAGGTGTCATACACTTTGGAATACTACCCCCTCGCCAGTTCTGGTGACGGGGGTAGCATTCCACCCTTCTAGAGGGAGAAGACATGTTACTTTACTTAAAACGCGGTTAATCCTAACCAGAGCCTCAGCATCACAAAATGGATGCTGCTGCCACAGACACAAGTCTGACCTCCTACTGCTGACCAAAACTTGGCAGGGGAGGCCTGGACAATAGGTTTCCTGTCACAGGGAGGTGCTACACCTCCCCAGACAGGAGCTAGTGGATTGGGGCAGGGTGGGCTGAATGAAACTAGACACTGCCTGGGGCACACAAGGTGTCCCATGCAAAATCCAGTCAAACCAGTTCTGGGGCACTCCAGCCCCAGCTCTGGCACGAAACTGGACAAAGGCAAAGGGGTGTAACTACCCCCTTCCTGGGTCCCACCCATAGGAGGGACCTAGCAGGTAATCCAGCCCCCAGATTTGGAATAAAGGTGGGAGCAGTGCCAATGCATATCAGATTATCCTGACTGAAACTTATGAAACGAAACTCTGGACCCTTCGACATCCTACTCAACGTAGAAGACTGAAGAATCTCCCTTGTGGTCAAGGAGTGACCACCCTGTGCAAACAGGTACCATCCAGCGCCTCACCGTTTGCTTTATTGCAGTTCCCGCCGGAACTCGAGCAACAGAGATCGACAAGACCCAGCTTTCCTGCTTTTCAACAGCCCGATCCACAGTTCCAGCGAATCTGAGACCGTGGAGGCGACCTGAAGCGTGAGGCCGGCTATCTTGGAAAAACTACAAAGTGCTGACCGTGCAGCTCCCGAGGCCTCCTCGATGCTGTGCATTGGGGTTTGAAAAGTCCCGGCCCTGAGCAGCTTTTGCACCGAAGCTCTCCCCTCCACACTCACCGAGTGCTGTGTGGGGCCCTTTTGCATTTTTATGCTCCAGAGTCCACTTGGCAGCGGAGACAAGCTTCACGACAACCACCTGATTGCGCCCGACATCGCCTGGTTCCTTCCTGGCTCCTTCCTGGCTCCTTCCTGGTCACTGGCTAGTGACCCAGACTCTGTCCCCTCTGTTTTCAGGTACTCTACATCTTCGATCCACCCTTGGATCCACCCGGACTCTTCTCTCCTGGCAGCCTGCAGCATCTTCATCTCCAGGCTCCATAGATCTACACGACGAAACCCGACACACTTTGGCACCGATCCACCCGCTTCCTGTGGGTGAGGTAACTCATGAACGCTGGTGCTCCTGTAGTGGTTTACACCTCTAGTGTCTATGTCTAAAGTTTTGTACTTCTAGTCCAGTCGGAAGACTCCTCAAACTGTAACTCGATATCTTTTACGCACCATTGACTTTGCATTGGTGCATGCGTGTGCTTTTAGCGCTGCACCCGAATCCCGCGGGCTACTCCCGTCCTAACTGCTGTTAGTCCAGTGTAGTCCCAGCAATTCCCAAGGCCCTAGTCCTTACCACTGTTCGTAGAGTGATACTTATACCACTTTTTTAATATATGGTTTGAGTGGCCACCGGCCTCATCCATAAATGTGCAACTTTCATATGTAAAACTGTGCTTTTGTTTAAACGCTTGTGCTTCTATACTCATAAAGAGTACAGAGGATTATTCTAGTAATAAATACATATATTTTTATAATATATAACTTGTGTGGTGTCCTTTCATTTGATATTACAGGATTGCATATGGTAAAACAGCTGGCTTCACATGCCCTCTTGAGTTTAGCCTGAAGGCTGCTTAGTCCATGCTACCCCAGGATAGCTTGTCTTTTTAAGGTTGACTTACAACCACCACCATAAGGGATTGGTTGGACTGATACAAGGTGCCCACAAAATTGTGGACATCATACATCAGGCCAACTTCTCACACCTTGGTTGTCCAATACTGGGCCTAGGATGTCTACTGACACTTCCCCCCACGGGTTACTCGTGTTGGCAAACTTCCCTAATGCTGGTCTCAGCGGTGTCAGAGTTTTGTCTGCCCTTTGGCACTGGTTGCAATCTCTCACATGTCTTTCCATTTGGAGGTCTACTCCAGGCCACCAGTACATCTGCTTCGTCCTCCTCTTTGTCTTCACGATTCCTAGATGGCCTTCATGCAGTATCGCCAGTAGGCGGGTCTCAGCCCTGTCGGTGGAACTACCCTGTCACCTCTGTACACAAACATACCGTCATCTCCCACTGACAATTCCCCTTGGACTTCATAAAATTTCCTGAGGTCCTTCCGTAGCTGTCTCTTTTTGGGCCATCCATGTAGTATACACTCCTTGACCTCTTCTATGTCTTGATCAGCCTCATATGCCTCCGTCCATTCCTGTTTGCTTATCACTCGTTCAGGGTCGTCCATCAAGGCTACCATCTCTTCCTTCTCTCCTGCTTCGCTGGGAGCTCCTTCCATGGCCGACGCTCTACTGAGGTAGTCGTCTATCATGTTCCTAGTTCCCAGTATGTGTGCCACATCATATCGGTAGTCAAGAAGTTTCAAGGTCATTTTAGCAATGCGCGCTGTCGCACTCGCATGTCCGCTTGAGGTTAGTACCTTGACCAAGGGCTTGTGGTCGGTTTTGAGTTAGAACCGAGTGCCCCATAGGAATTGGTGAAACTTCCCAATGGCCCACACTACCGGCTGCATCTCTTTCTCGATTACACTGAACTTTTGTTCTGTGACTGATAGGGACCGCGATGCGAAGCTGAGAGTCTCCATTGTCCCATCCTTCTTCTCTTGCATTAGGACTGCCTCCAGCCCTTTCTCGCTGGCATCCGTTGTTAATACCGATCGCCCTTGGGGGTCGTACCCTTGTAGTGGAACTGCTTGGCTAATATCATTTGTCAGGGTGTCGAATTCTTTCTGCGTCTCCTCCGTCCATGTGAACACCGTTTTGTCTCTTATGTGCTGCCTCAGCTGGTACGTCTTGGTGGCGAAGTGTTGTACGAATTTACTGTAGTACTCCGCCATTCCTAGGAAGGATCTCACTTCTTCTTTGTTGGAGGGAGCAGGGGCGTCGCAGATGGCTTTCACATTTGCGCATTTGGGTGTGATACCATGTTCTCCAATCTCGTGCCCCAAATAGGTGACGGACGGCATCCCAAACGGGCACTTCTACCATTCAGCTGTTAGCCCATTGGTCTCTAAAACCCAAAGCACCATGTCCAATTTCTTGTTGTGATCTTTCAATTCCTTTCCCATCACCAGGATGTCATCTTAGAAGTATTGTACTCCCTCTATGTCTTGAAACAGGCGGTGCATCAGTTTCTGGCAGACTGCCGCTGATGAAGCGAAACCAATGGGCATGCGACGGAACTGGTAACATCCAAAGGGTGTTATGAATGACGTCAGTCTCCGGCTCGCGGGGTGCAGGTCCACCTGATGTTAGGCAGAAGTGAGATCAATGGTGGAAAACCATTTTACTCCTTTCGTCCTTGCCAGCATTTCTTCTATGCGCGGCAGTGGGAATTTTTCGACGATGATGCATTTGTTCAGTTCCCGAAGGTCCACACATAGGCGAACCTTGCCATTCGGCTTCATGGCCACTACTATTGGCGCCAGCCATTCTGAACTATCGATTGGCTCGATGATTCCGTTTTCCTCGAGTCTGCGCAATTCCTGCTGTACCGCCTCTCTCACTGCGAGTGGTATGTTCCTCACCATATGTGATACTGGCACAGCATTCTCTTTAAGGTCTATTCTGTGTGTGAATTTCTCCAACCTTCCGACCTTCCCTCCGAAGACGGATGTATGACATTACAACGCATGCTTTTACCACGCATGCTGTTACAACGCAGTTTTTACAACGCATGCCGTTACAACGCATAGCGCTTAGGTGTGCGGGATAGTGAATAGTTTAATTTACTATTCCAACTCCAGTCCCCGTGGATAGTAGGGAAGGTGTTGGATAGTAAATTAAATCCATTCCCTATCCTAGAGCGCCCCCCAGCGCAATGCGTTGCAATGACATGCGGTGTAATTGTTGCGTCGTAAAGGCACTGCGTAGTAAAAGTTGCGTTGTAAAGGATGTTTCCCCCGAAGACCTTCGGATATTCCTGCTTCATTTTCTCAAAGTCCGGCCAACGCTCCGGGGTTGTCATCAGTACTTGGGTGTCTCTTCCGGGATCCAACTGTATTCCTAGGTCTCCTTGGTCCATCCATCCTAGGACCGACGGACCCTTCTCTGCCACATACAGTTTGCCCTGCGCAGTGCGCCCCTTGAATTCAAAAGTCAGGACTCGAAACCCCACCATCGGGATGGGTTCTCCAGTGTACGTGACTGGTCTTATGTCAGAATGTTCCAGTTGTGGGCCTAGACTAGGTCTGAATTTCTCGTTCCACACTGACCTTTGGACTGTGGTGTACGAATCCACCACAATTGTAATCTTCACTCCTCCAATCACCATGTCGCACTGAGGTTTGCGGGATTGCTTGCAGTCGATACCCAGCACCTGGCCTTCTACACACAGCACATTATCCTCTTCATCCTGTTCATCTTCATCCTCCTGCTGGTCCTGCGCCACATACTTCGCGTGGGTCTTTTCATCTTGCGGCACACCTTCTCAAAGTGACCCACTATGCCACAGAACATGCATTTTGCCCTGAACATGGGGCATCGTTTGTCATGTGCCGCATGGGACTGGCTTCCACATCTGTAGCACATGGACATGCTTTCTTTGTTCGGCTTCCTCATCTGTCCGGGCTTCCCCATCCACTTGTTTGGTCCTCTGTTTTCCCACGGCGCGGCCTTGCCCCTTCCAGATGGTTCTGCATCATCTACTTTGTTTACCATGGGCCTCTGGACCGGTTCTCTTTTGGCCGCATCAGCACATCGTTTCGACAGTTCAGCCTTTTTCACCATGGCAATCACCTCTTTAAGTGTGGCGTCGCCACTCACCCACAGTTTATCTTGTACGTTCTTGTTGGTGGTGTGCATCACTATCTGATCCTTTATGAATTCGTTGTGCAGAACGATGATTTTGCATGTTATTGCCAGCTTCCTCAGCGCTGCGACGTAGTCGTCTATGGTTTCACCCACTTCTTGTTTCCTCTGCTGGAAGTTATATCGATCAATGGACGTACATACCGCTGGCCGATAGTGATTATTCAGATCTTCTATGGCATGACTGAATACATCATCATCTGCATTTGGCCGGGGCGTGGGCACCAGGTTTTGAAATACCCTTATACCTTGGGGGCCTAGGTTGTGCAAGAGTAGCCTTTTCTTCCTACTGCTGGGGAATGCTTCACCGTTCTCATCTTCTAATGCTTCCAAATAATTCATGAAGTACTCTCTCCAGTCCTCCCACTTCATCTGAGGCTCTCCCGGCCTGGGTAAGAACGGGATCGGCGTCGTGAGTGACGACGCTTGCGTGCTCATTTCCGCGCGTCTTTCCAGTTCCTCCCCTTGGCTTCTCGGACTGCCCGGTGCAGTCGCCCCTTCGCCGCGTCCTTGGTTCTCTTGGGGTCCTTCTGCGCCCCCTTCTCTACTCCTCGCCAATTCCGCCAGGGCCTCTGTGGGTGTGGTCGCTCGGTTCTGTGGGTACTCCACCTTTCGCTAGTTTCATGCTTCTGCTCACTGCCACTATGGGCCTGCTGTGTGTCACTCCTTTCTTCTGGTGTGCATGCACTCTGGTGTTGGTGCCTCTGCGCCCCTGCGCTGATCTCCTACGCTTTTTCCCCGCCTCTGCCACGCTCTCCTCCCTTGTGTCTGACCTTCCTGTACCTTCTTGATCTTGCTGCTGTTCTCCGTGGTGCTTGCTAGCTTGTCCTCGAGGGAAACATCCTTTACAACGCAACTTTTACTCCACACTACCATTACGACGCAACTATTACAACGCAAGTCATTACAACGACTTGCGCTGGAGGGCGCTCTGGGATAGGGAATAGTTTAATTACTATCCAACACCTTCCCTACTATCCACGGGGACTGGAGTTGGAATAGTAAATTAAACGATTCCACTATCCAGCGCCCCCCAACGCAAGTCGTTGTAACGACTTGCGTTGTAAAAGTTGCGTCATAATGGCATGCGGAGTGAAAGCATGCGTTGTAATGACATACATCCGTCCTCGATCTTCCTGCTGGTCCAGTATTTGTCCCTCCTTTTTTTTCTTGTGAGTATTTACCTCAAATGGGCATTCCGCCCTCGTCGTCACTGTAATGATGTAGTATGTGCCTTAAAGAGGCAGTACTGAGGATTTTAGGGGCTTATTGATATGCTACACATATAGGACAGCGCCGGGCGTGTGGAAGCTCCGATCTCCGAAATCGCGCCACTCGCGCATGCGCAGTAGCGTCCAAGATGGCCGCGCGCGCGCTACGTCGTGACGTAGCGCGCAAGAACTAGAACGCAAACACTACACAAACCTATTTCAAGGGTTTCAAGGACACATTTCAAGGGTTCCTTGTCCTTTCAGGTTCTCTATCATATGTGACTCTCTTATAGTCAAACTTCGGATGCCTCTGCTGTACACAACTGGCAGCAAGACTCCGCCCATGACTTCCATACAATCATTTCTTGTGTAACACTGCCCTCTAGTGCTCCCAATAGGAGCACGCGCACAGACCATGCTCAGCTCCCAATAAAAGACATGCGTAGTCGTGACCTGGTCACAGCCCTCACAGACCCATTCACTCTTTAAGGAGTAACCATTACTGTCAAGAATAAAGGAGACAGAGAACTACTGCTGGAGAAATGATTAGTGCATCAATGAAGACAAAACAAAAGGGATGGTGATGGCACAGAA
The DNA here is from genome assembly GCF_964261635.1 of Lissotriton helveticus. Classification (NCBI taxonomy): domain Eukaryota; kingdom Metazoa; phylum Chordata; class Amphibia; order Caudata; family Salamandridae; genus Lissotriton; species Lissotriton helveticus. The sequence continues at coordinate 290,757,984 of NC_136058.1, read as the reverse complement.
AAAAGGGGGTGAGCAGTAAAGCACACATTTTATCTGTTAAGTTATGTTGATTTGTATAGCGAACTAATCACCCGAGAGGGTATCCAGGCACTTTAAACAAGAAAAGGCTGGATGTAGTATCACCTTACTCGTCCAGGGCTTGGGAAGAGTCAATTGTATTTCTTGGATGAAGAATAGGGGTGATACATCTTGTAAAACAATATAATACAATACAGCATGTTGAGTTAGCTGCAACATACATAAATAATCTTTACCACCATTCAGGCAGAATACGGCTCTACAGATTAAAAAAGCCATCCTTGGCAAAGAAGGCAGTATGTACTCACACAGAGCAGTTTTATGTGCGAGCCCGGCAGTGACAGATTGAATCTATAGGCAATAGATAGACAAGGCAATTGAATCTAGCATAAACATCTGCAACAAATTCTTTAAGCACCCCAAGGCTATCAGCCTCCTTAATGACAGATATGTCATATACCAGCCTGGAAGACTGGGCCCGTCTTGCATCGACAGTATAATATATCATGACAAGTGCAACAGGCTCTATGGTGTGATAAGCAGTTGTTGGAAAGAGATTGTGTATGTGGAATAGTCTGTAGGCAACAGATTACAAGAGTTACAAAAAGAGGCTCATGATGACATGGGAGCCCACAAAGTCCACCACCATGAATTAGGCGTAACATAACGAAGAAACAAGCTACTAAATATCACCAAAACAAATATGTAAAGAGCCACTCTACAAAAACAAGAAATCTCTGGATGAGATGCAAGGAGTTCCCTGCAAGGAGGCTTGTGTTATGATGGTTATGCATTGCCAATTTAAAGATTGAGCGCGAACAGGTAGAGTGCTACCTTTCATAAGGACAAGAGACAGCACCCTTCAACAGCAGTGACCTGAAATTGTGGCTCCTATTGAAGAACTATGCCTTCACTTTGAGTATGTAGGTACCTGAACCCTCCGGAGAACAGTCATCGTCTGTGTCTCCACTGCCACATAGTTTGGTGCCGGAAGCTACAGAAATCCATGGAGGACTACGGCATTGGAAGCGTGGATGAAATAATGACCTCCCCCTCTCTTTGACCAGAGTAGCTGTAAAAAGAGGATAATAATTGTGGTGGGTGACTACCCATCTCAAGGAATAGACACAACCCTTGTCAGTGTGAACTCTTAAGCCACCTGATTAACCTGACCATAACACCCAGATAGCTATGGCACAGAGCAGACAACATTAAATTAGGGTATGTGTAATGTAGCACTAAACAGTAATAAAGTAAAAACATCTAGCAATACAAATTCCAAAATTCGTATTACAAAAATAGAGTAATACCTAATTAACAAAATGACACCAAAAGGACAAAAATCCAATAAGGGAAACCAAATATATGATTTTTTTAACTTTTAGGTAGAAATAGTGCCAAGAAGAATTAAGAGCCAATGATGGTCAATGGCCGTGTTAGACTGGAACCTAGGTGTAATTTGATATTGATTGATATTGATTGTGATGGATGGCTATACCAACCAGGTTCGTCCTGGTCAAAGACTTTACCTTCTGCCATAAATCCTTTAAGCCCCAATCTACCACAGAAGTACTCTTCTAAAGCCATCCAGGACATCAGGGGAGGCACTGAGAGACTCACAGGGTGTCAAGCGTAGGTAACACAGTAGGGTTCTGTCCTGGTCCAGTTGCCAATGGCCAGCTGGGTATTTGCAGGAATAGGCCTCTTGTAGCTTGTTGTGTCCCTCTACTAGTTACAGATGTTACTGTGTTTTGATGCTAGATTATGTTGTAGCATGACGTTTGCTTTGGTGCAGGTTACAAATGTGCTGGGTATTTATTTGTATTGGGTTGCTGGTCCTAGAGGGCTATGGTACTGCCTTTGGGTGCTGTGTTCTAAGTTATGGTGTTGTGATACATTACAAGAAGAGAGTTTTTTTGTGGCTAGAGATAGGTACGTTCCACTTTTATCCTACAGGGAGGGGATATTCTATAGTGCGGAGGATGCAGTTGAGACTACCCTTCCCCCTCTCAGCCCCTGCATGAACAGTTGGGCACACTATTGCCCCTGAAAGTGTCTGGCCTCAGCTGGGGCACCTCAGGGATCATGTAAGGGTTGTGCTCCTTCTGTGAAATTATTTCAGAATGGAAACCAATGTCTAAAGCCTTATCTTCGATGCAGGGTTGGATTGAGATTAAAAATCGGCCCGGGTAAGCTAAAAAAAAAGTGGCCCATATTTGCATATTGCTTTTCTGCAAAACACTGCTTCGGCAAAGTTTTATAAACACCTGAAAACAAGTGAGGCCACTTCTGCTCAGGCCCACTGCCCCCGCTCAGTACGGTTATATTAAGGTGGGTGACCCAATATACCCTTGTGAGCTTGGGCTAGAATTCGATATAATAAATTGCCAAGGAGAGGATTTGTTTGATAGTACCTCAGTAACAGGCGATTGGTCAATCTATGTTTTTGTAACTTAAGACCAACTTAATTCAATTAAAACCTGTTGTTAAACTGATTTTGTCACTTTCAACTTCGACAAAGTGGTAAATACTCACAAGAGAAAAAGCTACACGGGAAATAGATTTTATAGAAATATCATTTTATATGAAGTTTTCATCAACAAGGGTACCGTTTTTTTAAAAAAAAGAACAATGAAAATAAATCAACAATGAACAAATGGACAAGAAATAAATAAATTGTTCTTTAAATCCACTTGCGTTGTGTTCCACTCTATATAGATAAATGAAAGCGTATCTTCCTGACTATACACAAAGATGTCACTGTACAGAACGAATCTAAGTAGAAAGATGTGGACAAGTAAGTCGACGTTTCGGCCTTATATTTGTAAAATCCTTAAGGCCATCTTCAGGACCTTCAATCTTTTCAGAATTATGACCCCCTGTGTTTCCAGTTGATCGTCACCAACCACGTGGTTTCTTGTGGGACAAAGATTTCTAAATATCCTTCATGTGTTGAGGTTTGGACATGTGAACAAGATTGATATAGCGTGCTTGGTCTGCGTCAACAGTAAATGTTTTAATGCGAAGCAGAACTTCGTCCGGCGTGGCGTAGTCTCACGGGAAGATAACTGTGTTTTGATGCTAGATTATGTTGTTGCATGACGTTTGCTTTGGTGCAGGTTATAAATGTGCTGGGTATTTATTTGTATTGGGTTGCTGGCCCTAGAGGGCTATGGTACTGCCTTTGGGTGCTGTGTTCTAAGTTATGGTGTTGTGATACATTACAAGGAGAGTGTTTTTTGTGGCTAGAGATAGGTATGTTCCACTTTTACCTACAGGGAGGGGATATTCTATAGTGCAGAGGATGCAGCTGAGACTGCCCTTCCCCCTCTCAGCCCCTGCATGAACAGTTGGGCATACTATTGCCCCTGAAAGTGTCTGGCCTCAGCTGGGGCACCTCAGGGATCATGTAAGGGTTGTGCTCGTTCTGTGAAATTATTTCAGAATGGAAACCAATGTCTAAAGCCTTATCTTCGATGCAGGGTTGTATTGAGATTAAAAATCGGCCCGGGTAAGCTAAAAAAAAAGTGGCCCATATTTGCATATTGCTTTTCTGCAAAACACTGCTTCGGCAAAGTTTTATAAACACCTGAAAACAAGTGAGGCCACTTCTGCTCAGGCCCACTGCCCCCGCTCAGTATGCACACATTAATTGGCCGGCCCCACAAGAGAAAGGGAGTGACACCTCTGCCCGTTGATAAAAGGGAGGTAATGGACTACGATGTGCCTCCAGAAAGGCCACTCAGACATCCACTGGGCCGCTGCCGGCATCTGAACAGCACAGACACCACCCAAATCAGCCCCCAGTTTGCCAAAAAAGCAGCCCACAGCTGGAATTCGGATACTGGCCCCTCGGCCATTGCCCGAGTGCCCACCTTACCAATCCAACCCTGCTTCGAGACCACCAGAGGTTAAGGTATATCAAGGAAACGGTTCCTCCATCATTTTTCAATTTTTCTTTCTGTTTTTCATCATGATATTCAGCCAAAATGTGACTTTTGCATCCCAATGAAAAATATATAAATTACAAAGCACACAGGGCCTCATTTATGAGGTTTGCCGTAGGGAAGCGCAGCAGGAAGGCCTGCCGCGCTTCCCTACGGCAAGAGAAAAGGGCTGGAATGCGCCATATCTACAAGATACAGCACATTCCTGTCTTCTTCCCCTGCGCCGGCGCACAATGGGCTGCCTGCACCAACACAGGCACCTTTGCACAATGGTGCAAGTGTGCCTGCATTGCGCGGATGATAATTTTTGTGCAGGAAGGGAAACCTTTCTGTACAAAAATAATCACAAGAGGCTTTTCCTCTTTCTATGTGTGCTGCAGCACACATAGAAAAAACGAAAAACGAGGAGAAATAAAGATACTTCTCCCCATTGCGTCTCCCTTACGCCTCCCCTGGGAAGGTGTAAGCTTTTGGCACTGCCTTAGATTTATGATTTCTTGTAAATCTGGGGCAGTGTCAAAAGGCCATGGATGTTGCTGGGAACGCCCCCAGCAACACCCATTGCGCACCCCTTTAACGCAGAACACTGCTGTGAGAAGTTGGCCTGATATGTGATGTCCACTGTTCTAGTGGGCACCCTGTATCAGTCCAAACAACCCTTATGGTGATGGCTGTAAAGGCAAGCTTATAGACCAGGGGCCTCATTTATGAGGCCTTGCGTCAGTTTTGCGCTGCTGATGCGTCACTTTTTGTGACGCATCGGCGGCGTAAAACATGCGCCTTGTTGCGCCATATTTAAAAAGTGACGCATCTAGGTAGATGCGTCACTTTTTAAATCCCTGCGCCACATTATACCTGCGTCAGGTATAATGTATGCAGAGGGGGCGTTCACCCGCAAAAAGCCTCTTAATAGTGACGCAGTGAAATCTATGAGATTTCACTGCGTCACTTTTAGGATGCTGTTGCCTCAAAATCTTGCGCCTGCCTCACAGCAGGCGTAAGACTGACGCAAGCCCTTTCACATGGGGCTTTCCCCATGTGAAAGGAAGCATTGCTGGAGTTGCGTCACTTTTGTGACACACTCCAGCAGTGCGTCACTTTTGCGCCTACAGATACGTCAGAAATACTGACGTATCTGTAACTCCTTGCGACATGATGCGTCATATTATAAATATGACGCATCAATCATGTCGCAGGGAGAGCGCAGTGAAAAGTGACGCATCGCTGTTTTCACGCAGCGATGTGTCACTTTTCATAAATGAGGCCCCTGCTATCCTAGTGGTAGCATGGACAAAAGCAGTCTTAGCCTAAGCTCAAGAGGGCATGTGAAGCCAGCTGTTTTACCATATGCAATCCCTTTAATACCAAATGAAAGGACACCACACAGGTTATATATTCAAAATATATGTATTTATTTCTAAATCAATCCTCTGAACTCTTTATGAGCACAGAAGCACAAGCGCATAACAAGTAACTCAATATAACATACAATAAGTTGCACAATATGGATAGGCCCTGGTGGCCCGCTAAACAATATACTAAAATAGTGGTATAAGAACCACATCACGAATAGTTGAAAGGCCTAACACCTTGGCAATCGCTGGGACTACACTGGACTAACAGTAGTTAGGAAATAGGAGGCCCACGGGATGCGGGTGCAGTGTCTGAATGCACACGCGTGCACATATAGAAGTCAATGGGTGCATAAAGTTAGAAAGTTAAAGATTTAGAAATCTTCCGACTGGACTAGGAACTAACCACCTGAAACTAAGACACTAGGATAGTCAATCTTCACAGGAGCACCTCACCCACAGGAAGTGGGTGCATAGGTCCCAAAGTGTGTCGGGTTTGTCGTGGATTCCTATGGAGCCTTGGAGAAAAGATGCTGCAGGCGACCAGGAGAGAAGAGTCGGTTGGATTCAAGGGCGGATCGAGGATGAGGAGTACCTGAAAGCAGAGGGGACAGAGTATGGGTCACTAGCCAGTGACCAGGATGGAACCAGGAAGGAACCAGGCAATGTCGGGAAGCAATCAGGCGATGTCGTGAAGCTTGTCTCTGCTGCCACGTAGACCAGGAGGTGTCGACGATGACCAGGAGCTGGGCACAGACTGTCCCACAAAGGCTTTAGCTGTCGGCGCTGTCGGCTTCCGGATTGGAGTAAACAAGCCTTGGCAAAGCCAACCCACGCAGGATTCGAAGAGGGCTTATGACTCAGGCCAGCAAGGACTGAGGGGCTTCTCCTTTGCAGTGAAGCAAGGGCCAGTATGGAGCAACCAGACCAGCAGTGTAGATTTGGGTTTTGTCGTCACAGACGCCACTAGCCAGCAGGCAAGTGACCGGACAGACGCGTCGAGCAGGAAAATGCAAAAGGGCCCCTAGCAGCACTCGATGAGTGTGGAGAGGTAATCTTTTGGTGCAGTTGATGCTCGGGGCTGGGGTTTCTCAATGCCCAATGCACAACTTTGAGGGTGCCTCAGAAGCTGCACGGAAAGAGTTTCGCTGGCTTTCCAAGATGGCCGGTCCCACGTCTCGCGTCGCCTCCACAGGTCTCAGCTTTGCTGTGGCTGTGGATCGGGCTGAAGGAAGTCTGGAAGTCCAGGTCTTGTCAGGCTCTGTGCTCGGACTCCGGCGGGAGCAACGACAAAGCAAACCGTTGAGTGCTTGATGGTGCATGTTTGCACAGGGTGGTCACTCTTTGACCACAAGGGAGATTCTTCAGTCTTCTACGTCGAATAGGATGTCGAAGGTCCAGAGTTAGGTATCAGAGTTTCAGTCAGGATAAATCTAAACTCTTGGGACTCAGCTCCTACCTATATACCAAATCTAGGGGCTGGATTACCTGCATGGTCCCTCCTATGGGGGGACGCAGGAAGGGGGTGGTTACACCCCTTTCCCTTTGTCCAGTTTCACGCCAGAGCTGGGGCTGGAGTGCCCCAGCACCGGTTTGAACTGGACTATGCATGGGACACCTTGTGTGCCCCAGGAAGTGTCTCATTTCATTCAGCCCTCCCTGCCCCAATACACTATAGCCTGTCTGTGGTGGTGCTAGCATCTCCCTGTGACAGGAAACCTATTGTCCAAGCCTCCCTCGCTGGATGGACTCCCAGAAGCAGGAGGTCAGACTTGTGTCTGTGGCAGCAGCATCCATTTTGTGATGCTGAGGCTCTGGTTAACTTTAACCGGGATTGTTATGTTATGTTATGTTAAAAGGATTTTTACCGCGCACGGACACCAGTCGGTTTCATGGAAGTAACATGTCTTCTCCCTCTAGAAGGGTGGAATGCTACCCCCGTCGCCAGAACTGGCGAGGGGGTAGTATTCCAAAGCGTATGACACCTTACACAACATGTTTTGATAAAGCCAAACCAAAGTTAGCATCTGACCGCGAGGTTCATAATGCACTTAAGAGTATATGGTATGGCAATATCCTAGAACAGCTATAGGGACATGGTCCGAAAGCTGCAGACAGGCTCAGCTCATGCTAGAGCACCATCTCACATAAAACCAAGCACTCTGCCTTCAGGTTTGTTAAGGCCTGCCATAGGAGTGACTTATAGGTGTATATGTGCCTAGATATAAGGTTAGATATAGGAATACTATACCTAAGCAAGGGGTGAGTACACAACCTTGCCCCAGCTGAGTGATCAGCCAGTTGTGTCAGTTTGGATGGCCAGCCAGGGGTGGCAAAAGATATGCTGCAGCCCCTGGTAGGCCTTGGATGCACCTATGCCCTGGGTACCTATAGTACACTATACATGGGCTCATAAGGTGACCCAATATCCAATTAGGTACGTACCTAAAGTACATGGAGTCCATTTTACAGTGAGAGCAGATAGCCTGGGGCCCTGATTAGCAGGATCCCAGGCCAGCTACGTCGAAAACCAGCTAAACACAAGGCACAAAATCTGGGGTAACCATAGTCAGGTATCCACCTTCCTACAACTGCCTTAAAGGGACTGATATGTATCAAGCAGCATTAAGCATTAAGTGAGCTGCGTTCACTTTACCTACAACAAACCCAAACCCAACAACCACCCCCAACCAACTCTGCAAAGAAACTGGAACAAAATCACCATCGACCAGATCTCCTCATCGCTTCTTCTAAACCCCCCAGCCCACTCCTCAAACCCCGACCAAGCCGCCACCAACCTCACCCTATGGCTATCCAACAGCGCCGACATCCTAGCACCACTGAAAAAACGACAAAGCAAACTTGGCAACAAGAAGGCCTCATGGTTCAACGATGATCTTAAGAAATCCAAGAAACTCTGCCGCTCCCTTGAGAAGGCCTGGAAAAAAGACCCAACCACCAGCACCAAGGACGCCTTCAAAAACGCCACCCGCATACACCACCAACTGATCCGAAAGGCCAAGAAAACCACCATCAAGGAACGACTAGATAACAACGCCCACAACAGCAAGGAACTCTTCAACATCGTCAAGGAATTTACCAATCCCTCTGCCAACTCTAACGACATCATCCCCACTCAAACACTCTGCGACTCCCTAGCCTCATTCTTCCACAAAAAAATTGCAGACATCCACAACAGCTTCGACAACCAACCCGGAGACCAACCCACCCAACCATCTGCTGGACCTTCATCCCCCTCGAACATCCTTAATGACTGGAACCAAATCTCCACTGAGGACACCATCCGCCTGATGAACTCCATCCACTCAGGATCCCCCACAGACCCATGCCCTCACCACATCTTCAACAAAGCAGACTCCATCATAGCACCGCACCTCCGAGACGTCATCAACTGCTCCTTCAAATCCGCCACCTTCCCGGAAAGCTGGAAACACGCTGAACTCAGCGCCCTTCTGAAAAAACCCACAGCGGACCCCACCGTACTCAAAAATTACCGCCCCATCTCGCTCCTTCCATTCCCGGCCAAAGTCATCGAGAAAGCTGTCAACAACCAGCTCGCCGCCTTCCTCGAAGCCAACAAATCCCTCGACTCCTCACAGTCCGGCTTCCGAACAAAACACAGCACTGAGACCGCCCTCATCGCAGCAACAGACGACATTCGAACTCTACTGGACAATGGAGACACAGTCGCCCTCATCCTCCTCGACCTCTCCGCAGCCTTCGACACAGTCTGCCATAGCACCCTTCTACAGCGCCTCAGAAACATCGGAATCCAAGAAAAAGCACTGGAATGGATCACCTCGTTCCTCACCGGAAGAACCCAGAGAGTCCGCCTACCACCATTCAAGTCAGAGGCCACTGAAGTCATCTGCGGCGTACCACAAGGATCTTCACTCAGCCCCACCCTTTTCAACGTATACATGAGCCCCCTCGCGGCCATCGCCCGCCAACACAACCTCAACATCATCTCCTACGCGGATGACACTCAACTGATCCTATCACTCACCAATGACCCTAGCACCGCCAAAACGAACCTTCACGAAGGAATGAAAGAAGTAGCCGAATGGATGAAACACAGCCGTCTGAAACTGAACTCAGATAAAACAGAAGTCCTCATCTTAGGTACCTCCCCCTCCGCATGGGACGACTCTTGGTGGCCAGAAGCCCTTGGAAAAGCACCCATCCCGACAGACCACGCACGGAACCTGGGCGTCATCCTGGATTCCTCACTTTCAATGAACAGACAAGTCAACGCCGTCTCCTCATCCTGCTTCAACATTCTTCGCATGCTCAAAAAAACATTTCGTTGGATCCCCACCGAAACTAGGAAAACGGTCACCCACGCTCTGGTCACGAGCCGACTGGACTATGGAAACACCCTCTACGCCGGGACTACCGCTAAACTCCAGAAAAAACTCCAACGAATCCAAAACGCCTCAGCCAGGCTCATATTAGACATCCCGCGTAAAGAACATATCTCTGATCACCTGAAAAACCTCCACTGGCTTCCCGTCAATAAGAGGATCACTTTCCGGCTCCTAACCCACGCACACAAAGCACTCTACGAAATCGGACCAGAATGCCTCAACACACGACTGTCCTTCTACACCCCCTCCCGCCAGCTTCGATCTTCCAACCAAGCCCTGGCCTCTGTACCTCGCATCAACAAGACCACCATGGGAGGTAGATCCTTCTCCTACCTGGCAGCTAAAACCTGGAACTCACTTCCCACTTACCTTCGCCTTACCCAGAACCACCTAGCATTCAGAAAGCAACTTAAAACGTGGATATTTGACAAGTAATTCCCCACCCCCCCTTTAGCGCCTTGAGACCCTCTGGGTATGTAGCGCGCTATATAAATTCTCTGACTTGACTTGACTTGACTAAGCCAAAAAAAGTGGCTTAGTGCTGCCTGATAAATATCACGCAGGCTTCTGCGCCACGGAACGTCACAAAAAGTGACGTTCCGATGGTGCAAGGGGTCTCACAAATGAGGCCCACAATGTTTGCTCTGATTTTTAATATGGCACTTCCAGCTCTCCCCAACACCAAATAAACTCATTCTGTCGGAGCTGACATTAAGGGAACACCCAATTAAGTACTCTGGTGCGGCTGCAATTACATGCTCGCCAGCCCACGAAGCTGTGTCAGCCCGGCTGACAGGCATGACGGGGGGGGGGGGGGGCTGGAGCCCCGTGGAGCCCAATGGGTGTTGCGCGCCTGCACGTGCACCCGCCCCATCTATCGAGATCTTTTTGTAGAAGGAAAGTGATGTACAGATTCGAGCAAAGTACCTCATAATGACCACGGGGTGGCGGCATTGCGCCGCACACTGTGGCAGCAGTTCCCACAGAGACCCGTGCCTATCGTTAAAGTCTATTTCAGGTGAAGCTATGGGCGTCCGCAGGGGGGGCAAGGAGGGGCACTTGCCCCCCCCCCTGGATCACCCAGCCCTCCGTACTTGTGCCGTGGTGCAGGTGCCATTCTTTTTTATAACGCTGTCCCAGCTCTTGCCATGACACTAGAATGGATGGATTTTTTAAAGTTGTCAGCAGGCCTCTTCAATATATATTTTAGGCTAGCAGAACTCTATCATGACATCATGAGGAGTGCTGCTGCTGCGCCACCCATCTTACGCTGTAAAGAACGGCGCATAGGGCAAGGACAGCCCCCCACAGTGATGTTTGTCTGCAGGTTCGTGTTTGATGAGCGGGTAAACTGCTGCTGATCGGCAAGATAAGAGAGAAGGTTTGGGCCTGCCTGCTCCCACAGCTTGCAGTAACTCATAACCTCTCCTCTTTTCTGTCTCTGTCTAGCTCCTCACTTGCTGAAAACCGTAACTCGTCTCCAAGAACTGCCTCTTACCCTTTCTTTCCACTCCTTTGCTTCATTTGTTCCCCTGTGAAATCGATCTATAAAGGAAGTTATAGTTTCTGCTGGGAATGTCTTTTTCTGACATTTTCTAATCCAATCGCGGAATGGACGTTAGCATGATCTATGTGCACCCACTACACCAGACACTTTTTTATTAAAATACCTGCCCGCTGGACACCTATATAGGGATTCAGCTTTGAGAAGGTACTCTCACAGCAGAGATATGCAATGTACTTGGCAGTCACACCAGCTTCATAGAATGCTCAGTACAGTACGCTCTCCCATATACCATATGATATGTAAATATTTTGCTTGAAAGGTACTTAGGTGAATCTTTTTGATCTGACTACGTGAGGGTTTTAACCAGAGTCCACGGAGCAAACGGCGCTTGCATTGTAAAAGGATGGAGTCCGGCTCTGAATGCGCCTCAGTCCCAAGCAGAGCAGCACCACAGCACCAGGTGCACTTGGGGACATGTGGAGGCTTTGGAGGCAACTCGCCTAGACGTCCCCTTGGTCAAGGGAGACTGGCGACCTGGCACCCTAGCTTTCACACCCACCCCCTGGTGGTAGGGACTCCAGTAATGCGTATTTTAAGGCCTGGGGCGGGCGGGCCTTCGAGGCTGGGGCGTGGTGCACTGAGGGGGTGGGCACCTGACCTCAGCTCTCGTCCATTGGGGCTGTGTGTGAGGGCCGGACCCGCCAGAGGGAAGGAGCCCCCAGAAAGAGGCCTACTCAGAGCTCCAGCTAGCTACTGCCTTTCTACTGAGAGGGACAGACACCTGTGTGGGGAACACTTCCACCTCAGGTGGCAGGAGGCCCGGAAGGTGTGTGCTCTGAGCTCCTACCACAGTCCTGGACCAGAGAGTCTGGAGGGGATGGGGGTTGGGTAAGGGGAGGAACATGCCCTTTGCACCCCATAGATGGTGCAGTGTGTGTGACAGGCATTCCAACCTCAGAGGAGAGGAGGCCAGGATGAGGCCTGCTCAGAGGAGCTTCAGCAACACACAGACCTGGGCACAAGGGGTGACGGGGATAGGGGGCACCTGCCCCTAGCACCCTTAGGAGATGCTGCGTGTGAGGCCTGGACCAACTTGAGAACAGGAAAAGCAAGGAAAGGGCCAACCGAAAGTACTAACTATAGCGATGTGCACAAACAGGGCCTTGCAGCCAAAGGTGTGTGGGAGAAAAGTTCACCCCGTATTATGGAGCAGTCACCGGCCACTTAAGGGCACAGGGCCAGCCCTGCCCCACCTGACACCAACAGTGCCCCGTGAAGAAAAACCAAATATACCACACTGTCTGTGGAAGTTTGAACGCATTCAAGTATGTCAGGACATTATACGTAAAAGGCAGCCACCACTATCACGTCCTGGTCGGATCCATCCATCTGCCAATAACCACCACCTGCCTGTCTGCCTCTAAGCTCCCATCCACCTGTCTGCCTCTACCCTCCCATCCACCTGTCTGCCTCTACCCTCCCATCCACCTGTCTGCCTCTACCCTCCCATCCACCTGCCTCCTCTAAGCTCCCGTCCACCTGCCTCCTCTAAGCACCCATCCACCTGCCTCCTCTAAGCACCCAACCACCTGCCACCTCTAAGCACCCATCCACCTGCCTCCTCTAAGCTCCCATCCACCTGCCTCCTCTAAGCTCCCACCCACCTGTCTGCCTCTACCCTCCCATCCACCTGTCTGCCTCTACCCTCCCATCCACCTGCCTCCTCTAAGCTCCCATCCACCTGCCTCCTCTAAGCTCCCATCCACCTGTCTGCCTCTACCCTCCCATCCACCTGCCTCCTCTAAGCTCCCATCCACCTGCCTCCTCTAACCACCCATCCACCTGCCTCCTCTAAGCTCCCATCCACCTGCTTCTACAACCCACTATCCACCTGCCTGTCTCCGATCCACCTGCCTCCTCTAAGCACCCATCCACCTGCCTCCTCTAAGCTCCCGTCCACCTGCCTCCTCTAAGCACCCATCCACCTGCCTCCTCTAAGCACCCATCCACCTGCCTCCTCTAAGCTCCCGTCCACCTGCCTCCTCTAAGCACCCATCCACCTGCCTCCTCTAAGCTCCCATCCACCTGCCTCCTCTAAGCACCCATCCACCTGCCTCCTGTAAGCACCCATCCACCTGTCTGCCTCTATCCTCCCATCCACCTGCCTCCTCTAAGCTCCCACCCACCTGCCTCCTCTAAGCTCCGATCCACCTGCCTCCTCTAAGCTCCCATCCACCTGCCTCCTCTAACCACCCATCCACCTGCCTCCTCTAAGCTCCCATCCACCTGCTTCTACAACCCACTATCCACCTGCCTGTCTCCGATCCACCTGCCTCCTCTAAGCTCCCATCCACCTGCCTCCTCTAAGCACCCATCCACCTGCCTCCTCTAAGCACTCATCCACCTGTCTGCCTCTACCCTCCCATCCACCTGCCTCCTCTAAGCTCCCATCCACCTGCCTCCTCTAAGCTCCCATCCACCTGCCTCCTCTAAGCTCCCATCCACCTGCTTCTACAACCCACTATACACCTGCCTGTATCCGATCCACCTGCCTCCTCTAAGCTCCCACCCACCTGCCTCCTCTAAGCTCCGATCCACCTGCCTCCTCTAAGCTCCCATCCACCTGCCTCCTCTAACCACCCATCCACCTGCCTCCTCTAAGCTCCCATCCACCTGCTTCTACAACCCACTATCCACCTGCCTGTCTCCGATCCACCTGCCTCCTCTAAGCTCCCATCCTGCTGCCTCTTCTAACCTCCCACCCACTTGCCTGCATTTGACATACTATCCACCTGCCTGCCTGTAATCTCCCATCCACCTGCCTGTCTCCCATCCACCCTTTTACTATTTCTACACCCCTCTCTACTCTGATGACCAACTCACTGTTATTTTGATTTTATTTATTGTATTTATTTAAATGTGCCCTGCATACACAAGACTGTGCATGGACTGTTTGTTAGGTGCGATGCTCTACTGCCTCAGCCTCTTTGTATAAGATTGTTGTTATGTTATGTTATAGGGAATTTATTGAGCGCACGTACACCAAAGGTCTCTTGGCGCTGAATTGGAAGCTACCACAGAAGTAGTCTCTGTGGTACTTTGCACACACCCAGATACAAATGAGTGCACATGGTGTATATATTACACAGAATATCTATAGATGAAGAATACTTGTGTAGCTCAGCAGTCCCATCGCGGTAGCCTGTCTGCCACGTGGACAGGAATGTCCTAGGAAGTGCAGAGAGCTTGGGAAATAGCAAGAGGGGCATTCAGAGCAACATGGCTCCTCCTGCGCCCCAGTGTTTCTTGTTCCCCACCTGGCACACATCATTTTGTCGGAGGATTGTGATGACCTTAACATTTTGCCCTCCCCTGGAAAAAATTCTGCGGACGCCCATGAGTCGCAACCGATTAATTGATAATGTTGCACTTAAAAAACAATTGGGGGATTTTTAGAAGTGTTATGCCACATTTTCACAGAGACACCATTTAATTAAAATGTGTACTTGTTTTGGTGTTTTGTTATGTTATATGATGTTATGTTATATGAATATTTATTACGCGCACAATTACTCCTGAGTATCCTGGTTTTGTTCATCTTTCTCATGCTCAACACCCCTCTCAATCAATGTCTCCCTGTGTGTCTTCTCTCCTCACTGTTTTTGCAGAGCACAGGGCACTGTGACGTCATTGGTTATTTTCTTTCGAGGGCATGCATTGTGAATCAAACGTTTCTATTGTGTTCCTAATGTAACTTTCTGAAGGACACTTCTGCTGGAACTTCCGATGCAGGCTTGGCAGCGCACAAATATATGAGTCTTTGTAGCATATGTGCAAGTCCTCACTGCCACCGCAGCGTCACTTTTTTGACGCTCCGGTGGCCGTATGCCCTGCACCATATTAACAAAGTGGCATTAAGCCACTTTTTGTGGCTTAATGCCGCTCAGTAAATGTGCTACCCTTTCACGAAGGTATCTGCATGAAGGGAGCGTGCAATGGGTGTTGCTGTGGGCGTTCCACCACGAAAAACATTGCTTTTTGACGCTGCCCCAGATTTACAAGGAGCACTAAAAATAATGCTGTTCAAGAGCAGGAATTAGAATGGCGCACCAGAAGAAATGCTTTTATTTCTCCTCGTTTTTGCTTTTTCTATGTGCGCTGCATCCTGCAGCGCACATAGAAAGAGCAAAACGCCATTAATGATTGTTTATATGCTGGAAGGTGTCTCTTCCTGCACAAAAACAATCATTAAATGATAGTGATTTGCTACGTCTATGAGTGCTGCACAATGCAGCACACACAGAAGTAACAAATCGCCATTATGGATTGTTTATGTGCAGAAAGGGACACCTTCCTGCACATAAATAATCATTCACTGCAACACAGGCACTCCTGCACTATGGTGCAAGGGTACCTGCGTTGGCGCGAGGCAGCTAAATTTAGTGCCAGTGAAAAGACAGGGGTGCACCATATTGTAGTATACAGCACTTCCATGCGTTTTGAAAATGTCGAAGCACTGCACTTACAAATTTTACTTGAAAAATTAAATTTCCTTGTCAATATGGTCCTTTGTTTGACAATGTTTCATATTGTATTATATGTTTCCGGACTGCTGTTGCTGTGGAAGCTGAAAGAGATTTCCTCTATCTTAGAAATTAGTTTGTGTTTTAATAATTTTAATGATGATTGTGATACTGATTTGCCCGATATGTGTTATCATTAGTCATGCCATGCTGAATTTGCAGTTTTTGCTTATTACTAATGCGTAAAATGTGCATAAAACCCCTGGGGCCTCATTTATGAAAGCCTTGCGCCACCGATGCGTCACTTTTTCCCATGTTAAAAGTGACGCACCGGTGGCGCAAGTCCTTCATAAATAAGGCCCCTGGTTTTGGGGTTGAGCCAAATGATGATTTCTCTTTCTACCGAGGACGCTGTCCATTTATCTAGAGATTTCCTTTACCATTAGAGCTGCTGTCTTTATGTTTTTTTCTGCTTATTGGGACCAAGAATAATTTTTGATTTCTGACTATGTACTCTGTATCTGAGTCTTCATGGCGTTTACTGCATTTCTCTGTAGTGCCTATTTTAAGATTTTGAAATAAAATCCTTTAACTTTTATTGAGCTAGAACGTAGTCATTGAATAGTCCCAATCATTCTTTGATTACTCTGCTATTTTTGTAGGGCCTGAGGATCAAGAAGGGTGGTTACTCTTGTCGCTGGATCAAGGGTGGTGGAGCCGAGCTACTGAAGGTAAATATTGGGGTGATCGAAATATTGGGGTACAGTGAAATATTGGGGTTTGGTTTGTCGCATGGCTGGGTTAGGCCCGGGGAGAAAAACGGTCTTTTTCCATACACATTCCTGCGTTGCCTTCTTTTCTACACGTTGACTTTTGACACACATTTGCTTG
The DNA here is from genome assembly GCF_964261635.1 of Lissotriton helveticus. Lineage (NCBI taxonomy): Eukaryota > Metazoa > Chordata > Amphibia > Caudata > Salamandridae > Lissotriton > Lissotriton helveticus. The sequence continues at coordinate 290,741,358 of NC_136058.1, read as the reverse complement.
TGTGAATGTGCAGTATATGGTTCTTTAACCCCTTGGGCGCGGCCGCGATTCTGCGCCTGTGCGGCCGTTTTTAAGAGTGGGCGGGCTTATGACGGCCCCCAGCCGTCATCAGCACACGCCCACCGTGATGCATGACGGATGGGGGCCGTCATCAGCATAGAAGGGGTTAAAACTACATTTCTTACATTTCAGCTTCATCTAAACATTATTATGATACCTTGATCATTTAGTACAAGGGACAAAGTTCACTGCACACATGTTGTTGTTTGTTGATCGTCCGTTAGGTGACATAGCTATACTAAGAGGATAAACAACACCAGCCTGGCTGAGGTCTTGGCACAATTGCATGGATCTGTTTATTATAAATACATGAGCACTTCCGTGTTCAAATCAGTCGAAAATTCCAGCTCAGCTGTTCTTGTTTCCCTCTGCAAGGAGGGGTGTCCAGCTTGCGACCAAGAAAGACCCCTGAAGATACTTAGCCTCAGGTATGGGGAGTCAGATAAACCAGTAGGGGATTTTGGGCAGCTCATCCCGCCCTAGGCAACTTGGTTAGGGAGCACATAGTAGGAGTACACTATACACAACACTTATACACCAGCATATATACACTGCTTTAGCACAATGTTGGACAATGTTTACCCTTTTCACTGTTCTTGTGATGCTAATACCGCTTATTTGTTTCTTTCTATTAATCGTTGCAGTGCTTATATTTTATACAAGACTCGCAATGCTTGAATAAATATCGAACCGCTTACTTGTGGAATTCGTGTATATCTCTTTTGGTATGTACAAGTGACTGAGCGAAAGGGTTCTAGATCTGTTACCATGATTTCTTGGGGAGTCAGAGTTGTCAAGTTCTGAGGTTGCACAATGCATTTGTTACCCTCCTAGGTTTAGGGGCACTTATGGTTGCACTGTGAGCTAGCAGGGCTATGGGCCAACACATCCTAAGGGGGTGCATGGACTCTGGAACCATCCCAATGCTTATGTTGTCAAACAACCGCACAATTCCTACTGAGAGGTAGAAGCCATTTGACAGGCTCCCACACAGACATTGGCTGTAGTTTGCCTATAGCAGAGCTACCCATTGCGAGTAACACACTCATGTCATTCCTGCAGAGGAAGCCTCCTCCAGTGACGCTCAGTCATGCCCAGGCAAGAGGATGCAGACAGAGCGCTGGGAGGATGCTGTGCAATTAGGGGCACCAAGTTACAGTCTTTCTTTCATTGTTTTCAGGCGTGCTTGTCCAATTGTTGCTTTGCAAATGATTCAGAACTACAAGTCCCAGAATATTTTAGTATAGATGCCAGAACATGCATTTCAGGCAGTTTTAGAGCCAAAAATGGCTTCATTTTACCTTTTTATATAATTATAAACAGAGGGCCCCTGGGGAGAATAAGAGAGAGAGAAAACCAGAAGAAGCAATCACAGGTACAAAAAGGCACCCTCACATCCCCCTAACCAATATAATAGGGTATATCTCCTGAGATTTATAAAGATAAATTGAATTAAGAGGAGCCACAGACATTGGCTCCTCTCAATTCAGTTTATCTTTATAACTCTCAGGAGCTATTCCCTATTATATTGGTTGGGGAGCTTTGAGGATTCATTTTACCTCTCCCCCAAATACAAAATTTCCTCAACAGTGAATGTATCTCAGTGGGGCAAACATATTCCCCCAGTTTATTGTTCACAATGTCCCTCTTTTAGCGGTCAACCATTGGCATGCAAGCTTTAGGTTCTTAAAGGAAAGCCGAGAACTGGAAAACTGAAGGGCATATGTACAAGTCCCTATTGCCACCAAGTCACTTTTACAGACATTGTGGTGGCGATAGGGGCTGCGCCTTATGCACAAGGCAGTGTTAAGCCACTTAATGTGGCTTAATGCTGCCTTGTATGTAAGGCACCGTTTCACGCTATGGTTAGCGTGAAAGAGGTGGGCAATGGGTGTTGTGGTGGGCGTATCACCGCAACACCCATTGTATTTGACGCTGCCCCCTATGTACAAGGGTGGCGTACATAGGAGGTAGCACCAAAATTAAGACCAGGAAAATCCTGGTCTTAAGTTGGTGAAACGAGGAGAAATACATTATTTCTCCTCGTTTTTGCTTTTTCCATGTGTGCTGCCGTGTGCAGCATATTTGGGAAAAGCAAAATGCTATGGTTTGTTTATGTACAGGAAGGCGTCCCTTCCTGTAAATAAATAAACCTTTAATAAAAATGCCATTTTGTGACTTTCATGTGTGCTGCATGAAGCAGCACACATGAAAGTGATAGAATGGCATTTTAAGATTGTTTATGTGCAGGAAGGTACACTTTCCTACATGTAAACAATCCTACCCTGCACGCAGACACCCTGCACAATGGTGCAAGGGTGCCTGCGTTGGCGCTAAGCTGCTAAACTTATTGCCAGCACAGGGGGAAACGTAAGGCTGCACCACATTCTTGTAAATATGGTGCAGCCTTGCCTTTCAGAAGTGGCGAAGCGTGGTGTTAAGCAAAGGAGGCTACCACCGCGCTACACCTCTTCCTTGTACATATTCCCAAGTCCCTGATGGCACAGCATGATCTTACACAATGTTCAGATATTGCAATCAGGTTGGGCCCTAGTCATGGCCAGACTGGCCAGCCGGGCAAGCGGCCAAACCCCCAGGGGACTGGAGCCTCAGGAGGCCAGTTTTGACATTAGGAGGCCGGTTATGCCTCCAGGAGTTGGGGCGCATGTTACTTGATCCTGGCAGCTGTAGTGTCGGCCCTATGACATAGTTGGCGTGACACGAGACAGGTTCACTGATGGCCCGGTCCGACGGAGAGTTTATGTAAACCCACGCGGCCTGATGATATGGTGGTACCGCCGTAGGTCACATGACCTAGTCAATAAAGAAGTCCCCACGCGGATGTGACACCAAAGGCACCCATACGCGGTAGCGCAGTTCAGCAATACACTGGCTCCGTGTATTTTGTCTATGGCCTGCACCGCACGTGTCCTTGAGGTCTAGCGCAATCGTGAGGCCCGGAGGTGTCCGCCGCAGACCACGCGGCTGTGACATGATTCAACATTGGCGACGAGGATGGGATTGGTAGACTACGAGGGAAAGAAATACATCTGCTTATAGATCCCACTGTGCAGGCAGTAGCATTATGCCACCAACGCGTGGCCTTCCACCTAAGGCCATTAGTTGAAAAAGAGCTAACCAAACTAGAATCCGCCAGAATCATCGAGAAAGTGACGTAACCCACCCTGTGGGTCTCACCCATTGTTGTAACTCGAAAAACAAAACAACCAGGGGAGGTGCGGATCTGTGTCGACATGAGGTTAACCAATGCCGCAATAAAAAGGGAAAGACACCTCACCCCCATGATCGATGATCTCATCGGGGAATTGAGTGGAGCGTGCTGGTTCTCAAAGTTTGATCTTCAATCTGGATACCATCAGCTGTTCCCGGACAATGAGTCATGTTACATCACAACCTTTTCCACCCACATAGGCCTGAGGAGGTACACTTGCGAGTTTTGGGGTGTCGAGCGCAGCAGACGTATTCCAGAACGTGATTCGCGAGTTGTTGACGGATCTTCCAGGAAAGGTGAATGCCAGTGATGACTTCTCATCTATGCAAAAACAATTGCAGAGCACAACACCAGGTTGACACAGGTGCTTCAGAGGATCCAAGAATCGGGTCTTACCCTTCGTTGAGAAAAACGTCAGTTCCTCAAACAGCAGCTCCAATTCTTTGGCAATGTCTTCTCTGCATCGGGTGTAACCCCAGACCCGGACAAGGTACGTGACATAAAGATGGCCTCTGCTCCCACCTGTGTTACTGAGGTAAGAAGCTTCCTCGGTATGGTCAACTACAGTGGCCGCTTTATCAGGGATCTCACCACACTAACCCAACCTCTCAGGGAGCTCACAAAGGGCTCTGTGCCCTGGACATGGGGTCTGGAACATGATGCTGCCTTTCAAGCGGTCAAGGATGCCCTATCCGCCAACACGACCCTGGCTTTCTTCGGCCCATGGAAATTGACCATAGTCACTGTTGATTCTGGTCCAAAGGGACTTGGAGCTGTTCTACTACAGCAGAGTCACGTGGAAGAAGACTGGGCACCGATGGCGTTCGGCAGTCGGTCTTTAACCATCACACAGCAGCAATATTCCCAAATAGAAAAGGAGGCCATTGCCATCCATTGGGGATGTCGCCATTTACATTTGCCTGTATATGGACATCCGTTCATCATGGCAACTGACCACAAGCCGCTTCTCTCCCTTTTCGTAGGAACTGCCTCAAAACCCCCCCAAGGATAGAAAAGTGGATGCCGTGGCTGCAGGAATACAATTGTCATGTTGAGTACCATCCAAGAGCTCAGAACCCAGCTGACTAATTATCCCATCACCACCGAACAGCTACCCCTGAAGAAGAGGATGACGCTGAAGACACAGAAGAATATGTTTGATGTATCACATCAAGGTCATGCCCCATTCCATTATCCATGGAGGTGTTGGGGGAAGAAACACAATGAGATGAGTGTTTTACAGCTAGCCATATTAATCATGAAGCATGGTCGGTGGCAAAGTGCGAGGAACGAATGGAAGGTACTCATAACTGAGGCCAAACGAATTATGGAGAGTCTTTACCACGTCAGGCAGGAGCTTAATGAAGATTCCACAAGTTGCCTACTTCGAGGTCATCGCCTTGTGATCCCTTCAGCCCTGACTACACAAGTAATTCAACTGGCGCATGCTGGGCACCAGGGGATGGCGAAAACAAAGACTCACCTGAAGACCAAAGTGTGGTTTCCCCTGATGGACGAAAAGGTAGAAGAGGTGGTGAGATCCTGCCAATGGTGTCAAGCTACAGGAGAAAGCTGTCCACCGGCTCCGGTAATCACTGAACCTTGACCTGAACGCCCATGGGCCTGTGTCAGCTTGGATTTTGGGAGTCTCCCAGACGGACGGCACACCTTCGTACTGATTGATGACCACTCAAAATATCCTGAAGTGGAAATACTCCAATCACTGAGTGCGAGTGAGGTCATCCCAAAGCTGAAGAAAGTGATGGCCACCCATGAGCCCATCCAAGAACTACGGACTGACAGTGGGCCTCCGTTTCAGGGACAAGAAGTAGCCAACTATCTATCCTCTCAAGGCATTTCTCACAAGAAGATAACCCCAAGGTGGCCCCAAGCAAATGGGGAGGCGGAGAGGTTCATGCGCACTCTAAACAAAGTTATCCGCATCGCTTATGATCGCCAACACTGCTTGGAACTAGCCATCTTCTCTTTTCCCCAGGTCTATTGACAGATGCCGCATTTCACGAGTCGAGTTGGTCTGGGGCACCGTTCCATGGGGCGTGTGATTGCTGACTCTATTACCCATCTTCCGCTGTGGCGTCAGGAGTCTCTGAAGGAGCCACAGATTCAAGTGCGACACCAAAGGCAAAATGATCAGCCCAGCCAGCAACGGAGAGCTAGGCAGTCTGACTTAAAAGTCGGTGACCTGGTTCTGATGAAGAATCATGCTGCCAACAGCAAGTTCCGTTTGCTGTATGAGATCGAGCAGTGGATCAGCACCCAGGTGAATGGCACCCGAATCAATGCTCAGAGGGAGGCGGAAACTGTCACTAGGAATGTGTCCTTTTTCCAGAGTTTCCATCCGTCCGGTATATGCCGCTGGATGTGAGTGGTACAAAAGGGGGTGGTGATGGACGGAGCATCTGAATTAATCAAACACTCACACCCAGTCAGAAGATCTGGGTTTAATCCATCACCGTTCTTTAGCCCACTCTGCCACCCCAGTTCAGACATGGCTATATGCAAATCAGTCTGACCCTGTGCCTCATGGGAACAGTCCAGCCCGAACTGCCAAGCCATGTCTTCCCTGGACCGGAAACAAGCTTCCGAGGACCGGTTTCTGGCATTCCAGCCGTCTTCAGCCCGGCTTGCTTGAATCCAGTGGCAAAGTGAGCAAGGGACTCACGTCTGAGCATACCCTGCCACACTTATGGCGGCCAAAAGTGGTACAAAAGCGGGTGGTGATGGACGGAGCATCTGAATTAATCAAACACTCACACCCAGTCAGAAGATCTGGGTTTAATCCATCACCGTTCTTTAGCCCACTCTGCCACCCCAGTTCAGACATGGCTATATGCAAATCAGTCTGACCCTGTGCCTCATGGGAACAGTCCAGCCCGAACTGCCAAGCCATGTCTTCCCTGGACCAGAAACAAGCTTCCGAGGACCGGTTTCTGGCATTCCAGCCGTCTTCAGCCCGGCTTGCTTGAATCCAGTGGCAAAGTGAGCAAGGGACTCACGTCTGAGCATACCCTGCCACACTTATGGCGGCCAAAAGTGGTACAAAAGGGGGTGGTGATGGACGGAGCATCTGAATTAATCAAACACTCACACCCAGTCAGAAGATCTGGGTTTAATCCATCACCGTTCTTTAGCCCACTCTGCCACCCCAGTTCAGACATGGCTATATGCAAATCAGTCTGACCCTGTGCCTCATGGGAACAGTCCAGCCCGAACTGCCAAGCCATGTCTTCCCTGGACCGGAAACACGCTTCCGAGGACCGGTTTCTGGCATTCCAGCCGTCTTCAGCCCGGCTTGCTTGAATCCAGTGGCAAAGTGAGCAAGGGACTCACGTCTGAGCATACCCTGCCACACTTATGGCGGCCAAAAGTGGTACAAAAGGGGGTGGTGATGGACGGAGCATCTGAATTAATCAAACACTCACACCCAGTCAGAAGATCTGGGTTTAATCCATCACCGTTCTTTAGCCCACTCTGCCACCCCAGTTCAGACATGGCTATATGCAAATCAGTCTGACCCTGTGCCTCATGGGAACAGTCCAGCCCGAACTGCCAAGCCATGTCTTCCCTGGACCGGAAACAAGCTTCCGAGGACCGGTTTCTGGCATTCCAGCCGTCTTCAGCCCGGCTTGCTTGAATCCAGTGGCAAAGTGAGCAAGGGACTCACGTCTGAGCATACCCTGCCACACTTATGGCGGCCAAAAGTGGTACAAAAGGGGGTGGTGATGGACGGAGCATCTGAATTAATCAAACACTCACACCCAGTCAGAAGATCTGGGTTTAATCCATCACCGTTCTTTAGCCCACTCTGCCACCCCAGTTCAGACATGGCTATATGCAAATCAGTCTGACCCTGTGCCTCATGGGAACAGTCCAGCCCGAATTGCCAAGCCATGTCTTCCCTGGACCGGAAACAAGCTTCCGAGGACCGGTTTCTGGCATTCCAGCCGTCTTCAGCCCGGCTTGCTTGAATCCAGTGGCAAAGTGAGCAAGGGACTCACGTCTGAGCATACCCTGCCACACTTATGGCGGCCAAAAGTGGTACAAAAGGGGGTGGTGATGGACGGAGCATCTGAATTAATCAAACACTCACACCTAGTCAGAAGATCTGGGTTTAATCCATCACCGTTCTTTAGCCCACTCTGCCACCCCAGTTCAGACATGGCTATATGCAAATCAGTCTGACCCTGTGCCTCATGGGAACAGTCCTGCCCAAACTGCCAAGCCATGTCTTCCCTGGACCGGAAACAAGCTTCCGAGGACCGGTTTCTGGCATTCCAGCCGTCTTCAGCCCGGCTTGCTTGAATCCAGTGGCAAAGTGAGCAAGGGACTCACGTCTGAGCATACCCTGCCACACTTGTGGCGGCCAAAAGTGGTACAAAAGGGGGTTACCGCTCTAAGTGTACTGGGGATGCTCAGACGTGAGTCCCAGGCACTCCACACCACTGGAAGCAAGCTAGCCGGGCTGATGAGAGGTGTTACCTCGAAACCGGGCCGGTCCTCGGATGCTTGTTTCCGTTCTGGGAAGGACATGGCTTTTATAGTTCGGACTGGACTGTTCCCATGGGGCACAGGGTCAGCGCTGATTTGCATATCGCCATTGTCTAACCCAGGGTGGTGTGGAGTGGAAAAACGATGGATTTGGGCCCAGATCTTTTGACTGGGGTGAATGTGTGACATTGATCCACATTCTGTCCATCATTGTTGTGTTTGCAGTTACCGCTCTAAGTGTACTGGGGATGCTCAGACGTGAGTCCCAGGCACTCCACACCACTGGAAGCAAGCTAGCCGGGCTGATGAGAGGTGTTACCTCGAAACCGGGCCCGTCCTCGGATGCTTGTTTCCGTTCTGGGAAGGACATGGCTTTTGTAGTTCGGACTGGACTGTTCCCATGGGGCACAGGGTCAGCGCTGATTTGCATATCGCCATTGTCTAACCCAGGGTGGTGTGGAGTGGAAAAACGATGGATTTGGGCCCAGATCTTTTGACTGGGGTGAATGTGTGACATTGATCCACATTCTGTCCATCATTGTTGTGTTTGCAGTTACCGCTCTAAGTGTACTGGGGATGCTCAGACGTGAGTCCCAGGCACTCCACACCACTGGAAGCAAGCTAGCCGGGCTGATGAGAGGTGTTACCTCGAAACCGGGCCGGTCCTCGGATGCTTGTTTCCGTTCTGGGAAGGACATGGCTTTTGTAGTTCGGACTGGACTGTTCACATGGGGCACAGGGTCAGCGCTGATTTGCATATTGGGTGTGGAGTGAAAAAACTATGGATTTGGGCCCAGATCTTTTGACTGGGGTGAATGTGTGACATTGATCCACATTCTGTCCATCATTGTTGTGTTTGCAGTTACCGCTCTAAGTGTACTGGGGATGCTCAGACGTGAGTCCCAGGCACTCCACACCACTGGAAGCAAGCTAGCCGGGCTGATGAGAGGTGTTACCTCGAAACCGGGCCGGTCCTCGGATGCTTGTTTCCGTTCTGGGAAGGACATGGCTTTTGTAGTTCGGACTGGACTGTTCCCATGGGGCACAGGGTCAGCGCTGATTTGCATATCGCCATTGTCTAACCCAGGGTGGTGTGGAGTGGAAAAACGATGGATTTGGGCCCAGATCTTTTGACTGGGGTGAATGTTTGACATTGATCCACATTCTGTCCATCATTGTTGTGTTTGCAGTTACCGCTGGATGTGAGTGGGCCTGCCTCTGGTCAAGGGTTCTCCTCTGATCACGACAAGTGGGGAGGTTCTGAAGGGGACAGTCCGGGGGTCGAGAGGGTGAATCCGGATGTACCGGCAACCAACGTGAGTTCCACAGAGAACTCCATGATGGTCCCTCCGGTCAATGCATCTAGAGCCCGAGGAAGCTCCCGGTATTGTCTACAAAGAAATCATGAGCCCTCCTGCAGACTGAAGGACCATTTCATGTAAGACTGTTCTTTTTGTATTATGGTTCGGATGCATGAGCCACCTGCAGTGCTGTTGTATTTTAGATTCTGTTTTGGGGAAGGAATGTGGTGTTGGCCCTATGACATAATAGGCACGACACAAGACGGGTTCCCTGATGGCCAGGTCCGGGAAGGAGTTTATGTAACCCCCGCGGCCTGCTGACATGGTAGTACCGCCTTAGATCGCATGACCTAGTCAATAAGGAAGCGCCCACGCGGATGTGACGCCAGTGGCGTGTATATGAGGGAACGCAGGGGCATATTATCAAGGAGGGCAATAAGAGATTATCGCCGCTTTAGCGGCCGTTTTCGGCCGCTAAGCGGCGATAATTCTATCGCCCTATTAGCAAGCAGTCGCTAACAGCAGTTAGCGACAGCTTGTAGGCGATAGCGAGTGGTTTGGGGTCCGCTTTGCATGTCAGCGATATTTATCGCTAATGACATGCAAAGTGGGCGTACCCAATCTGTTAGCGATTAAAAACAGTCGCTAACATCGCTATTGCCTATTATCAACGCAGGCGTATCGATGGAAATAATCGCGCTAAGCGCGAATATCTCCAAAAGCTAACGCCTGCTCAGACCAGTTCTTAGCCATTATATCCAATCGGAGGTGGATATTATGGCTAAGACCCTATTGGCGTTAATGCGTGAATATCGCTGTATTTTCAGCGATATTCACGCATTTCGCCGATATCGCCGGATATTTTATCGCTTTAGAGATAAACGTTGCTAATAGCACGTTATCTCTGCGATAATATCCGGCGATGCAAGGCGATAAAAAAAAACTTGCTAAGCCCAGTTAGCGATAAAAATCGCTAGTTGTTGGTAATATGCCCCGCACTTCAGCAATACACTGGCTTCATGTATTTTGTCTTTGGCCTGCACCGTGCGCCCTTGAGGTGCAGCGCAATCGTGAGGCCCGGAGGTGTCTGCCACAGACCACGCGGCCGCAACACGATACAACAGTGGCTTGCATTACATTCTTAGGCCCGTTTGAAAGAGTAATGAATGCGTGAATGAGAAGCCTCTCGTAATGGTACCAATATGCTCTTATTCTCGTCGGGCACACTATTTTTGCACAAGTGCATGCATGATTAGAAGCTGTGTAGAAATAGCTCTACGAGGTACTGTGGTAAACTCCTATGTACTGGAATATTAATTTAAATCCCTTTCAGAACAACCAGTAAAACTAGCACATATAATTGACATGTGGGCCATATGTATCAAGCTAATTAGCATTCGCAAAGCCCGTTTGCGAATGCTAATTAGATAAATGGTATGTATCAAACATGTTTGATGCAAAATAAGGAATTGCAAAATTTGCTATTCCTTATTTTGCGATTGCACTTAAGGAATCGCAAATTTTGCGATTCCTTAAATGCAATGTATCAAACAAAAATATTCAAAAATTGCCATTAAGGATTCGCAAATTACCACCAACTTCTAGTTGGTGGTAAGTTGCGAATTCTTTTCAAAAAGCTTTTTTACAAAAAAACAAAGGTGCCAGATGACGCCCATACATGCCCTTAGGGCATGTATGTGCGCCATATGCCCCCAAATGTCTTTTTCAGGGGTGCAGCAGGGTGTTCTTGAGACACCCCTGCACCCTTGAAAAAATTCCTAATTTGCGATTAGCAAATTGCTAATCGCAAATTGCACTTTCATTCCTATGGGCCTCCTGGCCCATTGAAATGAATGGGTAATTTGCGATTAGCAATTTTCTAATCGCAAATTAAGAATGGTAAGGAATCGCTATTGAAAAGCGATTTTGTACATACATACCGTTTTGCGAATTCCAAATAGCGATTCCTTAAAATTCGCTATTTGGAATTCGCTAAACGGAAGTATGATACATATGGCCCATAGTGAGCAGTTATCATGCACCTTTCGGTTTTATTTTTCCAAAATTATCCTAGGGAAAATCATACTGATCAACGCGTCGGGGGTCACCACTTGGTGCAGATGGGGGCAGAATTTATAAATTGTTTCCAGGGCTGTTTTAAGTTCCATGGGGCAGATGTACAATAACTGGCGCATCCCTGCATATCAGCAGGGATGCACCAGTTATTTTGCGTCTCGGCAAAAACCTCTTGTGCCACCATGGATGCGCCGCATTTACAATGCAGCACACCATGGCGCAAGAATAGACAGATGCGTGACGCATCTGATGCCGTAAAGGTGATGTAGTGCTGGAGTTGTGTCTCAAGCGCGACGCAACTCCAGCACTGCTCGGGGCGCGCTATACTAGCTGTGCTGCGTCACTCCTTATGCCTGCTACAAGCAGGCGTAAGGTTTTGACGCAGCGGGGTCGGAAAAGTGGTTGAGTGAGTCACCCACTTTTCCAAGGTGTTCCTGCGCCAGAACGCCCCCCCCCCTGCACCGGAACGCCCACATTAAACCGGACACAGGTTCCATGTGGCGCAGGGCTTTACAACGAGACGCATCTCCCTGGATAGGTCACATTGTAAATACCCAGCAGCATGGTGCTGGCTTTGCGCTGCTGCTGCATCACAAAAGTGATGCAACGGCGGCGCAGAAGTTGCTTACGGGGCTTGTAAATCTGACGCCCAGTCCGGCCCTGGCCCCAGTCACACCAGGCCAGGCGCCAGCCAGGCATGTGCCCTGGACCCCTCTCCACCCTGCTGATGTAGAGCTGTGGGCCAGGGCGCCATCTTTAAGTCTGTTTCCGAGGCGCCTGTGCCCCTGTCTCCCTCCCTCTCGTCCTCAGCCCTCGTCCATCACTCCTGCCCCGCGGGGGCAGCACGGGGGGCCCCGGGTTGGGCCCATCGGCTGCAAGGGCACCTCTGCCGCCTCCATCAATACTGCGCTTATCGCCCGCTCTGTCGGGCTGCGGGTAATTGAAACAAAGCAACGCGGCCCGGTTCAGCCGTAGTGTCATCAGCAGCCAGCGCCTCGATTATCCATCCATGGGGGAGGGGCTGGTGCAGAGCGGGAGTGCGGGGCCTTGGGTGCTGATGCGCCGTCTCTGCCCCGCATAGCCTCGCCTCCCGCCCCTCAATCTCCAGGCTTCAATGCTGAGCATGCATGTAGCGCACACCACCAGTACCTGAAGACTCTCTAGGCGCTTGAATACTAGCTTCTATACTGAGCACACATGTAACGCACGCACCACTACCAGAATCTCTGTAGGCGCTTGAATAATAGGTTCTATACTGAGCACACATATAGTGCACGTACCACTACCTGAAGTCTCTCTAGGCGCTTGAATAATAGCTTCTATACTGAGCACACGCACACGTTCCGCACGCACCACTACCAGAAATCCCTGTCAGCGCTTGAATAATCGCTTCTATTCTGAGCTCACATGTAGCGCACAGACCACTGCGTGATGCCCTTTAATATTCGGTGTTGTTATCACCAAAACCACTTCCTCGCATTTCATCGTTCGACGTTCTCAGATGGATGAATTCAGGGGCAGCCAGCTCGCCCCAGACCCGGCACTCGGCTGTTAGTAATCAATCTTGTGGTGTGCACAAAGATCTTACATTGCGTGGTGTCTTGTGAGCTTTCCGTGCATCCACGTTCTCCTCTTTGCACTTTGGTAATTAAGGGGCATATTTACAATTACTGGCGCATCCCTGCATATCAGCATCGATGCGCCAGTAATTGTGCGCCGCAGCTCCGCCCCCGTGATGCGCCGCATTTACAATGCGGCGCATCATGGGGCAAAAACGGCACAGATGCGTCACGCATCTGTGCGGTAAAGGTGTCGCATTGCTGGAGTTGCGTCGCATCTGCGACGCAGCTCCAGCAGTGCTCTGGGGGGCCCATTCTACTAATGCTGCGTCAAGCCTTATGCCTGCTTCAAGCAGGGGCAGGGTTTTGACGTAGCATTGGCCTAAAAGTGACTGAGTGAAATCTTATAGATTTCACTCAGCCACTTTTAGGAGGCGTTCCTACGCCGGAACGCCCCCGCCCCCTGCGCAGGAACGCCTACTTCTGGCGCACGGCTTTACAACGTGACGCATCTCCCAGATGCGTCACGTTGTAAATAGCCCGCACCATGGCGCATCTTTTGCGCCGCCGCTACATCACAAAAGTGACGCAACAGCGGCGCAAAAGAGGCGCAAGGGGCTTGTAAATCTGCCCCTAATTGTTTAATTTCCAGTTTATATATTTATTTTTAAATGAAGGATAATATTATTATGGCTGGGTGTAACCTGAGGTGGCATGGTGGTCAAAGGAACAATGGATTGGAATGCTACCCAGAGCGATTGGCAGTGGTTAGACTTATTGCAAGCACCCGCCTATCTCATTTTGGGGCAGATTTATGTTAACTGGCGCATCCCCAGGGATGCGCCAGTTAACATGCGCCACAGTGCGCCACTGCTCCGCCACCCATGGTGCGCCGCATTTATGATGTGGCGCACCATGGTGCAAGGCAGTGAGGATGCGTGACGCATCTCTCGGCGTAGGGCGGCGCACTGCAGGAGTCGTGTCGCAAGTGCGACATGACTCCTGCAATCACAGGAGCCACCTATTGAATGCAGCACCCTTACGCCTGCTTCAAGCAGGCGTAAGGAATTGACGTAGTAAGTGGCTGAGTGAAATCTCATAGATTTCACTCAGCCACTTTTAGGAGGCGTTCCTGCGCAGGAACGCCCCCCCCCCCCCTGCGCAGGAACGCCTCCTTATGGTGCAGGGGTTTCCAACGTGACGCATCTCCTAGATGCGTCACGTTGTAAATAGGGCGCATTGTTTGCGCCGCCGTTGCGTCACATTACGTGACGCAATTGCGGCGCAAGGAGGCGCAAGAGCCTCATAAATCTGCCCCTTTGTGTCTTTAATTAACTCAGTGACCACACACAGAAGGATTTTCTTAAAATAATCAAGGAGAAAAACAAAACATTCTACGTGTGCTGTTAGCACAGATCAAGTAAAGCATCTCCAGTTGAGGCCTATATGTCACCTGACAGCCAATAGGACTGCTCGGCCTTTCAACCTTCACATGTCGATAGCATCACAATCAGTGAAGACAGCACCTGTTTTGCAGTGCTTTGAGAGTTTGATAATCAACTGCTATAAAAACACCAATGTACAAAGGGGCAGATTTACGGGAAAGTGACTCAGTGCATTCCGCAAGCCATTTGGCTGCGCCGCACTCAGTCACTTTCAGAGCACAGGGATGCGACATATTTACAATGATATGTTGTATTCCTGTGCTCTCCCCTGATCTGGTATGCAAACAGCTGCCATGTGCCGACGCAGGCACCCTTGCACCATGGCGCAAGGATGCATGTGTCACGGGGAGATTGCTTTTGTGCAGAAAGGGGCACCTTCCTGCACGAAAACAATCACTAGAGGCATTTTCCTCTTTCAGTGCATGCTGTAGAATGCAGCATGCACTGAAAGAGGAAAAAACGAGGAGAAATAAAAACATTTCTCCTTTTTGCACCTCGCTACGTCACCCCCACAGCAACACCCATGGAACGCCCCTTCCACGTAAAGTGCTGCGTGTAAAGGGGCCGTATTTACAAGGACATGAAAAGCCACGCAGGGCGGTTTTTCCTGTCCTTGTAAATATGGAGCAGTGAAATACGCCATGAGTACATCACAAAAAGGGATATACAGGTGGCGCATGGGGCTTGTTAATCTGCCCCAAAATGTCTGAATTGAATGCAGGACAGTGTTAAATAAATTTGGGCGCACTGGTGGCAGGCATGCTTCAAGCCTCCCCTTTTAAAACATTTACATTTCAAAAACTGGCACAAGCCTTCAGAACCTGTTAGTTTCCCCTACAGGTACTGTGATAGGGTGGAAGTTTTTGACTAATTCCGAAATAATGCCAGGCAAATAGAGTTTAATCTAATCACGTGAGAAAAATATTATATTTTGCCTTTTTGAGAGTCAATTTATGTTATTTGAATACATTTCACAAACAAACATTCTCTAAACTTTTATTCGGGGAGAACAATACGAGGTCGGGAGAGGTACCACATTCTTTGCCTAAAAAAAGCAGTTGCTCAGGTGCTACACGTCAGAGTGGATTCAATCAATCAATCAATCAAAGCATTTATAAAGCGCACTACTCACCTGTGAGGGTCTCAAGGCGCTGGGGGAGGGGGAGGTGCTGCTACTGCTCGAAGAGCCAGGTCTTGAGGTGCTTCCTGAAGCTGAGATGGTCACGGGTCAGTCGTAGGTGAGTGGGCAGGGAGTTCCAGGTCTTCGCTGCCAGGTAGGAGAATGATCTTCCTCCCGAGGTGGTTCTCCGTATTCGTGGGACGATGACAAGGGCGAGGCTGGTGGAGCGGAGCTGGCAGTTGGGGGTGTAGAATGAGAGTCGGCTGTTGAGGTAGTTGGGGCCCATGTTGTGGAGCGCTTTGTGTGCGTGGGTTAGCATTCTGAACGTGATCCTTTTGTTGACGGGGAGCCAGAGGAGGTTTCTCAGATGGGTGGTTATGTGGTTGTGGCGAGGGATGTCGAGGATGAGTCGTGCGGCGGCGTTTTGTATGCGTTGGAGCCTCATCTGAAGTTTGGCGGTGGTTCCTGCGTATAGGGCGTTCCCGTAGTCCAGTCGGCTGATGACTAGGGCCTGGGTGACTGTTCTTCTGGTTTCTGTGGGGATCCACCAAAAGATCTTTCGAAGCATTCTCAGGGTGTTGAAGCATGAGGCTGAGACGGCGTTGACTTGTTTGGTCATCGTGAGGGAGGAGTCCAGGATAAAGCCCAGGTTGCGTGCGTGGTCCACGGGTGTCGGTGCGGTTCCCAGCGCCGATGGCCACCAGGAGTTGTCCCAGGCAGATGGGGATAGTCCGAGGATGAGGACTTCCGTTTTGTCCGAGTTGAGCTTGAGACGGCTGTGCTTCATTCAGTCTGCTACTTCTTTCATCCGTTCCTGGAAGTTGGTTCTGGCGGTGGCTGGGTCCTTGGTGAGGGATAGTATCAGCGGGGTGTCGTCGGCGTAGGAGATGATGTTGACGTTGTGTTTTCGTGCGATGTTGGCGAGGGGGCTCATGTAGATATTGAAGAGTGTTGGTCTGAGTGAGGATCCTTGAGGGACGCAGCAGATGATCTCAGTGGCCGTGGAGCGTAAGGGGGGGAGGCGGCCTCTCTGGGTTCTTCCGGAGAGGAACAAGATGATCCATTCCAGGGCCTTTCCTTGGATTACGGTGTTGCTTAGGCGGTGTATTAGAGTTCGGTGGCATACGGTGTCGAAGGCTGCTGAGAGGTCCAGGAGGATGAGGGCAGCTGTTTTCCAGTTGTCTATCAGGGTTCTGATGTCGTCTGTGGCTGCAATGAGGGCAGTCTCGGTGCTGTGGTTGGCTCGGAATCCGGACTGGGAGGGGTCGAGCGAGTTGTTGGCCTCGAGGAATGGAGTTAGCTGTTTGTTGACGGTCTTCCCGATTACTTTATCCGGGAAGGGGAGGAGCGAGATGGGTCTGAAATTCTTGAGGTCCTTGGGGTCTGTTGAGGGTTTCTTCAGGAGGGCGTTGATCTCTGCGTGTTTCCAGCTTTCAGGGAAGGTCGCTGACGTGAAGGAGCTGTTTATGACGTTTCGCAGGTGGGGTGCGATGGTGGTGCCGACTTTGTTGAAGATGTGGTGGGGGCATGGGTCGGACGGGGAGCCGGAGTGGATGGTGCTCATGACGTGGGTGCGGTCTTCAGTGCTGATGGGGGTCCAGGAGTCGATGGTGATGCCGGGGTCGTTGGTTTGCTGTCCTGGAGTGGAGTTTGGGGTTCGAAGCTGTAGTGTATGTCTGCAATTTTGCGGTGGAAGAACGTGGCGAGGGAGTTGCAGAGGTCTTGCGAAGAGGTGATGCCGTTGTTGCTGGCGTTGGGGTTGGAGAGCTCTTTGACGATACTGAAGAGTTCCTTGCTGTTGTGGGAGTTGTTGTCCAGTCGCTCTTTGAACGATATTATCTTGGTGTTCCGGATCTGCTGATGGTAGTCGCGGGTGGTGGCCTTGAGGGCTGTCATGTTTTCTGTCGTTCGTTCTTGGCGCCATGTATTCTCAAGTGATCGGCAGGTTCTCTTTGCGGTTTTGAGGGCGTCTGTGAACAATGAGGGTTTTGTGGAGGTGGTTTTGCTGTTGGGGTTTTTCAGTGCGATGTATGATGTTTCAATGCATGCTTTTACCACGCATGCGTTTACAACGCAGGTATTACAACGCAAGTCGTTACAGCGACTTGCGTTGGGGGGCGCTGGATAGTGGAATAGTTTAATTTTCTATTCAACTCCAGTCCCCGTGGATAGCAGGGAAGGTGTTGGATAGAAAATTAAACTATTTCCTATCCAACAGCGCCCCCCAATGCAAGTCGTTGTAACTACTTGCGTTGTAATACCTGCGTTGTAAAGGTAGTGCGTGGTAAAAGTTGCGTTGTAAACACTGTTCCCCTTTTCAGTGGAGCGAGGTCGTCGGCGCAGTTGGTGATCCATTGTGCGAAGTTGAGAGCTGCGTCATTGGCTTCGGGTATGTTGGTGTCAGCAGGTGGGTTCTGGCTCAGTGACGTGGTAAGCTGGTCAGTGGTGACTTTGCTCCAGCATCTGCGGGGTATCCGATGCGTTCTTGGTGAGATGTAGTCTTCTTGAATGTGAAATGTATGCAGCTGTGGTCGGTCCAGTGTAGTCCTGTGGAGAGGTAGAAGGCGACGTGGTTACTAGCGGTGAAGATGGCGTTGAGGGTGTGGCCAGCGAGGTGGGTGGGGGTGTCCACCAGTTGCTTGAGTCCGAGGTTGGCGAGATTGTCGAGCAGGGTGGTGGTGTTGTTGTTGTTGTTGTTGTTCTCCAGGTGAAAGTTCAGGTCTCCTAGGAGGATGTATTCTGGTGAGGCTAGGGCGTGCGGGCTGATGGCGTCGGCGATGGTTTCGCTGAATTGTGTGCGTGGGCCCGGGGGTCTATAGATGAGTGTTCCTCTGAGGGTGGTCTGGGGGTCGGTGTGGATATGGAAATGTAGGTGTTCGGCGGAGGCGATGGTGTCTTCGGCGTTGGTCGTGATGCTGATTGTGTTCCTGTAGATGATGCGATCCCTCCTCCTGTTTTGTTGATGCGGTCTTCCGGGTGATTTTGCAGCCATCCGGGATGGCTATGGCGATGTCGTGGGCAGCCTGCAATCCTTTGCATTACACAGGTCTGAAAATAGGATCAGGCCTCAAGCATGAAAGGACGATACTTATAGACTCAGGCACCTATCCTGCAGGTTACATACATCACACAGGCTCAGACTGCAGATCCCTCCTACATATTACACAACTTATGGGGTATATTTACAAGGGGAGATCGCCACCAGAACGCCACTTTTAGCGACATTCCTTTGGCGCTATGCCCTTGTCCATATTTACAAAGCTGCGTCAACCCACTTTTTTGTGGCTTAACGCCGCCTTGTAAATACGGCTCCATTGCACGTATCACTTAGCGTGAAAGGGATGTATAATGGGTGTTGCTGTCATGCAAGAGCAGGCATTAGAATGGCACAACAAGGAGAAGTACTTTTATTTCTCCTCAGTTTTTGCTTTTTTTGTGTGTGCTAGAAGTTACAAATCACCATTAGTGATTGATTATGTGCAGGAAAGGACACCTTCCTTCACATAAATAATTATTCCCTGCAATGCAGGCTCCCTTGCACTATGTGTTGATGCTAGGCAGCTATTTTTAGCACCAGCGCTAGGGAAAACACTGGGGTGTGCATTATTGTTGTAAATACGGTGCATCTCTGCGTTTTGGAAATGGTGGAGTGCGGGGCTGCAAAATTTTGCGCAGTTCTGCGCGCCACCATTTCCTTCTAATTATGTTCCTAAATTTGTTTTTGTGGTTGCCTACATTTATTATCCGGTCTACTATTAGTGTTCTAAATTATCAAAGCTTGAAAGCAAGCTGAACTTGAGAAGTGGGACTGTCTGTTATTCAACACTCTTTATTGTCTACCCGACATGTGATTACCTTGCACCACCTAGTGGCAAAATTACAAACTGCGTATTAGCAAGTTGAAAACATATCGTGCAGGGGAACAAAGAAAGCTCAGCACGCCCCAAGAATCTGGAGCTTTTAGCTTAGTTAAGCATGGACATTTTTAACAGAAAATATGTAACAACATTAGCACTTGGAGTTAATAGAGTGCATGCTGGGCCACGGTGGACGGTGAATGAGACAAAACAATGGCATAGAATGACAATTTGATTATGTGTATTTACATTGAGGAGTATGGGGGCATGGTGTCAGGTCAGTTGGTGGAAAAGGTATATAGGTGTCAGATAGATTTACAGATTATGAGATCAACCAGGGCAGTCCTCTGGCCCGGCTTCTTGTTTTCTGTTTGTGTTTCTGAGGACGGGGGACTGGCTGGGGTTATTAGCATGCTCCAAGCTGATGGTGGGATCTGGCATTGGAAAGAGTGGAGAGGTACTACTGGTGAGAAACTGTGGGGCATATTTGTAACTAAAGTGGTGTTAAGCAAAGAAGGCTAATGCCGCGCTCCGTCACTGGAGAAACGCAGGGCTGCACAGAATTTACAACAATACAGTGCAGCCCTGCGTTTCTCCCTGCACTGGTGCTGGATTTAGCTGCCTAGCTCCAATGCAGGCACCCTTGGGGTGCCCGTGTTGTGGGAAAGGATTGTTTATGTGCAGGAAGGTGTCCCTTCTTGCACATAAACAATCACAAATGGTGATTTGTAACTTCTATGTGTGCAGCTTTTGCAGCACACATTGAAATTGCAATCATCATTTTAAAATGATTGTTTATCTGTGGCAAGGGACATCTTCACACCTTCCTGCACATAAACAATCATACATGGTATTTAGCTGTTTCTATGTGCAGCGAATGCACATAAAAACAGCAAAAACAAGGAGAAATAAAGCATTTCTCCTCATTTCACCAGTTTAAGACCAGGATTTCACAGGTCTTAATTTTGGCGCTGCCCCACATATACACCACACTTTTAAATATGAGGCATAGTCAAAATCAATGGTTGTTGTAGAGGAACGCCCACAGCAAAATCCATTAACCACCCCTTTCACACTAAGTAAAGCGTGAAAGGGTGCCTTATTCACAAGGCGAATAATGCGAAGACCTTATCGCCACAGGAACGTCAATAAATGTAATGTTTCTGTGGCGCTAGGGGCTTGTAAAAATGCCCCCTGTATCCTCCGATACTGAGGCATTGCAGACTATGAGTACCTACTCTTTGGTGTATATTTACAAGGGGATAGCGCCATCAGAATGTCACTTTTAGTGATGTTCTGGTGGTGCTATGCCCTTCTCCAAATTTACAAAGCGGCGGTAAGCCACTTTTAGTGGCTTAACGCTGCATTGTAAATACGGTCCCTTTACACGCATAAGTTTGCATGAAAGGGGTGTGCAATGGATGTTGCTCTGAGCGTTTCACCACAACACCCATTACAGTTTGAGGCTGCCCCAGATTTACAAGGCGGTGTAAATATGAGGCAGCGCCAAAAACGAATGCCACGCAATAGCAGGCATTAGAATGGCGCAACAAGGAGAAATAATTTTATTTCTCCTCATTTTTGTTTTCTTTTATCTGTGCCTAATTCTCCAGCACACATAGAAGTAGCAAATCGCCATTATTGATTGTTTATGTGTAGGAGAGGATGGCTTCCTATACATAAACAATCATTTCCTGCAACGCAGGCACTCTCGCACTATGGTACAAGGGTGCCTGTGTTGGCGCTAGGTAGCTAATTTTGGGTCCCAGTGCTAGAGAAAACACAGGGGTGTGCCGTATTGTTGGAAATAGGGTGTTTCCCTGCGTTTTGAAAATGTCAGAGCGCGGCATTGTCAAATTTGGCGTTGCTCTGTGCTCCAACATTATCTTGTAAATATGCCCCTCCGTTTCACGCCATGAACATGCAGGGATATCATGGTTAATGCTAAGTCAGATCAGAAGCACTCACTGCAGGACTAGCCGCAACACAAGTACTAGTGTCAGCTCTCAACCTCCAACATGGAATGTGGAACGCCACTCTCAGTACTTATGGACATACATTCCACATACCCTCAGACAGTCTACACAAAACTAGCCATTACACACCTTCCTCCTTTACAACACCAACAGGAAGCACACAAACATGCACAACCACACACCGAACAACAAACACCCATCCCCGAAGAACAGAAACTAACCAAATACAAAGTCATGCAAGCAAGAACCACCTTCTCCTCTGTGGCCTCAAACCACCAGGTCCATCTTCTTCATGCCAAAGCTAAATGAGTTCAAACACAGTCACTGTACCTGAGGTGTCTTCTCCTCCTCCTTTTAATTTAGGTCTGCCTCGTCAGGGGTAGTAGGTGCTATACAAATGGAATTTAATATTCTACTGACCCTTCAATACATTAAAAAACATGTTATTGGTGTCATCTCTTTCAGCAATGTCTCCTCCAACTCCTCACTTTGATATATGCCTAGGCTGTGGGGTTTTAGGTTTAAACCTATAATAACTGATAAAACCCCACTGAAAGAAAAATAGCCCTCACCGGTGAAAACATATAAACACTGAAAAAACACCTGCACAACCACAAACTAAATGCAATTCAAAGAATGGAAAAAGAAAGTGAAAGAGTCATTTTGTTCTTACTGAAGGGGTCAATAAAATGTAACTTTGTTAAACAAGCTAGCAGTAAGAAAGACTGGCTAACATTATTCTGCTTGAGTTTTGTTCTTTAGGGATGCCACTAAAATATGGTTTCTTCTTCCTTTTATTTTTTTCATTTTTATGGCCTTTGGTCTAAAGATGCAGGGTTTAGTTTAATTATTTTATAAATCGTAGAGAATCAGGACATATCAAACTCACATTTGATATTTTGGCTGCATTTGATTCTTTCACGGATAGGTAAAATGGCTCGTTTCATAAAAATCTTTCCTAATATGTGTCATCACATTTACCCACAGAGAATGGGTAAAAACCCTTAATACATCAGACCATAGTTTTTAGTGGGTCAGTATTGATAGTAGGTGAATTGCCAACACCTCAGGCTTTAATTATTAAATACAAGGTATAGTAACAAGTATATATATCACCAAGCATCTGGGATAGTGGTGAAAACGTGACACCAGACTTTTGGAAAACATGGAACGCATTGTCACTTATTATGCTCTGCAAAAAAGGTTCTTTCCAAGTTCAACAAAGATTGGAGTGATATTGTTTGTATTTGTAGTGATTCAGCTACGTATATAAAAAATTTGTGTGATGACCTGTCAAAATTGATACCCGAGCTGAAGTGATTCCCTGTAGGAGATCCTTGCCACTTGTTAGATTGTAAGCTGAAAGCATCTTTACAATCTTCAGAGTTAATGAGGGATGCTATTGACTTTTTAGTCCATTCTGGTGCACTGTTTTCTTATGCCCAGGAACTAAAATGCTAATATTTATCATTTCGTGCTTTGTGTCATCAAACAAAGAGTCATCCCAACTGTGCTCCTTAGCTGACAGTTCTCAGCCCAAGGGGCTATGAATGCTGAGAGGGCCTTTTGAAGAAGTTTACATGGGAAGGAAAGCGCCTAGCGCACATGACCAAAGACTCACTGAAGAAGTATTGTATGGTGTACTACAATAAGATTAATTTGCAAAAATCTCTTTGGACCTCAAATACACTATACGTACACTGTCTATATACCATGTTCTTTCAGTGCAGAAAGCAAGCAATGATAAAAGCAAAACGTTTCATAAACACCGGAAAAACACTTTTTCTGTTGTTTTTAGTGGTGTGAAAATGTGTAACCACTGATAACAACTGTTTTTTAAGATATTGAAAACACTGAAAAAACCCCACCAGAATTTACCAAAAATAGAAACTGAAAACAGAACAGCCTATATATGCCCCAGGTTCTATGCCTCTCATCCTTAAATTGTACAGCATTGTGCAGCACATACATATAAAGCCTGCCTTGTTCAATGCACATGCTTGCAGAGGTCAGCGTGCACTGTCTAGCATAAGATTTGCACAGGAAGCATACTCTTTCATCACACATTCCTATACATACACAACTACAGAAGGTTCTGAACCATTGGATGTGTGCTGTGCATTGTACAGAATTGTGTAAGACGTCCCTATGTTATTTAATTCTTCAGATCTTGCTACAGCACAATAACTATCTAAGCTCAGAGTGGGACAACATTTTACGGAGCATGGCATAGGAATAACAGTGAAAAAGGAGGAATGAGTATGACATAAGAGAAAGAGTTTAAGTCTTCGGAAAGTTTTTGGTATCTTTGTGGTGCGAGTTTGAGGAGACAGATACAATAGGTTAGTACTGATTAAAATGAAAGCCCTTTTAGGAACAGCTGATTAAGGTCCCTTTTAAAACGCAGTTTGATATTGCCCATCAGATACGTGTCGCAATAGCATGCCAGATCATGGACCGAGTTCAAGAAAAGGACTCTTTCATAAAGGAAGACTTTTCAATCTGACATTTTCAGTTTTAGTTAGCTTGGCTTCTGGAAGTTCTCGGTCTCATTTATGAGGCTCCTTCAGGCACTGGAATGTCACTTTTTTGATGTTCTGATGGCGCAATGTGGCCATGTAAAGCCACTTTACATGGCTTTTCATGGCCCTGTAAATATGTGACACCACTAAGTGAAAGGGGCGTTCCATGGGTGTTGCTGTGGGTGTTCCAATACAACACCCACAGAATCTGAAGCATTCACAGATTTCTGAAAAATCGTAAACCTGTGAATGACTCAGAATCTAACACCACCGCAGGGGTGGCGTTAGGGCGGCGCAACAAGGAGGAATGTTTTCATTTCTTCTTGTTTTTTCCTTTTTAGGTCGAGCCTAATCAGCGTGCAAGCGCTGCTGAGGATCTGACCTTTTGGAATCGGTCTGTACTCTTTGGAAAACTTGTGCATGTACTGCACTGTTTCCAATGAGTACTCGTGCATGTAAGGCATCTACCTTGCGGGAGCGAGCAGCTGCGCATCTGTTTCCAATTATCGCGCCTGCGCTTGTTAATTGGAAACAGATGAAGCTGCAAGGTAGATGCTGTACATGCAAGGGTGCTTTCACTTTCTTGCCGGCTCTTTGCTTCGTCCTGCTAATGGTTCCTCCCTTCTGTCTCCTCCCCTGGTCTTACTCCTGTGCTTGGAGGTGTACGGGCAGTGGAGGCCAAGACAAACCTTTGTTGGGTTTAAAAGTACTCAGGTTTTCTGCTTTAAAAGAGTATGTGCAATTGTGCATGTGTGTTTTAAATAGTTGTACACATTGGTTTTAGACAGTTAATGCATTATGATGACAACACGACAGCCTGGTCAGTGTCCACTAATGCTCACAGAAGGCGACCGTTGGCTTAGCAGAAGTATACAAATGCCACACGCAGACAGGTTGCAGGCACTGTGGATCAATGACACTATTCTGTGCCTACCTGTGCTTAAGAATCAATACAAATCATTCGAAAATGCCATTAAACTCAGAAGTTCCCTGTTTTAGACTTGCATACTTCATGTTTACCTACAACTTGCTGGCAGTGTCATTTGCAAGTTTTCCCAATCTCAGCCCTAGACACTGTGTTTCTCCAACCCGTCATCACCACCCTACACAAGATAATGGTTCTTCGGGACAGACTGCTCATTAAAGTTTATCCCAGAGGCTAAAGAACAGTCAAAGTAACTGCTCTGTGGCCACCTGGCCCGCGGACTGCCACCGGCTATTGCCATAAGTCAACGAATTACTAGGCACTCAAAGAAAAAAAAATTAAGGAGGGGGTGAAAATGTGTTCAGTTCTTTAATGGGTAAACTAATCGTGTGGCATTTTAGAAGTTTAAACATTTTAGTAAAGTAAAAGAAGCCTGCACCCTATACTTTCCCATTATTGTGACGTCCTTCTGCTGCAACTCATTGGCGTCCATAGTTCCCCGTGGACAGTACTCATTTAACAAGCCAAGAATGATAACAGACTTAGCTGGCTTACGAAGTCCTGGAACGGGGGGCGGGGGGGTTTAGGGGGGGTGTCACTCAGATTTCTGCAAAGAGGACATTAATCCATGTCAGACAGGGTGGTTCTCTTTATGTGGCAGTTTCCTAAACTTGCAGCAGTTTCCTATGTCAATTTTAGAGTGCTTAGGAAAAATAATTGTCGCACTAGACAAGGGACGGAGGCAGCCCATCATGGCGACTCGGAGCTGATGCTCCATCTCCGTGTTGAGCCCCCCCCCCTTCCCAACTTCCTCAGCGGCATCCCTCCGCCTCGTTCTCCCACCCTGAACAAAGTTTCCGAAAAAGGAATGCAGGTTGATCACTCGAAGATCATTTTCGCTCATCTCTGATTTAACATCGCGGAGAAACGAGCCTTGACGTAACCGCCTATGGCAACGCGAAGATTGTGCCTGGAGAGCTGAGAGGAGGTGCCTGGTGCCGCAAGAAGTGCACCGGGAGGCTGCCGGCCTCCGGGGCATATTTACCAGCCCCTTGTGCCACGTTTACGCCGCTGTTGTGTCACGCAAGGCGTCGTAAACGTGGCGCATCCCTGCGAGGCATTTACAACGTGACGCATCTATGGCGATGCGTCACGGTGTAAGGCCCTGCGCCACATGAAACCTGCGTCAGGTTTCACGTGGGTGTGTCCACACAGGGGTCGGCGTTCCGTCGCAGGAACGCTCGTGAAAAGTGACTCAGTGAAATCTACAAGATTTCACTGAGTTACTTTACCAACGCTGATGCGTCAAAGCCCTGCGCCTGCTTGAAGCAGGCGTAAGGCTTGACGCACCACGTTAGAAATAGGGCAAGTTGGAACAGTGCTTGAGTTGCGTGCCGCTCGCAACACAACTTCAGCACTGCGCCAACTTTACGCCTAAGATGCGACACGCATCTGTTTATTCCTGCGTCATGGTGCGCCGCATTGTAAATGCGGCGCATCATGGGTGGCGCGAGGATATACTTGCGTGTCGTATCTTTCCTGGTACATCTCTGCTGATTTGCAGAGATGCGCCAGGCAACGTAAATATGCCCCTCCGTGTTTAACCAGTCAACAACGCCCCCAACCCTCGGCCCGCATCCTGATTTGAGGGCCTCTCACTGTGTTGACAGCCTTCTGGACGGACGGGGCATCGATAGTGCATGGCCAGCGGGAGCAAAGGTGAGAGCTCCGCCTGCGCCAGCGAGACGTGGCGCGCCACCACTTCACTCTACATCCTAAGCGCTGTCACCCCAAGCGGGGATCAGGCCCCTCAATAGCAGGAGCATTGTAAGATTGCGTGATGTAGTCTAGTGGTTGGAGGCTGGAGCTAAAGGGAGGAAAAGGAACGGGAGGAGCCAGGGACAGGAACTAGGGCAGTTAGTGTAGGGACGTGATAAGGAATAGAAGTACCCAATAAAGCTCCTAAAATATAAGGTTGTGTCCGCCTATGATTGCTGCCAAGACATGACATCTGGCGACGAGGGTGGGATGGTCACGCTGTATCCCTGCGTGAATCCCAGGAGCTGTGAAATCCGTCCTGTGAGGCACAGGCAGAAGGTCGCCGTCGTGACAAACGTGCCCAAGTGGAGACCGCCGCTGAGGTAGATGTGGACAGCCTTGTGGTGGGTGCCTCATAGCTCCGTGGCCAGAAAGCCACGTGGAGCGCAAGCTTGAAAGCGTCGTCAAGCGCCGAAGTTCGGGTGCTCACCCCCGATGCGTGAGGTTGCGCATGGTCGCGCGCGGTGAGCGAAGATAAGGACGTCGGGAGCCTACCCCGGTCTTACCTGCAGATCAGCGCTGTCACAGCAGTCCTCTGTGGATCTTTGGAGAAGCTTTGAAGTCCGGCGTGGAGGTGCAGTGGTCCTGGCCTGGTGCGCCGATGCCTGCAGCCTGGCTTGGTGAGTGAACAACGGGATGCAGTGAAAATACATAGAAATCAATGAGAGCCCAAATCTCATCGAAAACGAGATTCCCAAGTTGGCGGCCATCTTAGAACCAGGCGATTTCCTCCAATCCCCTGTCAGGGACCTGAGTCGGCCATTTTGAAGTCAGGCCAATAGAGTTAAAGGACAAGCATTGATAAATGTAAATGACCAATAAGGAACAAGCCTTGGCAAGTGCAAAGCAACAAGCATTGGTAAATGCAAAAGACCAAACACTGGTAAATGTAAAGGAGCAAGCATTGGCAAAGGTAAACGAACAAGCACTGGCCAATACAGGAAGTGTGATGAAACAAGCCTAAGCCAATGCAAGAAATGTAATCAAGTAAGCACAAGCATATGCAAGAAGTGCAACAGAACAAGCATAAACAAAATGCAAGCAGAGCAACGAAACGAGTATGAGCAAATGCAAGAGACAAATAAAGACGATGGTGAGCACAAACAAGCACTGATACCAGCAACAAAAGTGAGAGGAACGAAAGTGTCAATAAACACAACAAGCACTGGCAAGTGTAAGAGATACACTGAAAACAAGCACAAGCAAACGCACGTTTCAAGTATAAGCAAGCCCGAGTGAATGCAAGCCTCGACGTAAACAAGCACAGCCCACACAAATCTCGAATGCGACAAACACAAGCAAATGCAAATCCAGAACGCGACAAGCACGAGCCAACACAAATCCAAACATACCAAGCACGGACGACTACAAGTCCCGAAGTCAGTGAGCACAAGCAAGTGCAGATCCCGAATGTAACAAACACGAGCAGAGGCAAGTACCAAAGTAAACTTTCAGCACCACGCGAAGATAAATGATCAACAGCAAGAGAAGCTAAGAAATCAAATGATCCAGAAGCATGAGTAAACGAATATCAAGGAAGCCTTCTCTCATCACTTAAGTGACTGGATAACCTGCGCTAGGCCGAAAAGAAACACAAGAACGAGATGTCACTGGTGTCATGTATCATCGCGGAAGAGCCCCAAATCACCTGCAGCTAGCAGGCAACCCTAAAGAAAGTAGGGATTTGCTGAGCCACGAGTCCCGCATGGTGTAGCTGAGTGGTGGCCATTTCGAACTCAGGAAATCCAAGATTAACTCACTGAGACAGTCGTACTAAGGGTGGACAGAATACAGTAGTCACCCAGGAGTGGCGAACCGTCCCAGAATCATAGGAAACGACCAGACACAGGATCTCGGCCGAAGAAGGTCAGCAAATAAGACGGGAAGTAAAGTGAACAGTCCTGTGACAGTAGCAGACTAAAACTTTCCTCCCTCATGGCGGTGGGAAAAGCAACCCTCCGGTCCAATCCCTGCATTGAAGTACCACCCCCAGTGACGCAGACTGACAGTCAGAGTTTGGGTCCCAAATGGAACCGGTGGCTGAAATCACTGGATGATTTTCTTGACACAATCGGTGAACGAAGAGATGGAAAATGTGTGATACTACTCCTCCAGCTAGTAGGTCATGAGGGCCGACACTTAGTCAGAACATTTTGTGAAAAGGACACAGAGACCTATGAAAGACTCCAAGAGAAGCTATGTGCCCATTTCCACGCACAGGCAGACGTGGTTCATAATCGCATCGCCTTCAACACAGCACGGCAGGAACCAGGAGAACCATTGCCAAAATTCATCACTCGATTGCAAAGTCTGGTAAAATGCTGCCATTTCAACACATTCACAAATGAGGAAGCAGTTCGGCTCCGGATAATCGAAGGCTGTTCAAATTCCAAAACGAAGCGCAAGATCCTTCGAGGGCATTGGTCGCTAAAGGAAATCATCAGCAAGGCCGAAGTTGGAGTGCGGGTCAAAGCAAGAGACATATCAAAAGAATTGCACCCGAAGGCAAGACACAAAGATACCAGGAAAGAGACATCCCTCATGTCTGGGAACAAAGCCCAAGAAACAAACAAAACGAGAAAGAGGGAGGGTGAAGGCAGACCAGAGATAAGACAAAGGGAGAGACAAAGTGACATGGAATACTCCGAGTCAACAATACAAAAGACCGGGACAATCCAGGATTGTGACAGTCTCACTGACACAACCTCAAGGAGTCATTCAAAGTATAGCACAAACTATTCTGAAGAGGATGAAGCGTCAAGTGGGACAGATCGCACCCATGGACAAGATGGCAGCCTGCCCAACAAGCGGGCAAGAAAGACAAACTACAGAAGATGGGACCAATCCTGTCAACACTGGAAATCGGCACACGAACACCCCCGGGCATCCTCCCACTATTCGCCAAATTCTGTAGATGAGTCCGAGGAAGCATCAAGTAGTGGGACACATCACCCCATTGGCACGGATGTAAGGACACCAAACAAACGAGAAGAAGCAAACCACATAAGACAGAGTGATTCACTCAGACCCCGGAGAGGCAAAGACAAACGCACTCATGAGATCCGAGACAACAAGGAAACTGAGAGAAGGCCATTATCATCATACGAGAGAGGCAGAGATGAAGCACCCTGGGATCAAACACAAGAAATAAACATGTGGTTATCAAACAACCTCTACAGTGAGATGACACCAAAGCCACTTCAAGAAAGGTACCCAGAGAAATATCCCAAAGAAACCTCCGACGCTAGGAGCAGCCCGTCACGGCCTACCTGTTTCAGAAATCTACCATTCGAGACACATTCAAAGGAACGTTCTCAAAGGAAATCAACAAAAGTCTACTCCGATTCAGAAAGCACGTCTGCTCGATCCCTCGAGTCGACCGAGTCATGGTCCCGACAACGGCCATGGCGGCAACCACCCGAACACACCATAGAACCAAAGGACAATCTTCCCGTCAAGAGCAACATGTCTCACACCAATGTCTCTGAATACTCAATCACTCCACAGGACAACCTGTCATGTCAGTCGCAGGTATATCAAGACATAGATAATACACCGTCACCCCTGAGGGGGTCAGCAAGGCTGACTCAAAGGGCCTACAAAAGGAAAACAGATATAGTGGACATTAGTCACCGGATGGGAAGGGACCAGCCAGTCACTCTGCAAGGAAAGCCGGAGACAGATCATCATCGGATGAGAGAGAAACATGCCTATGCACAGATAGTCCAAGAGTTCACCAGTCCCAAACGCGAGCGGGAGTGGATGAGACAACCAGAGGCAGCGAATGAGTCCCCGAACCGAACCAAGGCAATCTCTTCAGATAGTACCTTACCATCTGGTATACATGACTCTGAACAGGAGGGCAGTGTTGCCCTCCACCGGACAAGACAAAAAGAAGTAAAAGTAGATGCAGGTGCTCGGAAGAGAACCAGAACATCATCCACTCATGAAGGAGATCGAGCGTCAATAGAACAAGAGCCACAAAGGAAAACAGACTGCCACTGCTGAGCTGAGCCAGTAGCAGTCACACAACAAGAGAGAACCATGATAACTGCGGAACCTGAGAATAAGCAGTTCACACGCAATGGTTTGTATTCTCAAAGGTGCACTCCCGCAGTCAAGGATGCCCTTGTTAAGACAACGGAAAGATCGACCAAAGCCAGGCCCACCACTGATTCGACACTTCTGATGCTTGAAGAACAGGCTGTCCGCCGACCTGTGTGGCTGATTGAAGAATTGCGAACACTGTGGAAATGAAGTTCATTTTGTTAAGAAAGGGGGGAGATGTAAGATTGTGTGATGTAGTCTAGTGGTTGGGGGGGTGGAGTTAAAGGGAGGAACAGGAACGGGAGGAGCCAGGGACAGGAACAAGGGCAGTTAGTGTAGGGACGTGATAAGGAATGGAAGTACCCAATAAAGCTCCTAAAATATAAGGTTGTGTCCGCCTATTATTGCTGTCAAGACACGACAGCACTGATGGGATTTAAGTGGGGGTCCTCCACCCTCACCCTCTGTCGCACCCTTGGACCTGGGGCAGATCCCAGTGAGTTTGTTGAACCGAGCGCCTGACCCTTAGATGGCGGCCCCTGTGAGGGGAGGTCGAGCTGGAGATACTGCGCGCATAGGTGGAGCTGACAAGGAAGTAACAACTGTCCAAAGGATGAATGGTGGCGTGGACCAATTCACTTGCTTGGCTTCCCTGAGGACCCCCCCTCCCAAAACAATGTGTTTACCTTGGGACTTTGAGACGTTTCTGACCCTAATCAGGGCTGATGACTCGAGGCAGAGACTGAGCTAAGATGGTGCCCGAGTCGGGGCTGCTCTGAAATCAGGGAGCCATAAAAAATATCTATGTATCTGGAGGGGCAGTCAGTATCTCCTTTTTACCTAGCAGAGGCACTCCCACCCTGACTCGCAAGGGACCAAACTACTGAACACTGCTTTCTTACTAGCTCTCTAGGCCTATGATGATGCCTCCTGGGCGGATACCTGAACTGTTTACTAATACAGCGGAGCCAGAGCAACCTTGGTTGATGCCCGGTGGAGCTGTCCTATGCAGCTAAAGAGGAGCTTACCCCCTTGGCCATGACCTACCCAGCCGGTCATCTGACATTGTTTTCCTTGTCACCATGTCTATGTTTCCTGCCCCACCTCGTCCCCCTGTGCTTCTTTGATTTAACTGATGCAACTATGTTACCTGTAACTTGCTGGTCCTAACGTGATTCTTTGATTCAATTGATGTCTCTATGTAACCTGTAACTGGTTCATCCTAATGTAAAGCGCTCTGATACCTTCGGGTCGAGCCAGCGCTATATAAAACTTTGCAAATAAATAAATACAAATAAATAGACGCTCAATAAAGCAGAAGGGGGTGCGTGGCTAGCAGCCAACGAGAATGGCCGCTGCCTAAGAGGGCTCCTGAATCCCGAGACAAATCCTGCAATATCCGCTGCCATCCACCTCCCATAATTGAAGAAACAAGCAGAACCCCACTCCTTACCTCCTGGGGGAGACTCGACGGGAGCAACGGCCTGGAAGGCGATTCCGGCAACCCTCTTTGATGCATCCCCACTGAGGCGGCAGTGGCGGCAATAGCAGACTCCCGCAGTGTGAAAAGTGAAAAAGCGGCCGAGGGATACTGAAAACGCCTGGCAGCTGGCGGGTCCAGGAGGGGTCCTGAGGTGTCTTACTTCTGGAGGAGTGCTCGGTGACATACGGAGGCCAGCCGAGTGCTCTAGCGCCAAGCAGTGCTGCCGGAAAGGGGAGGACCTGGTGAGTGTCTTAATCACCTGAGTCCCCGGCTTAACGGCCTTCACAAGCAGCGGTGGCCATCATAGAACTTGCGGTGCCTGAGGGGCTGAAGCTTGGACGGGCACTCTGCAGGGAGCGGAGGCACAGTGGCAACTCAGGACCTCAGCTCGCCTGCGTTACGAAGCCTGGTGCATATCTAGTAGCCTTCATAGCGGAGGGGCACGGCGGACCCAGGCTCGAGGACATCAGCGGTTATGAGCTAGACGAGACCCCGGTTTTGCGGCCTGAAACGGAAAGCGGATGAGAGGCGTTGAGGAAGGCCTGGTGACTGCCGGTGTGGCAGCGGCCTCTATAGTTGGTGAGGGGCACGCACCATAGACCTGCAGGTACAGAAGAGAGCGTCGGAAAACCAAGGGGCGCCCAAAGGTTATTGGAAGCGACGTCCTGTCGAGAGTATCACCCTGCAGCTTCAGTGCACAGGAGTGTTTGGCTTTATCGGCAGCGATCTGCACTGAGGCCTGTGGCGGGACCCACTGGAAAGACAGAGCGCCGAGGCCCACTAGGCGCTAGACTGGGCGCAGTGGGCTAAATTGAGGCCCCGGCTTACGGCCTACACGGGAGGCGAATACAGGCACGGGCGCCAGAGCAGAGGCACTGAACATTGAAGCGATTGTCCTGCTAGTTAACGCGGGGCGCCTAAAGATGACTAGTGAGTCAATGCCGATGGTGAATTATCGGCTGGTGACTTCAAGTACGCACAGTTTCGTAATCTACGGCACACGAGGCCCTGTGGGCCAGCTGAAGTACTGGAAGGAGGCATCTGCGCTTGCTCCCAAAGCCTAAGTGCGCAGTTGAGGCCATAACTGGGAGGTCTTCTGAGCAGTTAATCTGACTGGAGTGGGCCCTATAGAAGTTACTTGACGCATTGATTAGGCCGACAGCTCTACGCAGGAGTGACTCTGGGGCATGCACTAGAAATAAACGCTTTGTCAAGTGGTGGCAGATGATGGCAGTGAGGGGCACTTGAGGCTGGAGGCGATTAGCCCTGAAGACTCCCTACACATAGATTGCATTGGCGCAGTGGGCCGATACTGCCTCCTACGGGGCCACAGTACTGGGAACCCATGTGAGACATTATTGATCTTGAAGTGGGGTGCTGGGATTCCTGGAACTCCCCCAATTGATCAAAGACAGGTTGGTGCTATAGGAGCCGTAGCTGGGGCTCGAGGGGAGTTCTGAACCCGGCCTGACCTGTCAGAAAGAGGTGCTGAAAGCCCCAGCCCCACAGGGGATATTGTAATAGAGTGCCATGAAAAGAGGGTGGAGACGCTTCCTGAAGAAAGCTGGCAAAGGCAATCACACCACACTGACTAAAGTTGCAAAGTGTGCAGAAGCCCAGCCTAGATAATCTGTGTTTTGGAGCCGCGATACCCAGATGGCGACTCCGGAAGTGATACTCACGAAAGTGGTAGTCACTCTTACCAACGATTTGTGGCTAACTCTCCGGTGCTGGCCCGTGCTCAAAACTAGTGAGGCATCTACTAACGCGCATCCATGGCAACAGGAGGGAAGGGGTCTAAGGCGAACGCCCAAAAGCAGCTGGCCAAATTTGGATGGTCCAAGTGGACGACAAGGGTGATTCGGCGCAGTCGGAGAAGGATGGAGGGGCAGCTCCTTCTAAACAAGGACCGGAGATAACCCTGCATGATGTCATGGCGGCTAATAATGGAGTGCGTGCTTCGGTGGACTCGGTCACAGTGAAGCTCTCTCTAATCAGGGCGGACTTCCAGAAGATGGACGAGAAAGTCAAGCAGCTTAAGGTAGTCACCAGCGCCCTACAGACGGACATGTCGGAACTTCAGACGCAGATGCTCAAAATGCAGAGGAAGCAGGAGAGGATGGCACAACAGCACGATGATTACGAAGGCCGGGTCCGCCGTAACAACATCCGCATCTTAGGGGTTCCGGAAAGAACGGAGGGCCGGCAGCAGACTTATATGTAGAAGACCTCATCACGAAGCACCTACAGCCTAAAACTCTGTCCAGCTACACTCGGTAAGCACTAACTAAGAAAGATTGTTTTTAGTTATTTAACTTACATGCCGCACATATTCTGATTAAACAGCACCGACACTTCGAGTGTGTGTCTCGTTGTTTACACCTTTTTTCTATTGGTGTGACAAACACCGTTGATGCGAACTCAGGTTTATTCGTATAACTAAATGCTTGGACTTCACTTAACATAACATCTCACCTCACGGCTCGCATAATCTGCCTATAAACTTAGCAGCATCTAGAGCAATGGAAAGGCTCATCAGTTCACTCAAACCACCCATACCACTCATAAACTACAAGTCATCATTAGTTGGCATTTTTTATCATTTTCATCATGTATATATGCTTGGAACACGCGTATCATTGTGCACAGAATATCCCCAGATGATGGCAATGATGCCGAAATGTATTGGGATTGACTGAAATCATCTAACAACTGAAATGCATTCTGGGAATTGAAGTGTTTGAAGAATTGTAACATTCTTACATGAATTGTGATACAACAATCCATTAAAAGATGTAAATCTTCATCTGAAGGACTAAATATCTTCTTTCACAACGCTTTCCTTTACCTGAGAAACCTTGTTAATAAGGACACAACAACCAGTGCCCGGGGACATACCCCACTTGCATGGGGATGCAACTTCTTTAGAGGGCTAGGATATACCCATCGGATGCAAGACTTACCCAGAGAGGACCTAGTGCAAGGTTTAAGACCGATGGGTTTAAATGATGTGATCTTAATGGGACTAGACAATACGAACAGTGGATGGCTAAAATACAAGTTAATTGTGATGTGAGTAGGCAAGGATGGGAGTTGATCGTCCCTTGCAATTCCAGCATTTCAGGGGGGGAGAGAGAGGCACTCTGCCAGGTTTGGGAGTGGGTAGTTCTAAATCCACGGGCAAGGGGGCAGGGAGGGGGGCGGAACCAGAGAGGTCTGGAATTTGGGGATGTTTCTTTCTTTTTTTTTTTTTTTTTTTAAACCTTTATTGAGACAAAAGTAGGAGATACATGCGCAAGCCCACAACCATCACGGCCGGCCGCAAAGATAGGTGATAAAAAACAGGAGAACAGTAGGCCAATATACAATCAGGATATTGCAAAGTACGCCAGAAGTGACTACGGGGTGCGCAACACAGGAGAGGAGGTTTTCATTTTTAAGTTTAGATGAAGCGAGGGGGCTGCAACAGGAAGAACTGCACACCTTACATAAAGGGACACAAAAGAAACGCAGCAAGAGGGGCGTACCCCATTCACAATCGAAATTAGGCTATAAATACAGCAACTATATAGGCTAAGCAACCGCAACAATAAAACTGGACAATAAGCAGCATTACAAAAATCAACAGTTCCAAGTGTAATCCCAGAGAGCCCACCCCTAAGAACAGGAAGCAAAGATTTGTTGAGACACAGGAAGAGAAAAGGTGCGAGACCCAGAAACAGCCAGCCCTACGAAGAGGAAAGAACCCTCCCAAAGCCGGAAAAGAGCGATAGAGACCATAGAACAAACAAACTAAAATAACAAACCCCCCCCCCGCACCCACCACCCTGCACCCCTGTAATGGCTACGGCCAAACCCACTAACAGCGTGCCTGTCGCCCCGGAACTGCCCTATAGTAGGGAAAAATATAAAGAGTGGAGGAGGAGAGAAACAGACCCGCTCCCAGCATGTATTACTCGGGCCGCCTGTCCCTAGACCCCGTTACCGATACAAGACGAATGTTCAATATCCCCGGCTATCCATCAGCATCCCAGCAGTGCGAACAACAACAATCCTGACATGAGAGGAGACACCCTCAACCTTGCCCCCCGCGGTCCGGTGTGGCGACATAGTCCAGATTCATAGTAGTCATCCTGGATAAAGTGAGCGAACAAGGTGAACACATCAAGGTAGGACGCCGCCCACCAAAGTCCATCCGACACATAGCCGTGTGATTAGCAGTGGTACAGGAAGAAGCAACGCACAGCAGTGATCCTCCAAGGTCGGCCAGTCCAAGCAGTAGCAACCGCTCCAGGGTAAGGCAACGAGGCACGCCAGTAGTCCCAAAAGGAGTCGCTATGCATGGTACCCGGTGACGATTTCCCAGCCATTGCACAGCTCCACGAACTTCAGACCTCTCCAAGGATAGTCCAGCCGGCACCTCAGCAGGAGCAGGGTCTCGCACCCCCCAACGCTTCCGTGGCGACCGGGGCACAAAAACCACAGTAGTCAAACACAGGGTGTGGCGCAGCGACCCGCACTCGAGGGCAGTCACAGACAGGCATGGGTACCACAGACAGAGCCGCGGCCAGCCGGTCCCCCAAATCCCGGGCAGCAATACGTAAGGCAGTTCTCAGCGTACCTAGAGCGCCCAAAACGTCACGAATCGACATCGGTGCCTCAGGGAGAGAGGATGCAGCAGTCCCCTGAGCATGGGGCGCACAAACGCGTAGTAGTCCCGGAAGCTGGCCGCCATCACCCCCAGCAAGTAGTTGATCACCCCGCCAGCACTCATCGTAGCGCAACCAGTCCGGGGGCACAGGGGTAGCACACTCCATACCCACACGGTGTCAAAGTGGCGTGGACAGGCGTCCGTGTCGTAAGTAGCAGCCCAGGATCCTCACAATCAGGTGCCGAACGTAGTCCGCAAAATGGCGCCCACCACTGCGCTCGGGGAGACAAAGTAGCGAGCAGAGCCGTCTGGGGGCTGGGGAGACGATACAATGTATCCCTCTCTGCGGCGGTTCACAAAGCCTGTGGAGCGGCGAACCAAGATGCGGAAAACACAATGCGGCAACCACGTTTCGCTGGCCGGCTCCGTCTCGCCTGCAATGGCCGCTGTTGTTGAGTTCAGGGCTGACCGCACTCGGAGAACAAAGACCCGGACACCGCCGTGGAGCACCAGGAGGAGGTGAGGGCGTCTCGTCACTTCCACTGCGGGGACCGAACAGGAGAGCACACCGGTAGAACCGGGGTCGCCTCCCGATTCCGATGTCGCCACTCAAAATCAGGATCACCAGCAGGATAGGGCGGAATACGGGAGAAAGGCAAGAGGGTCGACGGAGCCGAGAAATCAGGCGGCCATCATGGTTGCAGGCTAGGCTCCTCCCCCCCGGATGTTTCTTTCTTGACTGTTTTTATTGGTAAGCATTGTGATACTGTGATTCAAAAGCATAAAGTAGCCATATTGAACATTGGACGGCAATTGTTGAGTGGGCAGGTTCAAGTTTTTTCTCAATTTGTGATGATCCGAGTACTGAACATTTGTGTAATGCATAGCTATGGGGGGATAGAGACCAAACCCTTTCTATAATGACCTGGAATGTCAATGGGGTTGGAGATAAGATTAAACGAGGGATCGTGCAACAGTACCTAAAAGACATTCACCTGATGTGGTCTTGCTGTAAGAAACGCATCTTGTGGGCCAGAAATCCAAGGCATCACTAGGTGGGGATACAAACTTCTAGTACACGCAGACACCACCACGGGCTAGAGGGGGATGGCCATATTAGTAAAGAAAAATACGCCCCTTATTGTTCATAAGACATTGGCGGATACGGGGGGGGGGCGCTTCGTAGGGGCAGAGGCCCAGTGGGATGGAAAGGACATCAACATACTCTCAGTGTATTTACCGCCCGCTCTGGGCAAGGCGGCATTGGAGGACCTAGGAAGGAGGCTGACGAGACTCACTCATTATGGGGGCAGACTACAACATGACCTTAGATGACACTGTTGATCGCCACCCACCGAAGTCTGGGAGAAATCTAACAACCTAATGTCTGGTTTCGCAAAGGCACTGGGTTTGACAGATGTAGGCCGTGCGCTTCACCCAACCGGCAAATTATTCACATATTTCTCTAATGTCCACCGTAGTTTATCACGTATTGATTACTTCCTCACACACTGTCCTCGATAGGCAACTTTTCCCAGTATAAAGTTCTACCCAGAGGCATATCGGATCATTCCCTAGTCTGGATGGAATATACGCACTGGGAATGACAAGCACGCACCACTATTGTCCTTAACCCATGGCTCCTACACATACCGGATGTTAGGGAAGAACTCCGCACACAAACGGAGAACTATTTTACTGAAAACGTGGGCTCAGTCAACTCCGCACAAATAATCTGGGAAGCATACAAAGTGGTTCTTAAGGGGCAAGCTCTGTCATTGAAGACGGGTTATATCGCCAAAAAGTGCGAGCTCCTGGTCTAGGTAGAGTCAGACCTCCTCGAACTAGAGCGGGAGTATTAGCAAGATCCCTCACCAGGCAAAAGTCATAGATTCCTACTGAAGCAAGATGAATAGAGGATAAAAAACCGGGAAAATATGGTGGCTAAACACCATGCCACCCAACACAGACTCTAGCGGAATGCATGCTAGTACATCACACAGACCTAGGGCATGAACTGTGAGTTTAGCAAAGCAAGACAGGTGCATAAGTGCCCCTGTTTTAGAATTAGGCACTGATGGAAAATCATTCACTTTTTTCAGGACGGGCTAATTCAGAGGAGAATCCACGAGTGCGGATCCTCACTTTGGTGAACAACCTTTACAACGCAACTTTTACCACGCAGTGCCTTTACAACGCGGTATTTACAACACAAACCATTACAACGCATTGCGCTGAGGGGCGCTCTAGGATAGGGAATAAGTTTAATTTACTATCCAATACCTTCCCTAGTGTCCACGGGGACTGGAGTTGGAATAGTAAATTAAACTTTTCACTATCCAGCGCCCCAAAGCGCTATGCATTGTAAAGGTTTGCGATGTAAAAACCGTGTTGTAAAGGCATGCGTGGTAAAAGCATGCGTTGTAATGTCATACATCCCCTCACTTTCCTTCCATTACCACCCAACTCCAATTCAGGCCACAGTTTGCCCGAAGAGTTCCACTGGTAGCAACGTGGATACGAGCGTCAAGATTGGCAAGGTTCTAGAATTCAGATGCATGGATTTGGGGGTTTTGAACTATAAATTAATATTTTAACAGGAAAGCAGCAATTCCCCTGACTCTCACTGATTCTCAGACTGACTGACTCTCTCACTCTCTCTCTCACTGACTGACCATCACTGACTCACTGACTCTCTCACTCTCTCTTAGAGGTTACGCTAGACCCGTCTCATTTCTTAATTTGGACCCACGTGTGGGAGTGCAGATTGATAATGGCATCCAGAAGTCTGGACGGGACCCCCCAAGCTTGCATTTTTACCCATAAAGAGGCTCTTGGAACTTTATCAAAGGCCACTTTAAGGTCGCGAAACAGGCGTACAAGGGCCTTGATTTTGCGATGGCTTGGTTAGCTAAAAGAGTGACTGCAGAGATGTTCGTAAGGGTACCCATCCCAGCCCGGAATCCAGTCTGCGTTGGAGGAATAAGGGTTGTATGACTGATCCAAGCCTCTAGCTCTACCAAGAGATTAGATGTATATATTTTTGCCTCCACATCTATCAGCGCGATCAACCTGTAGTTGGAGGGATCCGAACGGGAACCCGACTTGTAGATTGGATTGAGGATGCTTCCTCTCCAGGACTCAGGGATCAAGCTGTCACCACGCAATGGGGTGAAAGAGCAACGGAACTCTTAAATTAGATTTATGCCTGCATTTGCGCTAGGTAGCACATTGTCGTCCAGCGTAGGGAAAAGAAAGGAATGCACAGTTTAATGTTAGATGTGGCGTATTCTTGTCCTTTCCCTTTCACGCAGCGTAGCAAGGTGACATGCAGCTCTGTGATGCATGCCTTTTAAATAAATATGCCCCTTTGCCTGTAAGTCTTGGAGTTTTTCAGTTATCTGTGCTTAATCAGTTGCATAATTTTGGGTTTGAGTAGTGTATGTCTGGCCTTTTCTATCGTATGCATGTGGTGTGATGCTAATGTCACAATCCCAACATCAGGTTTTGAATGTAAAAAGTCAATCGAGTCTTTTCTGTGGTGAACAGTAAAAAATAAAAGTTTGCAACCAAAAAGGTAGCACGCTAATTTATTTGTGCAAACAGTATTTATGTGAACTGCACATGCTACTCATAGTTGTTGAGGGAACTACATGTACTCCACATAAATATAATGACAAAACATCTCATAGCTCTCAGGAGTATGACTGTTTGGTACACAGCAACAAACCCTGCATAGAATACTATGTCAGAGGATGACTACATTAACTGCCCATCATACTATTGTACAGTGGCGTCACTAGGGTTGGTGTCATCCGGTGCGGGTAACTCATGGTGTCTCCCCCTCACGACTTACCACATGGAACTCCTCCTCTCTGAGTCCGCAGTTGGCAAATAACAGGACCATACCACCCTATCAAAAATTATGCCACATTACACCAGGTGATTTCCCTTTTCTTTCTGCATAATTTAGTCACCCCCCCCCCCCCAGATAATGTGGCCCACCTCTGCTGCATAATTCCAGTGGCCCTAGCTACCAGTGGCATTAGGATACTAAATGGCCCCGGCCGAGGTACTGGGGAGTTGCTTGGTAATGACTAGCAGCCGCAGCTGCTGTGTAACTAAATTCTAGTTCTATTAATTTTAAGGATGTTTACCTTGTGTGGATAGCCTGGAAATCTCCTAGACCCTAGTTTGAAATCCTCTGAAATATAGGCATTTCATCTATTCCATCTTCTAGTCTGTATGAATCCCTAAAATTGGAGGAGTTGGCATAAGCATTTCACGTTGAGCATTGCATAGCCCTATACAAATACATTTTGCTTTAGATGTCATAATCTGTGGGGGACTTGAAAGCTGAAGCCAGGTTCTCACTCAACAATACCAAGCAAATATACATTTCTTGAAAAAGCTGGTTGGTTTATCATAGCTCAGATCGCAACATGTCGGAATATTGTCTCAAACCTACAAAACAGAATGTGAAAACTATTGGTAAAGAAATTAATAATGAAACTCTCAAAATAGGTTGAGCTGACAGAGTTGAATTGTTATGGAATAGAATGCAGGTTACTCAAACCGGAGTGCTTCTAACGACTCCCTCAACTTCCTACTACCTTCTGACTAGTAGAGATGTTCCTAACACATAAGCAAATTGAAGGCTATTTCCTCTTGCATCCATCTTTCTTGTTTTGGCCTTCTATTCCCAACTTTTCTTGCTCCTTTCCCAATCCTGCTCATTAACTTCCTGTTGCTCCTTCCCTCTTGCAAGCTCCCATCTCTACCTTTCCTCATCTCCCCTTACTCTCACGGCTCCTAATTTTGACATCATGTCTGCACATTTACCTCCTGTCTACCTATGTCCCCCGTCAGCCACTTGCAATCAATTACTCCAAAATCGGAAATGACAACTTTTAGAACATCCCTGTGCCTTCAGATTTAAAAATGAAATCCATTTTTATTGGCCTTTACCATGTTTCATGCTATGTTGCCATTTTTGCATGCTCCAGCAGCTAAATTACAAGATGTGGGAACAGGATACTTTAGGGCAGATTTACAATAACTGGCGCATCCCTGCATATCAGCAGGGATGCGCCAGTAATTGTGCATCACGGCTCCGCCACCATGGATGCACCACATTTACAATGTGGCGCACCATGGGGCAAAAATGGACAGATGCGTGACGCATCTGCTTCCGTAACGGCGGTGCATTGCTGGAGTTGCGTCGCAAGCGCGACGCAGCTCCAGCAAGGCCCGGGGGTGCCGTATCCTGAAAATGCTGCGTCAATCCTTATGCCTGCTTCAAGCAGGCGCAGGGTTTTGACTCAGCATGGCATTAAAAGTGGCTGTGTGAAATCTTGTAGATTTCATTCAGCGACTTTTAGGAGGCGTTCCTGCGCCGGAACGCCCCCCCCCTTGCGATGGAACGCCTCCCTCTGGCGCAGGGCTTTACAGCGTGATTCATCTCGGAGATGCATGACGTTGTAAATACCCCGCACCATGGTGCATCTTTTACGCCGCCGCTGCGTCACAAAAGTGACGCAGCGGCGGCGTAAAAGAGGCGCAAGGGGCTTGTAAATCTGCCCCTTAGATCCTAATCCGGATTTCACCAAATCGTGTGATTCTGGGAAAACTGCATAATTCCCTTATCTTCCGAAAGTTCGATCCCGGTTTCCATTTATTTGTAAACGCTGAAAAATACTGGACTATGTTATTGTTGCGATACGCCTGACGGATGGCCAGCCGATAGCTGCACATAAGGGAGATTAAAAAAAGATTTCCAAATGAAGTTTACATAGCTGCACATGTGGGGATCTGTTAGTACTGCTATGCTAATATTTTCAGGCGAATATATACTTTATTGTATGTGTCTCCTTAACACACGGTGCGAGTACTGTGCACGTTTATCACTTAAATAAAAGTGAACATATACTACTTCCAACTTAATTTCTTCATCACTGAAAAATCTGGATAAGTGCCAATAGGAGAAAAATAATTGTGACCGAATCCAGTCTGAAATGTGATACTTTGATACTTTAGAAGCTGGATCCCTACTTCTAACGAGAAAA
Organism: Lissotriton helveticus; assembly: GCF_964261635.1. Taxonomy (NCBI): domain Eukaryota; kingdom Metazoa; phylum Chordata; class Amphibia; order Caudata; family Salamandridae; genus Lissotriton; species Lissotriton helveticus. The sequence continues at coordinate 290,698,712 of NC_136058.1, read as the reverse complement.
GGAAAACTGCAAGACGCAGAATGTAAATGAAACCATTAAATCTGGGGGGCGCCTGTGCGTGTGCCATGTGTGTCTGACTGTGTGTGCCCGTGTGCTCTGACGCCTGCAACCTCTGTCCGTTTCCAAACTGTGCGGGTGGAGGCTCTGGCAGTGCACGGCTGACTCTGTCAGGAAAGCCGAGCTCAGGGCACACTGTAGTATTTTGTAAGCAGGTGCGCTTGCAGAGCAGAGGCGAGGCTGCAGAGCTGTGTTACACAGCGTAACCAGTCAGATTGGTGTCACCCCATGTATGGTGTCACCCGGTGCGGTCCGCACCCCCCGCACCCCCTAGTGACGCCGCTGCTAGATACTGCATCATAAAAGTATGCACAATGTTAGAAGTAGATTTGTAATGATACCTAACCACTGATAAACTAATGAGAAGTTAATAAAGATATTGATATGTATTTTCTTAATGCATAAATGAACAATAACAGACAAACGATAATATTGAGGAGCTGTTTTGTTTATGCACACTCCAGCCGCACAAAATACGGGGTTTATTTACAAGAAACTGACACGTCTGTATAGATACGTCAGTTTCCTGCGCCTGCGTGCAAAACCCTTCCGCCACCATGATGTGAAGTATTTACATCTTAAAAATACATATGTTTTTTCTTGTAGGGGAGACTGGGCATAGACAAAATATGGTGAGACCCAAGAACCTGAATTCGCTATCATAGATACAATACATTACTGCCCTTTTCTTTTTACACAGGACAGTGCAGCAAATTGAAGTGCAACATTGCCCTGCATCAAACTGTAGTATATAAGACCCTAATTTGTGCTTTCAACTACACGTGCCAGTATGCAAAGATGCTAGAATCCTAACAAGGGTTCAAGTTAACACAATACGTGCATTACATTTTAAACAAAAAATGAAAAAACCTATAGAAAACATTATAATATGAAAAATATGGAAAGTTTTATCAATGAAGACACCGAAAAGGAAAAAGGAAAGAGAAAAAAGAGAAAACCATGTTTTATTATAAAAATTCATAGAAAACATTTTATTCACAATGATAAATAATTCAATCTTAAAACATATAAGACAAAAGGCGCTCAACACAATACACAAACAAAGACCTATATATTAGGCCTGGGCAGTAAATTCCGTGCCGCTCGCGGAATTTGGGTAATTTTGCGGTCCGTGGAGAACGCAGAATTGCCAAAAATTCTGCAAATCGCGGGTTCGCTGATTTTTTTGCTTGTTCTCGCTTTCAAAATGCATGTTTGCGAAATATTTCTCCCCGAGCACGCAAACAGCGTTCGCGAACAGAATAAAAGAATCGCGAATGGGTGGAACAAGCAATTCCACGTGTTCGCTGAACTTTTGCGTGCTCGCAGAGATTATTTACTGTTTCGCTGAGCTTTGCGTAGCGTGACTACACAAATTCCACCCACCCCTATTCTACTTCTTGGAATTCCGTGTAGTTGTACTCTGTCAACTACGTTTACCCTTATTTGAATATCTATTTGCGTTGCTGTTAACACCTTTACTGCGGCGGCTATTCCGCCTCAGCGCTAAGGGGGCGGGGTGGCAGCGCGGCGAGCCCATGCTGGTGACGGAACCGCTCAGTCACCAGCCTCGGTTGAGTAGTGCTCATGACGGAGCGGTTTCGTCATGGCCCCACCCGCTCAATGGAACGCCCAGCGCAGGCGCGGAATCCGCGCCGCGCAGGCGCGGCGAGCGGGCCATGACGAAACCGCTCCGTCATCAGCACAGCCCCACCGCAGCTGATGACGGAGCGGTTCCGTCATCAGCATCGAAGGAGTTAAAGGGGGAAGATGTGTAGTGTCGCAGTCTAGTGCTCAGCACCCATGTGAGCGGCAGGGTGCCTTCTGGGAACATTCCTAGGCGCGGGCATAATTCAATGTGGAGACTACCGTGAGTACACGCACGTCTCTCTCCCATGTTACAATAAAGGCGTCTACAGTTACCAGCAGCTCCTGTAGTCATTTATGGTAGGGTGACCAGAATTGTAAAGCCAAAAACCGGGACATTTCGTGAAAATAGAGGAAGGACTACAGTTTTACTTCAAGCTAGCGCCCAGAATGACAGCGTTACGCAACAGAGAACTACAGAAGAGGCAGTTAGAACATACATAAAATGCAATTTTTTAACCCAGAAGCGTGCCTGTTGATTAAATTGCTTTATTGGAACAAGTGCTAACAATCCCTGCTTAGTAAAACATAAAAATAAAAGCACCTCACTCTGTATGCTGTCGACCCTCTCAAAAAACCGGGACAAGAGCAAAATTTCCTGAAATCTGCCGGGACAGCTGGTGGAAAACCCGGACTGTCTGGGCAAATCTGGGACGCCTGGTCACCCTAAATTTTATGGGGCCTCATCCTTCACCACAAGCACGTGATCTGCCCAGGATCACAGGAGCTGCATGGTAGCTCGAACCTAAAAAGACAGGCCCTGGCCCAGCCAGAGGGGACAGCATACCTTGCCTGGGCAAGGGAAAGGGTAAACACCTTAACCCCTTCGCTGCGGCGGCAATTCCGCCGCAGCGCTAGGGGGGAGGAGGGCCGTGTGGCGCTCCCATGCTCGTGACGGAACCGCTCCATCACGAGCCTCGGGCGCGCTGTGCTTGTGACGGAGCGGTTCCGTCACGGCCCCCCGCTCAACAGAACGTCCAGCGCAGGCACGGAATCCGAGCCGCGCAGGCGCGCCGAGCAGGCCGTGACGGAACCGCTCCGTCATCAGCACAGCGCGTCCGAGGCTGGTGACGGAGCGGTTCCCACCAGCATGGGAAGGGTTAAACAAAGTGTTTCCTCACTATTTAACCAGGGAGGTAAGCATAGGATAGGGTGACCAGATCTTGAGAACCAAAATCTGGGACATTTTGCAAAAAATAGAAGATGGACTGCAATTTTAAATCAACCATGCTGTGCAGAATGACAACTCTTATCAACATAGGAACACAAAAGAAGCACTAAGAAAATAAATAAAATGTAATTTCTAAAACCAGCAACATACCTGATAATTAAATTGCATCCTTTTAACAGCTGCTAACTCAAACAGCTTGAAAACACCCAATCAGTGCTTCCCTTTAGTTTGAGTCGACCCCCTCTAAAAACCGGGACATGAGCCAAAATTGCTCAAATCTGCCCGCAGAGCTTGTGAAACTGTCCGCTCAAATCCGGGACGCCTGGTCACCCTGGCAGAGGAGGCAACCGGGACAAGCACTGCTCTGCAGCGGCTGCAGGAGAGAGGAACCCACCGCGCCTGGTACCCCGGGCGGTCTCCCCTCTCATGCATGACCCGGTAAAAGCAGCAGCAGCACCCGAGGTCCAATCACGTGGCCTCGCCCGAGTCCAGTCTGAAGGCAGCTCAGCAGCATCCCCGGCCATGAGCCACACCCACACTCCCACAATCCTTTGCGTGGTATCTACATACAGCCCCACATGGAACATCTCTTTCAATTTTTGTGGATTAAAATAATGAATTGATTCATATGTACTACTGTATGCTGAGGTTCACTACTATACTATAGATTGTTGATTGCAAAAAGCTGAGGCGTCACACTACCAGTAATAAGTGAATATAATTTGTAGGTTGTCCTGAATTGCCACTACATTTCGAAGTTTCGGATTATCACCATCGAACCGGGCATTGATAGTCACTTGCACTTCGTGTGGCAGTGATTTATATTTGTTCGAATTTTTGGAAGACATTTCCAGGAGGAAATGTCTGCTTTACTGTCATAAAATAGTCCAATTGCACGCAATGAAAGTGGACCCTTCCGCTTTTTATCACGATGAAAGTGTAAGCTTCGTTTTTTCAAGTAACGTAAAAAGCGTTAGTACCTATTAATTGTACTTGCAAGGACCAAGCTGATATTTCCGTTTTTGTGCGGAAATTAACAGGCGCCGTCTCAGGGGAGAGCACGCGGTGCACTGCTCAGTTCTGTCGCTAGGGGTCAGGGTGGTTTCAGCGTCTGTGCCGCCGCCTGGTACAGAAACAGGCTCCTGCCTTGGGTTGTTGGTTCAAGTCCATGCGAGGGGTGGAGACAACCTGCAGAGGGGCCACTGACCTGTCGGCATTAAGGTTGTTCATAGCACCTCCCTCTGACCAGCTCCAGTAATTCTCCCTGAAAAAAGGACTTATGACAATAATTTACAGATATGACAAATGTGTGTAGAGTTATCATGCTTTAAGACCCACGCACGTAAATGAAGTTTGATCTAGATACTGCATCATAAAAGTATGCACAAATGTTAGAAGTAGATTTGTAATGATACCTAACCACTGATAAACTAATGAGAAGTTAATAAAGATATTGATATGTATTTTCTTAATGCATAAATGAACAATAACAGACAACCGATGATATTGAGGAGTTGTTTTGTTTATGCACACTCCAGCCGCACAAAATACGGGGTTTATTTACAAGAAACTGACACGTCTGTATAGATACGTCAGTTTCCTGCGCCTGCGTGCCAAACCCTTCCGCCACCATGATGTAAAGTATTTACATCTTAAAAATACATATGTTTTTGCTTGTAGGGGAGACTGGACATAGACAAAATATGGTGAGACCCAAGAACCTGAATTCGCTATCATAGATACAATACATTACTGCCCTTTTCTTTTTACACAGGACAGTGCAGCAAATTGAAGTGCAACATTGCCCTGTATCAAACTGTAGTATATAAGACCCTCATTTGTGCTTTCAACTACACGTGCCAGTATGCAAAGATGCTAGAATCCTAACAAGGGTTTAAGTTAACACAATACGTGCATTACATTTTAAACAAAAAATCAAAAAACCTTAAGAAAACATTATAATATGAAAAATATGGAAAATTTTATCAATGAAGACACAGAAAAGGAAAAAGGAAAGAGAAAAAAGAGAAAAAAGAGAAAACCATGTTTTATTATAAAAATTCATAGAAAACATTTTATTCACAATGATAAATAATTCAATCTTAAAACATATAAGACAAAAGGCGCTCAACACAATACACAAACAAAGACCTATATATTAGGCCTGGGCAGTAAATTCCGTGCCGCTCGCGGAATTTGGGTAATTTTGCGGTCCGTGGAGAACGCAGAATTGCCAAAAATTCTGCAAATCGCGGGTTCGCTGATTTTTTTGCTTGTTCTCGCTTTCAAAATGCATGTTTGCGAGATATTTCTCCCCGAGCACGCAAACAGCGTTCGCGAACAGAATAAAAGAATCGCGAATGGGTGGAACAAGCAATTCCACGTGTTCGCTGAACTTTTGCGTGCTCGCAGAGATTATTTACTGTTTCGCTGAGCTTTGCGTAGCGTGACTACACAAATTCCACCCACCCCATTCTACTTCTTGGAATTCCGTGTAGTTGTACTCTGTCAACTACGTTTACCCTTATTTGAATATCTATTTGCGTTGCTGTTAACACCTTTACTGCGGCGGCTATTCCGCCTCAGCACTAAGGGGGCGGGGTGGCAGCGCGGCGAGCCCATGCTGGTGACGGAACCGCTCAGTCACCAGCCTCGGTTGAGCAGTGCTCATGACGGAGCGGTTTCGTCATGGCCCCACCCGCTCAATGGAACGCCCAGCGCAGGCGCGGAATCCGCGCCGCGCAGGCGCGGCGGGCGGGCCATGACGAAACCGCTCCGTCATCAGCACAGCCCCACCACAGCTGATGACGGAGCGGTTCCGTCATAAGCATCGAAGGAGTTAAAGGGGGAAGATGTGTAGTGTCGCAGTCTAGTGCTCAGCACCCATGTGAGCGGCAGGGTGCCTTCTGGGAACATTCCTAGGCGCGGGCATAATTCAATGTGGAGACTACCGTGAGTACACGCACGTCTCTCTCCCATGTTACAATAAAGGCGTCTACAGTTACCAGCAGCTCCTGTAGTCATTTATGGTAGGGTGACCAGAATTGTAAAGCCAACAAGCATTGAAAATGCAATAGGTCTCGCAATAGAAGAGTTTGACCTTTTTCGTTTTGCAAATGGATGAGTGGCGTTGCGTCGATGAGTGGCGTTGCGTGGATGAGTGGCGTTGCGTGGATGAGTGGTGTTGCGTGGATGAGTGGCGTTGCGTGGATGAGTGGCGTTGCGTGGATGAGTGGGGTTGCGTGGATGAGTGGGGTTGCGTGGATGAGTGGGGTTGCGTGGGTGCGTTGCGTGTGTGAGTGGCGTTGCGTGTGTGAGTGGCGTTGCGTGTGTGAGTGGCGTTGCGTGTGTGAGTGGTGTTGCGTGTGTGAGTGGTGTTGCGTGGGGGGATGGATGGATGGATGGAGTGGGGGATGGATGGATGGATGGAGTGGGGGATGGATGGATGGAGTGGGGGGATGGATGGATGGAGTGGGATGGATGGATGGAGTGGGATGGATGGATGGAGTGGGGGGATGGATGGATGGAGTGGGGGATGGATGGATGGATGGATGGATGGATGGATGGAGTGGGGGATGGATGGATGGAGTGGGGGATGGATGGATGGAGTGGGATGGATGAAGTGGGATGGATGGATGGAGTGGGATGGATGGATGGATGGAGTGGGATGGATGGATGGATGAAGTGGGATGGATGGATGGAGTGGGGAATGGATGGATGGATGGAGTGGGGGGATGTATGGATGGAGTGGGGGATGGATGGAGTGGGGGATTGATGGATGGAGTGGGATGGATGGATGGATGGATGGAGTGGGATGGAGTGGGATGGATGGATGGATGGAATGGGATTGATGGATGGATGGATGGAGTGGGATGGATGGATGGAGTGGGGGGATGGATGGATGGAGTGGGGGGGATGATGGAGTGGGGGGAGGGATGGATGGAGTGGAAACCGGGCGGCAAGGGCTGTGATTTATAATGTGTTATGTTTAGGAGTAAACGGGCGTACGACATAGCACGTATCAATGAAGACACAGAAAAGGAAAAAGGAAAGAGAAAAAAGAGAAAAAAAAGAGAAAACAATGTTTTATTATAAAAATTCATAGAAAACATTTTATTCACAATGATAAATAATTCAATCTTAAAACATATAAGACAAAAGGCGCTCAACACAATACACAAACAAAGACCTATATATTAGGCCTGGGCAGTAAATTCCGTGCCGCTCGCGGAATTTGGGTAATTTTGCGGTCCGTGGAGAACGCAGAATTGCCAAAAATTCTGCAAATCGCGGGTTCGCTGATTTTTTTGCTTGTTCTCGCTTTCAAAATGCATGTTTGCGAGATATTTCTCCCCGAGCACGCAAACAGCGTTCGCTGAACTTTTGCGTGCTCGCAGAGATTATTTACTGTTTCGCTGAGCTTTGCGTAGCGTGACTAAACAAATTCCACCCACCCCTATTCTACTTCTTGGAATTCCGTGTAGTTGTACTCTGTCAACTACGTTTACCCTTATTTGAATATCTATTTGCGTTGTTGTTAACACCTTTACTGCGACGGCTATTCCGCCTCAGCGCTAAGGGGCGGGGCGGCAGCGCGCCCATGCTGGTGACCGAACCGCTCCGTCACCAGCCTCGGTTGAGCAGTGCTCATGACGGAGCGGTTTCGTCATGGCCCCACCCACTCAATGGAACGCCCAGCGCAGGCGTGGAATCCGTGCTGCGCAGGCGCGGCGAGCATGCCATGACGAAACCGCTCCGTCATCAGCACAGCCCCACCGTAGCTGATGACGGAGCGGTTCCGTCATCAGCATCGAAGGAGTTAAAGGGGGAAGATGTGTAGTGTCGCAGTCTAGTGCTCAGCACCCACGTGAGCGGCAGGGTGCCTTCTGGGAACATTCCTAGGCGCGGGCATAATTCAATGTGGACACTACCGAGAGTACACGCACGTCTCTCTCCCATGTTACAATAAAGGCGTCTAAAGTTACCAGCAGCTCCTGTAGTCATTTATGGTAGGGTGACCAGAATTGTAAAGCCAAAAACCGGGACATTTCGTGAAAATAGAGGAAGGACTACAGTTTTACTTCAAGCTAGCGCCCAGAATGACAGTGTTCCGCAACAGAGAACTACAGAAGAGGCAGTTAGAACATACATAAAATGCAATATTTTTTTTGATTTCTGTAATTTTTTATTGTATAAAAAATATATATATTTACATGGAGCATGGAATATACATGAGTGGAGGAAGAGGGAAGAGAAAGAGGAAAAAGAAAGAAAAAGGCGCCGGGGGGGGGCCTGACCACCGGCCTTCCGTGTCTTTGCGATAGTTCGATAGTTCGAATAGTTCAAAAGTCCGTTTTCCAAGTCCTGCTTGTCGTAATCTTCTGCTGCCCCCCTTCGCGATGCTTGGTTGGTATCCTTGTCCCACGCCCCGGACGATAGAGAGGATAGAGAAGGATAGAAGTCGAAAATGAAAGAGGAGAGGAGCCTTGCATACTGGTTTCCTTTTGTTAGCGCGTGGATCCGCCGAGTGCGCCCATCGCTGGTCATCTAGATTCTGCGCCTATGGGGGTTTATGCGATGATAGGTAGAGGTCTAGGGGCCCCCACATGTTCGACTGCCTGTGAGTTCTCGGTGAGTGTTTCGCTGTGATGTTGTCTGCCCCCCTTAGGAACGTGACCCAGTTGAGCCATGCCTGGGGCGCAGCTTTCGAAGTGTCCTTCCAATTACTTAGGACTATTTTGACTGCAGCCGTCAACAATAGGTCAATGAGGTCACGATCTTCTGTCGTTGTGATGGACGGGGATGCAAAACCTAGGACCAGACTTGGGAAATCTATGTGTATGGCTACTCCTGTGATCTCATTGATAAGTGTTCCAATTCTATCCCAGAATCCCCTGATCTTAGGACAACTGAGCAGAAGGTGTTCTAAGTCTCCCCTCTCTTTGTCACAATTCCAGCATACATCACTCTCTCGGATCCCCAAGGAGGCCAGGCGGGCCCGTGTTCAGTATGCCTTGTGCACTAGCCAGAATTTGGTCTGGTTTAGCTTTGCCGTTATCTTTTTCCTAGAGGACGATCTCCATAGCTCTGCTTTCTCGGCCTCACTTAGTTCCCTTCCTGCTATTGCCCCCCAGAAATGTGTGACCTTATCGTTGAGTTTGGTGTTTTTGGGACGGAGGGCTTTGTATAGGTGTGCTACTTGGTGTCCTAGTGTGTTGAGACTGGCTGCAAGTTGTATGAGCGACGGTGTCCGGCTGTTGAGGTTTGCCTTCCTGATTGCTACTTTTATTTTCAGGAAGTTGTAGAGTTCTATGCTTTGTAGGTTGTGAGCTTCCCTGAGGGTGTCAAAGGTTGTGTACGCGCCCTGTTTCTGAAGGTCCTGGGCAGTGGAGATACCATGTCTGTACCATTCGTGCATGTCTAGAACCTTATCCCTGTATCTTAGAGTGGGGTTATGCCAGATGGATTCAAATTGGCCTCCCTTGATGCTTGTTGTCAGTAGTTTGTCGACACTCAGAAGAGCTGTTTTCGTGTTCTTCAGGACGGGGTTGTCCTTGACTGCTGGGTGTCGGGTGGCGGTGAGGAGGGTGATGGGGTTCATGCCTTTTAGTAGTCCACGCTCGAGTGTTAGCCAAGCTGGGGTGTATTCCTGTCTTGGGTCCAGCCAGTGTAGCCCCTGTCTGGCTATGCATGATACCTGGAATCGTTTGAAATGTGTTATGTTCAGACCGCCCTTATCTTTTGAGAGCCTAAGCTTGTGTAGGCTTATTCTGGGTTTTTTCCCTCTCCACAAGAAGTTGTTCAGTATCTTGTCTAGTCTCTTGTGGAAGTCTTCTGTGTTGGTTAGTGGGAGCATGGTTAGCATATAGTTGACCATCGGTGTGAGCATCATTTTTATCGCTTCTACCCTTCCCCACCATGTTGTGAATTTGGGGGACCACCCTTCTACTTTATCCTTAATTTTCTGGATTGTTGCTTGTTCATTGTGTTCCAGTGTCGTTCTTAGGTCTCTCTCAAAGAGGATGCCTAAGTACTTTATGGGCTTCTGCTGCCATGATAGTCCGGACGTTCCTAGTGCCGTTCTTGTTGTGTGGATGTTTAAGGGTTTGCACTCTGATTTGTCTTTGTTGAGTTTGTACCCAGAGACCTGGGCGTATTTTTCGATGGTGTCAGTCAGTGCTTTAATGGATTTTTCTGGGTCTTCTGTGATCATTAGTACGTCGTCCGCGTAAGCCGCTAACTTGAAGGTTTCTCCCCCTATTGGTATCCCCACTATGTCTCCGTTCGTTCTGATCATCGTCAGGAGCGGTTCTATGGCTAATAGGTATAGGGCTGGTGAAAGTGGGCAGCCTTGTCTCGTTCCCCTGCCCAGGTTGAGTATGTTCGATGTGCCTCCGTTGACCACCACCCGCGCTTTGGGGTCGTTGTATAGAGCCATCACCATCCTCCTATAGTTGGGTCCTAGCCCGAATTTCCCCATGCATTGATCTAAAAATGGCCATGAAACCCTGTCGAAGGCTTTCTCAGCGTCCAGGGCTATCATGACTGCTGCATTGCTGCTTCGGGAGGAGTGGTTAATTATGTGGCATAGTAGTCTCGTATTGTCGTGAGACATACGGTTTTTGAGGTAGCCTACCTGAGAGTTGTTTATAAGTTTGGGTAGGTATGCGTTGAGTCTATTGGCAAGTATTTTTGCGTAGATCTTGCAGTCTACATTTATGAGGGAGATCGGTCTAAAATTCTTTGCCTCAGTTGTATCCTTCCCTTCCTTTGGTATAACTATTATGTTTGCAGCCATTGAGGGTGTCATGCGTCCAGTCTGGACACATTCCGTAAATACCTGTTTCATTGTGGGTTTGAGAGTGTGCAGGTACTGCTTGTAGAAGCCAGCTGTGAACCCGTCTGGCCCTTGTGCCTTATTGTCTTTTAGGCTTGCCGTGGCTTTCTCTATCTCATCCGTTATGGTCAGTTCTAGGATGCCGCGTTCTCGGTCTGATAGTGTGGGTGTGGTTACGCTTCCTAGCAGCTCTTTGCCCCCATCCTCCTTTAGCGTTTCATCTTTGGTGTACAGTCCCTCATAGAAGTCTCTGAAGACCTCTAGGATATCCTTGTTCACAGTCTGAGACTTGCTGTGTCTGTCTTTGATAAAATGCAATTTTTTAACCCAGAAGCGTGCCTGTTGATTAAATTGCTTTATTGGAACAAGTGCTAACAATCCCTGCTTAGTAAAACATAAAAATAAAAGCACCTCACTCTGTATGCTGTCGACCCTCTCAAAAAACCAGGACAAGAGCAAAATTTCCTGAAATTTGCCGGGACAGCTGGAGGAAAACCCGGACTGTCTGGGCAAATCTGGGATGCCTGGTCACCCTAAATTTTATGGGGCCTCATCCTTCACCATAAGCACGTGATCTGCCCAGGATCACAGGAGCTGCATGGAAGCTCGAACCTAAAAAGACAGGCCCTGGCCCAGCCGGAGGGGACAGCATACTCTGCCTGGGCAAGGGAAAGGGGAAACACCTTAACCCCTTCGCTGCGGCGGCAATTCAGCCGCAGCGCTAAGGGGGAGGAGGGCCGCGTGGCGCTCCCATGCTCGTGATGGAACCGCTCCATCACGAGCCTCGGGCGCGCTGTGCTTGTGACGGAGCGGTTCCGTCACGGCCCGACCGCTCAACAGAACGTCCAGCGCAGGCACGGAATCCGAGCCGCGCAGGCGCGCCGAGCAGGCCGTGACGGAACCGCTCCGTCATCAGCACAGCGCGTCCGAGGCTGGTGACGGAGCGGTTCCCACCAGCATGGGAAGGGTTAAACAAAGTGTTTCCTCACTATTTAACTAGGGAGGTAAGCATAGGATAGGGTGACCAGATCTTGAGAACCAAAATCTGGGACATTTTGCAAAAAATAGAAGATGGACTGCAATTTTAAATCAACCATGCTGTGCAGAATGGCAACTCCTATCAACATAAGAACACAAAAGAAGCACTAAGAAAATAAATAAAATGTAATTTCTAAAACCAGCATCATACCTGATAATTAAATTGCATCCTTCTAACAGCTGCTAACTCAAACAGCTTGAAAACACCCAATCAGTGCTTCCCTCTAGTTTGACTCGACCCCCTCTAAAAACCGGGACATGAGTCAAAATTGGTAAGATCTGCCCGCACAGCTGGTGAAACTGTCCGGTCAAATCCGGGACGCCTGGCCACCCTGGCAGAGGAGGCAACCGGGACAAGCACTGCTCTGCAGCAGCTCCAGGAGAGAGGAACACACCGCGCCTGGTACCCCGGGCAGTCTCCCCTCTCAGCAGCAGCACCCGAGGTCCAATCACGTGGCCTCGCCCTCGCCCGAGTTCAACACCCACACTCCCCACAATCCTTTGCGTCATATCTACATACAGCCTCACATGGAACTTCTCTTTCATTTTAGTGGGTTACAAATTATTTATTGATTCATATGTACTACAGTATGCTGATGTTCACTACTATGCTATAGATAGTTTATTGCAAAAAGCTACATCGTCACACTACTATTATTAGGTGAATATAATTATTAGGTTGTCCTGAATTAATTCGCTCTTTGGAAATTTCTCACAAGGATCTAATGGCATTGTGCAGTGGCAGTATCGTAGCTAGGATGCTTGTTTGGATTTAGTCGCATTTCGTGTGGACTCCAGGGACCTCATTTATGAGGCCGTGCGTCACTTTTACGCTGCCGGTGCGTCACTTTTTGTGACGCACCAGCAGCATAAATAATGTGCCTTGTTGCACCATATTTACAAAGTGACGCATCTAGGTAGATGCGTCACTTTGTAAACCCCTGAGCCACATTATACCTGCGCCAGGTATAATGTATGCGAGGGGGGCGTATTGACGCAAGGAAGTGTCGTAGAAGTGACGCAGTGAAATCTATGAGATTTCACTGCGTCACTTTTAGGACGCCGTTGCATCAAAATCTCGCACCTGCCTCACAGCAGGCCCATGTGAAAGGGAGCATTGCTGGAGTTGCGTCACTTTTGTGACACACTCCAGCAATGCGTCACTTTTGCGCCCACAGATACGTCAGAAATACTGACGTATCTGTAACTCCTTGCGACATGATGCGTCATACATTAAATATGGCGCATCAATTGTGTCGCAAGGAGTGCGCAGTGAAAAGTGACGCATCGCTGTTTGCACGCAGCGATGCGTCACTTTTCATAAATGAGGCCCCAACTGTTAGATGTTTCACTGAATATACCTAATTCCTCCAACGCGCTGGGCCTGCGTCACCCTGGCTTTTCTGGGACCAGGCTGCGTGTCGGGGAGGGTAGATAGTCCAGTGCGGACCCTCGGCTACTAGACCCTGCGGCTGGGCCTTCGACCTCTGGCTTGTCCGGAGCAAGGCTGCGCCAAAGGAAATAGGCACCGGGGTGAAGGGCTGCTACAGGACACTGCCGTTTCTGCTCATAGCTGCAGGAACATCGGAATTTGGGTGCTCCTTTTTTGCCTTTCTTGATGTCCATCTGCCGACGCTGAGAGGGAGGGGGAGCCGACCCCGCCGAGGAAAACCGGGCCGTGAGTCAGGCAGGGTCACTTCTGCGCGTCGGACCGAGAGATTTACCGTGAGCCCACTCGGGGCCAGCGTCCGTCCAAGGGCCCCTAAGGAGGGTGCAGGGCTCTGCACACAACAAGAATCCACTGCGGCCCGTCGGGTCCTCCTCCGGCCACAGCCTTGGTCTAAATCTGACCAGGATCACCGGCCACAAGGGATTCGAGGCGTTGCCCCTTGTCCTTGACCCCTGTGAGGTGCCCCCACCCCCGAGAGGAACACGCACGGGCAGCAGACAAGCCCACTTTGGACCCCCTGCACTGGCGAAGGAGGCTGCCGGGACATCTAAACCCCCCCTGTAGTACCTCCTTATGGTCCCTAGAGGGCCGGGCCGGAGCCGTGAACCATCAAGTGAGGTGAGCCGGGGCCCCCTTTTCACTCGGAAGGTGGCTGGTGGCGCACGCGAGAGAGAAAGGATTCCCCCACTTTGCTAGCACTGGGCAGGAAGCCCCTTTCCATCCCCCCGCAAATACCACCCCAAACATCAGTGGGGGCTCGCACTTCCACTCGAGTGCATCCCCGTTTTGAGGCGCAGAGAGACCCGTGCCCCCATCAGTGTTTGTCCTGCCTTCCCTGGTTCCCACTCGGGATTCTTCGCCTAATCAGGCCCACGCCCCCACTTTCCACCCAGAGCGCTCCTCGACGGCACCTCGGCTCACTTCTGACTTAAAGCGAGTGGCACACAGAAGGGCACTGCATCCCTGGGAAAACGAGGGACTTTTGGACACTGACTTTGAACCTGTTGTAAACTTGTGTGGGCAATCACGGGGCTCGGCCACAGAGGGCCTAAAATCACAGAGCCAAAATGTTGCCCTAAGCACAGGGAGAAAGTGCACTAATAAGATGGCAAAACAAACGCTCCAGTATGGGGAGCTGGCCATAAAAATCGAAATAGAAGAAGAGTACAGAGGTAAGGATCTAGAGTATGTAGTGAAGGAAATACTTGAGAAAGTATTCAAATGTACTGCTAAGGATTTAAAATGTGTACAGCAAAACAAAGATAGAGGTTTATTTGAAATTACGTTTTTTACAGAGCTGAAATATGAACATTTTCTACAGGTTGTGTCACTCGTGTTCACATGAGAACCTCAAGGGGGTAAAAATTACTGCTATGGCAGCAGCAAAGGAGGTGCCAGTAATTGTCCATATGTACAATGCCCATGTGTCTACATGGGAGATTGAATGTTTTTTAAACAGGTTTTGCGCAAAGGTGAGGGGAGGGATATTACAGAGAAATAAGTTTGGAATCTGGAATGGCAAGAGGAAGTTTTTGTGATACTTAAACCAAACCCTGCTGGGGGAGTAACCCACCTCCCACAAACCTTTGCATTGGGCCCAAACAGAGGCTATTTAAACTACCCAAGCCAACCGCAATATTGTATGAACTGTTTAAGTTTTGGCCACCTTAAAGAAGAATGCAAAAAAGAGGGTTGCAAGTTCTGTGGGGACATAGACCACAAACACACCGAATGTAATGCCCCCAAATCATGTAACCTACGTGGATCCAAAGAGCACCTTTATAGAGCATGCCCAAAGCAATGATTCTCATATGCGGCATCTGCAGCTGCCAAACATCACCAGCCAGGGGATAGTAAACCTTACGCCGCAGTACTGGCACCATTAATCTTTAAGACAGTTAGTGATGGAGGCACCGGGGAAACACCCAACACAAAAAAACAAGTAATACAAGTTGCACCTACCCCTACCCCACAGGCAGAACAGGAACAAACCAAGGAAAGAACACAGGTGGTAGAGGAAACTCAAATGACAGAAATAGAGGAAAGTAAAAAGAAAGTTAAAGGGATGTCAGACATAGACTCACAAGTGGAAGACAGGGAAATAGATTCAGATTGTACTCTTATCCCTACAGATATATATAACATCATCAAAGAAGCCAAGGACAGGGCACAGGAAAAAAGGGAAAGAGAAGAACAGACCTCCTCAGAAGAGGAAACAAAAACCACAGAGGGTCAAATGCAGATGGTTAAAAAAAGAAATAAAATCAAAATTAAAAAACAAACGGCGGACCCAAGTGGTCCGGCCGCAACAGAACAGAAAGAAACTAGGAAGAAAACTCTACCAAAAGAGAACTGCTCAGGGTCCAGGTATAGTGTACTAGGGGACCTCTCAGACTCAGAAGACCTAGGATATAGCTTATTCTCACAAGAGGTAGGAGTAACCCCCCACAAAGACCTTTTTCTACAGTCCCCATACTTAGGAGGAGCAGAAGAAATTGGCGGGCAAGAGACGCAAAATAGTGAAAGCAATCAGTAAATATGTGACAGCATCTGGTCGCCATTGAGCTTTGAAAATGTTCAGGTTTAACATGTATTGTATACCGTGCAAAGTAATCACCATTGCAAATATAATGTTTAACATCATATCATGGAATGCCCGAGGAATGGGCTCACAAGTGAAAAGAGCGCCAGCGTTTGAGCTCTGCAAAGCACAAAAAGGGGACATTATACCTTTACAGGAATGTGCAATTCCCCACTACACGGACTACAGTCACATATCCAAATATTGGGAAGAAGGCCCCTCCAAATGGTCTGGGGGTGGAAACAAGAATGCTGGAATAGGTATTCTCATAAAAAACAAAGAAATGTCAATCCTTGATACAAAAATTATACAGCCAGGCAGGACTATGATGGTCACCATACAATACAGAAACACCACCTTTAAGGTCTGTAAATTTATGCACCAACCGACAAGAATGAAAGAATGTCCCTGTTTGAAATGCTCCCACTTTTTATTGCAGGTGCAACCCCAATGGTGTTAACAGAGGATTTCAACTGCATCATAAACCCCACAGACAGATGTGGCAAGAAAAGTTGTTACGAAATTGATAAGTCTGCAAAATGTCTCAAAAACATGTGTAAAGATTTGCAACTGTCAGATACAGGGGCAAAATCAGGGTCAAAACAAAGGTTCACCTGGGAAGCAGAAAGTGGCAAAGTCAAATCAAGAATTGATTTCATTTTCACCTCCAAAAATATAAAAGCAAGGAATTATGAAACAAACGAGAGTGGCATGTCAGACCACAAAATCTTGAAAGCAACCGTTGAAATCTCAAACATGTGTCAAATGGGGAGGGGTGTGTGGAAAATGAACATCTTGTTATTACAAGAGGAAAATATATGTAAAAATTACAGTGATATGTACAACAACTTAAAAACCAGAAAGGAAAGTTTCCCATCCTTAGCAGAATGGTGAGAAGAGGTAAAAAAAACAAACAAAACTTTTTTCCAGAAAACAGAGCATGATCAAAAGCAAGGAAAAGTTTAAAAAATTTGATGAAATACAACAAAGAATGATCACGCTAGAAAACCTGGAAAGGGGTGGAATGGAAGTAGGGGAGGAAAGAGAAAAAACAAAAACAGAACTGAAAGAATGCCTGAAACAACGAGGGAAAGAACACATTTTTAACTCCAGGGTCAAGATCTTTGAGGAAGATGAAAAGTGCTCAAGGTTCTTTTTATAAAAGGCACAGCAAGTGCAAAAGGTAATGAATGAACTGAAAGACACAAATGGACAAACACAAAAGGGCACAGAGAAAGTAGGGAAAATAACAACAGCCTTTTTTTCCCAATTGTACAAAAAAGAGCCATCAGATATAAGTGCATGTGAAGATTTTTTTTTTTTAATTTTTTTTAATTATATTTATTATTTTCCTTGTTGCACACACTTTATACATTATACATTGTTCAGCATTAAAACTTCATGCTTCATAGCTAAATAAGCTCTATTACAAGATATACAAACATTTCATAACGCATTTCCACAGACATCATTTATATTTCTTACTTTACCACCAATAAACATTAAGCCCTTCTTGGGTCTACCTGCGGCCCAAATCCTTCCTTCCACCTACTTATGGGTTGCCATATTCTTAAGCCTAATATCCTTCCCCTTTTCCCTTTTCGTGCATAGATATTCTTCTCCATATTATATGCATTCAGCAGATTAGCCTGCCAGGTTTGTAGTGCCGGTGGATTTTTGTCAAGCCATGCCCTTGCTAAGGTCAGTCTGTATACTGACATTGCCACAAACAGAAATTCCTGCTGTGTATCGGCTCCTTCCATACCCAGACCTAAGATTATCCGAGCTGGGCTAAGTTTAATTTGTATCACCAATGATCTGTCTAGAAAACCCTCGATGTCTCTGACTAGCGTATGTAGTTGAGGGCAGGTAGCAAATATGTGAATACTATCAGCTTCGCTAGCATTGCATCGGGGACAGTTTGCACCCATGGTCCCGCCCCATCTTAGGGGGGGTATGATAAAGTGAATACAGAGTTTTATAATGTTGTGACTGCATGGAGGATGAACACAATATAGTACTGCCTCGGTCCAGTGATTTCTTAAACCACCCTACTTCCACGTTAAGTTTTTCTGCCCATTTATTACCCACTTTTCCTAAGTCATCAATTTTCCCTTTAACCAAACAGGCATAAAAAGACCTAATGGTGCGATCCCCCAAAAGTCAGATTTTTTCCAGTATCTCATTCCTACTCGCTTCAACTGATCCCCCTGTTTTATTATTAAAAAAACTCCTGACCTGGAGATACTTGAAAAAGCCTCTGTTATCGATTCCATGCTTAGTTCTTAGATCTGCGAACTGTACCATCCCCTCTGCATCAAATAAGTCCCCAATCTGGACGATACCGTTATTTACCCATTCTAACATTACTTCATCTGCGAAGATTGCTTGAGGAAATGACCTGTTTTTATAGAGTCTAATATATCTATTGTATTTCCCCAATTTACTTCTTTTTAAGAAGGCAATCCAGATCTTGACTGCAGCGGAAAGTGTCTTGAACCTGGTTCTTTTAAAGTAACCAAAATCGATACAATTTAAAAAGCAGTTTCCCGCATCTGTCCCTATCACCGTAGCATATACTTTCCTAGACAGGTTATTAACTCTTTGATCCAGATCTGTTCCTCCTATTAACCCTTGCATATATTGTAGGGCAGCTGCCATATAGTATAACCTGAAGTCCGGTGCTCCCCACCCCCCCCTTTCTCTTGGGAGCGTGATGTATCTATATGCCCTACGCGTCTTCCCATGTGCCCAGATGAATCTGTTGCATATTGCCTCTAGTGTGTTAAACCATTTATTATCAAAGAATAAAGGGATCGAACTAAAAAAATTAAGTAATTTGGGGAGAATCAACATCTTAATAACGTTGGTGCAGCCCATCAATGATAAGTGTAAGTTGTTCATCCTTATTAGATCCGTTTTTATTCTTGTCATCAGTGGATCCATATTTATCTCTACCACCATATCAAGATTTGCTGATATTGCCACCCCCAAGTACACGGCTGAACCAACTACTCTTGCGTCGTTACATACTGAATATCTATTTTCAAGAATCTGTGTCTTTGATCTGTTCAGTTTGTGTCCCGAGATTTGACCGAAACATTCCGCCTCTGCTTCAATCTCCCTAATGGCGATGGAGGGGTTAGGTGTTAAAATGGCAACGTCATCCGCATACGCAAGAGTTTTTATTACACAGTCGTTTATATTCATCGGAGCAATCTGTGGATTCTGTTCCAGCCTGCGTAGATAGGGATCCAAGTATAGTGCAAACAGGAGGGGGGATGACGGGCAACTCTGCCTAGTCCCTCTACAAATCTTGACTGCTGCCGAATATCCCCTATTGACCCTAATATTAGCCATTGGGTTGGTATACAGGGTCTGTATGGCCTTGATGAAGCCCTCCCCAATTCCGTTCCACCTCATGGCTGACCATAGGTATCCCCAGGAGACCCTATCAAATGCCTTCTCTGCATCTAGAAACAGCGCTGCCATAGGGTCTCCTAGGGTACCTGCTGCATCAAACATGGTAATGATCTGCCTGATGTGCTGTGTTGTTCCTTTTCCTGGGATAAACCCATGCTGGGAGGGACTAACCAAACCCTCAACCACCCCTGCTAATCTTTTAGCTAGTATCTTTGAGTAGACCTTGACGTCGGCGTTCATCAGCGTAATTGGGCGGTACGAGCTTGGCTCGGTTGTAGGTTTACCTTTCTTTGGTATTACGATGATGTTGGCTGCTCTCCAAGACTCAGGGACAGATTCACCCTTTTGTGCCATTACCATGATATTAAACATGTCCCCTATGATCACTGTTTGGAATATTTTAAAGAATTCCACTGGGATCTGGTCCGGCCCTGCTGCCTTCCCTGAGGGAAGACTGCCAAGAGCAGTGACCAGTTCCTCTAACCGGAATCCAGCATCTAACTCCTCCTTTTCAATTGCGGAGATCACCGAAGAAGACGCCTCGCTCAGATATTTTTCTATCTCTTCCGTGCTGGCTTATATAGCTGAAGCGTAGAGATCTGTATAGAATTGTTTAAAGACCTCCCTTACCTGTCCTGTCTCTGTTACCATATTTCCTTGAGTATCGGTAATTTCTTTAATATCTGCTGCTGCTACTCTTTGCCTAGTCCGCACAGCTAGAATATGTCCCACCCTTTCACTGAGCTCATATGCGTTCTCCCTGTTAGCCATATATTTCTCCGCCGTCTTTTGGGCAACTCCTTCCAGGGCATCTGCTCTAAGCGATATTAGCTTAAGGATGTTTTGTTCTATCGGGACCTGTTGTTGAATAGCTACTGCTAATTCTTCTTCGGCCCTCAATACATTTTGTCGTATTTCTTCAGTCTTCCGTTTCTCTTTTTTTTGTGCGGACAATACAAAGCTTAACGTTTCCCCTCTAACACCAACCTTAAAGGCGTCCCACACTATCCCTGGGGGTGCTGTCCCTCTATTTATATCCCAGAAGTCCTTGATCCATTTTGTCATATACACCCGATATCCATTATCTTGTAGCAGCGCCCTTTCAAAAGTCCATTGCACCTCTTTTTTTTTATGGGAATGTCCTAGTCTTATCGTCAGAACCAATGGGCTATGATTAGATATTATTCAGGGTTGTTTTTCAATTTTTGATTCAGCGATTAGAATATTTGAAATTAGAAAGTAATCGAGTCTGACCAACACCTGGTGAGGAGCGGAGAAGAAAGTGCTACCATCTAAGTTCGGATGCCATTTTACCCACGGATCTTCCAGTGAGTTATGGGTGGCCATATCCGATAGTGCCCTAAACATTTTCCTTTTCCTGCCTAGATATTGTGAGCCTGGCTGCAAGAATGAGCTGATTGGGTCATGCAAATTAAAATCGCCGCAACATACAATTGGCTCAGGCCATTGTGCCAATTCCACATCCAGGTACTGAAATACGTCTGGGTCATCCTCTGTGGACCCATATATTGTAGCTAAGGTAAACGTCTCCCCTTTAAAGGCTATCTCGGTCAGCACCCACCTCCCCCATTGATCTTCTCTTTTCCTCTTTATAATTGTGTCACTGCTCCTGCCCAGCACCGCCACACCTCTAGTTTTGGTCCCTTGATTTGTTTTTGCCATAACTTCGAACCCTAATTGGCCCAACAGGTGTGCGTTGGTACCCTCTATGTGGGTCTCTTGCAGACAAACCAAATCAACGTGCAATGTTCTGAGTAGAGCTGCTACCTTGAACCTCTTTTTTTGGTCATTGAGCCCACATACATTTATTGAGGCTATTCTACATGCCATATAGTTTTAGTACTTTCGACCCTATGCTGATAGTTGTCTATTTTATCATTACTCTGCTGTATATCTTGTGTTCTTTTCCCTACCCAAACTTGTAATGCCAATAACAAAACACCATTTCCATGTGCAACGTTTCTGCCCTTTTCCCTCCCTTCCCCTCCCACCCCTACTATCCCCCCCTTTCTCACACCCCGTGCCCTACCCTCTCTGTGCTCCCCCCACCCACCTCCCCCCTCCCCATTGAGACGCCCTGGGTACAAGTTCCCAGGTGTGGTTGTCAGTTAGGGCAGTACGTGTCAGACGTGCCCCGTGGCCCGGAATCAAAGAGATGTATTCCCTAGATTTCTTTAGTACGTAAATAGAAACCTCTGCCTTACAATATAAGTAAAGCTTCTACCTTACAATAAAAGTTCTGCTCAATATCTACTTATTTTGCTGACATGTGAGAGTTATGTCCTACATTTTAAGTTGTTGTTTATTTATTCATTTGAAAGGCTTTCAAGACTTTTGCTATTTGCCAGCTTTTTGGTTAGTATTCCCCCCGATTTCGTTCAGATAAGATTCTGCTTGCACTTCACTGGTAAAGGTTTTAGTTGTGCCTTTATAGGTTATTTTTAATCTTGCTGGGTTTTGAAGAAATATCTTTGCACCCTTTTGTTCAAATGGAATAATCAGCTGCCTCATCGTCCACCGGCGTTCTACAGTCGCGTGAGCAAAATCTGGGAGTACGAAAAAGGAAAAGTCGTTGAATTCCTTCTTCCTTGAGGGCCTTGCAATGTCATAAATGGCTTCTCTTAGCCTAAAATTTCCTATGTTGACCAGCATAGCTCTAGGGTACTGTGCTGGCTCCTGGCTACGTATTGGGATTGCCAGGGGGAAGCGATGTGCCCGTTGAAGTTCAGTGTTCATATCCCAGCTTTCAAGCTCCAGGAAAGGCTGTCTTTACCAGGTTGATCATATACCCCCTGGGGTCATCTCCCTCGACTCCTTCAGGAATACCTAGGAAACAAAGGTTATTCCTCCTGCTCCTGTTCTCTAAGTCTTCAACTTCAACTTTTTGTATCAAATCCCTGATAACTCCTTCATGTTCTGCCCCTTGCTTCTGGACTTTACTGAAGTCAGACAAGATGGCGTCAGTGTGAGCGGACTGGTCAAAGGACGCTCCGTGAGCCCGAACTTGGCGTGCTCAGAGTGTGTGTGAGGAGAAATCTCTGCGAATCGTTGGGGGAGAATGGTCGCTAAACTATTATCCGGAGAGATTGCTCCCTGCTCCCTGACCCCCGTCCCCTGCTTGCATAATTACGGAAGGGAGAGAGAGGGGAATCCTACATGAGCGATAGGAGCGATGGAGCATCTCGTACCCTGCAGCCTGGAGGCCCGGAGGCTCTGAGGCTTTGAGTGGTGGGAGCTTTGTATCGTTTGCCGCTTGCCTGATGCTACAAACTGTGGATTACTGCGGCAGTATGTCAAAGTCACTTTAGCGGTAAATCGCCTCTGTGGCCTCTGTGGCAGCGGCTGTCATCAGCGGCTATCAGCTGTTACTAGCTTAGAAACACTGTAATCTGTGCTCTAATCTGTGCTTCGGAGACTAACCTGGAATCGGCGTCTGCCGCGTCTGCCGCTCCCTCAAGTCTTTCAAGCCCATCGGTTGAGCTCAGTGAAGCTCAGTGAAAAAGTTAAACGGCAGTGGTAATGCGCGGGGGTACCGCGATTACGTGGCTCTCTGTTTTCTGCCTTCTTTCCTAGCCCTCTGGCCCCTGGTGATGACGGCACTCCTGGCAGCTGTCCAAGCGATCTGCTAACTGCCTTGCAGGGCAACTAGACGAACAACAGAAACGCTGGCAGAGGATGAGGAAGTCTTTCAGCAGGTACTGGGCGCTTGATAATGAGGATAGCAAAACTGTTTGACATTAACGCTATTGCATGCTGTTACTGACTGCCAAAAGTACGGACAAGAGCAAAGAGATAGCAGGAGATGTTAACTGCCAGTGTGTTGACTATCATTTACAGTTATTAGGTGCCAGAATACTGCCAGAATACTGCCATAAAACTTTATAAAAAGAAAAATCGGAGATAACAGAGATAGACGCGAACTGTTGGGAATAAAAAATAAAAAAAAGAGGAGGGGGGGGCCACGCTGGAGGGGGCTGCATATGCACCAATAATTGCTGAGCAAAGGGCTGCAACAACGGAGACGATCCCTCAGAATCTCAACAGCGTTCACCTAGAGAGAGTTGGCAGTAGAGGGGAGGAGAGTGGGGTCTGGGGGCGAAGCAGCCTGGCTATCGATTCAACAATCACAAAGAGCAGAGCAGCCTACAATATCCTCAAAGATCTCAAACCCCTCAGAACTATTAAAAATCTCGAACTTAGTACAGCCTGCTTTGACAGCAATGCCTGCACTGCCTGCACTACTAAATCAAAATCAAGCGTCAAAACTTTCTTCCCTGCAACTAAGAAGGCGAAACGGTGGGGTCTGAAAATATACGTCAGAGTAGGTATACATCTACATCTACATCTGCAGCTGGCTCATCTTCGACCCTCAGAGAACGACCCAAATAAAATGGCAACAGGAACGGGAGTAGAGGGGCCACCTGGAATACCCGCTATGCCGGGTGCGACTAGAAAAACAGTTGACCACCTACACAATTCCGCAGCAGATATGGAACAGGATAAAGACCAGGATAAAGACCTAGATCATGTCCAAGAGAAATTTCAAGGACATCCGGATACTCAAAACGGACAAGAAATTACAGGGGGTGCTATAGAGGAACAAGCCACAATTAAACCCCCTAAGGTGACAAAGGGACCTAATCGAAGGCCAGAAACGAGAGCAATTAAAGCCAAAGAGTGCAATCTGAGTGGGGAAAAAAGCGACAGGAGTAGTACTGAAAGGCCGTCGGGCAAGGAATCCAACAAAACTAAAGGGAAAAAAACTGACAACATTTTGGAACAAAAGGTGGAAAAAGAATCCAAAAAGGTAAAAGAGAAAGGGAAAGGGAAAAGTAACCACCAGGAAAAAAAACAAGGGGGATGATGATGATGAGCTGGATAAAGACAGTGAGAACCTGTTGGAAAAGAAAGCAAGGAGATTGCAGACGATAAAGAACTTGAAAGCATCTGCTAAGGGCACTGGGCAGCAGCCAGATTCCCAGCCGAGGATATCAAATATATTTAGTCCAATCCCTAAAGAAAATCAAGAGAAAATAACTAAAAAACAATATTACGACCTGGCGATTCCAGAAGACAAAAGGAATCAGTATGAACACCAGAAAGACCACCAGGAAGCACGAAGGCACAGTATGGGTTTTATTTCCAATACAAACAATGCTCCAAAAAATGCGGGAGTTGGCACTGAACTAATGAAAGAAAAAGTAACTGAAAAGTCTTGTGTAAACATAAGTATCCCTATAAGAGGAGAATCCTCACCCCCACCACTAAATCAAAACCCGAGGACCAAACGTCTCCCATCGGAAGCACAGACATCCTCCCCAAAAAATGAGCTGCCTCTAGAATCTGAAATATCAAGCAGAGATTCTGGCTCAGATATTTACGAGTCTGGAGTGTCTATCTCTAGTGCAACAAGCAGCTCAAATGAGGAGGAAGAGAAAGAAGAGGAAGGAGAGGGTGCCGAGATTGGAGAGAGGAGTGCAACATACAAATTATCGACAACAATCTTGGAGGCTTCGAACATCACAGTCTTGGGTGCGCCACAGGCATTTACCCAAGATACTATCCCTAAAGGAGGGGAAAAAAAAGAGGAATGGGGGAAAAGAAGAACAAGACATAGAAGGCACCGTCAATCAACCGGCGAAGAAACTACGGATCCCGGACGCAACACGGAGCATGGCAAACATGGCATACATGGGAGTAGCCGTTCAAGGGAATCAAGAGAACAACAATCACACTGCCAACATTGGCAAGAGCCACAGAAAAGCAGTATATTGCCAAATGAAGAGGGTTGTGGCATGCAAAATATGAGGGTGCCCTCTTTAAGCGAAGTTCTAAATTCAATCAAGCACTTTCATAGAGGCGTTAAGAACGATAGTAACAGGAATCATGCTGCTATCCAGGAACTGCGAGGAGTCGTTGAAAAAGTAGACCAAACATGTTCAGAAATTTCGAACAGAATGGCCTCTGTAGAGTCTTGCACCGAAAACTTAGGGCATGTGAAGATTTTCTAGGGTCTTTGCAGAGCTCTTTATCCCAAGAGGAACAACATTTTCTAACCACCCCCATTTCAGGAGAAGAACTCTTCCAAATCATTCAGGAAGCCCCAAAAGGATCAGCCCCTGGGCAAGACGGCCTTCCATGGGAGTTTTACAACGCTTTCTGGGGGCTTATTGCAAAGGATTTTTGGAGTCTGTTGAAAGAATGCTTGGAAAAAAGGTTTTACCCCCCTCCTTTCCATAGGGCATCATCAAACTGCTGGAGAAAAAGGGGGACAAGCTGGACATCAACAATTGGAGGCCAATCACCCTCTTGAATGTGGACAGTAAGATCCTAAGTAAAGTCTTGGCAGGAAGATGCAGAAAGGTGCTGGCCTCCATGTTGCACCCAGACCAAACATGTGCGGTCCCAGGAAGGAAAATCTGGGACAGCTTGACCATCATTAGAGACACCTTGTGGTTAGCGAAAGACAGGGGGAATCCACTGCTATCTTGGCCCTTGATTTCCAGAAAGCCTTTGACTCCCTAAGTCATGAATACCTTTTCAAAGTGCTCAGGAAAATGGGATTCCCAGAAGGTTTCATCAAAACTATTGGCTTAATATACACTGGATGTGAAAGCCAGGTCCTTATAAATGGTACACTATCTGAGGGGTTCCACATTGAATCAGGGGTCAGACAGGGATGCCCCTTATCACCGGCACTCTTTGCATGTGCAATTGAACCTCTCCTATGTGCCATCAGGAAGGACAAGTGCATAACATGCCCTCTGGTAGCGGGCAGCCAAGGCAAACAGGTCAAATTTGTAGCATACATGGACGATGTCACCATTGCTTGCACTGATGCTAGATCCATAAAAAGAACTTTCCTTATAACCCAACTCTTTTTCCTAGCAGCTGGGCTACAAGTGAATGTGGAGAAAACGCACTGCATGACGGTGGGACAATGGGACAAACTGTCTCAGCTCCCAGTGAAACCTTCCAAAGACCCAGTAAAACTACTGGGGATTCTTTTTTCACAGGACATGAAGGGAGAAATAAACTGGGAGAAGATCCAGACAAAGCTCAAGCAGAAAATGGCGCTCTGGATGACAAGAAAACTTTCCCTGGAAGGGAAAGTCTTGGTGCTGAAAGCAATATGTCTACCAATTCCGATGTTTATTGCCATGATTTTCCCTCCATCATACAGGTGGACAAAAGTGACACAAAGTCTTTTTGCAAACTTCTTTTGGGGGTCAAAAATTGAAAAACTGAAAAGAGACACAGTTTTCAAACTACCCACAAAAGGAGGGAAAGACCTGCCAAACGTTGCTTAAAAACGTACTGGGGAATACAAAGAAAGACTCACATGTGGCTGCCTACACACTGTATGCTACAAGCTTCATCTTATCAAGAGTGGGCATATGTAAACTGGACAATACAAAGCCTTTTGTACTAGAACCACCCCCTGCGTACGAAGGCATCAAACCTTTCTTCAAGAAGCTGGAAGAGAGGCAAATTCAAGCGAAGGACATCACACCCCAGATGGCCTTAAGCAAAGAACTGAAAGAAACAGACTCAGTGACAATGGTAAACAACTTATCAGAGAAGCAATCAGGGAAGGTTTGGGAAATGGTGAACCACAAAGACTTGATAAACTCCGAGAAAGACTTGGCATGGATGATGGTATCCAAATGCCTACCAGTGAAGCAATTCCAACATGCAAGGAAACTGGCAAAAACAGTAAGACGTCCAACACCAGGCTGTGCAGCAGATGAATCCCTGATGCACTCCATTTGGAACTGCGGCGGAGCACATAGCATGTGGAAGGCAATGGGACAGCTCATTAAAGAATTAACAGGACAGGCATCCCTGTCCTATGAACTGGTTCTCTATGGTTTGGGCATAAATTGCAATGCAAATAAAGAAAGGACGCTATGGAGAATAATAAACTGCATGAAAGAGGCGATGTGGGAAAACAGGAACCTTTCCTTGTACAAACACCAAGCAATCACGGAAAAAGAATGCCAAAAACTTGTTTTCACTCAAATGTTCTCTTACATGTGCATATACACCCATAGATTTGGACAAGAGTGGGCAAAGGAAACCTGGAAAATCAGGAGTTGGTCTGGATGGGTAAAATGAGAAATCTTGATGGAAAACCACCATAGATAGCCTGCATGCGCTTCTTTGAGAATGGTTAAATGTACAGCACCCAAATATAAGGGACTGCTTAAAATGTAAACCTGACAAATAATTTTAAATAAAGTATATTTTTACAACAAAAAAAAAGTCACTTGCACTTCGTGTGGCAGTGATTTATTATTTGTTAGAATTTTTGGAAGACACTTCCTGGAGGAATTGTCTGCTTTATTGTCATAAAGTAATCTTATTGCACGCACTGAAAGTGGACCCTTAAGCCTATTATCACGTTAAAAGCGTAAGCTTCGTCTTTTCAAGTAACGTAAAAAGCTGGTCTTTGTGTGTGACAGGAATGACGTTAATACCTATAAATTGTACTTGCAAGGAGCAAGCTGATATTTCTGGTTTTGTACGGAAATTAACAGGAGCCGTCTCAGGGGAGAGCACGCGGAGCAGTGCTCAGTTCTGTCGCTAGGGGTCAGGCTCCTTCAGTGCAGACAGCACGGTAGGTTCAGCGCCTGTGCCACCGCCTGGTACAGAAACAGGCTCCTGGCTTGTGTTGTTGGTTCAAGTCCATGCGAGGGGTGGAGACAACCTGCAGAGGGGCCACTGACCTGTCTGCATGAAGTATGTTCATAGCACCTCCATCTGACCGGCTCCAGTGATTCTCCCTAAAGTCCCTTTGTCTCCCCATCTCCCTCTCACCCCCCTGCCATCCCACATGGTCACACCCCGTTACCCCACCACCTCCTTGTCACCTGTGTGGAGGCGGTAAGTGGGGGTAATTCAGGTGAGTTGGAGAGGCACAGCCTGGATGTTATCGTTCATCTGATCTCAATGAATTCTCCCTGAAAAAAGGACTTATGACAATAATTTACAGATATGACAAATGTGTGTAGAGTTATCATGCTTTAAGACCCATGCAAGAAAATGAAGTTTGATCTAGATACTGCATCATAAAAGCATGCACAATGTTAGAAGTAGATTTGTAATGATACCTAACCACTGATGAACTAATGAGAAGGTAATAAATATATTGATATGTATTTTCTTAATGTATAAATGAACAATAACAGGCAAACGATAATATATAAATTCCTTATACATCTATGAATAAAGTCGTTTTAGGTATTGAGAAAATGAACACTAACATTAGGATGTGTAACGAGAGCACCGATATTGATGAGATAACCAATGCTATACTAATTTGTGTTTTGTCAAATTTAGCTTAGAATTGTTTCAGTTACTGAATGGTGTAATCATTTTTATATAGGTACCGTATACTTGCTAATGTAGATGCAATTATTAATTGATATAAAAATGAAGAACTAATAAATTGTATTCAGTAATATGAAATTCATATTTGAGCTCAATTCAGCAACACACACAAGCTGCATTTCATATAGGCCTCAAAATATCTTTTCCTTTCTAGCATGAACAAGAAAGCCTAGAGCCTAGAAGCCTATGAGAACTTTTCATAAAGTTTCTACTTGTGCTCTAAAACTCAATTGGGGCATATTACCATCAAGTAGCGATATTTATCGCTAAATAGGCTTAGCGACGATTTTCTTATCGCTGAGCATCGCCGGAATTTATCGCTGAGATAACGTGCTATTAACGGCGAAATGCGTGAATATCGCTGAGAATACAGCGATATTCACGCATTAGTGACAAAATGCTCTAAGCCATTTAATCCATATCCCATTGGATAACATGGCTAAGAACTGGTCTGGGAAGGTGTTAGTATTTGGAGATACATCGCTACGCCTGCCTTGCTAATAGGCGATAGCGATGTTAGCGACTGTTTTCAGTCGCTAACAGTTTGGGTACGCCCACTTTGCATGTCATTAGCGATAAATATCCCCAAACCGCTCGCTATCACCTAAAAGCTGTCGCTAACTGCTGTTAGCGACAGCTTGCTAATAGGGCGATAGAAATATCGCCGCTTAGCGTCCGAAAACGGCCGCCAAAGCGGTGAAAATTCCCTATCGCCACCCTTGATAATATGCCCCAATAATTCCTTTTACGCTTGTATTTTACTTGACCGGACTTGCAACAAATGTGTTACATCCCAGCGTACATGCTTGGGAAAGGACTGACAAATGATGAGAGCATGGATTCACCTACATCCTAGATGTCATAACGAATCAGATGAATAAAAATGTGTGGTCTAATGGATCATCCAAAGTAATGGATTGCTTAATCTTCCGATTTGTATACTTTACCTACTACATAATATCATCCTCTAGAAACTTTCCAATGAGACAGAATGATCCCATCAACTTGGTGATGTCAAGGGGTGTCAACCAGAAATCGATGGATTATACTTGCCTAAAATGCGGACAGGAGCGGTCCGCACAGACTGGGCCAAGACAGGCCCGTCCTAGACCGAACGAGGCCCGGCTGGGCCACTTCCCGTCTCCAACATCTGAAGGATCTGATGGTTGAATAGTTAAAAATGGGTGTGTGCAGAATATATTGGATAGACTATGGGTTACTGATGAAGATACTGATACCTAAATCCTCCAAAGCAGCCCAGAAATCCGATTGAAGATAATAGGATAGTACAAGGTGGCCAAACAAATATAACATTAGTGAGCAATAAGCCACGGAAGAGGGTAATAAAGTGTAAAGAAGCATTGTGCACACCACATGAAGGCACACGTGAGAGATCATTAATTATCACAGAGTCTTAGAGCCCACAAGATGACCTAAAGAAGCTAGCCAAACAGATGGAGGGTTTAGAGAGTATAATAAAGGATGCCCTGGTAAACTTGATGGAGAGACTAAAAAATGTAGAGGCCCCAATAGAGAAACACCTCAGAAATGAAACTACTGTGAGAATGCAAGCTAACGGGCAAGATGGCCGCGGGTGGGTTGTGGTGAGCAGTCGCACCTAAAACCTCTCTCCCATCTAATGCAACAACAATGGAGTAGAGGGCGCTGAAATGATAGCGTTAGATCATCCGGATGGCTGTTGACTTTGCCTGCTCAAAGGTCGGACTCGGAACTGGGAAGTGTGGCGTCCAGTCGAATACTAGTCAGCTCAGAAGCAGAGTGGTGGCGGAATTTTGCAGACTCAAAAAGGCACTCAGAACGTTCACAGGTAGCCTGCTGAGGCAAGCGATGAGCGTATCGGCAGCTGGATTGAAAGAGATAAGCGGTACACTACGCACAAAAATGCCATTAAGGGCGGCGAAGGCTGACAAGGCTGACAAAACGAAAGGAGGAGATGGGAATGAATTCAATAAATCAAACCCCAGCGGGCCGGAGACACTCGCCGTAGCGAAACCCCAATTGCCGATGAAGAACCCGGGCGCTATTAGGAAAGTGACAGTCCCTTTTACAAAAAAAGAAACTGGATCAAAGAAAGGGAAACCACTTGGCGGAGAGGAGAGCGATACAGTTAAAGGATGCATGAAAGTATCCGAAAAGCCGGCATTGACAACATCAAAAAACAAAGGTACCCCCCATAGGCAGGCCACCTTACCAGAATCATTTATCCGCCCAGTCAGTGCAGAATCGACGGGCGTAGCAGCAGCAGGTACCTTCGGGAATACAGAACCAAATCTTGGAGCCGATCGGCAGGGCGTCCTCGAGGACGCAGCGGCAGCAACAACAATGGGAGCTGGAGACGTGGCAGGCGCAGAGTCGGCTGTTGCTAAGCAACCACTTTCCGTGAGCCTCGAGCAGGCTGAGCAAAACGCAGTCAGGAGCGAGGGGGAGAAGGCAGAGGCGAATCCGGGGCAGAGGGCTCTGAAAGGTGCTGATAAGAACGGAGAGATCGAGACTCCGCGGAGTGCCAAAGAAGGGATGGACGTTGACATTGAAAATGGTAAGGGGGCGCCAAGGGGGGTTGAAAGCTCGGATATGCTACAAGCAATTATGCAGGTGGAAGCAGAATTACTGGCCAAATCTCCCAACCCCACATGGGGAAGTTCAGTAAGTTTGGTGTGAGAAAATTCAGGAGCCGGTATTCTCAGGGAGAAGGAAGATATATGCTCATTGGAGGGGGACCATTTTTTCTCAGTAAACGAGGATTCTGACTTTGTACAGCAGGAGAGGGTGACAACAGATGAAGAGGAGGAAGAGGAGGTA
The DNA here is from genome assembly GCF_964261635.1 of Lissotriton helveticus. Classification (NCBI taxonomy): domain Eukaryota; kingdom Metazoa; phylum Chordata; class Amphibia; order Caudata; family Salamandridae; genus Lissotriton; species Lissotriton helveticus. Next base: position 290,667,274 of record NC_136058.1, on the reverse strand, counting down.
GACAAGGAGGAGGATGAAGAGGAAGGTGAAGAGGATTCATGGTCGGACTCTACCTCCTCAGGAACTGATATAGGTAAAGGTTCAACACAAAAAAAGAAACAGATAAGGCGCTCTAGGCATGAAAGATCACCCACAAGGGGCGCCGAGAGGAAGCTGGACTGGGATTACTCGGCAACATCACAGACATATCAGGAAGTGCAGGAAACAGGCTCAAGGCAAGACGGTGCACTAGGAATGGTTTTCAACATGTTGAAACAAATACAAACTGAGGCGAGGTCTACAAGTCGTAAAACAAGACAAGATTTCAAGAGGATTCAAACAACGCTTCAAAAAACAAACAAGCTATATGAAGGTTTGGCTGGGAGAGTTGCTGAGGTAGAGGAAAGAACGGGCAAGGTGGAGGATGACGTTCGCAGCTTCAGCGAATTTAAGTCACAACAAGAAAAGAAGGCAGACGATTTCCTTTGGAAGATGGAGGATTTCGAAAATCGTCAAAGACGCAATAATGTCCGCATTTTGGGGGTGGCGGAAGGGCTTGAAGGGCAGGACCCTAGGGGGTTCGTGGTTAAACTACTAAAGGACGCTTTTCCTGAATCCCAGTGGCAGTGGGAGGTAGAGATCCAGAGAGCCCACAGGTTCCCTTTTGTCCTGCGTAAACCATACGGAGCTGAAGGGGGCTCTAAAGCAACACTTCCCAGAGCAATTCTAGTGTATGTTGGGAATTTCCTGCTTCGGGAGGAACTTATTCAGAAAGCCAGACCAGATAGCAGAAGAACTGTGGAAGGGGTTACTTTCTTTACAAGACCGGATTTTTGCCATGTGACTGTTGAGAGGAGGTGGAGGCTTAGGAAATTGATTCCACAGTTCTAGGCCTTGGGCTCGGAGGCATACCTGCTATTCCCAGCCAGGCTTAAAGTGATCACAAAAGGCAAAGTCAGGATGTTTATGTCAGAAGTGAAAGCACAAGAGTTGATTCAGGAGTTGGGAAGGGAGAAGAGATAAGGGCCTTATCCAGGTGTGGGGAAAGGTAATACCAAAGGATGAGAGAAAAGGTTTATGCGGTAAAATAAGTAGGACTTGATGAAGGTGGGAGAGGGGAGCGACTAACACAACCAGGAAGCGGCCACACATAGGTCATTGCTGACCTATTTGCCTGTAGGGAGGGCGGGAGGGAGGGAGGGGCGGGGAGAGAGGGGGGAAGGGGTGGGGGTCAAAAAAACAGTGGAAATGTATAGTTTGGAGTTGTCTTTTAGCACACGTTGATTGCACATATAGTTTGTTATTTATATTTTTGAAAGGAGAAGGGAGGGGAAAGACCGGAATAGATGGGATACAAAGAATGAGCTGGATATGCAATACACTATGTCTTATAAATTAGTCTCGATAAATGTATGTGGATTAAACGATCCAAGGAAGAGGGCGAATGTAGCAGCCTATATTAGAACTCTACAAGTGGATTTAGTATGTCTACAAGAAACGCATATAGAGGAAAAGCAGATATATCTAATGAATCAGTTGGGCTTTGATGTTCTCGCAGCTAGCAGGCAAGGATCTAGGACAAGAGGAGTTGCAATTCTAGGGAAAAGAAGGGAGGTGATAGTCAAAAGAAAGAAAGAGGACCAATGGGGGAGATGGGTCATAGCGGAATTATGTTTCAAAGGTCTCAGGATAACATTAGTAACCGTATATGGCTCCACGGAGGATGATCCGGAGATATGGCAATTTATAGATACAGAATTAGCACAGTGGCCCGAACCTGTCATTTGTTGCGGCGATTTCAATTTACATGACCCTACAAGCTCATTTATGAATACAGGAGGGGTGTACAGTGGCAGGAAGAGAAAGGTAAATAGGGCCATTGCTAACATGGTTTATAATAATCTTCTGGTGGATCCATGGCTGATGCAACATCCACTGTTAGATAGTAGTACTTTCTATTCAGCACCTCATCAGGTGTTGGTAAGATTAGATTATTTCTTAGTCTCAAAGTCTTTGGTTATGGAGACACTCATTGAAAAACATCCAAGGATTATCTCCGATCATAGCCCACTAATATTAACAGTTAAGATTCCGCAAGCGATGCCAAAGAGATCAACATGGACTTTTGAGAGGAGCCTCCTTCAGGATGCTGAATATAGGAAGCATATGGAGGGTTGGATTAGGGTGTTTTGGGAGATCAATCATGGCACTGCCTCTATAGGACAAACTTGGGATTGCTTCAAAGCGGGTGTGAGAGGAGAAACACTGTGTTATGTAGTGACAAGACGCAAGAAAGAGAGGTTAAAGATTGAGGCTACCCGGCAGAAGTTGAATATAGAGGAAGGGAAGTTAGCAGCTGCCGTAGAATCTAAAGCTAGCCTGGAGCATATATTGCTAAACCTGGTAGCATTGAAAGCAGAAGCTGTAGAAAGCTTTTCCAGAAAGCTTGCTGAAAATATACGGCTAAAAAAGAAGAGGCATACGAGTGCAGTGAAAAAGTGGGGCATATACTAGCAGTCAAAGTTAGACAACAGAGGGAAGCTGCAGAGATAAAAGAAATATTGGATCCACTAGGTGTCATTGTTACAGACCCGGATAAGATAATAGATGTTTTTAGAATATTTTATGAAAAACTCTATACACGGGAAGACACAGGGGGAATAGTGGAAATTAGCAATTATCTTAAAGATATTGCCCCATCACCTCTCTCAGTAGAAGAAGGAGAAATGTTAGAATCTAATCTAGGCCTAGAGGAATTCATCGATGCATTGAATAGTTTACCATCAGGAAAGGCATCTGGACCTGATCAAATTCCGGTTGAGTTTTATAAGGTATTTAGGGAGTGTTTACTGATCTATATGTTTGAGGTTATGCTGTATGTACAACAAGGGGGGCAGGCACCGGATTCATGCGGAGGGGCGGATATAATTGTCATCGTTAAAAAAGGGAAGCCCTTAACTCTCCCTGGATCTTACAGGCCAATCACACTGATGAATTCAGATGTTAAGGTATATTCGAAGATGTTGGCAAAAAGACTAGCAGGCTGTATAGAACATCTGGTGAGCCCATCACAGCACGGCTTCATACCCGGGAGGGGTACTACACAGCATATCAGGACAGTCATCACTATGTTTGATGCGGCAGAGGTTGCAAGCGACCCTATTTCAGCTCTCTTCTTAGACGCCGAGAAGGCATTTGATAGGGTCGCCTGGGACTATCTATGGGAAGTTATGAAGTGGTGTGGTATTGGGCCAGGATATATACAGGCAATACAAGCTCTATATAGAAACCCGGTCGCAAAAATAAGAGTAAATGGGGGGCACTCAGATCTAGTACATATACAAAGAGGGACTAGACAGGGTTGTCCGTCTTCTCCATTGCTTTTTGCCCTATACATAGAGCCACTACTCCGCAAACTAGAGGGAAATCCTGAGATTCAGTCTATGTCATTGAATGATTGTACTGTGAAAACCCTCGCCTATGCGGATGACGTTGCTATATTGACTCCCAACACAGATATAGCTATGGTGGGCGTAGAAGTAGAGGCGCAGAATTTTGGACTGGTTTCAGGATACAGCCTAAACAAGGCAAAACCCCAAATAATCATGAATAGGTTTGCAACTAGTCGGGATATTAGGGTGGTTAACAGTGCAATATACTTAGGGATTGATATTTCTGCAAACTTGGAGGAGGTAGTCGAGTGTAATATTAAGCCATTGATTGCGAAGGTAAAAAGCGATTTGGAAAGGATAAACAACTTGCACCTTTCGCTGGTTGGTTGCACAAATGTGTTGAAAATGATGGTCTTACCCAAATTCTTGTATCTATTTAGGTCTATACCTCTAATTTTCGAGAATAAATGGTTTAGTATGTTGGAGAATGTAGTTAACAGATTTATATGGGCCCAAGGAAAAACTCGCAGGGCTTATAAATTCATCACTTTGCCAAGGGATAGAGGGGGTTGGGGTGCACCGGATTTTAGGTTGTACTATTTGGCTGCTGCTCTCCAGTATATGCAGGGACTAATAGGTGGAGGTGGAGGGTCATCAAAGTCTATTAATACGTCAATTGAAGCCTACACAGCGGTATTAGGACAGAACGCGGTGAACTGCTTCCTCTATTTTACAGATTTGGGTCATCTTAGAAGACAGACTTACAAGACTCTTAGGGCGGCACTTAAAATATGGAGCTCCTTTTTGAAGAAAACAGGCATGGGCAGGTTTAATAGATACACCAAAGTTTATAAAAATAAATCCTTCCCTGAAGATATTTTTGCTGATCATGTAATGGCTGGCTGGGAAGATAAAGGGATACATCAAATCGGGGACTTAATAAACTCAGAGACTATGGTACAATTCGAGGATCTGGTGAATACATATAACATAAATAGAAGGGATTTTTTTAAATACCTTCAGATTAGGAGTTTTTTAAGAAACAAGCAAGGGGGGCCGTTGGGTTTTCAACCTAATGAACTGATGGAAGGGATAACCGCGGGAGAGGAATATTCCATTAGGTCAATATATGCTGCTTTGGCAAAAAATAGACCAGATGATCTAGATAAGCATAGGGTTAAATGGGAGGAGAGAATAGAGGCTACTCCGGAAGCTTTTAATGAATCCCTGGAATTAGGTCGGTCTATGCTCTGTTCTGCCCCCTTGCAAGCCCAACATTATAAAACCTTATTTTCATTGTATTGTACTCCATCTAGGATTGCGAAGTGGGGGGGTACAGAGGGTATCACTTGTCCCAGATGTAATTCTACTGAGGCTGATATTGTCCACATGTTTGCTACATGTCCCCAGTTACATACATTAATTAAGGATATTGAACATTTTTTAGTTAATTCACTAAGGATACAGATAACCTTTACCGTAAGTTTAATTATGTTGGGGGTCGACGAGGGAAATGCCCAAATGGATTCGGGTGACGCAATGTTTTTGTTTATGGCAGCCGCTGTGTTTAGATTAATGTTAGCTAGAGTGTGGCTAGATAAGAGTCCACCATCCATACAAACATGGTTAGCAAATCTTATTGCTATATATAATCTTGAGAAACAAATATATGCAAGAAAAGGCAGGGTAGGGAGGATTCGAGGTATCAAGATTTGGGGACCGTTGGAGAAGTGGAGGGCAGGAATAGGATGATAGGGTTTGTTGATGTTTTTTTTTGTTTTTTTTTCTAGGAAATGCTTTAAAATGTTAAATTATGATTCGTTTATGTATTGGCTTCCTTCTCTTGAGCTTATATTGTTTTGATTAAGGATTTCCTTTTATATTGTGAAGTGAACAAATGTAAGAGGAAAAAAAATAAAATAAAATAAAATAAAATAAAATAAAAATAAATGAAACTACTAATAGTGGCATAGATACGTCCAAGAGCTCCGACTGTCTAAGGACTGGACCCGGTAGTGCATCCCAGCCACAAAAGATAGAACTGCCAAACAGGCAAATAATCCATGCAGGTCCTCACGGAGAGCAATACAAGGCAAAACAGGGATACCCAAGGAACAAATCGGATATGTTTGGGAGGAAATCCTGCCCTGGGGTGGGAAGGCCAATACTGTTATGGTAATGCTAGTAATCAAGAGACTTATAAAATCTCCCAGAAGATGGCCCAAAATGATATACCTCTTTTAAACAATCAGTCTAAACCTGAACAGCCACTTACCACTGGGGCCCCCTTTGAAACAAAATGACATTCATTAGAACCCCTCCCTGAAGCTACTCCCTACACTGTGGTGCTAACAAATGTCCCTCAACTTTTGGATCATAAAGGGGAATCTTGGATTGCACTAAGAAATAAATCCATACATTGGCTAAGTACTCGGACAGGATTAACTGACGCCCTTTTCTGTGAATTCAAGATGGCTAGAAGAATAGCTTGGGTAGGTAAAACCCGTAAAACATTAGTAGTAGTAAAGTTGAGAAAAATCCTAATTTTAAGACTTTTGGTATTCACAGAAGGCATTTAGGACTCCTAAAGTTAGGAGTCCTAACTTTACTACTACTAAACTGAGAATAATCCTAATTTTAAGACTTTCGGTATTCACAGACGGGATTTAGGAGTCCAAAAGTTAGGAGTCCAAACTTTACTACTACTAAATTGAGAAAAATCCTAATTTTAAGACTCGGTATTCACAGAAGGCATTTAGGAGTCCAAAATGTAGGACTCCTGACTTCTGTGAATACCGAAATGAGTAAGTGCCTTGGGCCTCATTTATGAAAAGTGACGCATCGCTGCGTGAAAACAGCGATGCGTCCCTTTTCACTGCGCCCTCCTTGCAACACCAATGATGCATCATATTTACAGTAGGACGCATCATGGCGCAAGGAGTTACAGATGCGTCAGTATTTCTGACGTATCTGTAAGCGCAAAAGTGACGCATTGCTGGAGTGTGTCACAAAAGTGACGCAACTCCAGCAATGCGTCCTTTCACATGGAGCAAGCTCCATGTGAAAGGGCCTGCGTCAGTCTTACGAATGCTGTGAGGCAGGCGGAAGATTTTGACGCAATGGCTTCCCAGAAGTGACGCAGTGAAATCGCATAGATTTCACTGCGTCACTTCTACGAAGCTTTTTGCGGGGGAACGCCCCACCTGCATACATTATACCTGATGCAGGTATAATGTAGCGCAGGGGTTTACAAAGTGACGCATCTGCTTAGATGCGTCACTTTGTAAATATGGCGCAACAAGGCGCATTTTTTACGCCACTGAAGCGTCACAAAAAGTGACGCACCGGTGCCGTAAAAGTGACGCACAGCCTCATAAATGAGGCCCCTTCTGCGAATACCAAAATGGTAGTACGTTTAGGATTTTGTCTTAAGTTAGTTCTGTGAATCAGGCCGCCTGTTTTTATTGTCATTCAAATTTTATGAGCATGTTTAAATTTGGAATCGTGTATCTCAATGGCACACAGAAAGTCCATCGATCTTTAATCAGATTTTGAAAAATTGTCTTGAATCTCTGGTGTTGCCCAGACAATCTGTCTTGGTGCAATACATTGACGACTTATTAGTCACGTCTAAAACTCGCAATGATTGTATCATTGACTCCATTGCATTATTGAATCACTTGGCTGAAGGTGGACATAAAGTGTCACCTGAGAAATTACAATTCTGTACCACTTTGATCTAATATTTGGGACACCAAATAGAAAGAGGGGTCAGAAGAGTGACTTCAGAAAGTATCAAAATGATTAGAAACAAGAAATTACCTCAGACAGAAATCAGAATGTTTCTAGGAGTTTTAGGTTATTGCAGGCAGTGGATTGTGGGATTTGCAGTGCTAGCTAAACCATTGATACAATTGACCAAGAAAAGAGCAAGAGATCCAGTAGAGTGGGATGATTAAAGCATGACAGCCTTTGTGAAATTACGCAACTGTCTATGCGAAGCACCTGCATTAGGTATGCCAGATTACTACAAAGAGTTTGCATTATTCTGTGATGCAAGAGACAATTGTGCTCTCTCAGTCCTAACACAGACACATGGCCTAATGCGACGTCCTGTGGCATCTTTCTCTGCCACTTTGGACCCAGTGGCATCTGCATTACCAGGGTGCCTAAAATCTGTAGCTGTAACTTGCATGAGTCTGAAACAAAGTGAATCCATTGTAATGGGACACCCTGTGACAGTATATGTCCCTCATGCAGTCGTGATTCTGCTAACTCAGACTAGTACCCAACATCTTACTCCTAGTCGGCTGACTAAGTATGAGTGAGTTATACTAGGTGCAGAAAATGTGACAATAGTCAGATGTACTGTCTTAAACCCAGCAACTTTGTTGCCTGATTCACCCTTTGAAGAAATAAAAGATGAGGTTGTACATGAATGCCTTGATGTTACTGAGCTAAGTACCAAACCACGCCCAAACATACAGGAAGAACCTTTAAAGAATGCAGAACATGAGCTGTTTGTAGATGGCTCATGCATGCGCCATGGAGAAGGAGGATTGAGTGCTGCTTACGCTGTGTGTATATTGGCTGGAATAGTCGAAGCATCCTATTTACGAGGAGTCAAGTCTGCACAACTAGCCAAATTGGTAGCTTTAATCACAGCTTGAAAAATTGGGAAAAATTGGATAGTAACCATTTACACTGACAGTCAATATAGTTACAGGGTTGTGCACGACTTTGGCCAACTCTGGATGAAAAGGGATTTAATGACTTCTTCAGGAACCCCTATTAAAAATTGACATTTTGTCAAAGAATTAATTGAAGCAATTCAATTGCCAAAAGAAGTGGCCGTGGTCAAGTGTGTTATGTTATGTTAAGCCTGCTTCTATCTGGAAACGATAAAGTGACAGCTGGTAATCGTTATGCTGACCAAGTTGCCCAACATTGTGCTAAATACAAAATAACAGTAAACAAGAAAATTGATGCATGTGGAATCAGCTGCCAACTTATGCTACTTGGGGGTATAGGAACATGGGAAGAAGTGAGAGAATTACAGAATGAAGCAGAAACAAAAGAAAAAGAGGAATGGGAGAAAATAGGTTGTCAGAGAAGAACTGATGATGGTGTAATAATTTACTTAGATGCGAGACCTGTGTTACCTGACTGTATGCTTGCACCAATGGCTAGAATGGTGCACAGTCAAAATATCGACTACAAAATATCGACTGGACACAATATCGAGTTTTAAATATCGAATGGAAAAAATATCGACTGGACAGAATATAGACATCAAAAATATCGTTTTTAAGGTAAGTAATGTAATATCGAATGTAAAAAATATAGACATTTAAAATATCAAAGTATATAATATAGGTTAATAAAATTATCGAATTTTTGATAATATTGAATTTTTTATAGTCTTTTTTATGTTATTATATGTGTTAAAAGTGTGTATTTATGTTATAAATAATTTTAATTAATGACATTTTAATTTTTTAATTTTTGCGTAATTTAATTCTGTAGCGGGTTGTGGGTTTATAGGGGAATAGGGTGGGAAGTAATTTAATTATAATTAATTAAATATGTACATTTATTTATTGTTATTTATTTTTAATTATTTGGTAATTAATTTATATTTGGTAATTAATTAACTTTTAATTGGCAATTAATTTTAATTAATTGATTAATTGCTAATTATGTTAATGTTATTAATTTATTTTCTGTAGCGGGTTGTGGGTTTATAGGGGAATTGGGTGGCAAGTAATTTATTTCTAATTAATTAAATATGCTAACATGTTTATTGGTATTGTTTTAGAATTAATTGTTAATACATTTTTTATGGGTAATTAATTACATTAGAATTGCTAATTAATTTTATTTAATTGATTAATTGCTAATTATGTTAATTTAATAATTTATTTTCTGTAGTGGGTTGTGGGTTTATAGGGGAATAGGATGGGAAGTAATTTATTTATAATTAATTAAATAAAGCAATTTTTTTAATTGTATTTAATTTTAATTTATTGTAAATTAATTTTTAAATGTTAAATTATTAATTGTTAATTTGTAATTAATTTGTATTAATAGTTAAATAATTGTAATAATTAAATTTAATTTGTAATTTTAATTGATTAAATATTATATTATATAAAATTCGTAATTACTTTCAATTAATTTTTGATAGATATTAATTTTTATTTATTGAAATAATATATTAAGGATTTAATTTCCCTACTGTTGCACTCTCTGGAGTGGGAATAGTAATTTTTACCTCTACGCTATCCAACACTTTCCCTACTGTTTCATTCACTGGAGTGGGAATAGTAATTTTTACTGCTACGCTATCCAACGCTTTCCCTACTGTTGCACTCACTGGAGTAGGAATAGTAATTTTTACCCCTACGCTATCCAACGCTTTCCCTACTGTTGCACTGACTGGAGTGGGAATAGTAATTTTTAACCCTACGCTATCCAACGCTTTCCCTACTGTTGCACTCTTTGGAGAGGGAATAGTAATTTTAACCCCTACACTATCCAACGATTTCCCTACTGTTGCACCCACTGGAGTGGGAATAGTAATTTTAACCCCTACGCTATCCAACGCTTTCCCTACTGTTGCACCCACTGGAGTGGGAATAGTAATTTAAACCCCTACGCTTTCCAACGCTTTCCCTACTGTTGCACTCTTTGGAGTGGGAATAGTAATTTTTACCCCTACGCTATCCAACGCTTTCCCTATTGTTGCACTCTTTGGAGTGGGAATAGTAATTTTTACCCCTACGCTATCCAACGCTTTCCCTACTGTTGCACGCTTTGGAGTGGGAATAGTAATTTTAACCCCTACGCTATCCAATGCTTTCCCTACTGTTGCACTATTTGGAGTGGGAATAGTAATTTTTACCCCTACGCTATCCAACGCTTTCCCTACTGTTGCGCCCACTGGAGTGGGAATAGTAATTTTTACCTCTACGCTATCCAACGCTTTCTCTACTGTTGCGCTCTTTGGAGTGGGAATAGTAAGTTAAACCCCTACCCTATCCAACTCTTTCCCTACTGTTGCACTCTTTGGAGTGGGAATAGTAATTTTTACCCCTACGCTATCCAACGCTTTCCCTACTGTTGCACCCACTGGAGTGGGAATAGTATTTTTTACCCCTACACTATCCAACAGTTTCCCTACTGTTGCACCCACTGGAGTGGGAATAGTAATTTTTACCTCTACACTATCCAACACTTTCCCTACTGTTGCACTCACTGGAGTTGGAAAAGTAATTTTAACCCCTACGCTATCCAACGCTTTCCCTACTGTTGCACCCACTAGAGTGGGAATAGTAATTTTTACCCCTACGCTATCCAACGCTTTCCTCACTGTTGCACCCACTGGAGTGGGAATAGTAATAATTACCCCTACGCTATCCAACGCTCTCCCTACAGTTGCACTCTGTGGAGTGGGAATATTATTTTTTACACTTATGCTATTGTACGGTAATAATATTGGATATTATTTAATTATATTATGTTAATATATATATGTTTTAACAAATATGAGTGTAATTGTTTTATAACTTTCATTAATTATTTAATTATTATAAGTTAATTTAAGTATTTTTAAGTATATTTTAGTAATTAATTTTTCATTTTAATTTAATTTAACACTGTTTTTAATAAAGTCGATATTTTTTAAAACTATATTTTTGTAAACGATATTTTGTACTCGATATTTTTGTACTTTCCTGTTTGTAGATACAAATTCGATATTTTGTCTGTAGATATTTTTTCCTCGATATTTTTGCTAGTCGATATTCTGTCAGTCGATATTATGTCAGTGATCTGGCTAGAATGTATCATGGAGACGCACACATAGGCAGAGATGCAAGGGTTCGACTTTTCTGACAAGATTGGTTTAATGCAAGCTTCAGGAATGTCGTAGAGTCTTTGCCAGAGATGCTTAATTTGTCAACAAATGAGCCCAGGCAGAAAAATTGTAGTTTATCTAGGAAAGATTGGGAAAGCCGAGGGTCCATTCATAAGACTACAGATTGATTTCATTCAGTTACCTGCTTGTCGAGGATTAAAATATGTCCCTGTCCTTGTTTGTTTATTTTCCAAGTGGGTGGAGGCATACCTGACCAGAAGAAATGACAGTTTAACTGTGGCCAAACTCCTATTGAGAGACCTCATTCCTAGGTTCGGTTTTCCAGTAACTATTGAATCAGACCGAGGGTTCCATTTTAATAATGAAATAATTCGATTAAATTGTGAAGCTTTTAAAATTGAGCAAAAGCGGCACTGTGCATACCGCCCAGAGGCTTCTGGAGTGGTAGAACAACTAAACGGCATAATTAAGTCAAGACTGGGAAAAGTGTGTGCATCCACCCCACTGGAGTGGCCTGATGCTTTACCTCTTGTCCTGATGGGACTCAAAAGCATACCAGACATAAATACAGGCTTGAGTCTCCATGGAAAGGGCAATGAGGCAAGCATGTATACCAGGACATAAGCTATTAAATATAACTGATGATTTGGTACTGGAATATTGCAAAGAGTTGGCTGACCAAGTGCGTTCCAACTCTCACCAGGTTGGGGAAGATGCTGTTGCCAGGCAGCCGAACCATGCACATGTTCTGAGTCCTGGTGACTGGGTAGTAGTGAATGAGCACACTCGAGAATCTTGCCTAGCACCAAGGTGGGGAAAGCCACATTAGGTTATATTGGTTACAACAACAGCTGTAAAATGTGCAGGATTGCCTAACTGGATACATGCCAGTCACACAAAAAGGATACCAGTACCTGACAAAAAAGAAACCCAACAAGTTGGAGAAGTTAAAAGGACAGATGGTTGCACAGTTGAAGAATCACAAGCAATAGATTCTGAACAACCTAGCACTAGTCAGGATGACTGGATCCCAATAATGGATATTCTTGCAATTATTGTAAGGACCAGAATTCAAACTCGAAAGTCAGAGTGATAGTGAAGATGAGACAGGAATAGAAGAACACACTAAGATTACAGAAAATAAACCTAACATCAAATCTGAGGAGGACCAGATAAGGAAAGAGCAATGCACTCAGACAGAAGAAAATAGAAACAGCACTCGTGAGTCTGAGGAGGAACAGATAGGCACTAGAGAAAACACCCAGGCAGAAGACAATCAAGAAATAGTAAGACCTGAGCAGGATCAGTTAGGTAAAGACAAACCAGTTCAGGAAGAAGAAGGTGAACAAAGTCAAAGTAAATAAATTCTTGAACAGATCAGAATAGTGTAAAAGAACTCATCCAGGCAGAAATACCAAAAGTAATAAGCTCTGCACTAAGTCAGATAGAGAGGAATTCTGAAGACAAAAGTAATCGAAGTGTAGCACAGATCAACAAAAACAAAAGAGCATTTGGAGAAATTGAAAGCACCGTGACAGCTAAAAGACCAGTGCCAGCTAAAAAGTGAAGAACCAGACCAAATAGATGAAGTAACAAGTCAATCTGGACCGTCAACAGAAAAGCGAAAAAGGAGAAGTCCATGGTTGAAAAGATTGAATAATAAATTCAGGAGTCCTGAATGGACATATGTGATTCTTGAGGACTTTGAGAATCTAGAAATAAGTGGAGACAGTGATGAAGAATTAAGTGCTGATCGAATGGACAAAGAAGTGAGACCAACTTGAAATAATTAAAATTTTACAGTCTGTTTTCCGTACAAAAGTTAGAAAGAGGAGAATACGTTTCCTTAGTCAGAAATGGCTGATAATAGAGCTGCTGGAAAACCTAAATGAAATTGTATAAAGACATTTTGTAGAATATGCATATGTAGTATATTCATAGTGCTCATAGCATGGTTAGGACTGACAATAGCCATACCTTATCTAATGACTACAAATAAACAGAATGATACAAGTACACATGGAAAGTTAGCTAACCTTAAACAAGACAGAGTAAAATTAGAAGCACCAGATGAGACAGAATTACACCAAAGTATAAATAGAAATGAGACAGATGTAAATGTTTTTGCTAACCTGTTAGTACATTATGTAGAAACCATGGAAGTTAGTGATTGTTATGTATTATTGAAATTACCGACATCAGTAGCAGAAGGAGTGACATATCATCATTTACCATTGACATATGGTATTTCATGTAGTATTTAGCTAGCTTATTTTATAAAACTGGAAAATTACAATAGTATTATACTAACATAGATGTGTTTTTTTCTGAAATTCCTTTGCGCAGAAACATGAACCCTGTCCTTAGCAGTAGAGATTCACAGTTTATGGGTGAATATTTTCTAACAATGAAAACAATAGATATAGCTGAAGCACATAAGGATAATCTAACATGTAGGTTACATGTAGAAGAAAAGATATTTTTGAATTTAGTAGAGAAAAGGAAACAGGATTTCCATAGAAGGGCCACTGAACCGAAACCTCAGATACCTAAATGGGCTGAGATGGAAGAATTTATTGCAACTGGCAAAGCTCCTGCTGCTATGTTCCTGGACCTTGAAAAGAAGAGGAAATCCTGTCTCCATAGGTTAAAAACAGAGTATAACAATGTATTCATTGGTTCCAGTGAATGTGAACACAATTTCCTGATAATCAGGGGTTGGGGACTAAAAGGAGGAACTGATCCAGTATTTCCTGGAGTCTATTATATTTGTGGAAACAAAGCTTATTTTAAACTGCCTGACCATTGGTATGGAAGTTGCTATTTCGGAATAGTATTCCCAAAGGTATATCATGTAAAAAGAATCACCGGAAGCAATGAAGAAAATAATGGACGAACACGAAAGAAAATAGCTAGGGCCTCATTTATGAAAAGTGACGCATCGCTGCGTGAAAGCAGCGATGCGTCACTTCTCAGTGCGCACTCCTTGCGACATTCCTGATGCGTCATATTTAATGTATGACGCATCATGTCACAAGGAGTTACAGATACGTCAGTATTTCTGACGTATCTGTAAGCGCTAAAGTGACGCATTGCTGGAGTGTGTCACAAAAGTGACGCATCTCCAGTAATGCGTCCTTTCACATGGGGCAAGCCCCATGCGAAAGGGCCTGCGTCAGTCTTACCCCTGCTGTGAGGCAGGAGCAAGATTTTGATGCAGGGGCGTCCTAAAAGTGAAGCAATGAAATCTCATAGATTTCACTGCATCACTTCTACGACCCTTGCTTGCGTCAATACGCCCCCCTTGCATACATTATACCTGGTGAAGGTATAATGTGGGGCAGGGGTTTACAAAGTGAAGCATCTACCTAGGTGCCACTGGTGCGTCACAAAAAGTAACGCACCGGCGGCGTAAAAGTGACGCACAGCCTCATAAATGAGGCCCCTAGTTTTTCAGAAATTGTAGGAGATATATTTAGTGCATTGAAACCTTCAGTGGGAGTAATTCTGAATACACAAAGAATTTGTAAATTGTCTACAGTGATGGATCGCTTATTGACTGACACTGCTGGAGGATTTTTTGATCAATACCGAATTAGTTGCGATAAGATCTATGGTTTTGCAAATCGGCTTGCTCTTGACATATTATTGGCAAAAGAGGGCAGAGTCTGTAAAATGTTGAAGGCGCACCATTATTGCACCTACATACCTGACAAAAGTATCGAAATTAGGAGATGTGGCAGAAATATCACAAAATTAGAAGAAGAATTGAAACCACTGGAAGTTGACAGTGCATGGAAAAGATTAACTGATGGTCTTTCTTCTGTAGGTAGTTGGTTTTCTAGTGTTGGAAGAAGTATTGTAGGTCGAATACTGATGCCAATAATGGGAATAACACTATTAGTCTTAATGGTAATGATTTGGTAGAAATGCTGCAGAAATAGAAAATGGTATGCAGTGAATGAAAAAGGAAAGAAAAGAAAATATGATGAAATTCAACTTGAAGAACTGAAAGGGGATATTTACAAAAGAATGAAAGGTTTTCAAAAGAAAAGGGAAAAGGGAAATACTAAAGTAATAGAAGAAATTGAAATGGAAAACTGCTATAGTTCAAATGAAATCCTTCACCTCTGGAAGGGTAAACTCCTTAAAGCACTCCGTTGCGAAAGGATTCGCTTTAAACAATCACCATTCAATTCAACTTATTTCAATTCGTTGTATTAGCCTTCATATTCTAGTAGTGAAATTTCCATCATGTTTTTGTAATTACTTTCATAAATGCATTCAGATGCTTTGGGTTCAGAACTCATTCGTTGTGTTTGTTCACAGGGATAACAAAGAAAATTCCCCGATGCATTTCGGGTCCAGCTCTTCTTCAGGGGGTTCTCCCTATAACAAAATAAAGAAATATGCCCATTGACCCTGAGTTCATATGCGTTTATCTAGTAGCAACTTTTGAAATAGTAGCAACCATAACGAGTATCAAGAATAGGTTCCTCATTCCAAATAGCCCACATTGCAAAGTGAAGTAGCGAGAAGCGCATATGCTCATGTAAATTAATAAGCGTCTTTACATGCGTGCAGTAATAACGTGCGTATTCTGAGAGGCAATGATATTTTCATGCATCGATGTATAAAAGGTGACTTAAAGTCTTTAAAAGAGAGTGAATTCCGAAGTGCTAAAAAACGGGTGAAAAGTACAACGTCATCCTAGCATGGTAAAAAATGAAATAAGAATCGAGTCTCGGGAACGTGAATACCGATAATTGTGAACTCAAGCCGTGAAGTCTCATTGAACTTACTTGCTCTCAAATGAAACGTGGCAAGAGTAAACGAAGAAAGTACAGCGCCTCATACCTGTGAATGCTCTGTCATGAGCGGAATACATGTAACAGCCTTTGCGTTAATAGTTTAAGCAGGCTCTCCAGACCGGAGCTTAATAATTGTCCGACCCGGAAGTGTGTGCTGCGGTGAACGTAGAAACTGAAAATAGACTTAGACATGGTTAAGAAGCTACTGCGAACGGTGTCCAAAGTGTGAGAAGTGCACATTGAGCCAAATATTAGTCAGTGAATTAAACCAGTATTTTCTTGCGGTCATACCGTAAGAGTTTAAAAAAACAACTTGTGAAGTGTTGCAAGGGGCAAATTAGAATAAGAATGAACAAGCGTTAACAACACGTGATCACAAAATCTTAAAGGCTCAAAAAAGAAGCATATGTTAATGCAATAGATTAAGCCCTGCAGTACATTGATACGAAAAAATCAATATTTGCAATAAAGAATAAATGTATTATCCATAAGTCATAAATGCTTGTGCTGTGGTAAAGGTATGGAATCATAAATAACAACTGTACTCCAAACATTCATTTAGTCCCTTTGGGCTCCGCTCAATGAATTCAATTTATGAATTCAATATAATTCGCGTTGTAGCAAACAATTCTTGTTAACTCTTCCTTCTTTTATCTCTACCTGTTCCAAAATCAGATATCGCAGTTGACTGATATTATGTTTTTTCTCCGAGTAGTATACAGCAACTGTTGATTTTAAGTTTTTCAATCGTATGTTGCTTTTGTGTTTCGACCAAGCGAGTTTTAATTTTCCGTTCTGTCTTCACAACATAGGATAATCCGCAAGGGCATTTCAACAGGTATACCACATTACTGGAGTCGCAAGTGACTGTGACCCGTAATTTGATGGGAGTACCTTGAGTAGGGTGCATCAGGTGGGGGCCCTGATGATGTTGTTACAACTTCCACAGTTGTGGCAGGGAATAGACTGGTGTAATTAGAATCAATACAGCTTTTCTTTTGCTGCAGTAATTGTTGCAAGTTTTTTGTGCGTTGGTACGCAAAAATAGGAAGTTTGTGGAATATACCTTTTTAGTCTGTTTCTGACTGTAGTAAAGACCAATACTTTCAAATGGTTTGTTTGATTTTACTGCTTCTGGTTGAATGTTTTGACACAAATAAAACTCTTCCTTCTTTTTTCTCTGCCTGGATTTTAGGTTTAAAGAGGTCCATCCTATCTTTTTGTTTGACCCTTTCCTCTGCTTGCCGCAAAATAGTTTCTGGATAATTTCTTTGCTTGAATTTCACCTTGATCTTTTCTTTATTCTCATGATATAAGTCTTCAGATGATGATATTCATATTGCCCTGGGTAATTGGGAGTAATTGGGAGTATTAGACTTGTTTGATGAAAACTGTAAAAATTTAAAAAGTTGTTCCGGTCGGTAGGCTTGGTGAATACAGTTGTCACTAACTTGTGGTCTTGTATCGAGATGTCTACGTCAAGAAACAAAATTCTTTGTTTGTCCAAAGTGTGTGTGAACTGGATACATTCATCAATAGTGTTAATCTCACTGATGGCCTGAAGCAGTGTACTTTCTGATCCTTTCCAAATACGGAATATGTTGTCAATGTACCGGTGATAGGTTATGAGATTCTCTATCCAGATGGTTTTAGACAAAATGTGATCAAGTTCAAACCGGTGCATGAAGAGATTAGCATACGCAGGTGCTGCGTAATTCCCCATGGATGTACCAGATAATTGAGTGTAGAATTGGTCTTGCCAAGTGAAGTAACTATGATACAAAGTCAAGTGCATCAATTCTAGTAAGAAGATTTTCAAATCCTCGCTTTTTTCACTTTCAAGAAGGAAAGATTACTTCCCCTGTAAGCCCAAATCATGGGGGACGGAGGTGCACAATGATTTCACGTCGATGGTACACAGGATTGGATTCTCGATGTCCTCCCTAAGCACAATTTTTTTAAGTTTAACTAAGAAATCGGTGGTGTCTTGCAAATAAGTTGACATCTTTTGCACGCTTGGTTGAAGGTGACGATCAATATATTTCCCAATAGGCTCGTGTATCTAGTTTCTAGTACTCACAATGGGCCCGATTCACAGAATTAATTTAAGACTCAATCCTAAATGTACTACTATTTTGGTATTCACAGAATGCACTTACTACTTTTGGCATTCACAGAATGAACTTACTACTTTTGGTATTCACAGAAGTTAGGATTTTGTCTTAAGTTTGTCTTAAGACAAACTTAAGACAGACTTAAGACAGACTTAAGACAAACTTAAGACAGACTTAAGACAGACTTAAGACAAAATCTTAACTTCTGTGAATACCAAAAGTAGTACGTTCATTCTGTGAATGCCAAAAGTGTAAGTGCATTCTGTGAATGCCAAAAGTAGTAAGTGCATTCTGAGAATACCAAAATAGTAGTAAGTTTAGGATTGAGTCTTAAGTTCATTCTGTGAATCGGGCCCAATAGGTCTAAACTGAGGTTTATCCACACTTTTGAGTATTTTCGAAATCATATACAGATATGGTGTGCTTGGGTTTTTCTTTGATTAAGAATCTCTTGTCTTGTTTATTAATAGTTCCCATGTCGAGAGCTTTGTTGAGAATAATTGTCAATACCCGGGTAAATTCTTTCGTAGGGTTTGAGTTCAACTTCATGTAAATGGTTGTATCAGTAACATGGGTTTCAACGCTGTCCATATAGAAATCCGTATCCAAAATAACTAGTGCTCCACCTTTATCTGCTTTGCAGCACATGATTTTGTCATTATTGGCCAAGCTCTTTATCGTATTCCTTTCTTTGATTGTAAGGTTGTGTTTCTAGTTGTACTAGTTTTAAATAAGTCATGTAGGAGCATATTATCAAGAACGGCGTTAAAATTATCGCTGGTTTAGCGGCTGAAAACTGCTGCTAAAGTGGCGATAATGGGTTTGATAATATGCCCTCGAGAATTCCAATAGAAGCCCATGCTCACACCAGAACATGGACTTCTATTGGAATTCTCACGGGCATATTATCAAGCCCATTATCGCCGCTTTAGTGGCAATTTTCTGCTGCTAAACCGGCGATATTTTCAACGCCGTTCTTGATAATATGTCCCATGGTTTCTTCTGTATAACGGTCTCGAATGAGTCAAGAACCTTGTGGCTCATTAGTGCTTGGAACGTGCTCTTGGGTTTTAAATCCAATAGTGTCCCTTTTTCTTCAATTGGTTTGGGTGTAATTATGTTCATGAAAAAGTGCTTGAGGCGGAGAGATCTCATACATTTTTAAAAAACAGACCTGCATTTCTAATTCACTGGACTCATATGTGGTAACATAAGATAAACCCTTTCATAATGTGTGAATTTGGGTGGTAGACAATTCGGTTTTAGAGATGTTGATCACTAGACTCTCTGACTCCTGGTGGATTTAGCTATTGGAAGATCTTCTTCTGTTAAATGTTGCCCTCTTGGTTTGGCGAGTGTGTCTGGGTCTCGCCCTAAAAAAGGAGCCTTGGCTCTGTTTCCTGTGCTGGGAGTAGATGGCCTGGTATTACTGTCCCTTGGCAGTGGTCCTCTTTGCTGTGTTCTGGGTTGCGATTCCTCCGATGAAGATGTTTCTTCTGTAGATCGGTTCCGAAAAGGTCTTTGTTGTCTTCGGGAGGCATACGCCTCTGCCCAGCTGTAAACCTCTCCCAGTTTATAATGTACAGTGTCACGCTTGAATTTGCGTAGTTTTCTTTCATTTATTTCTGAAGGGTATTTGTCTAGCCGAGAATTGATGTCTTCAAGTGTTTTATTCCATTCTTCAGCAGATTGTTTCTCACTGATTTCCTGCTTCAGTTGAGAAACTTCTTTTTCCAGTTTCTTTAGTGTCCTAGAGAGTTCCTCCACAATTAAAAGAATTAAGTCAAGTGAACATTTATTTAGGATTCCATACCATCGGTCAGTGAAGCGTGCATTATTTTTACTCAAAGTTGACTTAAGGGGTATATGTAATCCCCTGGGTATCCTTTGGACTTTGTGATAACTTATCAATATGCTGGTGTGTAGCCGCTGATTAATTTCTCTTTTATCTGCGAACAGAAGCTGTTTAATATTTGATTGTACAGATCTTGTGATTGTGGCAATACCTTCTAGTTCCTGGATCAATGAGTAAATACGATTAGTATCTTCAGATGTGAAACCAAATGTGTCTGCTTTGTTTCCATTAATGTTGGCTATGTCTTCGTATCACATGTTAGTATTGTGGGTGCAGACCGTCGTGATCAGCGAAAGATAATGATGCAAAACTATAGAGGGCGGTCGCACTATCTAGTATAGGAGTGCGACCGCCCTATCTAGTTTTGCAAACTGTTAAAGTTGGCATCTGGTTCAGTAATTAGTGATGGCATAACATAACATCAAAGAGGGGATTGATGAAGCAAGGTTTCATAGGTACGGAAACTTGCTTGAACTCAACCCTCTCGAAATAATAACATGTAACAAATTAACCAACATGTTTTGTGAATACTAATAAACTGCACCACATAACATTTCTGTATCTAGGGTAAGCTT
This sequence comes from Lissotriton helveticus, assembly GCF_964261635.1. NCBI lineage: Eukaryota > Metazoa > Chordata > Amphibia > Caudata > Salamandridae > Lissotriton > Lissotriton helveticus. The sequence goes on along the minus strand of NC_136058.1, from coordinate 290,646,669 downwards.
TTAACCCCTTCCACGCTCATGACGAGCTGGGCTCGTCATGAGGTAGCCTCCTCGCACGCTCATGACGAGCCCAGCTCGTCATGAAACAATGGGAATGAGAAAAACTCAGCACAGGAGGGGAAAATGCATAGCATCGATGTGGTTAAATGTGCTTTACTAACAAGTAATCCGAGTGTCTTAACCACTTGGCTGCTAAGGTACATCCCCCTCTTCCCATTGACTTTCCATTGAAATCAATGGAAACTCCATGACGAGTTACCCTTGTCATTAGCACTGAAGGGGTTAATATGGCTGCTGAAAAGGCGGGAACTTTTCTGCGCATGCGTCTACTGCATCTACGTAGTATGACATCCTTTGCTTTTGGTGAGAATTCTTTGGCGCTGTGCAGTAGTGCCTAAAATGGCCGCTTTGAACCTCACATGCTAATGCATATGCCTCTGCTTGAATTAAACCTCGAGTGTTTTGCTAATCTGCTAATGCAATAGTTAAAATAAAGATTAGAGTAGAAATAAGTGGTATACAGTGCATTAATTTATTTTCGTATTCTAATAATGTCCTTCTTTGACTTTACTATTAGCTCGTGTTTGGGCCTGAGGGGTGACTTGAATCGCCATCTTGAAACCCGTACACGCATGCGCTGGGAACACAGCAAGACCTCGGGTAGTGACATTGAAAGGATGCCATTTCCCATCTTACCAGTGATGTGCCTGAGAACTTTACCTCTTCCCGGAGAGGGGAAGAAGCAGCATACGAATAAAATACATTGTATTAAAAGTAATAAGAATGTTGCTGGGAGGAATTAAAGCATGGGAAAGTAAAATTTTGGGTTCGAACACAGAACAATTAAACTAAAGACGATGGGCCCGATTCACAGAACTAACTTAAGACAAAATTCTAAACTTACTACCATTTTGGTATTCACAGAAGGCACTTACTCATTTCGGTATTCACAGAAGTTAGGACTCCTAACTTTCGGACTCCTAAATGCCTTCTGTGAATACCGAAAGTCTTAAAATTAGGATTTTTCTCAACTTTACTACTACTAAACTGAGAAAAATCCTAATGTTAAGACTCTCGGTATTCACAGAGGCATTTAGGAGTCCTAAAGTTAGGAGTCCTAACTTTACTACTACTAAATTGAGAAAAATCCTAATTTTAAGACTTTCGGTATTCACTGAAGGCATTTAGGAGTCCTAAAGTCAGGATTCCTAACTTTACTACTACTAAATTGAGAAACATCCTAATTTTAAGACTTTCGGTATTCACAGAAGGCATTTAGGAGTCCTAAAGTTAGGACTCCTAACTTCTGTGAATACCGAAATGAGTAAGTGCCTTCTGTGAATACCAAAATGAGTAACTGCCTTCTGTGAATACCAAAATGGTAGTAAGTTTAGGATTTTGTCTTAAGTTAGTTCTGTGAATCGGGTCCGATGACTTCATATTAGTATGGTATGATGACCTCTCCCCTTCCCACTGACCAATCAAATGAAGGGAATACACAAATCTTGAAACATTGGGGGGGTGGTACATACCCTGAAAAATGGTATAGCTAAGGTAGGCTTAGTCAGTTAGTTTGTCCAACTTGTCACAGACCTCTCACTGACCCAACGTATGCTAAAGGAGATCGTGGATGCCACGGAGCTCAGAGGGTTGGTCGAGCACTCTGAAAGAAGATTCAAGAGATTGCTGAAGGAGAAGACTCTGTCCATATAGAAGGGGAAAGAGAGTAGCACCAGAGAGGGGTGTAACACTGGTGTTGCACTTAGAAGAGGTTACCAGTCCTGACCTGCACCTGCCCTGACCCGTTGGCTCCTGACTAGTCGGGAGCCCTTTCTTTTCAGCCCTTTGCCAGGGGTTGGTCCTCACACCATTCTAGGTAAATTTAAATCAGTGTGAAATGTCTTTGTACTGTACACTTTTTTCACCCTTCCCAGGTACCAATGTCTAGAAATTTTACTAATTCTCTAAAGATTTTTGCTTTGCTCGTTATCTTTCTCCTTGAGAAGTTGGTGATTGACATGTATTGATATTTGACTCACAAAATATTGCATAGATAAAGTTTTTAAAACTCTCCCGAGTCTATGGTCATTCAAAGAAATAAAGTAAATGTTATTTTATGCGTATTATTCTAACTACCTGATCTATCGACCAGAGGAAATGAAGCACTAAGGTATAAAGTATTGGTAAGAAAAGGTGTACAGCTAAATAATAATTCAAGTCAGATAAAGTCCTGATCCTCAGCGCAATATTGCCAGCTTATTGTATGAATGTTTTATGGGCCCAGGTGAGGATGGTGTTTTAGAAATAACCCACACTGGTAATCTCGCGCCATTACATGAACTGTTCACTCTGCGAGGCATGCAGTAGTCTTAAGTTTCAAAAAAATAATTTTATTTAGGAATATAGGTGTGTCATTATACAATAAATGTAATTAAGCAACAAACATTGAGCAACAAATATTGCAATACAATAGTGTCCATATCAGGTGAACTAGGGAAATATAATAAATGAGTTACAAAAGAAAGAGAAGGAAGTTAGAGAGACTATGGAGGTTTGATTACTTCTTGCTGAGAGGGTTTCATTAAGGAGTGCTTTTTGGCACAGGTGTCGAAAAATGTCGTAATTGATAACCATAACTGAAGTCTTTTGAAAGCAGTGGGTGAAGGTGAATTGGAATAAGTATCCAGTCTGTGGTTGTGGCACACTTCATACCACCAGGCCTTGTATGAAAGTTTTGTAAAGTCCTTCCAATTTCTTGTAATTTGTTGGAAAGCGACAGCTAGTAATAGATCAATTATTTTAAAGTTAGTTGCATTATTATCCCATACTGAAAAAAGGCTACCTAAGAAGATGTGTGTCGTAGAGAACGGGAGATGTGTGACAAAAATTAAGTTAATTTGAAGCCAGACCTGTTTCCAAAAATCACATACTGGTGTGCATGAAAACAACAAATGAAAGAGATCTGCATTTGGGGAAGTAGAAGTCCAGCATGTATCCGGAGTATTAGGGAATCGCTTATGTAAACGTTGTGGAGATAACGTAAGTTTATTATACACATAAAACAATGTTTGTGTTAAACTAGCTGATCTGGAGGATTTACGTATTTTAGACCATAAGTTATTCCACAAAATAGGAGACCATTCCGTATTGAAATCTTTTTCTCATGCCTCTTCAGTACTTGTTTTCTGTCTCAGTGTGCTGGTAGATTGCAAGAAAAGGTATAATTTAGATGCCTTGGGCTGAGTGTGTAATAGATTTGAAAGGTATTTATGTATATGAGTGGTGGGATTGGCAATAATGTTATTGGATAACGATGTGTATACATCAAGAACAGCTTTATGAAGAATCTGAAATTTGGAAATAAAAGAGGTAGGTAGTGCGTATAACTGTTTGAGCGAGGAAAAAGGAAGAAATTCTTTATTTGAGAACAACTGACGAATACAAATTATACCACGTTGTCTCCAGGATTTCTAGTAAAAAATTCTATTACATATTACTAACGTTTTATTATGCCAAATCGGTGAATTCATAAAGGATTCGGGAGTGTCATAAAGTAAAGGAAATATAGGGCTCAATAATTTTGAGGTAAACTTGATTAATGGAGTGGAAAGTGTTTGAGGTTTGCGGGAGAAAGAGAGGTATTCTTGAAATGAAAAAGGAGAAAGGAACGAGAGCTCTACTAATTTCCAAAGAGGATAATCCTCCATAGACTCAAGCGACCAGCATGAGGCTTGTCGCAAAAGAAAAGCTTTATGATAAGCAATAAAGTTCGGAAAGTTAATTCCAACTTCAGTTTTAGGACTTGATAACTTTGAGATAGACAAACGCAGTCTTTTCTTGTTCCATAAAAAGGAGGATAACACTGAATTAATGGATTTAAATAATTTAGTAGATATGGAAACTGGGATGTTAGATATGGTATATAAAACTGTGGGGGAAAGCATCATCTTAATAGTATCCAGGCGACCCCACCGGATAAATAAAGAGGATGCCATTTATTGGTGAGCTCTGTAAGTTTTTGGATACAGTTATTCAAGCACAGCGTGACTGTTTCTTTTATTGTCGGTGTAAAATTTAAGCCTAAATATTTAATAGAGGACGACTTCCACGTAAAATTAGTTGAAATAAAATCAGCTTTAAAGGTATACTTAGTCAAGGGTAGTATTTCACATTTATCACTATTCAATTTACAACCCGATATTAATGAAAAAGAATGAACTTCGTCTAAAAAGGCTGAGATCGACTCAGTGGGGTTCGAAAGAAAAAGCAAAATATCATCAGCATACGCTGCAAGTTTGACATTAGTTGTAGGGGTCTGAAAACCATGTATGTGCACATTTTGACGAATTCTTGAAAGGAAGGGTTCGACTCGGGCCAAATTAAAAAGAAAGGGGGATAAAGGAAATCCCTGACTTACCCCTCTATCAAGGTCAAAGAAGGAGGACATTGGCACAAACAGCAGAACGTGGGTTCGAATATAATAGGGAAATTAAGGAAATGAAATTGGGACCAAATCCGAACCATTTAAGGGTGTAAAATAAATAACGCCATTCTACTCTATCATATGCTTTTTCAGCATCTAGTGCTATAGCTGCAAGGGGATGTTTCAAATGCGTAGCCTTGGATAAAATATTGAAAGAAAGTCTGGTGTTGTCTTGTATAACACAACCTTTCACGAAGACAGACTGTTCCTTGCCGAAAATCTTGGGGAGATAGGAGTCTAAATGGAGGGCTAGTGATTTGGAAAAAATCTTATAATCAATATTAACAAGTGAAATGGGTCTAAAATTCTTACAGTACTTTGGATCTTTCCCTTCTTTAGGACTCAAACAAATGTGGGCATCTGAAAAGGTACACGGAAACCTACCTGAACACGCCGCAGCTTGCCAGACGGCCACGGTCCACGCCGCCACCGCCAAGAGTCACCTCTCCTGCAGTTTCGTGACGCCGCCGCTCCGGGACTACGAATCCCGGCAGCCTACGCGGCGGCGCGCGTTTCTGACAACGCGAGGGCGCCAGGGAGGCGCAATAAAGCGCCGCAGGACCGGCGGAGCAGGGGGAGACACGGAAACCTACCTGAACACGCCGCAGCTTGCCAGACGGCCACGGTCCACGCCGCCACCGCCAAGAGTCACCTCTCCTGCAGTTTGGTCGCGCCGCCGCTCCGGGACTACGAATCCCGGCAGCCTACGCGGCGGCGCGCGTTTCTGACAACGCGAGGGCGCCAGGGAGGCGCAAAAAAGCGCCGCAGGACCAGCTTCGCGGGACGCGAGCGGGACGCCCGGGGCTAAGCCCGGGCAAAGGGCGGGCCCTCATCGGCACAAGTCGGCCAGGCTAGGCCATCCCTCTAATATTATTCCTTTGTGCAACAGGGTATCACCTTCATTATTGTCTATAGCAAGTAGTGGTGTTCCAGACTTTGGTTGACCGCCTCCGGTGCCCTAGCTATCCAGACGGGGGTCGGCAAGCAGGCCATATAGCTGCTATCGAATCGCCCAGGAGCCCGGGATAAGGAGGGGGCCCACGTGGAAACGCCAACAACAGACAATTACACTGACAAATTCGTAAAGGAGTCAGCTGGATATCTGCACAAGTTCGAAGTAAGACTTTTTATGTTTTAATCTTGGGAGCAATACTTTGCTAATTAATTGAGCAGTGGGTATAAGACTTTCACATATCTTTGCAAAACTATGCGTAAAAGAAACCATCACACGGCATCCGAAACACCAAAGAACACCATGGAGAATTACCTTGTTCAAGTGGTCAGCAAAATAAACAGCAAACGCAGACAATCGTTAGGTCTGTCCCAATCACCTATTCTTCATCCCATGAGCCCACCCACCTCCTCACAAATCAATGAGTCCTTGTTAATAGACTTGAACAACGATTCCCATGCACCAGCTACCCCAGAAACTGTCAATATTGATGTGAGTACATTGAATGTGGGTGATATTGATCAACATGCGGTTAATGACTCACACGCACAGGCTGTCATTGAGGTTGAAGGAATTAATGATAATGATAAAGAAGACGTGGAGGATGACCCACCGGCCAAACAGACCTCAAGGGCAGTTAGAGCCTGTCGCAGACTGCAAAACAAACGTGGGGGGGCACGCTCTGGAAAAAACAAGGCCATATCACCACCACCAAAGGAAAAAAACACATGTAAGAACAATGAGGAAAATGATTTGAGGGACACATTGGATGAAGATTTAATGTCTAAAATAGCGGAGCTGTTGGAAATAAAAATACAGACAATTATTAAGCCACTTATTAGTAAATTGACAAACTTTCTGCAGAGATAAAGAAGCTTGGAAGCACACAAAATGTCTTAGCAGATGCAATAGGCAGTGTCCTTAGTAATGTCAATAAAGGCAGTGATCCCCAGAGAGAGATAATGAACCCAAGGTAACACCAGATGTTACCCCTCCAGTAGTAATTCCTGCAGAATGCCCACAAATTTCAGGCCAAAATACTATCAATTTGCCATTAGAAGCCCCAACTGTCCGACCAATTGATTCAACGCATGCTACAGTACACTCTTGTTTTGAAGAAAACCAAACACAATTTGTAGTTGAAGCAGCACCGTTAGTGCTAGTGTTAGCCAATACACCAACGCTATCACCGGACCAAACCGAGTCAGCCTCATCACTAAAAAGTAAGGCACTATACTGGCTCTCAAACAATATGCGGATAGCACAGGGGGGTGAACAGCGCTTGGCTGATGAAATTAAAACAGCAAGGAGGGTTGGTTGGATAGGAAATAAGCAAAAAAAATGGAAGGGCGACTGTGTGATACTAAATTTGTCGTCTGCAGCTGCTCTTCCGGATATTTTATCAAATATCCTTCCACCACAAAAGAGAAGTAGTTCAATAATCCCTCTTACATTAGAATTTTTCTATAATGAAACAGAAAAGGCCAACAACCAAAAACCCCGGAAGCCAGTTTGGTCAACGAGAGTGCATGGTTGGGGAGGGGGACCATCAGCTTTTGACACGAATTATGCTCCCCAAAATAGGGTAGGTCCATGGCTACCAAATCAACACAATATTTTTCAAAACACTACCTCAGGGCCAAATTGGAATCAAATGGGCAGACGAGGGCTTGGTATAACAACCACCAATTGTGGGCCTACAGGAAATGCTAAATATAATGGAGGATGGCCAGGTATGCAGCAGAATGTACTGTATCCTAACACCCCAGTACCTATAGGAAATGCTGACTTTAATGGAGGATGGCTGAGCTCTTATCAGAACCCACCCTTCCCCATTACTCCTGTACCTAGATGGAATGCCCCCACAAATGGTTGGGGCTTCGGGGCCCCATCTTACAACTGGGGAGTTAGCACTTCAAACAGGTTTGAAGCCTTAGCCAGCTTAGCTGACTGCGACTGACTTGAGGGAAGGGCCCCGACAACACCATGTAGTATAAACTACACATATCCTAGGTTGTATCTTAAAGCTGAATCAAATCAGATTGCACCTACTGAAATCTTCCAACAGCCATTACACCCAGCTGAAACAGTAGCACAACAACTGCATTTAGGGACATCTAGGGTAACCGCACCATGTCAGGTAGCAGAAACACAAGGGGTTTTAGGAAGTATGAAAATCATCTGCTGGAACATAGCGGGTCTGAAAAAAAACCTCTCAGACCCGTCTTGGCATGATTACCTGACGAGTGGGGATCTAATCATGTTCCAGGAGACATGGGGGCTTGAAAACTACTTTAATAATAATAATAATACAGAAGCTTATTAAGCGCTAACAGCTACCTCTGGGGAGGTGTCCCGGCGCTAGCGAGTCCTACAACAAGGGTGAGTAAGTAGACAGGAGGGAGAAGGATTATTGCATAAAAAGCCAGGTTTTTAGGAGTTTCCTAAAGCTGGCTTCTGACGTGGCGGATTGGATGGCAGGGGGCAGAGTATTCCAAAGTTTCGCCGTGCCGGCTGAGAAGGACCTGCCTCCAAGTCTAGCTTTCCTCACGCGTGGTACAATTAGCTTGAGCAGGGAGTTTGAGCGCAGCTCTCGTTTTTGGTGGTAGCGGGGGAGTCGGAGTTTTAGATACTTGGGGCATGATCCTTTTAGCGCTCTGAAAGCCAGGGTAAGCACTTTGAACTTAATTCTGCTTGCCACTGGCAGCCAGTGCAGCTCGTGCAGATGCGGAGAGATGTGCTGCCTAAAAGGGACCCGTTTTATCAATCTCGCAGCCGCGTTCTGCACGATCTGTAAGCGTTGCACCGCATATTTAGGTAGACCAAGATAGAGGCCATTAGAATAATCAAGTCGAGATGTGATTGTTGCGTGAACCACCGTTTTTCGACACTCGACTGGTAGCAGAGGCAGAATTTTCCGCAAATTTTTGAGTTTATGCAGGCAGCCAGCGGTAAGCTGTTGTATGTGCGGCAGGAACGACAAGTTCTCATCCCATTTTACTCCTAGATTTTTAGTTTGGGTGCTGGGAGATGGGGCAGGGCCCATTTCCGTTGGCCACCATAGATCCGGAGGGGGATGTTTGAGATTTCCGAAGAATAACACCTCCGTTTTGCTCGCGTTCAATTTGAGCTTGTTGGTGTTCATCCATTTGGCCACGTCTTGAAGACAGCCCCTGATTTTGCTGAAGGCTGCCTCGGACGTGTCTGTATATGGGAAGACTAATTGAGTGTCGTCCGCATAGGATATTTCCTTGACCCCCCATTTGGCAATCAAGGTGAAAAGCGGGGCCAAATAGACATTGAACAGCAGGGGGCTGAGTGCCGACCCCTGTGGGACGCCACACCAGAGATTTTTTGGTCTAGAGGAGAAGGGGCCCAAGGCCACTTTCTGGGAGCGATTAGTGAGATAGGAGAGTAGCCAGTTAAGTGCTTTGTCTCCAAGGCCTATGTCCTTAAGACGGGTCAGTAGTCTGCTGTGATCTACAGTATCGAAAGCAGCTGATAGATCCAGGAGCACCAGCATAGCTGATGCCCCTGAATCTAGGGACCACCTGATAGACTCTGCAACCTCAATGAGGGCTGTCTCGGTACTGAAGCCGGCCCTAAAGCCTGACTGAGTTTCATGTAAGGCGCCGCTATCTTCAATAAAGTTTTTTAGCTGCCTCTGAATCATTTTTTCAAGCATTTTGCCGGGGGCTGCAAGAAGAGAGATGGGTCGGAGATTGTTCAGATCATCCGATGCGCCTTGAGGTTTTTTTTTCAGCGGGAGAAGCGTGGCCTGTTTCCAGCAGTCCGGAAACGTGCCCGTAGCAATGGACATGTTCCATATGTGTAAGAGGGGAGCTGCGATTGCTTCAGACATTAATTTCCACAGTTTAGGTGGACAGGGATCATCCGGGGCTCCCGATTTACATTTTTGTATTTCTTTTACTGCCTCAGCGAGGGTAATAAGCTGAAATTGATTTAAGGGGGTAGTGGGACATTCAGAAATTCTTAGCTCATCCATTAATGTCGGCTCGGGGTCCGTAAAAGTATCATAGACTTTTAGAATTTTGGTGTCAAAAAAGTCTGAGATGGATTCGCAGAGTCTTACCGAAGGGATAATATCCGTCTCGATAGCTCTGGGATTGAAGAAGGATTGAACAATCTTGAAAACTTCTTTACTCGATTGATCTGCCTGTAAAATGGAGGCCTCAAAGAAGTTTTTCTTGGCTTTTTTGATAGATAAATGTAGAGCATGAAGAGCTTTTTTATAGTTGGATTTGGCTAAATCGCAATAATTTGCTCGCCACCGGCGTTCCAGTATTTTACATTTACTTTTTTCGGCCCTGAGTTCAGGGGTGAACCACGGTGCAGAGGGCGATTCTCTGCGTGATGTAACAGTGCTGGCCGGCGCTAAGGAGTCCACTATTTTGCTTATCCACACGTTCATAGATGCAGCATCGGAGTTTGCATCCGAGGTAAGGGGTAGGGGATTTGTCCGAAGTGCTGGACACAATATGTCAGCTGTTAAATTGTCCCATTTTCTCCGAACATAGGATCATTTTCCTGTGATCTGAGATTGGGGGGGGATTGGGATTGTCATGGTGATTAAGTAGTGGTCCGTCCAGAGCAGTGGTAGCGGAGAGAAGGCTGTTGTGTTCAATATGTTGGAAAAGAAAAGATCCAGCGTATGCCCCGCTCGATGCGTGGGGCCTGTAATAGCTTGAGTTAGATTGGCCGAGTGCATGGTAGAGATAAGATGAGAGGCCTGTGGGCAGTCAGGATTGTCGGCATGAAGATTAAAATCGCCGGCTACGATGAAGTAAGAGTGGTCTAGAGAGTTTAGAACAATAAAGTCCATAAGCTCGCACAGGGCTGATGTCGGACAATCCGGGGGTCTGTAAATAACTAGGTGAACTATAGATCTTTTTTCATACCCACAATAAATACAAATGGGGGGAGACCCTCTGGCGGACTAACAATCTGGGTGAAAATCACAGGAGGCCTGTCCTTTGAGCAAATTGATGTAAACAATCCCGACATTCTATTACTCAAGTTAAAAAATACTAAGGGTTGTAGCTTTTATGTGATCAATATCTACAATAGACCACATCGATCATGTAAAGAATCAACAGTTGTAACCCACCTGAATAGTCTTTTGGCGGGACTTGATCAAAATGCACAAATAATTATAGGTGGTGATTTTAACAGAGGCTTCGAACCTATAATAGGTCTAGAAGACATTTATAAGGATGAGGACAGTGCCAATAATATCCCCCTAGTAGATACAAATTATAAAGCACCTTGCTCTGCGAGTGCCCTACAATTACTGAACCTGACATTAGAATCAGGCTTACGTGCATGTAATGGGCGGTTGCCATCAGACTGTCCTAGTAGACCAACGTTTACCAGAGGGGCACACTCCAGCCACTTAGATTATTTATTAGTCTCCCTGAACTTGTGGCCCATGATCATTGATCTAATTGTGGATGATCGCATGGAAAGCGACCATTATCCTCTGATTTTATCTGTTCAAACCCAGATTTTTAAAACCCTCGACAAAAGTGCTAATAGCACTATGTCCTTGCCACAAGATCCTCTAGTGGCAAATAACCGTAGATCCCTGAAATGGCCAGCAGTACTAGACAACTCCAAAATCATTAGTCAAATCTATAATGTATTTGTGAGTCATATGTCTTTACTCTTAGGTAACAGTACTGATATCCAAAATCTTAGTTTGATAAAATCCCATGAACATCTAACTAACCAACTTGGCGGGATCCTGACCAGGGCAATAAAAAGACCACATAATGCCCAAAAAAGTAAACAAACCGGGATTACCTGGTATAATCAGGATTGCCGGAAAGCCAAGACAGAACTAATTATAGCGGTCAGGGGGGGTTCAATGGATACTGTGAGAACCAGGAGAGTACAGTATAAAAGAATTTTATCAAAGGCCAAGAAAGAGTGGGACAAAAGGGTTTGGTCCGATTTATTGGATGCATGTAAGCGCAAAGATCAGATCACTTTTTGGAGCCTCATTGCTAGAGGCACCAGGGGGATGACAGAATGCAAAGATAATTTTTTAGAAGAAAAGACATGGGTCGAGCACTTCACTATGTTATATTCATGTACAAGTCCAGGTGAGAGTGGAGGCTGGGATAGTTTGCAGGCCCCTTTGGCAGCGTATGATGCACCTCTTGTTTTTTCTCTAACAGCAACTATCTCCGCAATTAAGGCAGTTAAGTCAGGGAAAGCACCAGGCCCTGACAGAATACCCGGTGACCTTTGGAAACATGAAAATTATATCTGGGCTCCTTACATCAACCTATTATCTAATGAAATTGTTCAAGGAGCTCCTATTCCGGAAACCTGGAAGGGGGCAGAGATTGTGGCTCTGTTCAAGAAGGGTGATAGGTCAAATCCTTCGCATTACCGACCTATCAGCCTTATTGACGTGTTGCAAAAAAATTTTGCACAGCAGGTTCTTGGTCGGCTTACCTCCTGGATTGAAGAGCACTCTATTTACACAAAATATCAGGCTGGTTTTAGATGTAAGATAAGCACAGTGGACCAGGTTTTTAGATTTTTATGTTTAGTCTGGAAATATACCATTATAAGGAGTTCCCACATATACGTGGCCTTTGTTGATTTAAAGGCAGCTTTTGATATGATTCCCAGGGCAGCCCTATGGAGGACATTAAACAAAATGGGCGTCCCAGGTAACATCCTTCAAATTTTAGTCAGACTCCATGAGAACAATTATGCACGTGTTAGATGGGGACCGAATGGAGAAGTCACTGAGAAAATAAAAATAGCAAAAGGGGTAAGACAAGGGTGCGTAATGGCACCTACCTTATTTTCCTTATATGTTAATGACATCCCTGATACTCTTTTGGGCTGCGAGCATGACTCCCCCAAATTGAGTGGGCAAGCCGTTCCGGCACTATTATTTGCAGACGACACAATTTTAATTTCTCAGACACCCAGGGGGCTTCAAAATCTTTTAAACACATTTAGTTTGTATTGTCATGACAAGGAATTAGAAATTAACTCCTCAAAAACAAAAGTTATGACAATCAACCCCCACAAAGGTTTCAATAAGGTTTTTAAAATAAACAATGAACCTATTGAAGAAGTTTCTAATTTTAAATACCTGGGTATTATTTTAGACAGTGATGCAACATGGAAAACACAATTGGAGAATTCAAAACTAAGGCTAACCCAAAATCAGATTCCAATCTTGAAGAAGCACAAGAATAGCCATTTTAAAGCGGTCTCACCAGCTATTGAATTATTTAAATATAAAGCGCAATCTTCATCACTTTATGGTGCGGACCTTTGGGCCTATGCTTTGAAAGATACCTTTCGAGTGAGGGAAAATTCCTTCATCAGGCAACTGCTAGGGATACCTGGGTCAACTCCACTGACACCCGTATTATGGGACCTTAATTTCAGGCGTACTGATGACTATGCATCTCTTCGCCCGCTACTCTATTGGGTCCGCTTATGGTCCACTGAAGAGCTGGCTGATTATAGAGAAGCATTGCAAGAGATATTGGCTATAAAGAACACTACGCACTTGCCATGGCTAGAATATGTTAAAAAATGGCTTGAAAAATTAGGTCTATGTGAGTTTTGGTTTGACCCTGACTCCCTTACAAACAGTTCAAAAAATATCTTAAAGCAAAGGTACTGGGACTATATTAGAGACTCAGTGCTTGCAAATCCAAGAACAGGGACTCTGACCTCGAAATTCTTTGAAATCAAAATGAATATGCAATTAGAGCCCTTCATGGATGAAATTCACCCTCCACTGGCTAAAAGCCTATATTTAAAGTTCCGGTATAACATTTTGCTATTAAAGGATAGAACATCTAGCTGGAACTGTAATAAAGGGTTGACCGGGGTCGCTGGCTCTAATATATGCGAGTTCTGTGAAATGGGGATGAAAGAAGATGAGTCCCATGTCTTATTCATATGCCCAGCATACCTTAAAGCAAGGAAAAAATGGCTTAAGCCAATTTGTAACAGGTTAGGCCTTAGACAAATTAAGGTTGGACTTAGAATATTTAAAGGAGATACTGCACAACCGATTGTGTTTAGCCTAAGTCGTTTTCTCCTGTGTGTTGCCCTGATCAGGAGAAAGAAAAATCAGAAAATTTGAATGTAATGGGCTATTTTACCATGTTATTGACTGTTTATTAGTTATAGTGCTGCCTGTCTAATTGTTATGGTGTATATTACTTTTTAAACAAAACAGAAATTTAATGTATTATTTTACTATTGTGTATATCGATTTAGTGTTCTCAATAGAAGGGGGACCGACCAGGATCTAGCTAATCTCAGTTTAGATGATTCCCGCGTACTTTGCACAAATAAGATGTGATGATATTTTTACCCACTGCTGTCATTGCTATGTATTATAATGATGAGTATGATTTTTTATGTATTGTATCTTACAAGGTTTTTTAAACCGAATAAAGATTGAAATGGTACCGCCGGATGTTCCTAAGGGTTGAAAAGATTCAATTAAAAGGTGTAGTTTGGGCATTAATAAATTGGAAAAATGAAGAAAAAACTCAACAGTAAATCCATCTGGCCCAGGAGCTTTGTCTTTTTTCAAATGTTGGAGTGCAATTAGGAGTTCTTGTTGCGTTTTCAGAGCATCCAATAGTGATAAATCAGCAGAAGATTGTTGGGGTTGTTGTATGAGTGAAAAGAACTGTGAGAGTGAATGATCTGTGGAATTTGTTTCGGATGAATATAATCTTTTATAAAATAAAGCAAACTCATCTAATATTTCCAAGTCCTTAAAATTTAAGCTAGAATCATCATCAAAAATAGCATCAATTGGGAGGCAGACCTGGGTCCCCTAGATGAGGAGGATTGGCGATCGGTCCTAATGTCCCCGAGGGAATCTGCTATTTGCCATAGGTATAGGTTGATTCAACTGAAGGTTCTTCACAGGGCGTATATGTCTGCTCTTACTCTGGCCAAAATTGGACGACGCCCTGACCCACTGTGCCTGCGAGGATGTGGTCTGCCTGGCACCTTCTACCACATCTTGTGGGAATGTCCGATGGTGCAGAGGTTCTGGAGTGGTACACTTCGTAAAATGAGCATCTCCTTGGGTAGGCCGCTCTTGCCGTCGCCCAGGGAATGTGTCCTTAATATCTGGGGGGCCAATGATTTAAATGAACAGGAGTTGCGGTGGGCGGCGCTAGGTTTCCTATTGGCCAAACGTTCCATAGCTATGATGTGGGGTTCCCCAGATAGACTGTTGGTGGTGGGCTGGGTGGCAGAAATGGACCGTTGCATGATTGCTGAAAAGACGGTCTACAAGACACAGGGCTGTCCGAAAACGTGGGATAAAAAATGGGGGCACTGAAATGTCTACTGTGGCGAACTGTGTGACTCTCCTACAGTTGAACTGGCTATGTCCCATGGGGCCAATGGGAGGGCATGTACGCTAATTTGCACTTTGTTTCTTCTATGAATAGTTTTGATTGCATAAGACTGCTCGTGATTCTTTTCTGACTCTGCCGTTTTATACCACTGAAACCTTTTGCGATACTGTTATTATGTTTATAAAAAGAAAATGTAAGATGTTTGTTTATCCTCCACAAGTAATGACTGCCTTGTATGAATCTCCTTTGTTTTACTCCGCCGGACCCTGTCTTGTCGGCTGAAGGGCTGTGTAAACCCGACAGTGCTGAGAGGTGGCTTTAAATGACGCAGCCGGCCCTCAGGGCTGTAGGCTCGATGCTGTGTGTCTGTAGTATTGTAAAATAAAGGTCTTACAAAAATAAAAAATAGCATCAATATTCACTTTGTTCTGTTTCATTTTTAAATAATTCGCTAAAAGTTTTCCAGCCTTATTTCTACCACCATAAATTTTCACACTAGATTTTAAAAAATATAATGAGGCATTATCTGTTGATTCCTTATTAAACTGTAACTTTGCATTGATGAGAGTATGAAGAACATCTCTAGAGTTGGAAGTGTAAAAAGAATGTTCCAGTCTCTTAATGTCTTGAAACAAAGAACGAGTACGATTGCGAGCAATAGCACGCTTCCTTGACACATAGGATATAATAAAATCCCTAGCGGAGGCTTTAAAAGCATCCCAAATAGTTTAAAAAGGCAGGGAATCAGTATGATTTAGGAGAACATATTTGATAAAAAAAAGGTTTTGAATGAAGAAGAAAATTCTGGAT
Source organism: Lissotriton helveticus (assembly GCF_964261635.1). NCBI lineage: Eukaryota > Metazoa > Chordata > Amphibia > Caudata > Salamandridae > Lissotriton > Lissotriton helveticus. The sequence goes on along the minus strand of NC_136058.1, from coordinate 290,631,032 downwards.
CCAAAAGCAGGGTATTGTTAAAATGCCATCTTCTGGGAGCGTTGGGTTTGGGTAAAATGTCCACATCAATCAGAACAGGTCAGATAATAAAAAAGGGCCTATTTACGCCCGAGTAAGCGCTTGTGAGATGTTATGCAATACAATAAAATAATCAAGTCATGATTGGGAATAATGCACCGGGAATAAAAGGTGTACTCCCTCGTTGTAGGATTACATAATCTCCAGGCATCCAAAAGTTTATGTTGTGTGACCGTGTAAATAAAGGATTTGTGTGTTTTGTTAGGGATAAATGAAACTTTAGAGTTCCGATCTATAAAAGGATTAAAAACTTGATTACAGTCACCCGCCAAAATAAAATTATCTTCCATGTGAAGAGTGATTTGCTTGGCCACTGACCGCCAAAAGGAGGCGTCATCGCCTGTTGGGGCATAAACAGTGAAAAAAGAGACTGGAACATCCTTAAGCATCAATTTAACATTAAGCCAACGGCCATCTGTATCAGAGTCTTGTAAGATGAATTTAAAGTTAAGGGATCCACGACACAACAACATAACTCCATTACGTTTACCATCTCCACTGGAATAAAATAATTCCCCTGCCCAACCTTTTTTTAATTTTAATGACTCATCTTCTGTAAGATGAGTCTCTTGCAGGAATACTATGTCAGCATTTAACTTAGCCAGCTGAGTTAGTACTCTCTGCCTTTTTATAGGAGAATTGAGGGGCATGTTATCAAAAAAGGGCATTACATTATCGCCGCTTTTATCGGCAGGAAACTGCCGATAAAGCGGCGATAATGTGCTTGATAATATGCTCTATGAATTCCAATCGAAGCCCATGTTAGATGTGAAGACATGAAGAAATGAAGAAAAGTGGACATGCAGTAATGAGTTTAGGAAGTAAGTAGAAAAAAGGATAAAAAGGTAAAATACTGAGGACACCAAGAAAGCAAATGAATACAATTTGTGGAACAAACTGAGCAAACAAAAGAATTATGACAAAAAACAAAAGACAAAACAAGAAACATACCTACAAAGGGAAATGTGGAGCGGGGAAAGTGAGGGGCATGCAGTAGTCTAGTATGCTGTGGAAGCCTCGCCTTCTCTCCACCCAAATTTTTGAATAGCTGATGTCATTGTGCTTGGTAAATGCTGGCTTCCGATTGATAATGAGACTTGTTAGTCCCTCCTTGTTACTGGCCTTTTGCCATTTGTTACCTCCCATGAGGGCTGGATCTTTTACTTGTGGCTTTACATGGTCTCCTTCATAAGTCAGTAAGCACTATTTCTTTTTTATTTGCAGCATGGTCCACTTTCTCTTTAGAGGCCTCACTTGTTTATTTAATTAATTTGCACCGCAGGCCGAAAGGGAACGTTTCTACTCACTAATCTAAAAATTTACAATGTAATAGGTCTCGCATTAACACGGGTTTGAGCTATTGACATTACAAATAACAATGCCTTTTATCTTTGTTTTTGTTCTAAAAACATAAATAAAGAGCATTGTCATTTACAATGCCAATAGCTTAAACACGCATAAATGCAAGGCCTTTTGCATTGCAAATGCTTGTTGTACTTTGCACCTGGCCTAGTGTAACTGTTGAGAAGCTTTGCAATGACAGATATGAGTTATATGTTTCCTGAGCACCTACCTTGTAACCACAAGCCCCAACGACATTAATGTTTTTGGATTCCTGCCACATGCATCTATTGTGTAAGAAATATATAAAAGCTAGTGAGATTTCTGATACATGTGCTCTCTTTTCTCATGGCCAACTTAGTGCCTTGAGATGTTGTGCCCGCTCAAGTGATAATGCATTTTGACACATTTTCAGTTACCTGGGGGCAGATTTATGAAGGCCTTGCGCCGCCGCTGCGTCACTTTTTCCCATGTTAAAAATTACGCACCGGCGGCGCAAGGCCTTCATAAATCTGACCCCTGGATTGTAGTCTTCTTGGGGCAGATTTTCAAGAAAGTGTCGCATCTGTAGAGATGCGTCACTTTCCCTGCTCTACCCTGAGAAACCCTTCCGCAACCATGGATGTGCCGTATACGTCGCACCATGGCGCAAGGATTGACAGATGCGTCAGATCTGTTGGCGCAAAGGTCACGCATTGCTGGAGTCATGTCACAAGCATGATGCAACTCCAGCAATGCAGCGGGAGGCCTATCCTCATTGTGCTTTGTCACTCCTTACGCCTTCTTCAAGAAGCCGTAGGGTTTTGATGCAGTGGCGCCCTAGAAGTGGCGCAGTGAAATTTTGCAGATTTCACTGCGTCACTTCTAAGAGGCTTTTTTGAGGAGGAACGCCCACCCTACATACAATATTCCTGATGCAGGTATAATTTGACGTAGAGCTTTACAACGTGATGCATCTCCCTAGATGCGTCACATAGTAAATGGGTCACATTTTTACGCCGCCGCTGGGTCACAAAAAGTGACGCAACAGTGGCGCAAAAATGGCGCAAGGGACTTGTAAGTCTTCCCCCTTGTAGTTAAGTAGAGAAGAAATTGCACTTTCACAAAAGCATAGTTCTAACCCTCTGGTGCTGAAATAGAATCCAGTGCTCCGTGGCTTTGTCAAGTGTAGGTGGGTGTAAAGCTGCAGTACATTTTTTCTCTTCACCGTTTGTTCGATGTGTGTGCTTGCTGAAGAGTACGTTGCTTCTCCTCGTGCGTTGCTCACGCGCTGTCTACACCTCTGTAGTTCATGAAGCTTGTGCTGCTTGTTCATGTGCTGTCTTCACTGCTATGAAACGCAGCTCAAGCCTTGTTACCTACCTCGAGCTGCGATTTTGCTCTTCATTGCCTCGCACAATCTGGAGACACATGCCGACAATCTTCTTTTTCTCAGAAAAAATAAATATATTCAGTCATTCTCTGCAAATGGCTCACACCGTGGCGAATGTCACACTCGCTGCTGTGAAAATGCTCCAGAACAGGCTCTGAAAGTGCTGGTAATATTATATTGCTGTTCACGCTTGTTAGAGAAAAAGAGGCAACACGTTAGTGGTCCCTTCAGGACCACCCCCTCCCCAAACTTTGGCAAGTCGTTGCTGTCATTGTCCGATCCGATCCGATCCTCTTCTGGGAGGCCAGGATTGATGTCTCCTTCTTCCCAACAACCAGGCGGTTTCTAGAAAACAGTAGAGCATAGGAGCCTTAAGCGGTCCTGGAGGTCTCCGAGTGCGTGAGTCTCTGGAAACAAACTATACATTACTTAATCTGCGGTGATGCATGTTGTGTGGGTATCAAGGTGCTTATGCCCTTCAGCAGGTCCTGGGTGAAGGGGCATTCCTAGAAGATATGGTAGGACATCTTGTCTATGGTGCACCCTCACAGGCAGGACTTGGATCAGTTGAGCCTTCTTGCATGAATGAAGGCTCCCCCTGGCAGACTTCCTTGGATGGCCATTCAGGCCATGTCCTTGTGGTGGTTGGTCAGGCATTTGGGGCAATATTCCCACACACGTGGTTCACTGTAGGAGCGGGGAAGGTGCAGAGATGTTTGCTGAAGCACCTCACACAAATATGGGGTTGGACAATCTTCGGAGTCCACTGTTTTTGGGCAGAAGATGCCAGACCAAACTCCTTGACAAACATTTCCACTTCCTTGTAGAACCACAGGGTATTCCAGATGTAGGGGATGGTGTTCACCCACTCTGTCCATCCAAGGAGCCTCCACTTTGGCAACAGGAAGAAGTGTGCCTTCAGAAAGCCAACATGGCTTTCGTCTTCAGTTCTTAGGGTGCTGCTCACGGAGAGGCACACATATATGCCCCTCAGGATGATGGCAATGTCAGGCACACCTTCGCCTCAGATGTACGACATTACAACGCTTGCTTTTACATCGCATGCTTTTACAACGCGGTTTTTACAACGCATACCATTACAACGCATAGTGCTTTTGGGCGCTGGATAGTGAATAGTTTAATTTACTATTCCAACTCCAGTCCCCGTGGATAGTAGGGAAGGTTATTGGATAGTAAATTAACCTATTCCCTATCCTAGAGCGCCCCCAGCGCAATGCGTTGTAATGGTTTGCGTTGTAAAAGTTGCGATGTGAAGGCATTGCGTGGTAAAAGTTGCGTTGTAAGTGATGTTTCCCCTTCGCCTCCCTTGTCATGAATGTGGAATATTACATCCCTCTTCACTCTGTCAGTCTTAAAGTTCCAGATAAAATAGATCATTCTCATGATGGCCCTGACCGTTTGAGGCTGCACTGGCCACACTGCGATGTACTAGAGCACTGGCAAGGTCTCGTTCTGCAGGACCAAAGACTTACCTTCGATCCTCACTTTCCGAATGCTAGAGAGTCCCTGTTTCTGTTTTGTATTTACTAGTCTCATATCCCATGTTTTCTCCTCTGCACCCTCTCCGCCGAACCAGACTCTGAAGATCTTCAGGAAATCCAGCTTGATGTGGAAAGGTAGGTGGTCTGGGGTGGGGGCCCAGTGGCCGAAGAGTGCGGTTTCTGACTTGACGTTGTTGATTTTTGCCCCTGGCATCTTTCCAATTCAATCTAAGTTCTCTCCAGTTCCTTCACAGAGTGCCCGTCTGCACAAAAGACCAGCACACCGTTCATGTAGAACGGAGCACTTTAATTCGCCCTTCCTGTTTCTTCCCAATACTGTCATGGCTCCGATGTTCCTATTCTGTCTGATGCGTTTCGCTAGGAACTCTATAATACAGATGAACAGAAGAAGTGGGCAGCCCTACCTAACACCCGAAAGGACAAGGAAGTGGTTGGTTTTCCGTCTGTTTACCACCGCTATGTTAGAGATATAGCACTACAGTGTGGACACCAAGTCTCAAAAGAAATCTCTCAGTCCCAGTGCTTTGACTGTCTGGCCCATGAACTCATGGGAGGTGTGGTCGGATGCCTTTTTATGGTCTAGACCAGTGGTCTTCAAACTTTTTAATGCCACCCCCCCTCCCCGTAAAAAAATGTAATGAATCCCCCCCCCCCCGAATGTTTCACAATTATTCATTAAATTGTCAATGTTTAAATATGTCTTGGCTTATTTAAACACAAGACATATTTAAGCATTGCAGTCAAATTCTGCTACAATTAAAAAAAATGCAGCTAAATACATGATTGCCAAACATATTATTCTGGTCAAGCAGGCCTTACTAACATGTAAGAGTATCCGCATTGTGATTATTAGAAATGGGGGTGGGGGGTTTGAAGAATATTTGGAGTCCCTTCCCTTTTGACACCTTCTCCAAGTCAGGATGTAAATGACAAAAGATGTTACTGATGGCCCATTACAGAGCAGCTTACTGCCCCTCATTTTTTCCCCTGCTTTAAACAAAGCACTGCTATCAGCATAATGCTTCCTTTAGCCTGGAACCCCCCTTGGATCACTTGAGCCCCCCCCATCCAGTAGGGCTCGACCCCAGTTTGAAGACACCTGGTCTAGACTGGCCACGGCCACCTGAACCTTTTGGCACTTGACATACTTGATCGTGTCCTGAACCAGGGCAAGACTGTCATCCATTTGCCGACCCGGTGTCCTGCAGGACAAGTCAGGCTGAACTATGTTTGCTATTTGCTTCTTGAGACAGTTGACCATTATCTTTGTTAGGATTTTGTAGTCCACATTGAGGAGTGAGATGGGCCTCCAGTTCTTGAGGTCTTCTCTCTCTCCCTTCTACTTATAGAAAAGTGTTATCATGTGTACACGCAGGAATTGCCGCATACTGCCTTTGCCCATCATTTCCTCGTGGTGGTTTAGCAAGTCTGGGCACATCAGGTCTCACAGTTCAACGTAAAGTTTCACTGGGAGACCGTCACTTCCTGGTGTCTTGCCTCACTTGGAGGTCGTTGCAGGCAAGTGCAGATTTTCTAGGGTAAAAGGCACGTTCAGGCCCTCTCTGTCTTCCGGACCGAGTGTCTCTGAGATGTCTATTAGGAACTTTCTGCCTGGGATCTCTCTGATGACTTCGGTGAGTAAAGCTCACCATAAAAGTCAGTCATGACTCTTGTGATGTGCTCTTTCCCACTTTGGAGATACCCTCTGCGGTCCATAGCTCTACCGGCGGGGTGTGATGTGGTCCCTCCTCACATCACACCCCACCAGTACCTCATTGATCTTCAGGTGTAGCCTCTTTAGGTCCTCTAAGACTACCACAGGTGGGCCTTCCAGGGTCCCTCTAATGTCCTGCTGTGTTGTTTTCTTCATCCTCAGAGTTGATGGTGAGGTACCATCCTCTGTCTGTTCTACCAAGGCCATGTTGATATTCTTACTTGTGTAGAAGTCTTCCTTTGTTGGCCGTGTCCTCTTCCTGCTGATTCACTGGGGGGGGGTGGTCTAATCACCCTGCTACTCTTCCTTGGCGGTCTTGGGATCAGGGTTTACAGCTGTTGGTGGTGACAAAGTTCCCACTTTTCCTACAGACCTGGTCGGCCACCTTCTCTCTTCCTTTTCTTTTTTCACTTGGCACACAGTGTCTGGGCCCTCATCTGGTTTTACTCCACTGGTAGTTCTTCACCGCTGTTTTCTTCCTTCTTTCCTATGTTCTTTCCCTTCTACTGCATCCCACTCTAGCTGTGGCCCCTGAGGGTTTCTGTTCTTTCTCAGTGTCGGTTAACGGCATCTGATCCTGTACCTTTCGGGCTTCAGTGGGTGGTGGTGGTCCTTGTGGGATTTAAAAGGGATGGACACCATCCGTGTTCAAAAGCAGACAAGTCACAGTTTGGTTTTTCCTCACGACCACGGCAAGCACAGCTGGGTCGCCCTCCACCTGACACCACAGTAGCGACGAGGATGGCGTCTGACTTCAAGGCGTCCCATCTTCCTGCTCCAGCCTGTTCTCTTCGATGTCACTCCAGGCTCAGACACATTTTGCCCCCGTCCTCACATGAAGGGCACACACGAAAATCTCCTGACTGGCCAGGCCTTCACCCTCACAGCCTGTAACCACCTGTGCCTGCCTTGTCTGGCATAGGAAACCGATCTGCTCTTCTATGCCTGGCAGATTAGTAGTGGAGCACTCAGACTGGTGGACACCATTGTGACTACGCCACTGCCACAGTTACTGACCCGCATTCTTCAGAGCCACTGAGGCTGGACAGCACCGTCACTCAGGTGCTTGCACCCCTGCTGTGATCACCATCTTCTCTGCCCCCGGTGCCAGGGTCATCCTCTCTAGCCTGGCATGCCTCACCTTTTTCTTAGCACCGCAGCAGCGGGCACCACCCATCACCATGAGGGCGGATTGGCAGAAGAACGCGCAGACTGCACCACTTCATCAGGGCCCATCTTACCCTCAAGTACTAATCAATCAATCAATCAATCAATCAATCAATCAAGTAATTTGTAAAGCGCGCTACCTACCCGCTAGGGTCTCAAGGCGCTGGGGGGGGGAGCTGCAGTCAGTGGTCGAAGAGCCAGGTCTTGAGCAGTCTTCTGAATGCCGGAAGGTCTGTAGTCTGTCGTAGGTGGAGGGAGAGGGCGTTCCAGGTCTTGGCGGCGTGGTGGGAGAAGGATCTGCCCTCGGAGGTGGTTTCGTGGACGGCGGCCAGAGAAAGGTCGGCGGAGCGGAGTTTCCTGTTGGGTGCGTAGAAGGAGAGTCTGCTGTTGAGGTAGGCTGGGCCGGTCTTGTGGAATGCTTTGTGTGCGTGGATCATGAGTTTGAAGGTGATTCTTTTGTCGACGGGGAGCCAATGCAGGTCTCTCAGGTGGGGGGTGATGTGGTCTCTGTGAGGTACGTCTAGGACCAGGCGTGCGGAGGCGTTCTGGATTCTTTGGAGTCTGCTGATGAGTTTGGCCGGGGCTCCGGCGTAGAGGGCGTTTCCGTAGTCGAGTCGGCTGCTGATGAGGGCGTGGGTGACTGTTTTTCGAGTGTTCGTTGGGATCCATCTGTAGATCTTGCGGAGCATACGGAGGGTGCGGAACCATGAGGAGGAGACTGCGTTGACTTGGTTGGTCATGCTGAGCGTGGAGTCGAGGATGATCCCTAGGTTGTCGGGGGTGTTCCCAGGGAAGGAGGCCACCAGGAGTCGTCCCACGCCGATGGGTGGGGCCCAAGGATGAGGATCTCCGTCTTGTCCGAGTTCAGCTTGAGCCGGCTTGCCTCCATCCAGTCGGCGACGGCCTTCATCCCCTGGTGCAGGTTGGATTTGGTGATGAGTGGGTCCTTGGTGAGGGAGAGGATCAGCTGGGTGTCGTCGGCTTTGGAGATTATGTTGAGGTCGTGTAGTCTGGTGATGCGGGCGAGGGGTGCCATGTAGACGTTGAAAAGCGTCGGGCTGAGGGAAGATCCCTGAGGGACGCCGCAGATGGCTTTGGTGGTTCCGGATTGGAACGGGGGGAGGAGGACTCTCTGGGTTCTGTCGGTGAGGAAGGAGGTGGTCCAGTCCAGGGCCTTGTCTCGGATCCCTGCGTCATAGGCGTGTGCGGAAAGTGTGGTGGCAGACGGGGTCGAAAGCGGCGGAGAGGTCCAGGAGAATGAAGGCTGCTGTCTCGCCATTGTCGAGGAGGATTCTGATGTCGTCTGTGGCGGCGATGAGGGCGGTTTCGGTACTGTGACTGCTGCGAAAGCCAGACTGGGACAGGTCCAAGATGTTGTTGTCTTCTAGGTAGCGGGTGAGCTGGGTGTTGACGGTCTTTTCAATGACTTTCGTTGGGAACGGAAGCAGGGAGATGGGCCGGAAGTTCTTGAGGTCGCTCGGGTCCGCCTTGGGTTTCTTCAGGAGGGCGTTGATCTCGGCGTGCTTCCAGCTCTCAGGGAAAGTGGCGGTTTCGAAGGAGAGGTGGATGATGTTGGGCAGGTGGGGTGCGATGAGGCTGTTGGCTTTGTTGGCGATGTGGTGGGGGAGAGGGTCCGAACGGGTGCCTGAGTGGATGGTGCTCATGGTCTCGATAATGTCTTCGATGCTCACGTTGGTCCATGTGGTCAGAGGGTCGTGGTCGGTGGGGTTGGGTGTGCTTGTCGTGGTGGGGTGCGTTAGGTTGATCTGAGTGTTGAAGCTGTTGTGGATGTCGGGTGTCGCACAGAGCTTGCGACGGCGGGATGTCGTTTCGTGAAGGAGCTGGGATTGGAGAATTCTTTCACGATGTTGAAGCGCTCTTTGCTGTTGTGGGCGTTGTTTTCAAGGCGGTCTGTGAATGGTTGTTCTGATGAGCTGGTGATGGTTGCGGATGGCACCATCTCAGTGGCTTATGCCAGACCATTTCATTGAGGGAGCAACAAGCCCGTTGTCCACCTTCAGCGAGCTCAAGGACACCATCACCACGGCTTCCCACTTGTACATGTGGATTGGTCACCACACCAACTACTTCAAGGTCACCAAGGAAATGGAAGACGAGACTAAATGTGGCCTCCTGATACAGTTTGCGGGGGAGGAGATGATGATGACTCAGGGAGTGCTTTGACCCCCTGACTTCAAACATTTCAAATTAAAAGAAGCCCGCCAATGAGAGTGAGGATCTATTGATCTATTTATTCTCCCCTTCAAGAGCTGGCCAGATGACTCACAGAAAGAAGTGCGCACTCAGAGCATACAAAGCTGCCCGTTGGCCACACTCAGGGGCATATTATCAACAAGTAGAGATATTTATCGCTAACTAAGCTTAGCGACATTTTTTCTATCGCTATTAGCAACGTATATCTCAAACGCGATAAAATTTCCGGCGTTAGCGGCGAAATACGTGAATATTGCTGGTAATCCAACGATATTCACGCATTATCACCAATGGGGACTTAGCCAGACTATCCACCTCCCATTGGATATAATGGCTAAGAACTGGTCTGAGCAGGCGTTAGTTTTCAGCGATATTCGCGCTTAGCGCAATTTTTTTTATCGCTACGCCTGCCTTGCTAATAGGTGATAGCGACATTAGCGACTGCTTTCAGGGTACGCCCACTCTGCATGTCATTAGCGATAAATATTGCTGACATGCAAAGCGGGCCCCAAACCTCTCCGAAAAGCTAAAGCGGCGATAAGTTCATATCGCCTGCCTTAATAATATGCTCCCCAGTCCCCACATCCTTCTCCAGCCCAATATGCTCCTCAACGAAATCCCATTCCCACAAATTACCCAATTAAGTGGAGCAGATAGAACTTGTCTTCCAGAAGCTCTCGGCTATGCCAGAGCCCACCTCTCGGACCATCATGATGGAAAGAGCAGGGGCCATCTGGAAAGGGCTTTCTCGCCCGCCCATCTAGGGTTAACTTTCAACCAAGGAAGGGAACCCATGAAAGATCAGTGTAGATACTGGGGAATCTCTCTCTACCCTCTGCTTGAGTCACTGGCCAGGGGCAAAACCTGCTCTGCGTGCCTTCACTCCAACTACTTTGCCAAGATCTGCTGCAGTAGATGCAAATAACCCACACCTCGAGACTGTGGCATACCTCAACACCAAGGAGTGAGAGCAGTCACACAACTCCAACCACCCACTCCGAAACTTGCACTACCTATACCCAGCTCACGATAAGGAGGAGCAGGATGATGACATCTTCCTCATATCCCTAATGCCAGGACAACTGACATGACATCTCCGCCTCACTTGTCAAGACACCATTGATTCCAGACCAACCACATCATTATCGAAAAAGGTGCCTCAGTAAATGTCACCAGCCACGGCAATTCCACACAGTGGATCCACAACCTGACCTATGCCAGTGTAAATATTTGCGTATGGGAGTATGACCCCATCCCTTTGACAGGAGGGATTTCTTTGTGACCTCTGTGGACTGTAAAACGCTTCCCAGCTGCTACTTTGCCAAAAGACTACAGCCTATCCAATTCACCATGTCCCTTGGAGTGCCCATTAGTTCTGCTGATCGCCTACTCTCTGACTTCCCTCACCTGCTCACCAGCTTGGGCCACCTGAAGGGCCCCAGATCTGGTTTGACATCAACCCCTCAGTCTGTCCTGTGGCACTCGGACACCGCAGAGTCCCGTTTCATCTCCATCCAGCGGTGGCGGCAGAACTACAAAAACTAGAAGACGCAGGAGTTATTGAGAGAGTCTCCAGCCCGATCCCATAGTTGACCACCAACAAACCCAAGCAGCCAGGCTGCACCTGTATCTGGTATACCATTGGGCCTCCCCAATAAAGCAATTAAAAGAGAATGTCCCATCTCCCCCACAATCAATGACCTCATTGTCTACATCAATAGCTCAATTTGGTTCTCAAACTAGATCGGAACTCTGGCCACCACCAACTCGAACTCCATGAGGACAGCAGGTACATTATGACCTTCTCCACTCATGTTGGCCTCCGCCGCTACCAACGGCTCAATATCATTGGCAGCGAGGGTCTTCCAAAATGCTATCCGGGAAGTCCTGATAGGCCTCGGGGGAGTAATCAGCGCAAGCGATGGCATCCTCATCCGCGCACCCACCCTTGACAGCCATTGTTAGCACCTTCATTCCTCTCTCAAGAGGATCGAGATCCCTGGCATCACCCTCAACGGAGCAAAATGCCAATTCTTCCAGCCATCCTCTGCCTGGCAACATAATGTGGGAGGTTTATCCCCACTTTGGCAACTCTGGAAGGCACCAAAGTTTCAACTTTTTGGGTGTGGGGTCCAGTTGAAGATGACATATTCCAAGCCATAAAAAACGTGCTCCTCTAAGACACAGTCATGGCCTACTTCGACCCCGGAAAAGAATCAGAGTGGTGGTTGATGCCAGCCCCATTGGTCTAGAAGCTGCCTTGATGCACCATGCAGGAAATGATCACTGAGCTCCTGTTGCATATGCCAGCAAAACTCTCACTGATAGGGAAAAGTGCTTTACGAACATCAAAAAGGAAACTCTCGCCATCAAATGGGGCTGTTACCATTTCCAGTAATACATGTATGGGGATGTATGACGGTACAACGCGTACCGTTACAACTCGTCCCTTTACGACGCAGTTTTAAACAACGCAAGTCATTACAACGACTTGCGTTGGGGGCGACACTGATAGTGAATAGTTTAATTTACTATTCCATCACCAGTCCCCGTGGATAGTAGGGAAGGTGTTGGATAGTAAATTAAACTATCACCTATCCAAGAGCGCCCTCCAGCGAAAGTCGTTGTAACGACTTTCGTTGTTAAAGCTGCGTCGTAACGGTACGGCGTTGTACCAGTTACATTGTAAAGGATGTTTCCCCCTATATGGCTGGCTTCTCCCGAGATATCAGAGACCATAGGTCACTGATACCGATTTTTCAGGCACTGTGCCGCACCCTCCGCCCCGAATCGAGAAGTGGACTTTGCAGCTCCAGAAGTACCACCTGACGGTGGGGTATAGACCAGGCTATTACAATCCCACTGACAACATCTCCAGACACCCACATCAGATGGAAAGTAGCCCATCCAGCCCCTTGTTCGTAGCAGAATAATATGTCCACTGGTTGACAGAGCACGCATGGCCTCAGAGCATCACCCTCCAGGATATCACTGACCCTGCTGCATCAGATTCAGGTATACAAAGAGCGCGGGGATTTGCTACCTCCCGAAAGTGGCGGGATTTAGGGGCATATTATCACACATCTAACCTGGGCATCGATTGAAATTCGAATCGCATATTATCAAGGCCATTATCGCTGCTCTATCGGCAGTTTCCTGCCGGTAAAGCGGCGATAAACTACCGCAGCTTCCTTGATAATATGGCCCATTGTTCTTTACAATGCCAATAGCTTAAACTTGCGTAACTGTTTGACCTATTGCATTGCAAATGCTTGTTCTATTAAGGCCTTTGGTCTGCTACTTCTCTGGTATTGTAAGGGTCTTTGGTTCTGTGCTTTTGTTTACTTCATTTCTTCATGTGAAAGTCAGTGCTGTTTTGCATCCCCAAAAAGGCTGTTCATATTTTGTCAACTGCACTGCTTGCTGTAGAACAAAATGGAGCAAAATACAAACACAGATTAACACCATGGCTCAGTGAGTTTACACTGGATAGTGTAACCTTAACTCGTGCCATAACCACGCACTGCTAACTACCGTACATATTACATCACTCATGACATGTTCTGTGGGTTCATTGATAACATCACTGCAGCATCTGAAATGACATCATTGATGACAACACTGTGAGACCAATGAGACCCATGTAAATTGAAGCGCTACTCGGCCTCATCATGGATTCGAAGCACTCGATAATTGATACAGAGTAGCTACTCACTCCACCTGACAAGAAAACTCATGTGGGCTTCGCAAGGAATATGAAAGCGGTACACAAATAGCAATACAGTTCAATAGGTGTATGTTTTTGTTCAACACATACATCTATCATAGATTTGTACTATGCATTAATGTTTCCCGGCATGCATGTTTTTAATTCAGTTAAGCCACGGGGAAACACTGCCATCTAGTGGTACTTGAAGAACATGATTCATTTAATTAAGTGCATTGCAGACCTGAGCAAAGTGAAATTTGCTACTAGCTTTGTGTTTCAGGGTCGTACTCGGGGCTTTAAGTGGGATGAAAAAACTGGGGTGTCTCTTAAAGGAGCGTGGTCAATGTACTTAAGGGCGTGGCTTAAAAACATGTACGCTAAAAATCTGTGCTTAGCATAGTGTGCCGCCCGACTTGTAGTTTGCTGTTTCTGTCACTGCATCCAGATATATGAAAAAAACAAGTAACAACATGCCTGCAACAAGTCAGAACTATTGGCTTTGTCAATGGTTGTTCGCTGCATAAGATAAATAAGCAACAACTAAGGCTTGTATATAATATTAAAAAGCTTCCACTGAAAGCCCTGGTGCCACCACGACAATGTTGCTGCTCCTGAGTTTCAAAAAGAGAAGGGAAATCCAGAGAGAAAATTACCCTCTTTAAAGGATTTCTCTACCCCTAGAATGCTCAAATGGCATGACGTCATGCCGTACCTGCTTCACTGGTGAGAAGTGAGCAGTGAGAGCAGCGCACATCGATGTGCCTGCTGTCACTGCAGTCCGAAAAAAAACGGACCGCCTGTGCCACGCCTGAAACAGAGCCCGATAGAGACCCGTTTCGAGGCCCCCTTTAAAAAACTGCCGGTGCTCAGCACCCGTGAGACCCGGCCCACTTAAAGCCCTGGTCGTGCTGCCTATCACCCTGAAAGCTGCAGACCATGCAGATACCCCAGTACACTCCAGTACTCTGGGTCCATGTACTCTGTTGTGTGTGCAATCTGATGACACCACACTTTACACAGACCTGGGGTCTCTTTACTGAGTGTTCACCGTGGTGGCTGCATTTTCTCAAAGGACAATGGGGGCATCAGACTGCACATATATTTGGGATCTTCTGTGTCATGGGAACTTTGATAATGGGATTAACAGGAGGTGTACTCGCTATACTGGGAAAAATGGACTGTCTTTGATAACATAGTTCTAATATACAATGTATAAGTGAACGCACAGTTTATAGTATAGCCATATAACCTGCTGCTGAGGGATATACTGGTTGGTAAAGGTCCGAGCAGCAGGCAGGGGCCTATAATGAGGGAGAGGGCCTTTAACAACAGGAATAGCCCAAACAGAAGGCTATACGGCTATTAGAACATTCCACCCTCTCAGCATCCTGTGATTCGGGGCAGTTCACGTAATCTCCCCATGCATAAAAAAATGAATGTGTCCTTGTGTAACACAACTGTTGCTCATGTAGAGTGCTCCAAATTATTCTCGTTAAGTTTGTTCTATATAAAACTGCAAAAACAATAGAGGTCTGCTACATTAGTTAACGCTTCTCCCTTAGCTTAAGTAATATCATCCTTCAGTCATTTCTAGGCTGATGACACTAAGGGGGATATGTATGTACTAGGGAGTGGAGGGGAGAGGCGTTAGCCTTCCTGGCTTAACGCCTCTCTTCTCCATTTCTGAAACGCAAGGCTGCACCCTATTTACAAGAATGTGGTGCAGCCTTGCGTTTCCCCCTGCAATGACCCTAAGTTTAGCAACTTAGCGCCAACACAGGCACCTTTGCACCAGAGTGCCAGGGTGTCTGTGTGCAGGGGAGGATTGGTTATGTGTAGGAAGGTACCCCTTCCTGCACATAAACAATCCTAGAAATGCCATTCTGTCACTTTCATGCATGTTGCTTCATGCAGCACACATAGAAGTGAGAAAATGGCATTTTAACCCCTTCCATGCTGATGACGGCCCCCAGCCGTCATGCACTACGGGGCTCGCATGCTGTTGACGGCTGGGGGCCGTCATAACCCCGCCCTTTTGCGATTCTGCCGCACAGGCGCAGAATCGCGGCTGCATGGAAGGGGTTAAAAGAAAGTTTGGTTATGTACATGAAGGGACACCTTCCTGTAAATAAACAAACAATGTCATTTTGCTTTTTCCATGTGTGCTGCACAAGGCATCACACCTGGAAAAAGCAAAAACTAGGAGAAATAATGCATTTCTCCTTGTTTTTCGAACTTAAGCCCAGTTTTTACCTGGTCTTAATTTTGGCGCTGCCTCCTATGTACTCCACCATTGTACATAGGGGGCAGTGTCAAAATGAATGGGGGGTTGTGGTGGAACGCCCACCGCAACACCCACTACCCACCCCTTTTACGCTAACCATAGTGTGAAAGGGGGCCTTATAGAAAAGGGAGCGTTAGGCCACGTTAAGTGCCTTGTACATAAGGTGCAGCCCCTATCGCCACCACAATGTCACTATAGGTGATGTTGTGGTGGTGATAGAGGCTTGCATATATGCCCCTAAGTTCTTCTTTTACTTTTCTTCACTTTATCTTTCCCATATTAATTCTGTTTCAAGCTGTCTTTCAACTATGCAGCCCAGGATGACCTCTCAAGGCCTCCATCTGAACCCATCTAGAACAGAGATTCCTTTTTTTACCTGCTCCTTCCCTATGCCTCTGCTCTTCACCCTCCGTCTATATCCTTTCATCATTATCTCTCCCTCTGTCCACCTCGGATCACCCCCTGGTATTGGTTTTCATTCTCTTCTCTTATTCTTCAAGCAAATCTACTCTGCTGCCTCTTCAAGATAATTCCAACTGTACACTCTCTACAAAATTCAGTCTTCTCTTACTTTTAAAGTGACTAAAATGTTCACCTGTACACTAATCCTGGCCCATCTCGACCACTACATCTATATTGTTGCACTGCTGGGTCGAATAGCGGTGGTAGCGGCTGCAACAACTCCCTACAGAAAACTTGTCACTGGACATTTATTACTAAAAGGATTTTGATGATGATTAAGGGGCATATTTATCATAGGGTTGCGTCGCTTTTGCACCATGCAATGAGGCGCATTGTGATCCAACCCTTGAGTTTGATTTATCCGGCCACGCAAGGCTACTTTGGATGGCCCTGAGTGGCTTGATAAATCAAGAGTAACGTAACGCAGAGCAAATCACTGCCTTGCGTTACTCTGCCTTGGGAAGGTGTTCTATGGGTGGAGCGTGGGTGTGGATGTATGACGGTACAACTCGTACCGTTTCAACGCGTGCCTTTACAACGCGTCTTTAACAACGCAAGTCGTTACAATGACTTGCGTTTTTGGGCGTGGATAGTGAATAGTATAATTTACTATTCTAACACCAGTCCCTGTGGATAGTAGGGAAGGTGTTGGAATAGTAAATATACTATTCTTTATCCTTTAGCACCCTCCAGCGCAAGTCGTGGTTACGACTTGCATTGTAAAGGACGCTTCGTAAAAGCACTGCGGGGTAACATCGGCGTTGAAAAGGATGTTCCCCCATGGGTGTTCCCAGCCATCCACCCATAGATTCAGAAGCATTCCCTGATTCATCAATAGAAACACACAGAAAGAGAAAAATGCCCCTCCTGCACAAAAGCAATCATGCTTATAATGCATGCACCCTTGCACCAGGGTGCAAGGGTACCTGCGTTGGTGCTAGGCAGTACATTGTGTTCCAGCTATGGGAAAAGACAGGAATATGCTGTATTATGTTAAATATGGCACATTCCTGACCTTTCCGTCACCAAGATTGCATGAGTTTTCGTTAAATATGCCCCTTACTATACAAGTTATCAGCCATAATCTATCCCTAAAGAAGTCCCTTGTTCCGAGGAAACGTGTTGGCTGGGCTGATATGATCAAGAAGATTGATGAATAAACATTGGTGATACCTGTTGCAACTAACCGTATTCAAGTGTATTTGGTGGACGGGTCCACCTATTCTTGAGGAGATGGTCCAGCCCTATAAGGCCTCTCGTTCCCTCCGCTCTGACCACCAACATCTCCTTCAGGTTGGCAGGGTGAAAAAGGTAAGAACTGGGGGCAGAAGGTTTTCAATAAATGTGGCCTCCTTGTGGAACTCACTGCCCCTACAACTGCGCTCCGAAGTCAGTCTCTTCAGGTTTCGTAAACTTTTAAAAACTTTTTTGTTCTCTGTTTAATCCTTGCATTCTGGTAGCTGTGTTATGTTCTGATAAGCGCGGGGATGCCTATTGGTAACCAGGCGCTATACAAAACTCGGAATAATAATAATAATAATAATGATATCAGTTTGAAGCTACTACCAGGCCCGGACTGGCCGTTGTGGGCACCGGGCAATCCCCCGGTCGGCCGCAAGGGTGGGGCCGGTTTTGGGCCCTGGGGGCCGTTTTTGTTGCAGAGCTGTTTTTGCAGCATAGCTGCAAAATCGGCCCTGTAACAAAATCGGCTGAAAAGCGGCCCTGCCAAAGCACTCGTCCCCCTCCCGCCCAAGGGCGGGGGGGGGGGGCGGCCGCCCACTTTGCCAGGGCCGGTTTTGGTTCCCAGTCCGGCCCTGGCTACTACAATACCACAGACATTTGGGACACTAACATTTACAGTTATGATAGTGGAATTAAAGATAACACAATGTTGTTGAGTGCTTCCCTTTGTTGTATGTTAATGATTTGGTGTTATTAAGGAGTTTTTCTGGCAGCTGAACCTCGGGGTTTAAGCACCTAAGTTGATTCAATATGTTAGCGTGTACTAGTGTAGTGGGGTTTAGCCTTTACAGCTGTAATAATTTAAATTCTTTTGGGGTGGCCTTGAAATGCTGCCACATCTATGCTCTGCTATTTCTGGGTTGCCTTTTTAGGGGCATATCATCAAGGCCCCGCGATAATTATCGCTAATCGCACTTATCGCGAGCATAATTATCGCCAGCTATCGCTGGATTATATCGCAGAGATAGCGCGTTATCATCAACGCTTATCTCCAATGCAATATCCAATCCAGCGATAGCAGCAAAATGTGCGATTATCGCTGGAAATCCAGCGATAATCGCACAGCGATAGGCGATTCCTTGATGATAGGGCAGGGTGGACTTAGCCATACAATCCACCTCCCATAGGATATTATAGCTAAGTCAGATTTAAAGGAGGCGTAAAGATTCCAGTGATAAGCACGGTTAGCGCTACTTTTAAAATCACCACGTGGGTTTGCGACACGATTGATGATAGGAGATAGTTGTGTTAGCGACATTTTTCAGGTAATTTCAGTAAAATACGCCCACTTTGCATATGATTAGCGTTACAAGGCTGGGCATTATGAAAACAGGTGCAGATGCATAGGAACACGCGCTAGCGTGTCTTTGCTGATAGTGCAATAAAATTATCGCCGCTTTTCGCCCGAAAATGGATGCTAAAGCGGCGATAATTTTATCGCGGGGCCTTGATGATATGCCACTTGGTTTCTTCATGCTGCACTCTATTTTACCCCCGTGCACTTCAGCTCTCTCTCGCACCCCACATGCTCCGCTCCCTCTCTTCACGCTTTCCACTCCATCTTAAAAAAAACGCTTTCATATCAAGCTTTGGCCACTTTCTTGTACTGTCTATGGTAATGAGTATGGTGAATTATTTTTGTAAAATGATTTGGCAAAAGTGCTGTATAAATAAAAAAAAATGTTTTAATGATTTAGGAACAATGCATGATATTTTTCATGAAATGATAAATTCATGCCCTTAGTTTCAAATAGACAAAAATCTGATTCTATGGTGTGGGTTTTCACACCCTAAAATAAGTGTTTCAGGATATGCTATCCCCACATTCTTAGCATTGTTGTAGCAAAAATGCACAGTTTGACTCCTTTTTGCAATAAATGTTTTTGAGTCGTGATATCGCCCAACACCCTTTGTAGGCTCTCCGGCAGACAGCTTCTAGGTATCTGGGTATCTGTTGTTAGAGACCAATTGTAGACAATATCAATACTTACAGTGGGCTTTGAGCCAGCGCATTCCTTACCATTGGTTAATGCTGTAACCTAGGAAACCTATATAACCCGTTGGAGAAGGGAAATACTGTCAATAGAGCAGCTCCAGCAAGAGCCAAGAAGGGTCGATACTCCCACCTGGTGTGAGCCCACAGTTAGTTACATGACGTTTCCATGTTACTCCGGGTAAGTTGTCCTTTTGGTAGCACACACAACAATAATGGATGTCAACCAGAGGCTATCCCTGGCTGTCTTTTGCCCCCTCGTGCGATGGTCTTTCTACCCTGGTCTCAGAAATCATGAAAGCAGCAGTAGGAACAGAAAGGAAACAAAGGTATCTCTGTAGGTTCCATCTTGCACTTACCATAACCCCTCAGCAGCCAATAGGAGGCTACTGAGACGCTAAGGGTGGGGCAAGGTGTCAAACCTGTGATGTTATTGGGGAGCGAAAAAGCACCTTGTATTACTTTGGCTACTATAGGTGAATCGACAACCTAAAGGCAGCCCCTCAAGAAAGGATTTGGAAAAGAGTCTTTATGTGCTGCCTGCAGCATGAAATAAAGGTAAGAGGGGGAGTCTCAAATAATAAGTAAATGAAGAGTTTCATTCTACAAAGGGGTATTTGGAAATGAAGGCAATATTCAATTTTTTCCAGAATAGGAAGACAAAGGTAGTAGTAGTGTCAGAGGATTAGGTACGAGGAACTTAGGGGCATATTATCAAGGGGGTTTATCTCTGCTTTTTTGGCTTTAAAAGCCAAGAAAGCGGAGATAAAAATTATCTCCCTATTACCTAGGTGTCGCTAACACCAGTTAGCGACAGCTAGTAGGAGATAGCGGCCATCTTGGGCGCCACTTTGCATGTCAGTGATATTTATCACTAATGACATGCAAAGTGGGCATGCCAAGATGTTAGCGACTGGAAACAGTCGCTAATATCGCTATCTCCTATTACCAACTTTTGGAGATATTCGCGCTAAGGGCGAATATCTCCAAAAGCTAACACCTGCCCTGAGCAGTTCATAGCCATGTTATCCAATGGGAGGTGGATAACATGGCTAAGAGCATTAGCTCGGTAATGCATGAATATCGCTGACTTTTCAGCGATATTCATGCATTGCGGCCGTTTTTATCGCATTTGCGATAAACCTTGCTAATAGCAAGGTTTATCTGCGATAAAAATCGTCGATGTGCGGCGATAATTTTTGTCTCTAAACAAGTTAGAGACAAAAATTATCGCTAGTTGTTGGTAATATGCCCCTTAGAGCTAAAATTCTGTGATAAAATTATGGGGCATATTACCAACGATTAGCGATATTTATCGCTAACGAGGC